>NC_060140.1:337564368-338201163 GCF_021461385.2 Schistocerca piceifrons | reverse complement strand
ACTAGGAAAGGTAATTGTCTCATTCATTTCGATCGAGAAACAATCCATCTAATATTCTAAAAAACCAGTTTCGACTACTTGCCATTTGTTCGGTAGTGAAATAATATGGATTTGAATGGTTGTTAATGAAAATTTGTAACTCTTCTAATATATCTAAATTATTATCCTTATTCTCAACGTGCGATATAATAAGTGAATTTTCCATTTCTATTAGCTTATGTTTATTGTCTCGTAGATGTGCCCACAACTATGCTGTTGTTGCCTGTGTAACAACGATCCATAAACCGTTTTCTAATTTCTCTACCCGTTTTCCCGATGTAGTAGCAGCTGGAAGGTAAGCATTTTATCTTATACACTCCCGCGTTAAAATATATATTTTGGGGGGGGGGGAGGAGGTAAGGGTTTCTAATAAAAAAAAAAAATAAAAACTTTTCTATTCGTCCGGAAACCTACCTGTATGTTATGGTTTCTGAAAGCATTTGCAAATTTTTCACACAGCAATCCATAATACGGCAGAGATATGTACTTCGTATTATCACCTAAAAAAGGATTTTTATTTTCTAATTTCCTATACACTTTTTCATCTATCTTTCTAATGTCACTTTCCCTGTAACCACTTGCGTTGCCTGTGCGAATAATGGTGTCAATTTCCCTATCCTCGTCTTCTTCCTCTGATCAAAATTTAGCGACGCTGTGAAACATTTAATTAACAAATGTAGTCTTCTATGATCACGGATGGCATGAATCTGCTGGTGTAAGAATGTCAGAGGCTGTTAACTTAAGAAAAATGTGTACAATATTGTGATAATGTTTGGATTCTTCTTCGACGATTTTCAAACTAATTATAGTTCACTGACGTCACACAAGTTGGTCAAGTTAGCTCTTATTCGGATTAGATGATGAAAATTCAAGTTCTCTCTATTAATTTTGGCTCTTTGTCTTAGCAGGACCCGTTTTACTTATCAAAGTATTTGCTGATTTCCGAATTTCACACTTTCTTTTACCATCTGCTTCTCTTCTAGAATTTCAACACTACTTTGTAGTGCGTAGTCGTCAAAATTTGTTGCTATCTGTGGAACAGTGTAGTTATAGTTGAAATAAACATATTATACCGTGGCCTTATGTGACATTGTTGTGTACATAGTTCCGCGTAGTCAGCGCGTACACAACTCTCCCAATAGAGCGCGCCCCACTAAGCACAACAGCGCAGGCGCAGTGCTCGTCCGTCTCCGCACTACGAGATGGCGCTGTCTTAGAGACGGACCAAATTCTGCTTCCGCCGATCCGCGTATTAATATGTAACGCAGTCAATGAGATTGCTGCTAACGTAGAACCTTTTCTCCTCACGGATCACACTCGCGCAGTGATACCTGAACGCTCGAGGTATTATAATGAGTGAACAGACCTCTGATTAGTCAGTCTCCATTAGTCTGCATTTATCTGCACCTGTCTGTACCAGTCTACATTAGTCTGTACCAGTCTATAGTCAAGTTTCAGTCTGCGCCTAATAAGATTATCATATTCCTGTACATAGCCATGAAGATAAATGTATAGACACTTTGTCAAGTATCAGAGATATGTGAGAATAAGATTAACGTACCAATACCAAAGGAACTTCAGATTGTCAATTGTAAATAACATCCAGAATCAAGTTAAGTAATTTTATGTTGTTATTATTTTAATAAATGTGTGTGAAAATTAATCAAGTTCTGTTTAAAGTTGGTCACCGTCAATCTGCTACTCTAAGCGTGCAAGTGGCATTTCTATCGTCTGTCCTAACGGCAGAAGATAAACACGCCATGATAAGACCACGAGACATATTGCTGACGCTCGCCTACTTCGTTAGAACGAAAAGTCAAATGTGTGTACCGTAGGTCTTACAGTACGCACACCACAGACATATTAATCCAGCGTACATTGATTGACTAAATGCTTTACAAAAAATAATTAGCATTGCATTTTATTAAATATTGTAGCTCTGGTTAAAGAAACGTATGACTATTGTATTATTTTAAATGCATTTACTAATAAATTAACAGTCGGTCTTACTTCTCAAAATTCACAGCAGAAAAATTAAAACAAACGGTGGCAAAACTCGTATCATTTCGCTACACTGACTCAGCGGCAGCTTTTGCCTTCTTCGTCCAGCCGAGCGAGTTGCATCAACAGCCCACTAGAGTGTAGCGCCCTTCAGGACTTCGCTGGTTTAGAAAATGACAAGCTACAGAGATGTGGCATACTCCTCATCGCATCAAATTCCGTACCCTCTCCTACATTTTTTCTCATGGCTTCGATCTCTTGGTGTGGATATAAATAAACGGACTAGCCTGGTTGCAGTTTGCAGGTGTGAGTATGAAACAGGATGATTGAGAAACAGAAGGGGGATGAGGAATGGAGGCCGAGGAATGTAAAGGACCAGTGAAAGTATGTGACGAAGAGTGAAACGGGAAGGGGGGAAGGGTTAAGCAGCGGTGTTGCATTTGGATGTCCACGAGAGAATTTGTGTATAATAGAAATGGGACAAACTGAGCAATACAGTAAATGTGGGAAGTTTTTTGATTCGCCCAATAGAAGAGGCCGCTTACTAGTGTGCAATTTGTAGATTTAGCGAAAAATTTTGACACTGTTGACTGGATTACTCTTTTCAAATTCTGAAAGTATCAGGGATAAAATACAGGGAGCTAAATGTTACCTACAACTTTTACAGATATCCGACTGCAGTGATCAGTGTAGAAGGACATGAAAGGGAGTCCAGTATTTGAGATAAGTGTAAGGCAAGATGGTAGCCTATTCCCCATGTTGTACGGTCTGCAACGAAAACCAAGGAGAAGTTTGGAAATTGAATTAAAATTCAGGTAGAAGAAAATAACAACTTCGCGGTTTGCCGATGACACTATAATCGTTTCTGAGACGGCAAAGGTCTTCGAAAAACTGTTGAACAGTATTTATTACACAGCATGAACATTAAAAAGAGCAAAAAAAAAGGTAATGGAATGTAGTCGAATTAAATCAGGTGATGGTGATACAGTCAGATCAGATAATCAGACACTAAAACTATCAGATGAGTATCAGTATTTGGGCAGCAACCTTAAACTCGACGGTCGAAGTAGAGAGGATAGAAAATGCAGAATAGCAAACGCAAGAAAACCGTCTCCGTAAATTATGAATCTGGTAACATCAAATATAAATTTAAATGTTAGATGGTCTTTGATGAAGGTATTTGTATGGACTGCAAAAGTATAACGTAAACGGTAAACAGTTCATATAAGTAGAAATGTGGTTCTTGGGAAAAATACTGAAGATTAGACGGATAACTTGAATAGCTAATAATGGTTCACATGGCTCTGAGCACTATGAGACTTAACTTCTGTGGTCATCAGTCCCCTAGAACTTAGAACTACTTAAACCTAACTAACCTAAGGACATCACACACATCCATGCCCGAGGCACGATTCGAACTTGCGACCGTAGCGGTCACGCGGCTCCAGACTGTAGCGCCTAGAACCGCTCGGCCACCCCGGCCGGCAATAGCTAATAAGAAAATACAAACTAAATTGGTGGCAAAATAAATTTACGTCAGAATCTGACTAAAAGAAGATATCAGTGGACTAGACGCATCCGGACACATCAAAGAGAGGGAGCCTAAGGCTTGACTACAGGAAAAAGGTTGCGGCAGTTAAGCAGTGATGACGAGGTCTCTTCGGGATTGATTGGCCTCGAGAGCTGCATCAAACTAATCTTCGAACTGAATACCACAACACGTATATCGTGATCCGAACGCAACGAGGGACACGGAAAAGGCCCTTTACTCATAAACTTACAAGAAATACAAGTTGCACCTGAAAGGTTAGGCGAATGATTTCAGAAAATAAAGAAAAGAACACTTACAAGCAAAATACCTTTACTGGCGTCCAAAGTAATCACCACCACCTACAACATACACCTGACATAGGTTGTAAAGCTGTTTGAAAAGTCCAGCAAACTCTTCTTGTGGAATCGCTCGAAGCGCCGTGGTCACGCTTTGTTGGATATCAGGAGATAAGACTTGGTGCTACCAAAATCATCCGAAGGCCAAGCGAAATTCAATGGCATGGTGTTCATATTTTTTCCAACTTCTCTATAGAAAAATTCATGATTGATCAAATCCTTGCCACCCAAAAAGGCGATCAACATCGTCTTAAGACCCTGTTTCGTCCTCCGAGTTTGTTTTCGAAGGCGGGCAAGCCGATGAACACCATACCATTTACTGTCGCTTGATCCCCGGATCGTAACGCCAGATCACATCTCCTGTAATGGTGAGGATATCCAACAACACGTCACCACGTTGATCCGGGCGGTTCCACAAGAAGCATTTTCTGGCGGTTTCCAGCAACTTTCTAACCGATGTCAGAAGCGTGTGGTAGCTAATGGCGATTGCTTTAAAGGCCAATAAAGGTATTCTGTTTGTAACTCTTGTTTCCTTTATTTTCTGAAGCCATTCGCTATCTTTTCAGACGCACCTATATTATATATGTTTCAGACTAAAGTTGATACATAATTGAACGTATAACTGCAATACGATGGCGCCGATCATCATTATATTTATAAAAGCATGCGTACTAGCAATTCCGTTAAAAGAAAAAGTCACTCATGAGCCCTAAAATAACCAAAACTACATGTTCATGAAACATAGGATTTGTAGCAAGTTTCTACTAGTCCGTACTGCCGAATAATGTTAAGCAAATTTTCTAAGTGAAGTTCTAGGTCGGCACATATGCACTAATACGATCACAAAAGCTAAATAGAAACAAATAACAATGTAACATCAGATCTTCTGCTACAAAAAGTTATTTCTGGCCTAACAACAAATGAATAACAAAAAGCTGTAAAGTATTAACAAATCTGTCACTATTAGATAACGCAAACATTATATACGGAAGCAAACGATATTACAGGCCACTGAAGATGCTTCACAAATAAACAGAAACGGAACCCGTACGGCACAATAAAAACAGCCTTTCATTTAGTCGCATTAGACGAACCATAACTCAGAAAACAGAAGATATAATCTGCACACCTGCCACATTAAACGTATTTAATGGCATCCCTGACTTAGACGAACCACAACTCAGAAAACAGAAGATATAATTTGCACTCTTGCCATACTAAACGTATTTAATGGCGTCCCTGACTTTATCTGAAATTAAACCGGGCCACAATCCACATCACACAAGCCTTTCCTAATAAGAAGTGTTCATAACTATGCTGTCCTCTGCAACGACATGCTAAGCAACAAACGTCTACGACAGAAGCTAGACTGAAGCT
The DNA here is from genome assembly GCF_021461385.2 of Schistocerca piceifrons. Classification (NCBI taxonomy): domain Eukaryota; kingdom Metazoa; phylum Arthropoda; class Insecta; order Orthoptera; family Acrididae; genus Schistocerca; species Schistocerca piceifrons. The sequence goes on along the minus strand of NC_060140.1, from coordinate 338,195,859 downwards.
ATACGCTCATCAAATAACGGCACGCCAGATTTTAACTATAACTAATAACTGGACGAGGGACCACAAGTAATTTTAAGTAGAGACCTGATAGCTCGTTTTATCTGGCAAAGACAGGAGAGTGCAAAACTTTTATAAATTTCTGTAGTGTCTGGACAGATCCTAAGGACTTAAGTTTTAGGTTTAAACTTTTATAAATTTCTGTAGTCTCTGGACAAAGCCTGAGGACTTAAGTTTTAGGTTTGAGCTTTCAGTCCGCTCGTCTTGTCCGTGTGTGTGTGTGTGTGTGTGTGTGTGTGTGTGTGTGTGTGCGGGAGAGAGAGAGAGAGAGAGGGGGGGGGGGGAGGGAGGAGACATTCACCGAGTTCTTATGAATTTATTTCATAATTCAAGTGTGATCGAATTTTTCATTGGTTCATCAAATTTCATCACACGCGTAACATATTTTAGAACAGACGGTAAATACTAGCTGTGATGTGTTATGAGTGGCGTATCAAAAACATATTCTTGTCATCATTAAATAGGTATGCTTCAGAGGAACTCTGCGTACGTTTGATTTCTTGTCGTAGCTCTTCACGCACTTTGCTGTACTCTGGATCTTTTCCATCCATATTTTTCCAGGTTTCAGTTTCGGTTTCACTTTTCATTTCATAGTTGGATCCATATTAAGTAACATACAGCTATAAAACAGTTCCTTTTGTTGGAATAAAATAAGAGTCTTGAGAAAGAAAATATAATGTTAAGAATTACGTGAGATAGGATTGCAGTTCGTCAGTTTGTTATTAACTTGTTAGTCGGACAAGCAGTAAACGATGAGGGAAAAAAATTCACGATAAGAGTAAATGTGCATCATTAAGAGTTATTATCGCTAATATTCACGGGTGACATAGTGCAGAAACTCGAAATATTTTTCAACAACTTCTGCACCGATAAGATAGGCTTCTTCACACAAACCTTGGTGTTGGAAATCGACGAAACAGAGACAAAGACGATGAAGAGTAATAAATTACTGCGGTCTAATTTGGAGAAGATACAATAGAAGAAACGAGATTGCACAGGATGGCTGAACCAAGAAGTGCATTATACAGCGACGGGTTCCCCTTGAATCCAAAGTCATGCACTTTAACATATCCTCCACACGAGCTAATCTACAAAAAGGTATTAATAAAGAAACAACTCAATACCATTGAAGTGTCTTTTGTCTCTATTAGTGCTTCTTTTCTATGCGTTTGTAACAATATTACATCACCACTTTCATACCCTGGGTGATAGACCGTTACGTCACCTGTTTCCAAACTTGTACTTAACTTTATGTTGTGCAATACGAATGTCCAGATGTTGACAAATACACTGACACATGTTCTTGCTTACCATTTATTCTTCGTTAACGTAAGGCGTGTCATCTTACAATCCAAACAAGTTCATTAACATACTCGAAAAATTTCGTAATATAATGTACAGTGACGAAAAGTTCAGAATTTGAAATACAAAATCCAAATGCCACCCACAGTGAAAAACAAACTCGAAATGCAGTCCCCAGCTGCCTCAGCTGCGTACCTACTTATAGCGTAATTACAATTAGGACAGTCCTTTACATTGACTCTGGCTTTTATGATAGTTAATTACGATACTCTTTAGTAATTTTGATATTTTTGTATTGAAATGTTTTTCGAATTCATCTTTAATTTCAGTGACACATTAATGTGCACGAAAATCACTTGCCTTTTTATCAGGAATCGATACTTCTTCATTTAATTGTCTCGGTACTTTATACAATTAATATTCCTTTGCTCCAGCATTTTCCCTCAATTTTATGACTTTTTAAATGGTTACATCTATCAGTACATTTGATTTTTAAAGTAAACAGTCGATTTCTACAAAATGAGACAAGATCAGAATCAATGGAAATACTATTTGTATTAATACATTTTAATTGTTTTGATCTCATTTTCCCTCAATTTTATGACTTTTTAAATGATTACATCTATCACTACATTTGATTTTTAAAGCAAACAGTCGATTTCTACAAAATGAGAGAAGATCAGAATCAATGGAAATATTATTTGTATTAAAGCCTTTTAATTGTTTTCATCTCATAGTTTTATGTTAAACTCAATTGATAATGTTCACGTTACTGAAGCATTGTCGTGGGTAGTGCATATAAATATAAAATCAGTATCCTCCTTTGCACGTCACGTCAGAAAAGCATCACGTATGCGTCGTTATTGCACAGTTCACAATAGATCGCAACCGCATAAGTAATTAATTCTCTATCACGTTAGTTACTTCTCAACACGTTGTAGGTATGAAGGGTATGAAAAGTATGGTAGAAAGTAACTACTTCAATTAACCTCCTAGTTCTGTGAATAATTGCAAGACCGGTTCTCGTTTTCGAATCAACGAAATCAGCAGACAATAATCAGTTCACTGGGAAGAGCAAAACGCAGAAAAAATCCTAAGTAAATAAACAACATTATGTTTTATATAATTTTCTTAGTAGGAGCCGACAGTAACCGTCATTTATGGATCATGTAGCTTCTCTCATTTTACGAGATTGTGTGCTTTGAGTGAAATGGAATCAGTAAGCGTTCCTACACCATTAGTTAGACCAAAACGCAAATGTGTTTCTTATTGAAAAAGGAAAATAATATTGTGTCTGTCAGAACGCATGCTTTTTCAGTGTTATTTGTTGAGCGTATTTTGACTTGTAAACGAAAGAAATTTCAATAACTTGTTTGTAATCCTGGTGTTACAGCCCCTATCAGTAATACGCGTTTCTAAACAAGTGTGTGGAATCTGATGCCATTGTTTGAAACGATTTTTATCGCTATTATGTGAACATTGCACTACGAGCAGTGCGTGCGAGGCCACGGATTGCTAAGTAACATTGTAGTTCGACCGTAAAACTCCCTTCAATGTTTCATAATTCTCTAGCTTAATGCGACAATTATTCGCTTCTCGAATGTATGATTTGTGTTAACTATTCACTGCAGTATTGTTTTCACACGAACTGAACACTTTAATAATCCATTTGGTACCTCAGTGACCTCCGCTCGTACTGTAATATATTTTATTTCGCTTACAATAGCTGTTTCCTTCTGTTGTCTCCATCGTCGTATTGACCAACCACGGATATCTTGTCGCACATACTAGCAGCTCCTATTATCTTACGATAAGTGTTTCCTCAAGGTTATTTCCTTGTCTGTTCTGCCTGCAACCTCTCCATATCTTATCGAATCACCTTTATATTCCACTGTTCTTATTATAAAATGCTGCTCACCTGCATCCACATAAAGTAGTTTCCCTGAACGACAGAACTTCAGAACTGTTGTCCATGTTTAGAACTCGTTATGAGCTGTGTAGTTCTTCTATTAAAGAGAGCTCGTTTTACCTGAGTTAGACTAAATCACATTCCTCCATGGGACAGCTTAAGTGTAACTGCGTTTGCCATATATGCCGATCAGAGCGGATTGCAATTGTCATGTTAGCTACTCCTAGTTACTTTTCTTTTCTTTTGTTTCTTTCAATCAAATTTCCTGTAATGAATCCGGCTGATATCTTTTTATCAGCCATATGCCACCTTCATTTTAATTCCCAAGAATAGCCCCATATGACTGCGTCTCCTCTGCGTCATCGGATCACAATCATCGTGCTTTCCGTTTCCCAGAGGAAACGGGTTTTAATTTCCGTACTGAGATTCAGTTTATCATGGAAACGGGTGGTGTGAAATTTGGTCTAGCCAGCCGCGAAAAGCTAAATGTAGAGCAACTTGTACTAGCAAGCTACGTTCTACATACACAAGTAGGTTTCTGACATCAGATTTCTAACATCAGACAATGAGCTTTCGACGATTAGCTCCATCGTCTTCGTCAGGAACAACTGACTGTCAAAACTGCTGCTGTAGTGGCCTTATACAGACCATATATGGCTTCTGCATTTGACTAAATTTTCAACAGTGACAGCGGATATAATCTTAGCAGTGCATGGAAGGGAGCTCACGATGCAGAAAGAGCCGGGGATATTCATCGCAAATGTTTACGCTACGGCAGGAGCGGTTGCGCCACCAGCTCATATGTTAATACAATCTGCGACAGCATGACGTAAATACCGACTAATCAGAAGCCGTCTGTGGGCTACATAGGACACTAGAGCAGAGATTTTGACGGTCAGTTGCTCCCGAGGAAGACGGTGGAAGCAATCGTCGAAAGCTCGAGTTTTGCCCTAACCTGACGTGACAAGAAGTCCGAGAATGTTTTATACACCAGTTCCGTCGCGAAAGACTTCGTTCTCATCAAACAATTAGCTGGACTTGGCTGTTTTATTTTTCTGTTTTACTTGATTTTCTTGTGGATAAACATCCACTTACCATGCGGATACTGAAAGATATGTAGAGTATCAATGAACTCAATTCCAACACTTACCGATTGCCTTGTTAAATTATCGAAACGCCGCACAGGTCTTTCGGGAAATATGACTCAGTCAGAATGGAAGAAGAAAGAGGAGAGGAAAAAGTGGTTAAAAGGATCTCTTCCTGGAACTCTCAGCTGCGGTTTAAGGGGTGTATCAGAACAGTTTTATTGCAAGATTACGCTACTAACAAGGAGATTAGTGTGCAAGGGAATAATATCTGCACTGGAATAAGGAAGGCCAAAGACTATTGTGATTCTATTAATAGTTTCCATTTCGAAGAATAATGAGAACAAAATCTTTGTAAAATTTTGCTTAACTTTCCATTCGAAAAATATAGAACTGATGAAAATGATGTAGCAAATAAAGAATAATTAGAATAAATTGCCTGTTAAATTTTCAGATACTATCAATGAACACAACCACAGAGAGACGTGAATCTGCGGGAAAGTGGGCCATAGTATGACAAAACAGGCATTTCGACATTAATTTGAAGCGATTTAGGAAACTTAGAAAAAACCTGAGTCAAGGTGATTAATTTGCAAGTGTGTTGCTGTGTGTAGTGCTTAGATCAAAGCAGTATTCCCATTTCGTTTAAGTAAAGGTTGCAGCGTAGTGAAGGGGCATGCGACTGGCAGTCAAAAAGCTGTCAGGTCGTAGTGTAGTGTGGAACATTCGCCGTTTATTAGCAACACTATAGTTCGGCTCCAATAGCTGAATACGATGTTGACACAGAAAGTCAGATACTACTGTACTGAAATAAAATTGGTGGTTTTATCCTGTCGTCAAAATTCAAGCGTGAACTAGCAATTATTACCGAATATTAAAGCTGTAGTATAAAATATTCTTTCTTACTATTTGTAGTCATGAGCAAGAGCAAGAGCAAAATGTTCGAATTAAAATGTGTGTAAGACAGGGATGCAGTGTTTCACTCCTGCCGTTCAATCTATACACCTAAGAAGAAATGACGGAAATATAACAAAGGATCAAGAGTGGACTAAAATTCTGTGGGAAAGGATATCAGTGGCAACATTCGCTAATGACACTCCTGTCTGTCCACAGTGAAACTGAAAGAGAATTACGGGACCTGCAGAAGAGAATGAATAGTCTAATAAATACAGAATATGAAACCGAGCGAGGTGGCGCAGTGGTTAGCACACTGGACTCGCATTCGGGAGGACGACGGTTCAATCCCGTCTCCGGCCATCCTGATTTAGGTTTTCCGTGATTTTCCTAAATCGTTTCAGGCAAATGCCGGGATGGTTCCTTTGAAAGGGCACGGCCGATATCCTTCCCAATCCTTCCCTAACCCGAGCTTGCGCTCCGTCTCTAATTACCTCGTTGTCGACGGGACGTTAAACACTAACCACCACCACCAGAATATGAATTAAAATTAAATCATAGAGAGACGAAAGAAATTAGGATTAGCAGAAATGAGATTAACGATAAACTCAGCATCAAAATTCGTGAGCACGAAGAATATGAAGTTAAGGAAATCTGCTACTTTGAAATCAAAGAAACGCATGACAAACGAAACAAGGAGGCCTAAAAGGCACTGTAGCACAGACTAAGAGGGCATTCCTGGATAAAAGAAGCTTTCAAGAATGGAACATGGGCCTTAATATGATAACACATGTTTAGAGCACACAACTGCAGGGAAGTGAACCATGGACTGGTCTAAGTCCAAAAAAGAAGAGAATCGAAGTCTTTGAGAGATTTTCTGTGGAATGATGTAGAAAATTAGGTGGATTGACGATAAGGAGTGAGGTGGTTTTCAGCAGAATCTGCGAAGAAAGGAACATATGGAAAACTGTGACAAGAAGAGACGAGATGATAATACGTTAGGGAATAGCCTCCTTGGCAATCCATGGAGTTGCACAGGGTAAAAACCGTAGGGAAAGAGAGGGATCGGAATACATACGACAGGTAACTGCGGATGTACGGTGGAAGTGCTACTCTGAGATGATGACGTAACAAGAGAAGAAGACTCGTGACACGAACATAAGTCAAGCAATTCACATTTAATTTATGTTGTGCAACAGATTTATTTTTTCAGAATCTGACTGCGTAATATCAATGAAAGAATCTGTGACATGCGATCTGTGGTCTTAATTACTGTATTCCAATGTTCGCATGTTGAAAGTGTGTTTTGGTCTGTCCTCTGCGCCCGAAATGGGTTCTGGAGCTAGCCAGTAATGTGCTATGTTTTAACTGTATTTTGCAACGAATTCAGATTGAGTGCTTCGCTCCCATCATTATCACTGTAGATTCTTAACGTGGTATTTGAGCGAAGGTTATATTAGAAGCCCACAATTTTTTTGAGTTATGAATTATTATTACTGATCTCTCAGCTTCTGGCGACGACTGTTGACATTCACAAATAGTACCAACTGTACCGTCTTTGTCAATCACATAAGATACTTTGGCGAACATTGAAATGAATAAAGCTCTTTACCTATTATTCACTCTTGATATTTGCGCCTTTATTGTACCCTCGACATGATCTTGTACAGAGATTGATTTTTTTTTCAATTCTGCTCACACACAGACACTTACTCCCGTCCGTGACCGCACGCCTTAAACTGTTGCCTTGTGGCCTACCTCTTTCCATACCTATGTGACCGTCGTCACCCCCAGACCACCACGCTGGCGTACCTTCAGCACTGGTTATCTCTCCACCTACCTGTCACGCTCTAATCAAGTGAATACCACCCAAGAACTCACGGAATATTTTTCTGAATCATTTTTTGTTTTTCTTACGTGGTTCTTTTGTAACCAAAGACTTAAATCAATAGGACTCTGAGTTCAGAGACAAATTCAAATATAATTTAAGTATTAAGAATTAAAAAAAAATTGTCTTAATAATAATGCGAGGTGATATCTGAGGTGACTGACGTTATGGTCTCCTTACAACACAAGTATAAAGTACACTGATTCAAAAAGCATGCGTTCAGAATCTGTACAATGTCAAGTCGATTCCAGTGGTCAATACCAATATGACTACAGAATAGTCAAACATCAAGGCTAGGAATGTATGAAGTGGTTGTAATCCAAATATCTTGCAATGAGGCACCTACATTACCTCTGAATAATATTCCATGGTATGCTTAATGCTGAATGAGTGATGGTTTACTAAAAGTACTCAGTTCGTTATAGAAGCGTTTCAGCACAGAAAAGAAAAAACGCCGGCGTCCTCCATGCTTATGTCTGGCATGAATGGTGTCAAATCCCAGTAGCCTATCACTATATGCGGTGGAGTGTTATTGGTAGGAAAATGCTTCTGACCCACTCTCAGAACAGCGTAGCGTTTTTCTCACATTCTTCAAGTCTGAATACTTCGGAAACTAAGTCTACCCTATGATGATATCTATTAAGTACGAATTTGTGTAACTGCAGTAAAATGTGTAATATTTTTGGTTGGGAGATTTCGAGGAGTAGATTCTGCAAACAATAATGTGTTTCTTTCGCAATACGTGAATATTGTCTCAAGTGTTGGTAATGAGAAAAAAAGGATAGAAGGAGTAGGATGAAAGCCAAAGACGGTATGTGGCCTGCTCCTCTTTAAAAAAAACTACCCCAGGCGCAATCCAAGCAGACGTTTCCATCGTAAAGAAGCTTCACTGTCAATAGTGTTGTAAGCTGTATGCTTCACTTTACTGTACGTTCATACCTGTTCAAGATGCTCGCCATGTCATTCCCGAATTTTGATGCACCACTGCACTCGCCTCTGTTGTGAATTTCGAATTCTTTCAAACACAATCGGATCACCTCATTAATCTTGCCATGACCACGGTTATAAATTTGCAGCTACAGTCTTTCCGTATCGGTGGGAATGCTTTGCACTTCACTTTTTATAAGATCCAAGAGAAAAAACTCCAGAGGTTTGACATCAGGATGGTTATCTTGGAGGTCTTGACACGTACCCTGCTCGACGATCCTTCTTGGCCGTCATTGGCGCGTTAGATGTAACGTCTTACATCGGTAGCAAAAGATCCCAGTGCCTCTTCAAGCACCTATTACGTTTTCAATCACGGGCCATGGCTGAAACTTGTCCGTTTCATTGTTAATTAGGATACTACCGGTATTTCGTAAAAATGCAAATTTTGCCCGCAATGGAAAGAAATCGAACTCTTCACACAATGTTCTCTCTGACGTCCATGGACTGGCCTGCAACGGCCAAGTATTGTCATTGTAACAAGTAACTCATTACGAGACCTCAGTTTCTCCCGGTGTATACTGAGCTCAAATAACTTAAGAGAATGCATCCGGGTGACGTCGTCAACAACAGCCGATATTTAGACAGGAGCACATCCTGTCATTTCCAAGGCAAAACTGCAGCAAGTAAGCGCTGTGCAAGCGAATTTAAAACATCGGTAAAGATAACACACACACGCGCGCGCTATCACACACACACACACACACACACACACATACACACACACACACACACACACACACACACACACACACACACACTGTAAACACTAGCGCCATCACAAAACAAAGACGACCGACGTCAGAAGTTATCGATAGTGGAATTAATAATCAATGGGTGAGATAGTATAAACTCTCCCCCTGTGTTTGTTGAACATTGAGAGAGCAGGATTCCATGCACAATTTAAATAAAAGCCTCCATCTCTATTCATTACGTTACTTGCTAATTTAATTTCAGCAAGTTCCTTAATACACCCTGCCAACAGCTGGAAGTGCATGCCAGAATATCCGTCCTGTTAGATTACATTGGATGTCCGATGCCAAAATAACGTTCTGCAATGGCGGATTTGCTCGTCTGTTATAAGCGTGTGTGCCGATTATGCTCAGTACACCTGTTCTCCAGTTCTCCACAGCCCTGATAGTCTTACCAATGTAAGACATGTCACAACTACAAGGAATATGGTTGATATCCGCCTTTCACAAATCAATATCGTCCTTCACGGGATCCAGAAGGACCCTGATCTTAGATGGTGGTCTAAAAACAAATTTCATATCATATTTCCGCAAAATATGACCAATCCTGAAACTTCGTGGCAGATTAAAACTGTGTGTCGGACCGAGACTCGAACTCGGGACCTTTGCCCTTTCGCGGGCAAGTGCTCTACCATCTGAGCTACCCAAGCACGACTCACGCCCCGTCCTCATAGCTTTACTTCCACCAGTACCTCGTCTCCTACTTTCCAAACTTCACAGGAGCTCTCCTGCGAACCTTGCAGAACTAGCACTCCTGGAAGAAAGGATATTGCGGAGACATGGCTTAGCCACAGCCTCGGAGATGTTCCCAGAAAGAGATTTTCACTCTGCAGCTTAATGTGCGCTGATATGAAACTTCCTGGCAGATCAAAACTGTATGCCGGACCGAGACTCGAACTCTGGACCTTACCATACGGTTTTGATCTGCCAGGAAGTTTCATATCAGCGCACACTCCGCTGCATAGTGAAAATCTCATTCATGACGAATCCTGTTCGAAATGCTCCCTGCGAAAGGCAAAAGGACCGTAAACTTTGGTGCTATATGGGTATTATCATCACTCACCCGGTGCACAGTTGGTCGATTTATATGTATTTGACGATGCTGGTGCTGATTCCGCATTTAACAGTTGACTACGCCACTATGGCTGCAGTGCATTAGGACTTTGTTTTTATGAGACAGATCTGATGATGGTCATTAAAGACCGAAACCGGTAATCTGTTAAACAGAAAAGATTGTGGCCATAGACATAAATTAAAGGAAACTTCTCGAAAGTATCGTTCGGAGTAAGACTTTTGTGGGGATGCTCCGCAACAGGTGAATGCTAGGCTCATTTTCTCTACAGAACACATAACATAATAAACCGAACAAGGTGGCACAGTCTTTAAGAAGATGTCAACGTTGTATTCGTGAATCGGGAGACGTTTAGAGTAACTCTCGGTGCTCGTCTATCCTGCATAATTCTCATTTATACCCTGTGCATCCTCATTAATTCTTCGATCGGCGCATCAAATCTGAAGCATTATCCTGTAGCACCACATTTCAGAAACCTTTATTCTATCCTTATGTGCACTGAGTATCGTCCACATTCCACTACCGTACATTGCTTAACTCGAAACAAATACTTTCAGAAAATATTTCCTAACACCTAAATTCATATTCCATATTAAAGTAATTACATCCTTCAAAACAATTTCTTGGTATTGCCACTCTACAATTTATATCCTCTCTACTCCTCCGTTATCATTTATTACAGCCGGCCGCGGTGGCCTTGCGGTTCTGGCGCTGCAGTCCGGAACCGCGGGACTGCTACGGTCGCAGGTTCGAATCCTGCCTCGGGCATGGGTGTGTGTGATGTCCTTAGGTTAGTTAGGTTTAAGTAGTTCTAAGTTCTAGGGGACTTATGACCTAAGATGTTGAGTCCCATAGTCCTCAGAGCCATTTGAACCATTTGAACCATTTATTACAATGACCAAACAGCAGAACCCATCTGTTCGACTTGCAGGCTCTTTCAAGGCTCTGTACAGTCTTCCAAAACCGTGGTCATCCTTTAAGAATTACGATGTCATCACCAAACCTTACGGTCCTTATTTATTCTCCGTGGAACTTCATTAATTTTCAAATTTCAGAGTGAAAAACACTCTCTTCTGATTTCCGTTTCAACAGCCGTCTCCATCTCAGGCTTTTCGACAGTGCTGTCTGGTGTCCGCTGAAGTTGTAGACAACCTTTGACTCCACCTACTTTATGCCTGATAACACTACAATTGCAAAGAGTAAATGTAGTCAACATGTCAATAGCTTTTTGTAAATCTATACCACCCTATAATTCGAGCGGAGAGGGGTTAAAATATGCATCCCACAACCAGGTACAGATTTTCCGTGATTATGATAAGTGACTGCATGCAAACATGCAAATGACCGATGGTTCCTTAACGACTTCACGATCGCTTCCTCCCTTTACCTTAAAAAAAATCGTATTGCATGAATGACTGGAACGTCCCGAAGGCCATGCTCGGGCGCCTGAGTTGGGAAAATGTTTTCTATCCTTCATATCTACAGCCACCTTTTCTTCGCGAAATGTGAACGTTGTGTGTTGTGTAAGTAGGATGTTTAGGTTTTTATGTTGGTAACGCCACGTAGCGCTCTATATGAAAATCACTTACTGTGCTGTGTGCAGTCTGTGGCTGGCTGGACTCATTGATGGGATATTCGCTTGTGTAGTGTTGGGCAGTTGGATGTGAACAGCGCATAGCGTTGCGCAGTTGGATGTGAACAGCGCATAGCGTTGCGCAGTTGGAGGTGAGCCGCCAGCAGTGGTGGGTGTGGAGAGAGAGATGCCAGTCTTGAGAACGGACGATCTGGACGTGTGTCCGCCAGAAAAAGGAAATTTCGAAAGATGGATGTTATGAATTGATAGATATATATATGATGACTTTTGAACACTATTAAGGTAAATACATGGTTTGTTCTCTATCAAAATCTTTCATTTGCTTACTATGCATATCAGTTGTTAGTGCCTTCAGTAGTTAGAATCTTTTATTTAGCTGGCAGTATTGGTGCTCGCTGTATTGCGGTAGTTCCAGTAAGGAAGATTTTTGTAAGTGATTCACGAAAGGTAGGTTATTGTAAGTCAGCGTCATTCTTTTGTGGGGATTATTGAAAGTCAGATTGCGTTGCGCTAAAAATATTGTGTGTCAGTTAAGAGGTGATCAGAATAAGTAAAGAGAGAAATGTCTGAGTTCGTTCAGTTTTGCTCAGCTGTTTAAAAGACAAATAACGTAGGAGGTTTTCCAGCACTAAGGCGACGTTTCACTGTTGTTAAGTGTAAATGTTACGTGTAGGTGACGTGTTTGTGTCATGTATGTGTTGGATGACGATGAGGTGAGAAGAAAGAGGCTGAAACTCGGTGCTGACATATAGCCTGCTCCTCTCGAATACCTCCCTAGGAGTCGCCATGTTTAACGTCTCCATTCGACGGAGGGATCACCATTAACAGTGTGGCATGCCTTCACTTCACGAGACTTTGCGGCAAGGTTTGGAAATTAATCCAGGGATGGTGGTCGATGACTTTATGCCACGATCCCTCCCAACCCCCCTGTCCGTAAAGGCAAAGGGTAAGTTGCCAACAGCGTGCGGCGAACCGAGACAATCACCCATCCAAGTACTGGCCACACCCGACGGTGCTTAACTTTGGCGATCTGGTGGGAACTGGTGTATCGACTGCGACACGGCCGTTCACTCCTCTTACCCTTCCCAGAGTCAGAAAGACGTCTGTCTCGGCAAAATCATAAGCTGTAACAATCCATCCATCATTCCAACACTTCTTATAATACTATAAGTATCCAGCGATATTTTTGCTCTGACAATATCTGCCTGTGATTCGTTGCGTTCGAGTTCTTATTATCTAATTTCAGCATTATCAGTTCTACGAAATGAACCATAAATGCGAGTAATTTGATCACTGAACACAATACATACATTTCTTACTGACATTGATTGCACCATAATATGAAATCCCAAGACACAAAAATGAACGGCAAAAGAATTAACATCTTACCTGCAGTCACGCACCAGGGTAAAGTGAACCACCCAAAACTCAGTACTGTACTTACCCACACAATTTTATTTCAAATTTCTTAGTACTTTTTCATGCTTCAGTCTTCACAGTCGGACGTATGGTTCTGCGAACAATGTCGTTACGCTGTCTATGGTATAACACAAAACTCGAAACATCTCACCGTAAATTTGTCAGACTTCAGTTGACCAACGACAGTAACATCACAGAAAGCTAATCTGTTAATGTATTTCACAGGACGCAGGTTGCTTGTTCAAGAAATTTTTCACAGCATCAGTCTGGAAATGAACTTTGATATTAAGACACGTACATAAGAATTTTCTGACATTTGACAAACTGCAACGAATATTGGTTACCTGCTGTTACACATTAGCCGCAAATTACACGAAAGCAGTGGTTTGAATTCGACCGTAATCACACTGCGCAACAATTGCCTCCCATTGCGACGCATAAGTTTGAATTTGGCTCAACGGTGCCTACAACCTTCCTCTGCAATGGCCAAAAAGCGTGGTGATCTGCGACGTCACCCTCGGCTCAGCGACTCTTCACACAGCGAAAAATCGACAAATGCGAAAAAAGGGCCACAGCTCGGAAGTTCATGTGAAGCGTAAATTGGGTTAATGATGTCACATTGGCACAAAATTTCACCACAAGTTTTCCCAACGCCTCTGTGGACCTGCCACACGATGAAAATATCGTCACAGCCACTCTTACCCAAGTTTCACTCCCTTCTTTGGACGTCTATGCGATGTAGGTAAGAATCGCAAAACACGGTGTTTAAATGAGGGGCCGAGAAAAATATTTCAGACCCATCGCCACTCAGAATCGCCACGAAAACACCTCATGGGATAGCATAAAGGGCGTCAATGTAACCACTGCTTTCTCTCGGTCGTTGATTCCCAGACGTTTCGAGATTGGAAAAAACAATTCGTAGTGCAACGGGCAATAGGAAGATATTCTTGACAATCTTTGACAATGCTGAGGCCAGGGGATATTTCAACCCTTCTTTAAGGGCGTTGTCGGGCTGCATCACCCCTGAACGTGATTACACCCCTTTTGAGTGCAGCGCGACCGCAATTTTTGCTCTCTTGTACAGACTGGAACCACCAGGAACCGTTCAAAATTGTTCAACGAAATTTGAACGTGATTCGAAGCAGCAAAGAGTACTTACACTTCTTCAGTCTTCCTGTTATCCGCCCTCCTGTACGTCGTCACGAGGGAGTGGAACATTAACAAGGGTATGGATAAAACGACACAGGGTCAGCCTAAGAAACACCAGTTTGGCAACACCCTTGGTGCCATCCAAGCAACTTTGTTGAGCACGTTACAAATGTAGGTGTTAGAAACATCAACACCAAACCAGTCTAGAGGCTGCTCTACCGCCTAAAGGAAGGAAAACCCCACCCAGATAGTATCGAAGAGTTTGCCTAACCCTATGGCACTAAAGCAGCCGACACTCTGATTTGGTGTCGAAATTTCTGATGGTACATTTGTAACGTGCTCAACAAAGATACGTGGATGGCATCGAGCCGAACTGGGGTGTCTTAGAGGGACCCTTTACCGTTTTATTCACGCACATGTCAATGTTGCGCTGCTGCGTGATCAAGCCGCAGGAGCCGGCCGGTGTGGCCGAGTGGTTCTAGGGGCTACAGTCTGGAATCGCGCGACCGCTACGGTCGCAGGTTCGAATCCTACCTCGGGTATGGATGTGTGTGATGTCCTTAGCATAGCTAGGTTTCAGTAGTTCTAAGTTCTAGAGGACTGATGGCCTCAGCAGTTATGTCCCATAGTGCTCAGAGCCATTTGAACCAAGCCGCAGGAGGCGGAAAATAGAAGGGTTGCGAAACCATAGGTATCCTTTACTGCTTTGAATCACATTCAGATTTTGTCGAATGCTTTTGGACGGTCCCTACTGATAAAACACGGTTTAATTATCCGTCCCAGGTGCGCATCAGAGACAAGCAATATACGAGGTGCATTCAAGTTCCAAGGCGTCCGATTTTTTCTAATTAACTACTCACCCGAAATCGATGAAACTGGCGTTACTTCTCGACGTAATCACCCTGCAGACGTACACATTTTTCACAACGCTGACGCCATGATTCCATGGCAGCGGCGAGGGCTCTTTAGGAGTCTGTTGTGACCACTGGAAAATCGCGGAGGCAATAGCAGCATGGCTGGTGAATGTGCGGCCACGGAGAGTGTCTTTCATTGTTGGAAAAAGCCAAAAGTCACTAGGAGCCAGGTCAGGTGAGTAGGGAGCATGAGGAATCGCTTCAAAGCTGTTATCACGAAGAAACTGTTGCGTAACGTTAGCTCGATGTGCGGGTGCGTTGTCTTGGTGAAACAGCACACGCGCAGCCCTTCCCGGACGTTTTTGTTGCAGTGCAGGAAGGAATTTGTTCTTCAAAACATTTTTGTAGGATGCACCTGTTACCGTAGTGCCCTTTGGAACGCAATGGGTAAGGATTACGCCCTTGCTGTCCCAGAACATGGACACCATCATTTTTTCAGCACTGGCGGTTACCGGAAATTTTTTTGGTGGCGGTGAATCTGTGTGCTTCCATTGAGCTGACTGGCGCTATGTTTCTGGATTGAAAAATGGCATCCACATCTCATCCATTGTCACAACCGACGAAAAGAAAGTCCCATTCATGCTGTCGTTGCGCGTCAACATTGCTTGGCAACATGCCACACGGGCAGCCATGTGGTCGTCCGTCAGCATTCGTGGCACCCACCTGGATGACACTTTTCGCATTTTCAGGTCGTCATGCAGGATTGTTTGTACAGAACCCACAGAAATGCCAACTCTGGAGGCGATCTGTTCAACAGTCATTCGGCGATCCCCCAAAACAATTCTCTCCACTTTCTCGATCATGTCGTCAGACCGGCTTGTGCGAGCGCGAGGTTGTTTCCGTTTGTTGTCACACGATGTTCTGCCTTCATTAAACTGTTGCACCCAGCACTTTCGACACATCCATAACTCCATCACCACATGTCTCCTTCAACTGTCGATGAATTTCAATTGGTTTCACACCACGCAAATTCAGAAAACGAATGATTGCACGCTGTTCAAGTAAGGAAAACGTCGCCATTTTAAGTATTTAAAACAGTTCTCATTCTCGCCGCTGGCGGTAAAATTCCATCTGCCGTACGGTGCTGCCATCTCTGGGACGTATTGACAATGAACGCGGCCTCATTTTAAAACAATGCGCATGTTTCTATCTCTTTCCAGTCCGAAGAAAAAAAATCGGAGGCCTTAGAACTTGAATGCACCTTGTATAGTATTATTATAAGCTGCAGTTTTGTAAAGCCTTTGTACGTATCTACATACTCTCTCTCTCTTTCTCTCTCTCTCTCTCTCTCTCTCTCTCTCTCGCTTGTTTGTGTGTGTGTTGGGGGGGGGGGGGGGGCCTACATGTGTGATGTGCCTGAGTTCCAAACAATTTTTCCTAATTTACTTATTGTCCGAGTACGGACATCACATCAGTTTCACTTACTTTTAGCGTTCTCTGAAGGAAATTCATTAAAATGTGGAAGTATTACGTTGGTGTGTAAAGATCCGTTCAAATTGGGAAGGGTCGGTGAATTTTCTGAAAAGGAATATATATCCTTAGCTTTCCTTCTGGATGGCAGTTAACCTGATGGAAGTCCGAGATAATTGCGTCGGAATTTGCTTAGGTGCACTACCGTTCATTGAAATGAGAAATGAATCCTTCTTTGCTTTTCTTTTTCTCATTTTGTGGTCATCTTCAGTATTATGCCGGTAAACAGTTCCATAACTGAAACGTACGTACTGCCTGACAAAAAGTGAAGTACGAAGATGACACAGCTAGATGTCAATGTAACTTCGCAGCAGTACACACTAGGGGCGGGTATATAAATGACTGGAGGTGAAATTCTCTGTCACAGGTACAACAGCTGGCAGAGTGGATTAGTATCGTTTGTGTTTAGTTTTCTTACCAGGACTTGTAGGATATATAAGTGGCGTGAACAGGGTCTTACGCTGAGTGACACCTGTGAAGGATAAATTTCCCTTACTTCACGTCTATGGTCACAATTTTTTTGTCATCAGACTACCGGTTTCGGTCTATAATTACCGTCTTCAGATCTGTTTTATAAAAACATGTCCTAACATACTGTTTTTAGAAAACAGATCTGAAGATGGTAATTATAGACGGAAACCGATAGTCTAATGACAAAAAAATTGTGGCCATAGATACACTATGTGATCAAAAGTATCCGGACACCCCTAAAAACATACTTTTTTCATATTAGATGCATTGTGCTGCCACATACTGCCACGTTCCAGGTTCTCCATACCAGCGACCTCAGTAGTCATTCATTAGACATCGTGAGAGAACAGAACTGGGCGCTCACGGGACCGGGCACATCTTCATTTTTCCTTGTCGGATTTTACCGAGGATATGTGCCAGTACCACCATTACAAGCTTCTACAGTAGAGCTCAGACCAAGAATCTACGGTGGAATTGAACGTTATGCCTACCATACTACACCGAATTTGACAAGAAACCGACCTGATGAGATGTGTGCCACATAACCAATGGAAGTCGCATTCAGCTTGTTTTGTTATCAGGTAAAAGATTGACGGACTTCACTAAAAATTTCACAATAACCCAGCGGTAATTCATATGAATGCATCTATATCGATTTCCGAACTTGTTAAGTACTTTTACAAACACTTTGCTAACGTCAATCTGTTGTACAGTTATGATGTTCTTGCACCACGTGACGTTTTTCCAGAACGATAATCTCGTCTGGAGGAATCAACGCGGATTTCGCAGACAAAGATCTTACAAATTCACTCGTCAGTAAGATCGAGAAGCCAGTAGTTAACGTCGCTCAGGTTTATGCCTTGTTCCTTGATATCCAGTTTACGAAATATCGGACAAAATTTTTTGTTAACTTAAGAACTTACCAGCAGATAAAAAACAATAAGTCGTTATTAACGGTGAGAAAGTTTCATACGCAAAATATTTTGAGCCCTGTCTCACAGTCATAAAGCTATTAGAGCGACTTATATAAAGGAGCTGGCCAAAAATATGGAAACACCGCGAGAAATGCATGCTTGAAAATAAAAGCAGATGCTAACCAAGCCTGCAGGTTGCGCTGTTGCATTTGACCATGAATGGCACCTGTGCAACATCCTAAATACGTTGCTAGTATTAGTCGTGTCCAGACCAGTGTTCTGTGTAGTTGGGAGTACATTATGTCGGAGCCAAGTGAATTATAACGTGGGCAAATTGTTGTTGCTGTAATGGGGTGTGGTTCCGTTTTCAAGGGACACCGTATCGAAGATATATGCCACATGTAAGGAAAGTGGAGAAACATCATTCGCTAAGTCACAGCGGGGATGAAAGAAAGTGTTGAGTGATCGTGACAGATAGTCACTGAAGAAGATTGTCACAAAGACGGGGACGAGAGCTCCAAAAGTCACTGTAGAACTGAATGCCACACTCGCAAAGACAGTCAGCACGAAAACAACACGAACGGAACTCCACAAGCTGGGAAGTGCAAGGTGAGCTGGAATTTCAAACCATCTCATCAGTGTTACAAATGCCCGTAACAGTAAAACGTGGTGCAGAAGCCATAAAAAGTGGACTGTGGGGCACTAGAAGAAAGTGATTTGGTAGGCTGATTCTTGTTGCACACTGTCTCCACCTCCAGGCCGAGTTTTCGTCCAATGAGTAAAACTGTAAAGGTTCGGCTGCCCAAGCCATATCGTGGTATTTCATCTGCCCCTAGGGTACTCTGCATGGTCGCATTCCAGACAATGATTATGTGACCATTTTGGCTGATCAGATCCACCCGACGGTTCAATGTTGGTTCCCCAGTAGTGATGAGGTGTTCCAAGACGAGAGGCCCCTGTACCCACAGCTCGCATCGTCCAGGACTGGTTTTGTGAACACGAGAATCAATTGTCGTATCCCCTGCCCACCACAGTCACCAGATCTCAATATTATTGAGGCTTGGTAGTCTGATTCGGAGAGAAGGTTGCACGATCGCTACCCACCTGCGTCATCGTTATCTGAACTTTTCACTGTTTTTCTGAAGAATGGTATAAGATTATGAGGATAGAATGACACCTTTCACGACCGGATGACATTGCTGCTGCTAAACCTTTCGGGTTATAAGGTTGTGGTCCACGACCTTATACCCCGAAAGGTTTACCAGCAGCAGTGGTATAAGATCCCTTGAAAACCACACAACCAGAAGACTGGAATGTTTTTTCAACGTCAAAGCGTTTCCTACATCGTATAGACATGGATATGTGCTGCGTTTTTTATGTTTTCATGTTTCTGCCCACCTCTTACATATATATATATATATATATATATATATATATATATATATATATATATATATATATATATATATATATGATTTGATGGATACCACCGTAAGCTCCGAGAGTGCGTTCGTGAGTGGTGTTCTCGTATATACATTATATACATATGTGGCTTGTAAAGAAATGGAGAAGACCTGGTCGACTCTTGGTGCAGAGACTGATAATTGATCCTCAGTATAAAAATATAACAAAAAATAAGATGTTCGGTTACATCATTGGCGACCAGTCACCACAAACAACCATAGCTGGTCGTTCGCTCACTGAAACACTTTGAACATGGAACAACTAGTTCCACTCTATAAATACGAAGGCGTGTCTATGAAATATTTAGATCAGTATCTGGCTGTTACACAGTGGTGAAAGCCTCTCATTTTAGATTTGAGTGAATTCTTACATATGATGGTTAATACGGTGGCAACGTTCGGTTTCAACTAGTACATGTAATTTTGGCCTTCACTTCCATATCATATGGTCCCTTTACAATTGTTAAAGCTATATTATGATGATGATCATCACCGTCACCATGATAATCATGAGCATTTGAAGATGAACATTTAGCCCTGAAACTGGTTATGAAATAATAAAAACATGAAATAGTTAACTGGAGTTGTGGAAGATTTCCTGAAAGACGTGTCTGAAGTTCACGTTGTGTACCAGACGACCATCGAACACAAATTTACTTAACGCTGCCATCTAAGATGAAACGTCGAGGAACCACGCCGAAATGAACTATGTCAGAAGACATGAAATAAGAATGTAACCATCGAACGTTCCTTAGAATTCTCGTGCTGCGAGTCTGGCAAATTACACCTTATCATATAATTCTTCTGATCGGAACCACAACTGGGTGTCGGTCCTTTTTTACTTTTTCAACATTGTCGGATATTTTTGGTAAGAAGTATTAATTTCAAGTTCATTGGCTGCAAAGGCACTAGCACTACAGTTCAGCGGTAGTATTAATATTAATTCCTCTGTTTCTGATTTCTGAAGTATCGTCTCCGAGAGCCCACCGTTTTACGGGTGTCGCCCAGCAAGTAATGCACCACAATTTGTTTCTTCAATAATTATTTATTGAACACAATGAAACGAACACACAAGAAAGAATGTCGTTTCTTCCACAAATCCTATTTTTTCACGTTATGTCCTTCCCATTCTGTGGTATTCGTCCAGTAAGACACAAGAGCGTGTGTGCCCTGTTGGACTCCTGTTCTAGTCACGAAACTGTTTCTTCACTATGCGAATCACCTCCACGTCATCCTCAAAATGTTTTCTCGAATGCCATCATTTAACAGCCCAAAAAAGTAAGTCTGGGGGAACTATGTCAGGTGGACGAGGTAACATAGTCCAATCATATTTACGGCAGTGTTATGTAGTCCTTAAACCTGTGAAAGGCCGAATGTTATCACGTTAAATGGATCACCAGCTTTATTAGTTGCGTCCAGTCTTAACGTTGCTGACTGACAGCTTCAGCGCCAGCTGCCGAGTCGTTCGTTATGCGTCGGTCGTCGCGAGTGAGCACATCAGCAAGCTGCGTCTTCTCAGGGGCGACAGCCGTGGACGGCCTCACGGAATGCTGCAAATCTTGGAGTTCTGCCGAATCGCCTTCTCGTAATGGCCTCATCCCGTTTTCCCAGAGACTAACAGCACTTCTGTTCATTGCAGATGCTCCATAAACTGCACACAGACGTTTGTGAATGTTGCCAACAGTTGTTTTCCCCGCAATGAGAAATTCAATGAGGACGCGCTGCGCTGCGTGTCGGAGGAAACGGAAAATTTGGGTACACACTCTAGAAACTTCAAATATGCATACGTAAAGTTTCGCATTCATACGAGTGTTGTTGGCTAAGAAAAAAATATTCTGGCCGACCCTGGTACCTTCAGCGCAGATAATTTATTTTCATTATCACTGATTTCAGCTGAAAAAATTCTTCCTGCTAGCAGCACTATGTTATCAGAAAATCTGCTGCTTCTAGGAATTCCTTCGAAGTTCGATCTATTCTCAAGAAAACGAAGCAGCGGCATTTATTGCTGTGGAGTACTTTCTAGACTAAAACAAGCAGATACGGTCTTTGATAACACATAACAGCTCTCGTTATCTACACAGCTTATGATTCGCTCGTCATTAAATGCACCTCAGAAGGGGGAAAACTTGTTCACATTTCTCTCGTGCGCGTTGGCTGTCAAATCACAGAGCAAGCTGTCGACACCCTGAAGTGATGTATTTAAATCAGATAGGGGCCACTGACAATACTGACAATAAACGAAGTCATACACACGTTTACCCGCGGAGGACGAGTAAAACATTGGCCCAACTTAAGCTGAGTAACTGCAGCGCGTCGCTGTCCAAGACATCAACAGCAGGAAATGGAGCATATAGGTACGTGTACTCGCACTTGCTGCACCTACCTGTACTTTTTAGCTTCGTAATGGATATTTATTAATTTTGCTCTCTCCAAATAATATTCACTACATGCAAAGTATTTCTTCATCTCTTCATCTTTTGAAAACATCTATCAAATGTCTTTTTCCAAGGTCTTTAGTGAAGTCTCTTAAATTGTCGAACAAATGCGGAATATCTAGGGACAAATCAGAGCTACAGGGAGGACAGAAGGGATCTACGTCATCTAACGCAGCTAACTGGTACAAAAAAATTAATAAATCTGCTGTAGTATAATGCCATGTCTTCATTTCTGTAGCACAGATTAAACGAACTCTCCGTTTTGTGTTAAACATCTTTCCATCGATCCTCTTTCAGTGATCTTATGTTTTTTACTGAGAGTCAACATTTCGAACATTCACTCCTCTTACAGCGAAGAAAGCAACCAGTGTGAGACAACCGCATGATGTTATATAGATAATACTGACATGACGAAAGACATGGCATTCCTCCTAATACCGTGTGCAACTTCCTTTCGCCTTGCGTACTGCAGCAGCTTGAAGAGGCTTAGACTCAACAAGTCGTTGTAAGTTCCCTGCAGAAATGTAGAGCCGAGCTGCCTCTATAGCCGACGATAATCGCGAGAGTGTTGCCAGTGCGGTATTTTGTGCACGAATTGAAAAAAATGTTCAGATGTGTGTGAAATCTTATAGAACTTAACTGCTAAGGTCATCAGTCCCTAAGCTTACACACTACTTAACCTAAATTATCCTAAGGACAAACACACACACACCCATTCCCGAGAGAGGACTCAAACCTCCGCCGGGACCAACCGCACTGCACGAATTGACCTCTCGATTATGTCCAATAAATGGTCTTTGAGATTCATATCTGGAGATTTGAGTGGTCGAACCATTCGCTCGAACTGTCCAGAACGTTCTTCAAACCAATCGCGAGAAACTGTCCATCATTGTTTGGGAAAATGAAGTCCATGAAAGGCTAAAATGGCCTCCAGCTAGCGGAACATAACCATTTCGAGTCATTGATCGGTTTACTTTTACCAGAGAACCCAGTCCATTCCATATAAACATACCTAGCATCATTATGGAGCCACCACCAGCTTGCACAGTGTCTCGTTGACAACTTGACTCTATGGCTTCGTGGAGTCTGCACCACACTCGAACACTACCAACAGCCCCTACCAAATGAAATCGGGACTCATCTGACGCGACCACTGTTTTCCGGTCGTCTAGGATCCAAACGATACGGTCAGGAACCCGGGACAGGCGCTGCAAGCGATGTCGTGCTGTTAACAAAGGAACTCTCGTCGGTTGTCTGCTACCATTGCTCATTAACACCAAATTTTGCCGCACTGCCCTAACGGATACGTTCGTCGTACGTCCCACCTTGATTTCTGCGGTTACTTCATGCGGCGATGCTTGTCTATTAGCATTGACAACTCTACGCAAACGCCGCTGCTCTCGGTCGTTAAGTGAAGGCCATCGGCCACTGCGATGTCCGTGGTGAGAGGTAATGCCTGAAATCTGTTATTCTCGGCACAGTCTTGACACTGTGGATCTCAGAATACTGAATTCCATGACGATTTCCGAAATGGAATGTCGCATACGTCTAGCTTCATCTAACATTCCGCGTTCAAAATCTGTTGATTTCACTCGTGTGTCCATAACTACGTCGGAAACTTCTCACATAAATCACCTGCTTTCAAATGACAGCTCCCCAATGCATTGCCCAATGCTGCCGCGTTGTGTATATGTTCACATCGCTTTCCCATGAAAATCACCTCAGTATATAAAAAATAACTCTCTCTCCTTCTACCTGTTGTTTATCGTAAGTCGTTGCAGCAAAGAAGCGTCCTATCTTCTTTTTTTTCTTTAGCGTTTGTTCCGCCTGGTGGCAGGATCTGCTGAGTGGATTCGCTGTCTCCATTTTGTTCGCTCTTCGGCTATGTGTAGATTTACTGACGTCGTCGTGCAGAGTATAAGCCCATCGTTGCCTTGGCCGTCCCTCGGGTCTCTTTCCCGTGGCTTCCATTGTGTATGCTGCCTTTGGTGTAATATCGTCCTCTGCGCGGAGCACATGTCCAAACCATCGCAGACGGCTTTCTTGCATTTTATTCTGGATCGGTGCGACCGCAAAACATTTCCTGATAGTATCATTGAAAACGTGACCCAATCGAGTGATGGCATAGTCTCCATGGCCCCGGCCGTCGTTCTGCTTCTTTTCTAGCTGGCCGACACTCGGTGCCGCAGGGAGCAACGGGCCGGATGGCAGTCTGGTAGATCTTTGACTTCAGATGATCCTTCACCCGTCATTCGCAAGTGACTCCTGGTGCTGTTCGCCACCTCACCCAGGCTGCCTGCGTCCATGCGTTCAAGGGTCCCATGCGATTGGGAAAGAGGGCAGGTCCTTCCCATTTTCTGTATTAAATAATAATTTTTATATTCACGTATTGTGAGTTCCTTGGAAAGAAAATATCTCTTCTGAAGAAATGAACATCTTTCCGACATCCTGAATTATTCAGCACTATCTTTTACATTCTGTTTGTCAGTTTCTTTGAATCACACTTGAAAAACAAAATGCAAAAAGTTGTCCTGAATAAATCAGACAACGACGGCATAGATAGGAAATTTTAGTGACTAGGTTAAAATCATAAAGGGAATATCACAGTGTTCAATTTTGGAACCACTCCTATTCTTCATATATGTGAATGACTTTCCACTTACCATTCAGTAGGAGAATCGGTACTTTTTGCAGGTCATACTGGTGCTACAATAAATCTCATTAGACAGAAAGCAACAGAGGAGTTAGTAAATGATATTTTCCAAAGTGGTTCTCTGAAAATGGACTCTCCCTAAACTTTGAAAAGACATATTACATTCAGGTCTGTGAAACAAACAGTAACACCAACAATTGATGTAGCACTTGAGCAGGAGTATATAAGTACGTTAGAATGCTCCAAAGTTTTTGGTGTACATATTGATAAAAACTTCAACTGGAACAAGCATCTTGCTGAACTTCTCAAACAATTAAGTTCAGCTACTTTTGCTCTTCGCATAATTGCTTGTCTTGGTAACAAACGGATCAACTGATGACATATTTTGTGCAGTTCCACTCAATAACATCTTACGGAATAATTTTATGGGATAACTCATCGCTTAGAAAGAAAATGTTGACTCCACATAACAGAACACTAAGAATAATAAGTGGTTCACCCAAGGACATCACATACATAGCTCTTCAAGGAGCTAGACAATTTAACTGCCTCTTCATAACACATATTTTCGCTGGTGACATTTGTCGTAAATAATCCGTCACAATTTGAGAACAGTGATGCACATACTTACAAAAATAGAGGGAAAAATAACCTTTATTACCCATTGCTAAAGCTGTCGGTGGCTCAGACAGGAGTTCAACATGCAGAAATAAAACTTTTTGATCAGTTGCCCAATAACATAAAATGTCTGACAGCAAATTTTAAATCTAATTTAAAATGATTTCTCCTGGACAATTCCTTCAGTTCCATTGACTAATTTCTACTTAAGAATCGTTCACATGATTTATGGAAAACGTAAGTAAGTAAGTAAATAAGCAACTAATTAACTTTCGGAAACAGCAAGCCTGTAATATTCAACTCTCTCTCTGTTCGTCTAAGAGGTGCACGAGGCAGTGAAGGCCTCCGACACAGTCGATGTTCTCTATCGTGACTTCCGGAAGGCAATGTCACTTAGCTGAAAAAATACCTGCCTACTGAATTTATAATCTGTTTTGCGACTGAAATGAGCGCGTGCTTGCAGTTTTGGACTTTATTAATTAAGAAACCAGATCAAAGCCATCTTTCCAGAAACTTCGTGACCATAACGGCATCGAGTTGGTGGATAACAGAGAGAAGACCGAAGTACTAAATTACTTAGCCCACATTTTTTGACTGAAGAAAATCGTACGGTGGTGCCTCCTCATTTAAATAATCGCCCGAACGTCAAAATGACAGATATCGAATTAAAAGACCGCGGGGTAGAAAATCAAATGAAATCGCTCAACAGAAGAAAGGCGACTGGATCTGATGGGAGGCCCATAAAATTCCACATACAATAAGAGAAATAACTCGTTCTCCTTCCAGCAGCGGTGTAACGTGGCTCGCTGCAGGATCAAAACGTTCCCAGTGAATGGAAAAATGTTAAGGTCTTCCCTTTTTCAGGAACTGTCGTCTAGCAAACGGACAAAGCTGTAGGCCTATGCGGCTGACGTCAGTTGCTTGTTGATGTTTCTGAATACAGATAATCTCCTCAGTAGGAGATTGTGGGAAACCCAGCTCGCTCTCGTCGTCCACGAGACCCAGAAGGCAATCGACACCGGCGCCCAGGTAGAAGCCGTGTTCCTTGACTCACCGCCACGTAATGAATAAAATACGAGCTTACGGAGTATCATACCAAGTTTGTGCTTGGATTGCAAAGTTAGTAGTCGACAGAGCACAATGTGTCATTATCAGTGCAGAGGTTTCCTCAGATGTAAAAGTAACTTCAGGCGTGCTCCAAGAGTGTGTTATAAGACTATTGCTTTTCACAATGTACATTAACGACTTTGTGAATAACGTCGGAAGTTCCATGAAGCTTTTCCCGAATAATGCTGTTGGGTAATGAGAAGTTGCAACGCTAGAAAGGAAGACCTACGTAACATCGATGCTTGGTTCAGAGATTCCAAGTCGACCTTCAACATAAACAAATACAGGGTGTTACAAAAAGGTACGGCCAAACTTTCAGGAAAGATTCCTCACACACAAAGAAAGAAAATATGTTATGTGGACATGTGTCCGGAAACGCTTACTTTCCATGTTAGAGCTCGTTTTATTTCATCTCTTCAAATCAAATTAATCATGGAATGGAAACACACAGCATCAGAACGTACCAGCGTGACTTCAAACACTTTGTTACAGGAAATGTTCAAAATGCCTTCCGTTAGGGAGGATACATGCATCCACCCTCCGTCGCATGGAATTCCTGATGCGCTGATGCAGCCCCGGAGAATGGCGTATTGTATCACAGCCGTCCGCAATACGAACACGAAGAGTCTCTACATTTGGTACCGGGGTTGCGTAGACAAGAGCTTTCAAATGCCCCCATAAATGAAAGTCAAGAGGGTTGAGGTCAGGAGAGCGTGGAGGCCATGGAATTGGTCCGCCTCTACCAATCCATCGGTCACCGAATCTGTTGTTGAGAAGCGTACGAACACTTCGACTGAAATGTGCAGGAGCTCCATCGTGCATGAACCACATGTTGTGTCGTACTTGTAAAGGCACATGTTATAGCAGCACAGGTAGAGTATCCCGTATGAAATCATGATAACGTGCTCCATTGAGCGTAGGTGGAAGAACATGGGGCCCAACCAAGACATCACCAACAATGCCTGACCAGACGTTCACAGAAAATCTGTGCTGATGACGTGATTGCACAATTACGTGCGGATTCTCGTCAGCCCACACATGTTGATTGTGAAAATTTACAATTTGATCACGTTGGAGTGAAGCCCCATCCGTAAAGAGACCATTTGCACTGAAATGAGGATTGGCACATTGTTGGATGAACCATTCGCAGAAGTGTACCCGTGGAGGCCAATCAGCTGCTGATAGTGCCTGCATACGCTGTACATGGTACGGAAACAACTGGTTCTCCCGTAGCACTCTCCATACAGTGACGTGGTCAACGTTACCTTGTACAGCAGCAACTTCTCTGACGCTGACATTAGGGTTATCGTCAACTGCACGAAGAATTGCCTCGTCCATTGCAGGTGTCCTCGTCGTTCTAGGTCTTCCCCAGTCGCGAGTCATAGGCTGGAATGTTCCGTGCTCCCTAAGACGCCGATCAATTGCTTCGAACGTCTTCCTGTCGGGACACCTTCGTTCTGGAAATCTGTCTCGATACAAACGTACCGCGCCACGGCTATTGCCCCGTGCTAATCCATACATCAAATGGGCATCTGCCAACTCCGCATTTGTAAACATTGCGCTCATTGCAAAACCACGTTCGTGATGAACACTAACCTGTTGATGCTACGTACTGATGTGCTTGATGCTAGTACTGTAGAGCAATGAGTCGCATGTCAACACAAGCACCGAAGTCAACATTACCTTCCTTCAATTGGGCCAACTGGCGGTGAATCGAGGAAGTACAGTACATACTGACGAAACTAAAATGAGCTCTAAGTTGGAAATTAAGCGTTTCCGGCCACATGTTCACATAACATCTTTTCTTTATTTGCGTGTGAGGAATGTTTCCTGAAATTTTGGCCGTACCTTTTTGTAACACCCTGTATAACGTTTTACATATAAATGGGTAGAAAGCCTCGTGACTGTATGATTACAAAACTGTAGAACGAATGCTGGAAGCAGTCACATTCATAAAATGTCTGGTAGCATGCGTACAAAGCGATTTAAGGAGGAATTACTGGTAAGGCACAGACCAGACTGAGATTCAGTGAAAAAATCCGCAGGAAGTGTAGTACACAATCTGAGACCGGTACCAGATAGTATTGATAGAATAAATAGAGAAGCCTCAAACAAAAGAAGTGCCGTTCGTCGGGAATTCATTTAGCAAGCCCAAAAATGTAAATGTATCACCGGATATGGTCACTGAACTCCAGTGGCAGACGTTAAAAAAGAATCTCTGAGCATTACGGTGTCGTTTACCGTTAAAATTCCAAGAGCGTACGTTCCTGGAAGATTCAACAGAGATATTGCTTCTTCCTACTCTTATCTGACAAAAAGCCATGGAGATAAGATTAGAAACATTCGAACACACACGTAGGCTTATCAACAATTGTTTTCCCCACACATCATTCGCGACTGGAACACAAAAGGGGGAAAGAGACATTGACAGTCAATGTAACCTCTGTCATGCACCACAAGGCGATTTGGGTAATATAGATACGGATGGAACTCAGTATGTCGTTCTCAAGAAGTGAAATCACAAACTTAAATGCAGATTCTGGTGTAACTCGTGGAAGTTTAAAGGCGCCGTTATCAATCGCGATGCAGTACACGAACCAATTGGTGGATAACATCGGAAGCTCTATGACTCCTCCCACACGCTGTTGTATGGAGAAAAGCTGGAACACCACAAAATTTTAATCAAATGGCGGAAGAGCTGCAGAGGACTGACGCTTGGTATAGAAAGGGCAACTGACTCCCAAAATTTACAAAAATAACGTATTGCCCATAATAAGATACAGAAGTCCTGCTGGACTGGTGTTCGTTCACTAGAATGAGTTACAGAATTAGGAGTATGTCTCATGAGCTATTTAAACGGAAAAGACCCTATACTATTATCTGCGGAGAAACTATATGCTTACTTGAGATTCTTTGGAACTATTCCACAAAAATGGATATCACCCGCGTAGGAGATTAATTACGTAGTAATATAGAATCCCTACCAGATTTATACCGAACTCGCGCCTGTGTTAGTCCTTCTGTTAAATGTAATCTACCGTAGATCCCTCGAACAAATAACTGTGATCAGTTGTTGGAAGCAAGCACGGGTCACACTACAATAACCCACTACACTTTCGGTCAATAGGATTTAAATGGATCGTGTACCTAAAGTTCCCTGTTGCGCGGAAAAGACACCTACTCCGAAGAATAAATGAAATCCGTGAAACGTAAGTGCATTTATAACCGATTCGCCAATGTTCTGTCCTTGCACTGAGCGAGGTGGCGCAGTCCTTCCCTAATCCGATGAGACCGATGACCTCGCTGTCTGGTCTCCTTCCTCAAAAAAACAACAAAACAACGACTCTGTTCTTGCAGCTATGACAAGAAGTAAAAACTCGGTTAAGGTTAAATGAATGCAAAATTTGGTTGGATGGAATTACAGTAGTTAGTTAAATTGGAAAAATGTTATAAGTTTAGTTAATGAATTAAATTAATAGTCACCATCACACTCCGTGAGCAAAATTACTGTCATTATAATCACTGTCTGCTAACCGCGAAAAACTTGCGGAAGAGCACTTAGCTTTCTTGAAAGGCGAAAAAAGCACAAAATTGGTAAATATTGCTCTAGCGTGATTTAAAATGGATATGTCACAGTGAACAAATATCTTTCAATTAGGTAGCACCTCATGAAATTCAATTAGCAATAATCAAAGAACAACAACATCTCATCACCAGTAAAGAGTTACGTAAATTAAAAAATTCGTGACGTCACTCGACGTAATGCTTACAGTTATTTAACTCAGAAGGTTGTTTATGTTTATTCATTACTGAACGCTGTCATTTAGCTTTAAATTTATGTAAAGATATAGCTGTGAGTTAGAGTTACGTAATTTGCAAAGTTAAAATTTCGATTGTAAAAGAACGGCAAAGTTCGTGATATGATTTTACTGACTCATCGGCTTCTTGTAACTTCAGGCTTTATTACTATTTATTAACAATTACTGATAATCACTTTGGGCAGTAACTACTATTAATAGCTCAAGACGTTAACAGTCATTTCTGACTGATTGCAGCTGCGTAAAACTGAAAACTTATTTATCTATTAAACACCATAGTAAAAAGATATCTTTTACTGAGTTTTACTTTGTGAAGTACTGTCTTTCACATTAGTGTTTACTAGACTAAACGACTTACGTTGGTTATTGATTTGTAAATTATTGAAGTTTTAATTACCATTATTTCTTTAAAAAAACGCTGTAATAGTTTGGTAATCATTAGGAGTCTCTCACATCAATAATAATGGATAGGATGGATCCTAGTTAGGTATTTTGTAAAAGTGAAGGTCATCACTTTGGTATAACTCGGCATTATTCAAACACAAAACGAACTACAACGTTTGCAAGTCGTATACAAGTCTCACCAAGTAATTATTTCGATCTTACTTCAGGCTGAGAGGTAGTCTGTACAATGTAAGGCATTGTTCGTTTACGATGTGTGGCATAGATTCTTCATCTTGTAGCTCTGTAACAAATGAAATTGGACTCACAGTACTCTTCACGTTAAATTTGCTTCCTCTTTCGGTAGCTATGCTGTGCCCATTTAATGCGATATACTCCACCTGTCCACACCAAATGTCCGTCGAGCCATTACACACAGTAGACCGCTGTTTTACGAGAATTTCTCAATTTAAAAAAGTCCTCAGCACGATTCGACTCATGTGTCTTTCTACAATCTCCTACCGTCTGCCCTGCACTGTACTCAACTTCTGGCGCACTTGAGCGTCCAGAGAGAGTGCAACTGCCAGTTCGCTAAACTCTCTGGCAATATAGCATCGTCCTGACTAAGCCAGCGTGTCTACTTACAATTAACATTTATTTAACTACGCAGTGACATAACTTACCATTTCATTGTACAAACATTAGTACACTTATTTACAAACTTTGATTCATACAAGAAATACACTGAAAAGAAAATTGCAGGGAAAAATTTTGTAACCCGTAGGGTTGCTTCGTTACAACACCTGTCTACAAGAAGGATAGCATAAGTGATCCACAAAACTACCTTCTAATATCCTTGACATCGATTTGTTGTAGATTCTTAGAACATATTCTGAGCTCAAACATAGTGAGGTATCTCGAGATCAACCTGCTGCATGTCAACCAGCATGGATTTCGAAAACATAGGTCATGTGAAACCCAACTCGAACTTTTCTCACATCCTGAAAGCCATGGATCAAGAAAGTTAGGTAAATGTAACAGTTTTCTAATTCCAAGAGTATGTGACTCAGTACCACACCTACGTGTATTATTAAAAGTACGATCATACTGAGTATTAGGCGAAATATGTGAATGGATCTAGGATCCTTGTTAGGGACAACGCAGTATGTTATCTTGGATGGAGAATCATCACCGGTTTGGAAGAAACTTTCGGTGTATCCGAGGGATGTGACCGGCGGGAGAGTGTCACTGAGATGCTGGAGGAACAGAACTTCTAAACTCTTGAAGATACACTGAAACTATCCCTAGAAAGTCTACAGGCAAAGTTTCAAGAGCCGGCTATAAATAATGAGTGTAGGAATATACTACAACCCCCTTGGTTACCTGTACTCGCCACGTTATGTAGAAAGAATAGTATTAATATTCCCTTGAAAAAACCCCTTGGTTACCTGTACTCGCCACAATTATGTGATTAAAAGTATCCGTACACTCCCAGAAACATACATTTTTCACATTAGGTGCTCTTTGCTGCCACCTGCTGGCAGGTACTCCATACCAGCGACCTCAGTAGTCATTAGACATCGTGAGGGAACAGAACTGGGCACTCCACGGAACTCATGGACTTCGAACGTGGTCAGGTGATTGGTTGTCACTTGTGTCATACGTATGTACCCGAGATTTCCGCACTCCTAAACATCCTTAGGTCCACTGCTTCTGATGGTGAAGTGGAAAGGTGAAGGTACACGTACAGCACAAAAGCGTAACCGCCGACCTCGTCTGTTGCCTGACAGACACCGCCGACAGTTGAAGAGGGTTGTAATGTGTAATAGGCATACATCTATACAGACCATCACACAGGAATTACAAACTGCATCAGGGTCCACTGCAAGTGCTATGACAGTTAGGCGGGAGGTAAGAAAATTTGGATTTCATGATCGAGCGGCTGCTCATAAGCCACACATCACGCCGGTAAATTCCAAACGATGTCTAACTTGGTTTAAGGAGCGTAAACATTGGACCACAATGTGGCCATCCGATGTCAAGGTGTAGATACGGCGAATGCCTGGTGAACGTCATCTGCCAGCGTGTGTAGTGTAAACAGTAAGATTCGGAAGCGGTGGTGTTGTGGAGTGGTCGTGTTTTTTATGGAAGGGGCTTGCACGCCTTGTTGTTATGCGTGGCACTACCACAGCACAGGCCTACATCGATGTTTTAAGCATCTTCTTGCTTTCCCTATCTTGAAGAGCAATTCGGGGATGGCGATTGCATCTTTCAACAAGATCGAGCACCTGTTCATAACGCTCGGCCTGTGGCGGAGTGGTTACACGACAATAACATCCCTACAATGGACTGGCCTGCACAGAGTCCTGACCTGAATCCTACAGGACACCTTTGGGATGTTTTAGAACGCCGACTTCGTGCCAGGCCTCACCGACCGACATCGATACCTCTCCTCAGTGCATCACTCCGCGAAGAATGGGCTGCCATTCCCCAAGAATCCTTCCACCACCTGATTGGACGTATGCATGCGAGAGTGGAGGCTGTCATCAAGGCTAAGGGTGGGCCAACACCATACTGAATTCCAACATTACCGACGGAGGGCGCCACGAACTTGTATTTTCAGCCTGGTGTCCGGATACTTTTGATCACATAGTGTATATATCCCATAGGGATCATAAGATTTGATTAATTGCAGCAGGCACAAAGGCATTTAAACAATAATTTACCCGCGCTCCATACATAAATGGGATGGAAAGAAGCCCTAGTAACTGGTACAGTGAAACATACCCTCTACCACGCACTTCTCAGTTGAACGCAAAGTGTAGACGTAGATGCAGATGAAAATCCGAAGGTGAGTAATGAGCTCCGCCAAGCGTCAGTCCAGTGGCGAAGAGATGCACTGTTTATAAACGAGATATTTCTTGTTAAAACTACGAGAACGCAACTTCCACGAAGAATTAGGCAACATATTATTTTGCTCTGCATGTTACAAGGTGTGACAAAAATACGGTAACACCAAAAATACACAGATTACCATGCCTAATACGGTGTAGGAAAACTGATGGCATTCAAAACAGCTTCCAATCGTCTCGGAAAGCACAAATAGGGTTTTTCAAGGGAATATTAATACTATTCTTTCTACATAACGTGGCGAGTACAGGTAATCAAGATGGAGATGGATAGCGATCATTCACCTTTCTCTCCAAAGTAGACCACTAAGGCTCAGTAATAACGGTATCAGGTGACTGTGATCGTCAGGGTAGATGCGACAGTTCATCCTTGTGCTCACAAAATCAATCAAGGACGATGCAAGCTGTGTAAACGGCTGTTCCGTCGTCTTGGTACACAACATCGCTACTGGGGAACAAGTATTGTCCCATGAGATGGACCTCATCAGCCAAAACGTCGTATAATCCTTCTCACTAATGCGACCTTGCAGCGTATCCGTGGGGCTCATGGAATACCACGATATGGCTGCCTAAATCATCACCAATCTTCCCTCCCCCCTCTCCCCCGCCATGTTTCAATTGACAGCAAGCAGTCTGCTGTCAATGGTGTAAGGGAGACGCAAAATCGGCCGGAAGTTGTAAACTTTGTGAAACCAGACTTATCCGAAACCATTCCTTTGGTGCATTGTGCAAGTTTTATATCCTCAGCACCACGGTTTCCTGTTATGGCCACTTGCATCACCGATATGTGGTTTTGGAATTTCAGTTCACCCGGTAATTCGCAGATTATGGAGTTCTCTTTGTGTTGGTTTGATGCTTACAAGCTTCGCGAGTGCGACATTCCGGTCTATAGAGATTTTTGTAGTAGTCTTCTTCTTATTTTTTGTCACAATCTTCTTCAGTGCTCGTCTGTCAGGATCACTCAACACAATCTTTAGGCCGCGTTGTAACTCAGAGGATGATTTTTTTCCGCTTTCCCTGTATGTGGTACAAATCTTCGATACGCCCGAGTTTGAATCACTTGTCTCCGACATAATGCACTCACAGCTATATGGAACACTGTGCTGACCAAGACTGACACTCGCAACGAATGGAGGACACTGCACAGGTGCTGTTCGTAGGCGCCACCTCCAGCCATGGCTAGCATTTGCATTTACGTTCAGATGTGGAATTCTCGCGGTATCCCCATACTTTTGCGCACCTCTTGTATTTCGAGTAATGACCATGATTTTATTCATTTATTTCCCAACACCTGTAAAGGAACCTGTGTACCACAGAGCCTTTATACAGTGAGAAAGTGGTCACCACCACCATGGCGGCCATGTTTCATCCATAGTGTGACGGAACGTATGAAGAGGGAATAGCGAAATGTGAACTCCGGTGAAATATCTCTGTCTGAGACAAAACGCAAGATCAAACTGCGAAAAATAAACTACTAAACGGTTTTTGACCTATTGGGTCTTTGCTAGACTGATAATAAATGAAACTAGGGTCATTTCTGTTTATGGTGCATTCAAGTCGTGTGGTGACTCTAAAAACTATCTTTCAGGTAGATATTTGTGCCTTTAAGATCTTTCAGGAGACAAATCACTACACGAACAACGATATATAATACATATTAGTAGTGGGGCAACAAGGACGTCACCCCAAATCCAAGATGGCGGCCGTCACCCTAGGCACGGCGTCACCCCAGAGTACCATTATACAAGATGCCTGCTGTGACGCAAGTACGTGACGTCATGTGACGTCAGCTGATACCGCCATTGACGTCATTCAAGATGGCATAAAGATAGTGCAGTTGGACTGCCTCCACTAACCTAAGTCACATCGTCATAGGAACTGGCCGGAAGTTTGAATTTTGGTGGGGAGATAGATCAACTAGGCTACCTATACTAACCTAAGAAAATGTTTGGAAAGAAAGGGTACTTGGGCTACCTCCACTAATCCCTTACTAGGAACTGGACATAAGTCTCTATTTAAACAATTTTGCATCAGCGTAATAAATAAATTAGGTGAAATGCGTAGCTAAATAAATTGTTCAAAAAAAGGTAAAGTACACTTCCTCCTTTCACCAGCAGCCCAGAACAGGCTGCTTCACTTTTTCACACCAATTTTCCTCCCCTCCAGACTACTGGCATGGTGAGTGTTTTGTATCAGTGTAATAAACTAGTTGAGATCCGTAATTCGATGTATGCAGGAAATGTGGTTGGATGACCTTGAAAAGTAGTTGAAACTAGGTATTTGGAAGTGCAGCGAACACTTTTTCTTGCCTATATGAATGAGTTTTCTCTAGTGGGGGCAACACCGTACTAACCTCCATCAGCAAAATTCATGCACATTTTCTGAGAGGATGGCAAACACATTTGAGGCGGTAGTGGGTCTAATTGTTTAAATAAAGACTTATGTCCATTGCATGTAATACAGCTATCTATATCTCAGAGTCTTGTGGCACTAACACAAGACTAATGCTGTAGGTAGACAATAAATTTAAAGAAATTTATATAAATTTAAACAAATTTATAGAAATTATATTCTAATTGAATGGAAACACGATACTAACTCCCATCAGCTGTTGGAACAAATTTCGTGAACAGAGTTATGGTTGTAGTGTGTCTAATTGTTTAATTAAGGACTTATGTCCGGTGCATGTAATATAGCTATCGATATCTCAGCCACTTTTGTAGTGAAGTGTTACATGTTTGGAACTCTTTAGAGCTGGAGTAAGTGTATAATAGTCTTTCAATACTTGGAAATGTTTTCTCGATGTTATTAAGCATATCAATTGAAGAAGCTGTTAAGAACACCTGTATGGTTCCTGTTTTGGGGACAATCGGCATATGATGACCCTGCCAGACTTCAGGTGACGCAGGCATGGGCGGCTAGCAGGAGAGAGTGTTCTTAGAGAAAGTGAGAATGTTTGTGTCTGGCAGACGTCAGCAGGTGTGAAAGTAGGCTAGTCAGCTGTTGTTCATACACTCCTGGAAATGGAAAAAAGAACACATTGACACCGGTGTGTCAGACCCACTATACTTGCTCCGGACACTGCGAGAGGGCTGTACAAGCAATGATCACACGCACGGCACAGCGGACACACCAGGAACCGTGGTGTTGGCCGTCGAATGGCGCTAGCTGCGCAGCATTTGTGCACCGCCGCCGTCAGTGTCAGCCAGTTTGCCGAGGCATACGGAGCTCCATCGCAGTCTTAAACACTGGTAGCATGCCGCGACAGCGTGGACGTGAACCGTATATGCAGTTGACGGACTTTGAGCGAGGGCGTATAGTGGGCATGCGGGAGGCCGGGTGGACGTACCGCCGAATTGCTCAACACGTGGGGCGTGAGGTCTCCACAGTACATCGATGTTGTCGCCAGTGGTCGGCGGAAGGTGCACGTGCCCGTCGACCTGGGACCGGACCGCAGCGACGCACGGATGCA
Organism: Schistocerca piceifrons; assembly: GCF_021461385.2. NCBI lineage: Eukaryota > Metazoa > Arthropoda > Insecta > Orthoptera > Acrididae > Schistocerca > Schistocerca piceifrons. The sequence continues at coordinate 338,159,129 of NC_060140.1, read as the reverse complement.
CGCCAAGACCGTAGGATCCAACGCAGTGCCGTAGGGGACCGCACCGCCACTTCCCAGCAAATTAGGGACACTGTTGCTCCTGGGGTATCGGCGAGGACCATTCGCAACCGTCTCCATGAAGCTGGGCTACGTTCCCGCACACCGTTAGGCCGTCTTCCGCTCACGCCCCAACATCGTGCAGCCCGCCTCCAGTGGTGTCGCGACAGGCGTGAATGGAGGGACGAATGGAGACGTGTCGTCTTCAGCGATGAGAGTCGCTTCTGCCTTGGTGCCAATGATGGTCGTATGCGTGTTTGGCGCCGTGCAGGTGAGCGCCACAATCAGGACTGCATACGACCTAGGCACACAGGGCCAACACCCGGCATCATGGTGTGGGGAGCGATCTCCTACACTGGCCGTACACCACTGGTGATCGTCGAGGGGACACTGAATAGTGCACGGTACATCCAAACCGTCATCGAACCCATCGTTCTACCATTCCTAGACCGGCAAGGGAACTTGCTGTTCCAACAGGACAATGCACGTCCGCATGTATCCCGTGCCTCCCAACGTGCTCTAGAAGGTGTAAGTCAACTACCCTGGCCAGCAAGATCTCCGGATCTGTCCCCCATTGAGCATGTTTGGGACTGGATGAAGTGTCTTCTCACGCGGTCTGCACGTCCAGCACGAACGCTGGTCCAACTGAGGCGCCAGGTGGAAATGACATGGCAAGCCGTTCCACAGGACTACATCCAGCATCTCTACGATCGTCTCCATGGGAGAATAGCAGCCTGCATTGCTGCGAAAGGTGGATATACACTGTACTAGTGCCGACATTGTGCATGCTCTGTTGCCTGTGTCTATGTGCCTGTGGTTCTGTCAGTGTGATCATGTGATGTATCTGACCCCAGGAATGTGTCAATAAAGTTTCCCCTTCCTGGGACAATGAATTCACGGTGTTCTTATTTCAATTTCCAGGAGTGTATTATCAGCACGCGACACACACATACAGCCAGACGACAACGTGACATATCGCGAAGCAATGTGGTAGCGGCAAACTAGGTCACTTGCCTCCTGTGAAAAGCATGACTGTACTCTTCATATGTTCAAGCATTAATGAGTGTATGTAATACAGCTATCGATATCTCAGACAGTTGTGGTGGTAACACAACACTAATGCTGTAGGTAGATAATAAATTTAAACAAATTTAAATAAATTAAAGAAATTTATAGACATTTAAAGAAATTTAAAGAAATTTATAAAAATTTAAACAAATTGATACAAATTTTATTCGAATTAAATGAGCAGCCTCTAGTGGGGGTGACACCATACCAACTCCGCTCAGCAAAATTTTCCAAGAGGATGGCGAAGACGATTGATAGCGGTACTGCTTGTAATTGTTTGAATAAAGACTTATGACCAGTTCCTAGGAAGAGATTAGTGGAGGTAGCCCAAGTGCCCTTTCTTTCCAAACATTTTCTTAGGTTAGTATAGGTAGCCTAATTGACCTATCTCCCTACCAAAATTCAAACTTCCGGCCAGTTCCTATGACGATGTGACTTAGATTACTGGAGGCAGTCCAACTGCTTTATCTTTACGCCTTCTTGAATTACGACAATGGCGTCATCATCTGACGTCATGTACTTGCGTCACGGGAGCCATCTTGGATAACGGTACTTTGGGGGACGCCGCCCCTGGGGTGACGGTTGCTATCTTAGATTTGGGGTGACTTCCTTGTTGCCCGACTACTCATATTGAGATGTTAAATGATTTGTTTTCCATGTCAAGTGGTTAAGGTTAAAAATGAAACATACACAACGTCAGATAAAATAAAATAAAATCATGAGCAGCGTCAATTTCTAACGCTCGACAATTTATTGACGGCATAAGAAAATGTAATCATATGTCCTTTCTGTAGAATCGTTTACAGATTCAGCCTGAGTGCCACTCATGGATAATTTTAAGAATAAGAACCACTTCTGAATTGCTGCTCTATTGAAACATCCATGTAATATATATTACTGTTATATAATAACGAAATAAAAGAACAAATATAACAAGAAAACGGTCTATATCCTATCACAAATATAAATGTCCAGATTTACGCAATAAATCTGCAGATCGGGTATGTCATGAGATTGTAAAGCTTCGCCAAGACGTTTTTTCAGCAGAAAAAAGCTTTGAGTGGACATTTATTTACGGTGAACAGCGTATGAGCAGAAAATACTTCAACACAGCGCATGAGCAAAACATACTTCAACAACAAACGTGGAAAAAATGCTAGCAATTAATCAGCGGTATTACCGCAACGGCAACAAACCTCGTGTTCCGAATCGTAATAAAAGTGATACTGACGTTCTAAATTCGAATAACTCATGACAAAGGTGTTGTCGAAGCTTAACGTTATGAGAAAGGAGTGCAACTTACAGCCCTCACAAAAACTGGTAGTTATATGCACAAAATTTTAAAGGAGAATAAGACTTAAAAACACCAATATGTTGTAATATTTGGTTTTGTTAAATGAAGTTTACAGAAACATCTTGAAACTTCTTGAAACTTCGGGACTTACTATGAGTAAATAACCAAACATATTTCGTGACAAGTATCTCTCACGGGGGTCATATGATAGATTTTTCTTCTGTTAAGAGACCCGCTTTCCCGTTCCACGGAGAACGACCATACGAAATCCACCTTCGCTTCCATCTGCACGTTGAGAAGCAGCACAACCTGGCATCTATCTTGAATATCTGCAGAATGAATGACAGTTTCTCAGATACACACCGTGCAAACGTTATCATGCTGGCTTCAAAACCGCCATGGTTTCTTCACAAATATTTCCTTATACATTGCAGTCATCTTTACAAGTCTTGAAAACAAGATTCCAACATCAGAAAGTCTGATAGAGACCTCCGCGGATGGAACATGACGTCAGCCAATCATGTTGGACTTCGCCTATGGGCTCTCTGTCTCTCTCTCTCCCTCTCTCTCTCTCTCTACAGATTATAACACCCCTGTCCGCTACTGCTATACCATAACATTAAAAGTTGGAGGCAGGTCGTGAAATAAAACTATCTTGTTAAAGCAATTATGGTATAAAGCAACAGAGCAGTGTTACCCTCTGAGAGGAATTTTGCTAGGCTGACCGTGTTGTACCTAACGGAGATGGCTTATCGGAAATGAAAATCAGAATTAAGTAAATATTCAGACAGTAAAAAACAATATTTTTGCCTAGCTATACTGTTTAAGGAATAAGGAAAACGGTCGCCAGCCTAATTAGGCAAGAGAAAGATTAACGTTCTCGTTTAAGAAAATAGGTATGAGTAACTTCAACTGACAAACACAAATTAGACTTGGCCACACGCGAGTGCAATGAACTCTGACACATACATATGTTTACGGTAAGATTGAAGCTAACAACTAGAGCAGCACAAACTATTTTCAAAAATATAACAGATACCGAAACACACTATTACTTTCAGGGCTTGTTCAAACTGAATGGTCTTTATAACATTACTATTAACATTCACTGCAGGATCGTAAATTGGACATAGGTTAAGTATCTTTCAGTTAAACACTTTACTATTTAAAATTAAAATTAATTGGAATCCACTAACAGGTTGCTTCTCACTATCTTTTGAATAAAGAAATTATGGTTTTCATAAATAGTGGTCTTCCCATTACTTGTTACCTAGCCTTAGCATAATAGACAAACTGTGGATCCTGTTATACTATTAATATGCACTACCAATACATAAGAGAGACAAACACTTAGCAATCATGAACATATAATTTTCTACTGTTGCAGTTTTCCACTTTTACTACAGTGAAACACAATGTTGACAAAATTGCAAGAAACTGACTCACCTTTTAGAATTTACTACAGATAGCAATGTGATCATCTACTAAGCAAAACTTTATAAGCCTCAGTTTTAAGAGCTTTTAATCTTTAAAAGGAACTGCAAATTGTCTTTATTACCACAGTCTTCTGCTTTCAAGTAAATGATTAAATAGGTGACTTTAAACTGTACAAAACTACATTTACTGCCTCCTACAATTTCACTAAATCCACAGTAAATCTGAATATTCCCTTCTCATCAAAGATCAAACAACATCATGTAATTAACTGTCTAACTTCGAGGCTTTCATTTTTTCCACAAAATAGGACACTCGGTAATCATAATTCAAATGGAGAGGAACCTGAGAGGTGTTGTGATAGGGAAAAAATCAAGGTAGGTACATAAATTCAGTTATAAGTTACCTTATATTTGTGCATACTAAATCGCCCAATAAGCTGATCCTTCACTGTACATTATTATAGTACTCCTTTACAGTGATTGCGCAATGTGGTGGCAACTGTATATTGGTAGGCGGATTTGCAGATTGAATTGCTGGACTCTGGCCCTTCTTGGTGACGATGATGAATACCTTTTCCAGAATCGTTCCAGCTATTTATCCATCCATCCGAGGCAATTGGAAAGTAGCAGAAAAAGCCTCTCTCGGAACCAGCACAATATACAACTCTCACATGGCAGTGCACAGTTTGGTAGCTCGTCCCCGACTGACTCTTGTTCCACCTTTTCTACTTATGCCAACCACAATTTGCGCGCGGTACACATTTCCGTTCCCGAGGGGAACCACAACAATTTTTACATACAGAATAACTAAGAACCCTAAGTGAAGGTCAGCAGTTTACACAGCAGAGAACAAACATTTTAAATAAAACAGAACCTTTGCACATATTAGCATTTCTACAAAAAATTATTAACACAGAAATTACAATTATATATAGTAACTTTTGTTCCCTCCAAATGAGACAAAGAATTTAAATGACAGATATACTACATTTCATAGAATCAAACCACATCACAGTTTTAACAAAGAAAGGAGTATACAGTTTTATGTTATCGATTCAAACACATTTACAGATACTCAATGTTATAACATTAAACCAAAGCAAAAAAAAAAAATAATAAATCTGTACAGCATTAAAAAGCTATGGTGTTACAAGATGGGCCATGATTCACAAGAGGAATTACCACAACACCCACGTCATGACAAACGCAGATCAGTCAGTTATGGAGGTGAGGCATTGGGATTGCTTCGTTATCCCTGTATGGGCAAGAATTTTCGGTAACTGACGCCTAGGGCCGTACAACTTACCAAACTCATAGAAGGTGCTGCGTATCACCGGTTTCTGAGTGATAAACTACCAGAGCTATTGGAGAACGTTATCGTCGAAGAAAGGCAACTTCCGCGGTTCATGCACGACGGGGTACCACCCCATTTTATATGGATCACGCGACAGTACTTCGATACCACGTTCATGTGCGACAGTTCGAGGAGGTCGGGTATCATGGACTCCCCGTTCAGTGGACTTGAATCCGTTGGATTTCTGGCTACGGATACACTTAAAGGTATTGTTGTATGCCTAATCCAAGGACAATGTGATGGCGTTACAGCAGAAAGTGACCAATGCTTGTGATGCAATCTGTTTGCAGCCAGGTTACTTGAAAGACTGCGTGACTTACTGCGAACAAGGAAAAAACGAATGAAGATTAGAGTTTAACGTCCCGGCGACATTAGAGACGGAGCACAAGCTCTTACTAGGAAAGGATGGAACAGGATATAAACCATGCCCTTTTCAAGTGAATCATCCAAGCATTTGGCTGCAGCGATTTACGGAAATCACGGAAAACTTAAATCTGGATGGTCAGACGGTGATTTGAACCGTCGTCCTTCCGTGGGCGAGTCCATTGTGCCAACCACTGCGCCACCCTGCTCGGCTCACTGCGAACAAAGGCTGAAAGAAGTGTCGGCATGCTTGGTAACCATCTGCAGCGCTGCCTGTAATGTCTAATTCTACAGACAGATTGGATTAAAAAACAGACTAGCTTATGTCTCAACAGGTATTGATTTCCGCAGATGTAATTATAGAAACTTTTCTTCTAGTTTTCTTCAATTCTACCTAGTTTTGAATATGTGACACTTTTTGTAAGCATCCTGTATAGGCCCTCTTCGACCCACACGACGCTAGCGTGACGTACTGTAGAGTACACCAACAGAACTAGCAGTCCCTATCAAATAGGCGTTGCAGGAAGCATCGAAAGAAGTCAGAGGCGCGCTGTTATGATCCTAACAGGTACACAGCCTATACAAAAGTATAACAAAGATACTCGGGGAACTTCAGCGGGAGTCCTTGAAAGAAAAGTGACGGGGTCCTCGCTAGTTCTGTTCAGGAAATGTAAAGTACCCTGCATTCAAGGAAGGCTGTGGCGGAACTCTGTTGCTATTGTCACTTGTATTGCGTAGAGATCATTAGAATAAGATAGATGAGAGTAAGTCACATGACCGAAGCACGCGCACAATCCTTTTTGCCTCGTTCCACACACGAAGGGAACAGGGAGGAAAGCGGCTAATATTGGTATACAGTATCTTTTGTTACATCTTTACTCCGCAAGCCACTTACGGTGTGTGACGGAGAGTACTTTATATACCACTATCGTTTCCAGCCATTCCTGTTCCATTTGTGCCTGGTGCGGAAGAACAACGACGGTCGATAAACCTCCGCATTGGTCCTGATACCCATTATCTTCTCCTCTTCACAATTTCGTGAGACGTATGTCGCAGGTAACAATACGTTTCATGAACCATCTTGGAACGTACGCTCTCGGAATTTTATTAGTAAACCCCTCTATGACGCACAATGTCTCCCGCGTATGTAGCCCTCCCGCTCATTTTTATCGGACCGCTGACAAAACGCACTAACTCTGCTATGGGTCTTTATTTCCTCTATTAATACTATTTCATAAGTGCGTTGTGATTTTTTCCCCTTGCAGTAGTGACCATAAACTCAGGGGTCGTCCTCTGACATGGATCTGCGACACTTCTGCATTAACTGAAATTTGATTACAGCCACGCTGTATCATTTGTTTGTTATACTGAGTGCATAAGAATATCATTGAATCAGACCAAGTGATTACACACAATGTGAGATTCAATCAAGGAGAAAATATTATATCGCTTAAGCGAGCAAAGGTCACCATATCCTAGACACAATTCACACCTTGTCCTGGCAGAAGCTCAAGTATTCTTCGCGTCCTGAACAATTTCTTTTTATAGAAGTTCTGGTCTTTTGAAAGAAAATTAAACTAATTTCAAAGTCTCCCAGAGCTTAAGCCCAACTGCTAGGCGCAATAGCTGCATATAAATATAATAAAATTATTCAACAACTTTCATCCGAAGTTTACATGTACAGAATGTTACCTATACAGAAAGCCTATAATGAATCATCACACTACCAATTTTTTAAGTTCTGGGTGCACTTCGTTTACTCACTCGTTTGTGTAATGATGTGACGCAGTACACAGCCGTGTGTAATCACACTTGAATCACCCATTAAAGTGTGTCTTGTTTGTCCACTGTCACCCCGCATTGTTTTCGTTCGTGCTAATTAATAAATCGTTTCAAAAACTCCAGAATCGACTATATTTTCCTCCCACGAAGGCCAGATTTGCTGGAGATCCAAAGCACGCGAAAATACTGACGAACTGATACCAAAGCACAGTGTGTACATGATCTCTCATCCCAGATTGCGACTCATTTTTCCAGTATTTTGACAGTGAAATATAGATTTCTGGGCATGCGCCGGCGTCACTGAGTCTCTAGGCGCATTGCTGATAAGATCGGTAATTAATACACTTTTTCGTCAAGTCGAGCGTCTGGAATCACAGTAAATTTGTACATTTATGAAGCACTTAGGCCAGTAAGTGAAGATAAGAGGACCCGTCCGGTTATCTGACAACAGGTAGCGACCAGATACTTGCATCACAGCAAGCAATTCTCCGGTGACGCTATGTTATCTGGGCAGCCATATGACACACTGATAGGGACACGCCCGGCAGATGCGTGCCGCCGTTGCAGGAGATTTCGCATCTGCTACGAAAGCTACGCTCTACGTGGGTGATTGTTACTGATAACTTGCCGAGTTATACCAAAACTCCGCTCCATTTCACACTCCACCGCTAACAGCATTCTTTACTTCCTCTTGTATCGAAACAGAACGATAATACATGTCTAAGATCTCCGATAAAGATAACTCTTGTAGGGACAGTGGGCGCATCTGAAACATTAGCCGCCGATGGAGTGCTCATTAGAACGGGGCTTTGTCCGTTATATCTAACGATAGGCAACAGGTAGTAATGTAATGGCTCTATATTAAAGATGAGGGTATTATTGGAGCCGGTCGGAGTGGCCGAGCGGTTCTAGGCGCTACAGTCTGAAACCGCGCGACTGCTACGGCCGCAGGTTCTAATCCTGCCTCGGGCATGGATGTGTGTGATGTCCTTAGGTTAGTTAGGTTTAAGTAGTTCTAAGTTCTATGGGATTGAAGACCTCAGAAGTTAAGTCCTGTAGTGCTCAGAGCCATTTGAAACATTTGATTTGATATTATCGGGAGAAGAGTAATTAATGTCACCATCGCAAAAAATGAAAGCTAAAACATATGACTGCTAAAGTGAAACAGTTCCGAAACCACAGGGACGGAAAAAAAATCGCAACACCAAGAAAGAGTTGTGCGATATAAACGAAAGTCGGTAAGCATGTTTCTACATCTGAAAGATTAAGTCCAGTCAAATTTCGCACCAGTCACATAAGAGAGGCGCCAGTAGTGCCATGATGATGATGCAAATCAGGTTTGCTTTAAATACACGCTGTAACGGTCGTGAGAGTTAGTTATCTTTGAGATTGGACGTCGTGACTAGTTAGTCAAGAACCTTTGATGTGACAAAGACACCACTACCAAACTCTCACTGAGTTTGAACGAGTCATGTAATTGGACTACGAGACGCTCGATGTTCCTCCTGCGGTATTGCAGGAAGACTTGGCAGGAGTATAGCCACTGTACATGGTTGCTAGTAGTGCTGATCACGGAAATGTACGGTCGCAAGAAGACCAGGCTCTAAACGGCCACGTGGCTCTACCGAGAGGGAAGACCATCGTGTTCGGCGTCTGGCACTGGTGCATCATACTGCATCAGCAGCAGCAATTTCAGCGGCAGTTGGCACCACTGTGACACGACGAACTGTTACAAATCGATTACTTCAAGGACGGCTCTGAGCCAGACGCCCTGTAGTTTGCATTTCATTGATCCCAAACCTCCGCCAAGCAAGAACTCATTGGAGAGCAGGATAAAGATCTGATGTGTTGTGTTTTTCTGATAAAAACTGGTTCAGCCTCGGCGCCAGTGATGGCTGTGTGTGGGTTAGAAGGATGCCAGATGAGCAAGCACCCTCAGCCAGCTTGTCAGAGTCGCTACGCCTGGAGTTATGGTCTGGGGTGCGATTTCGTATGACAGCAAGAGCATTCTCATGGGTGTCACATGCACTCTGACTTCAAATCTGTACGTCAATCTGGTGATTCGACATGTTGTGCTGCCATTCATGAAAACCATTACAGCAGGTGTTTTCGAAAAGGATAACGCTCGCCCACATACCGCCGTTGTAACCGAACATGCTTTACAGAGTCTCTGTTGGTCCATCACGGCCAGGAGACATCGGCTGGTAAGTACTTTTTAATGTCGATGAACTTCACCAACAGCCCTATACTTTAAGCTATTTTACCTTATTCTGAAAGCAACCAGTTTCGGCAGTTCATTTTGCCAATTTCAGGCCCAATAACGATAAGTTTATCGGCAATAAAAAATGCTCTGCTGAGTGTCCACATGATTCTTTGGCCTGCTTGAGCACCAGATCTGTCTCCAATCGACCACATACGGTACTTCAAGGACGATAACACCAGCGTCATCTGCGAACGGCACTAATCGCTGTTGTATTGATCGACCAAGATCAACAGGTATGGAAATCCACCCCACAAACTGACATCTGGCACCTTTACGACAGAATGCAGGCACTTTTGCATGCATTCTTTCAACATTCTGGAGATCACACTGGTTCTTAATATACCAGTATTTCACATTTGCAATGGCTTATCTTACACTTACATTAACATTTGATCTTGCAACATTAATCATTTAAATATGTTACCTAGACAAATACACTAATGGCCATTAAAGTTGCTACACCACGAAGAGAACGTGCTACAGACGCGAAATTTAACCGACAGGAAAAACATTCTGTGATATGCAAATGATTAGCTTTTCAGAACATTCACACTAGGTTGGCGCTGGTGGCGACGCCTACAACGTGCTGACACGAGGGAAATTTCCAACCGATTTCTCATACACAAACAGCAGTTGACCGGCGTTGGCTGGTGAAACGTTGTTGTGATGCCTCGTGCAAGAAGGAGAAATGCGTACCATCACGTTTCCGACTTTGATAAAGGTCGGATTGTAGCCTATCGCGACTGCGGTTTATCGTAGCACGACATTGCTGCTCGCGTTGGTCGACATCCAATGATTGTTAGCAGAACATGGAATTGGTGGGTTCAGGAGGGTAATACGGAACGCCGTGCTGGATCCCAATGGCCTCGTATCACTAGCAGTCAAGATGACAGGCATCTTATCCGCATGACTGTAACGGATCGTGCAGCCACGTCTCGATCCCTGAGTCAACAGATGGGGACGTTTTCAAGACAACAACCATCTGCACGAACAGCTCGACGACGTTTGCAGCAGCATGGACTATCAGCTCGGAGACCATGGATGCGGTTACCCTTGACGCTGCATCACGGACAGGAGCGCCTGCGATGATGTACTCAACGACGAACCTGGGTGCACGAATGGCAAAACGTCATTTTTTCGGATGAATCCAGGTTCTGCTTACAGCATCATGATGGTCGCATCCGTGTTTGGCGACATCGGGGTTAACGCTCATTGGAAGCTTGTATTCGTCATCGCCATTCTGGCGTATCACCCGGCGTGATGGTATGGGCTGTCTAGTATGATAAAAGAAATATTATTTTTCTTTCGTTAAATATATTTCAATTCTATCAATTTAAATCGGTATTTCATACTAGAATGCCGTGTTCCCAGTTTGGCACAGCTTTGCCACAGGAGACACGAAAGCGGTCGAAGACGTCCGTCTTCTGGTCGGCTCCTGATCGTTGTCAGAAGGAGACTAGTTTTTGATTACGCAAAGACTTCTATTATTTGGAAAAGAACAACCCGGATTTCTTTACGTAATCAGTATGAATTTTATAATTACCTAAGGGACCTTTAACAATGAATAGTAAAAAAAATGCATTTGCAAATGAAATCATTAATAGATGGGGCAGCTATGAGTTGTATAGAAGACAAGGAGCGGCCTTCTGTCTACGACCAGGATGCCGCAGTATTCTCTGCTGTAGTAAAGGCTGTTTGACATTTATAAAAATAATATGACATTTCGATTCGATGTTATGTAACTCAGTGGTTAAATCTTCACGTGTTTGTTCAAGTGTAGTGTCTAACTTTTTGAGATTTTGTTCCACTGTGTCTAACTTTTTGAGATTTTGTTCCACTGTGTCTAACTGTTGCTGTGTTTGTCTCTGGTGTTGTTCCATTGTGTCTAACTTTTCAAGCTTTTGTCCCATTTGTTGCATTAATTGCAATAATAATGTATTAGTGTCTGGAATCTGTTTCTCTACGCTTTTCGGCAGTGCATTTGCACCGACAACATTCACATTTTGACAAGCAGAAAATGTGTCTTGACTTATTTGAGAAAACGGTGATGACCCAAAACCTGAATCTACAGTATTTGCGAAATTGTGTCCTGTCATTTCGGATTCCTGAGGCGAGCTGTTGCCGACCGATCGATCGATAATGCTTCCCTCTTCACTAATTGTTTCACTGTCCACGCCATTGTTTGCCGCCCGCTCCATTTCCCTATGCACAATTACCAAATTACTACTTTGAACATTAGTAAATTCATTACTCGGCGGCGCTGATAAGCTACGCTCGTCATCACTATTATTTCTCAGTTTAGTTTGGAGCCTAGTGTTACGTTTTTCACACGCCATTATTGTCACAGTATTTCACACGACAACACAGAAAAACACAATTTGAAGATCAAAAATAAGAGAACACATTAACATAACACTGAAAATAATATCTTGTTAATTACAGCTGCGAAATACTTGGTGCAAATCTATATGCATGCCACAACTGTTTTACTGTACAACAATGAAAGGCTACAACTACAAAGGAGATTCTCTCTACAATTACGCGCTAGCAATAAACAAAAGCTACACTAAATACACAAACTACAAGAAAAATCAGAAGATTCCAGTGAGGTATCCTAGGCTAAGGGTCGACATATGAAACGTCCCCTTAGAACAATTCTTACACGACTGGCCTTAAACTGACACACAATATTTTTAGCGCAACGCAATCTGACTTTCAAAACTCCCTACTAAAGAATGGCCCTGACAAACATTAAACTATACCTTTCACAAATCACTTACCTCACAAAAATCTTCGCTGCTCAAGCTACTGCAATACAGCGAGCGCCACTACTGCCAGCTAAATAAAAGATTCAAACTACTGAAGGCACTAACTACTGATAGGGGTAGTTAGCAAATGAAAGATATTAATAGAGAGCAAACAATGTATTTACCTTAATATCATCACAAATCATAATATATATATATCAGTTCATGACAAACTGCAAACCTCCGCCATCTCTCTCCCCACATCCACCACTGCTGGCGGCTCACCTCCAACTGCGCAACGCTACGCGCTGTTCACAGCCAGCTGCCTAACACTACAATGGCGAGTATTACAACAATGCAAAGCAGACACAGACTGCCCACAGCACAGCCAGTGATTGTCATACAGAGGTGGCGTTACCAATAAAAAACCTAAACAGCCTACTTACATAGAGAAAACATAAACAGCCTACTTACATAGAGAAAACATAAACAGCCTACTTACATGGTAAATACTAAATATATTCAAACAATTCTCACTAGCAAAATTAGGGCTTATTTATAAACAATACAACTTACATAATTACTTTTCTAACAGTATGGTGCGATCAGATTTCAGCCTGTCCTGTGCTTTACAGTCACTTTTCTCCTTCGTTAAAGACAATTCTTGCACTGTTCAACACCTCCGATAACAATAGCTTGCCGAGTTACAGTTTCGAACATAAATTACTTGAATGTTATTAATTAATAATGTTGTCTGCACGCTGGCAAGACCGCTCACTTTTTTAGCTTAAAGTCGACTTCCTTTACGTTTTCACATAACAAGCAGAAGCACATTAAAATCTGAAGATCTACAAAAGTTTTCTACCGTCATCTTTTATTTAGATCGAAGCGGAACGACAGTTCAGCTTCTGTTAAAATGTTTCTTTGACTGCGCAATCGATGTATTAGCGTCCGCGCTAGATGCGCATCTTTACAGTTATGTAAATTATACAAAACAAATGTCTTTCAAAGGGTACTCAAAGCTTTCGTAGGACGGAAATACCAATAATATTACATCGCTTCCCGCGTGAGGAGTAATGAGTCTGAAAGATCGTTACGACTCACGCGCAGTCGTAATATTATTGGATTCACGTACTTAGTGAATGAAGTATTTAAGGATCTCTCCTTGTAGGGAGCAAAACAGACATAACATAAGGCACATAGAATTATATACGTTTCATACTAAGTCGTCAAAGCTACTCACAGTTGCTTGATCATTAACAAACTTGGTTGTGGCATGATGTCATCATAAGTGTTCAAGGATTTAACATAGGTTCTCAAGAATTACTCTCATTCAGTCAATTGAAACATTGAAATACTAACATAGATACAAGTACAAATTAAATACACATACAGATACAAATATACATAAATATTGACAATAAGAAAAAAAAATTCTATTACTGTATTGGTGCATTTCCGCCTATTGTGAACAGAACATAAAACTTTTATCAGCCTTTCTCGTAGCGACAGCACTCTTCACTTTGTAGTTGGTAGTATTTCCCATGAACTCGGATGTTTTTCACAGGGGAATTCTTTCATCACCTGTCACTTTTCACTGCACTAAAACTGGGGATCACCTTTTCACATTCTGGTGGAAAACACTGGGAATTTCACTATGTGAAGGGGGAAGTGATATTTCTTGACTCGACGATCCATCGGGTCATGTCGGGAATCAGGAAAGTTGATGACTGGTTCAATGACGAATGAGTCAGTTTGGTGGCTGTCTTAATCTCATTCCAATTCATGTTTCAGCACATGAAAATACAGAAAAAAAAATCTGTATTAGGACTTGCTCATTAACTAGCATCTTAATCTAAGGGAATATAGAGTAAGAATTTAAAACAATAAAAATTACTACATAGACTATGTACATATACATTGTATATTATTCATATTTTGTGTCTAGGTTTTATATTCTTTCGTTAGCAAATATTAGCAAAACACGTTTCGTCTTGTACAGGTCTTTCTTAAGCAATATATTTAGCAATATTGCCGTAGCAATTTTCATAGTTAAGGAAAAGTCATCATTAGCGTCCTTTTAACATAAATATAGTAAAATCGTGCGTAGTTTATCAACGTTTTATTATTTTTATGTCCATTTTCATCTCAAATCTGGAACACGGTCGCGCCCGTTACGGAGAGGAATGCTTATTGTTGAGTACGGGCCGGCGAGCAGTCATTGAATGTTGCCAGAGTGCTTCACAGTCACGTGGTAACGAACTGGCGGTTTAACAGCGATGGCAGTCCGCGTCCTGCACGAGGCAGATACTTTAGTGGCTACCAACCCTTTCTTTTTTTTTAACTTGTGCATTTTGTTGAATCGTGGGTACTGGAGCAGCTTGTCAAGGCGACATGGTCAACCTGGACGGTAAATTGACTGCACCAGCGACGAAGAACAGTCATCGATGAAAATGACTACTGTCACCTACTTCAGTGAGTACAATAGCTTCTATCCTTTCACTGATAGTCACTGTATCGTCGTTACAGCGTGAGAATACTTGAAATGCTACCTCACACGCGGAACATCACTCCTGTCCATAAGTTTATTACAGTTTTGATTCACACAAGAGATAACTAGTTTTTCGTGTCCATACATGTGTCAAATTACGATTTTACACACGTGTCCATTATTTTGTCACTGAGTCACGCGCAGCAATCCATACGTGTCCATATGGGTGTCTCTATACCACAGAGTAGCACAGGTAATGCTAAAATTTCTTATCATGAAAGGATCATTTACAAAATATACATAGTTTTTTTTTTTTTATTACTGTCCAAGACCTAACGAAAAACGTGTTTGCTATTCTGAATGGTGCTTCTGAAGCACGTTAGATTTTATATATTTTTTAAATCTGATTCTTTTCCTTTTCTTATTGTTCTATAACAGCCTTTTTTTCGTTTCTTTGTTCATTTATTCGGTTACATCAATAATCAGTAAAATATACCCACTTTGGCGTGCCGAACAGTTCACGTTCAAAACTTCATCTAACAGAAATCGGGAAAATTATTCCTATTTCCTAGGATGCTTTTGCTCACAGCAAATCAGATTTACATCACGTTTCGATAAGTAACTGCAGATACGCATTAACCAACGAGCCACGATCGTCAATACATACAATATACACACGTCAAGTCTTTTGAACCAATTTCCAAATTTCTTCCCCTACCGGGTAGGGTAGAAAGGTAAAAATGCTAAAGAAGAAAAATACAATTGGATAGTGCAAGGAAATAAAAGATACGAAGATAGATAATAGGTGAAATAATCAGTTGAGCAAATTCATTCTTCGGCTCCACCGTTTTTAGTGTCATCCACGTGGCATAACTTGACTTCAGTATTAAAATGTCGCACAAATCCGCTTCCAAAGCATCTTCAAATATATCTCAAAATCACGGCATGCGGACATAGCAGAAGAATATAAGCAGATTATCTCAGTCCTCAACTAGGTGTCTTAATATCGAAGGTTTCTGTATAATACTCGTGACATAGGAATAGTCTCTCTAAGTTTCTTATTATAAATGCAAATTTCTTAACTGGTTGACTCATAGTAATAAATAAATTAAAGGTGCTCTCCAGTTGCGGGTACCATTATTCATTTCTTTGTACATTAACTATATGTTGCTGCTTATACTCGGTGTAATCTACAGATTACAATGTATCAGTTTTTGCATCGTACATGGTTCTAGCGACTTAAAATATCAATCCTTTGAAGGCTTAACTTAGGTTAATACTTCACATATACGGACATTCTGGTCTGAATGAGGGATTTAAAGAAAACCTTTACTACTTGGTAAAAAGGAGATTTGCCATAACTTAAAACTAAAGCAGCAGGTGGCACTTTGGCACATCCCTTACTCAATTCAACGACTGCAGTCTTCTCTTGCTCAAGAAACTTAAAACTACCTTAAAACTAAAGCAAATCTTATTTTCCAAATACGTAGAGTACCTTCTTTAATCAGTTCATATCTTTCAAGCTCCATCATTACTTTGTGTCCACCTCACCCAAATGATTACGTCACCTGCAGAATACATGTACATGCTGTTGACTCACATACATGTACTTTCTAAACAGATCACACTCTTGTTTCAAGTTGCAACTTAACATAATAAATGATATTTTTTTGATGTTTTTCATGGTACTTCTTTAGGTCTACAAGGTGGTAAAGTCCTTTTATTCGTCCACTAACTGGATCTGCCAACACGTAACAACCAATATGTGGCTTCCTGACTATAAGAAACGGTCCTTCGTATAGGTGTTGCCACTTATGATTTTTACGTAAGATGAGAGATGGTTTGAAGTGTGTCCTCAGAAGAACACGTTCGTTCAGGCGATACGACAGAACTTTATTGACATGCTTGTCAAATGCCTTTTTTCTTAAATTGGCATGAGTTGTGAGAGAGACCAGGGCTTGTCTTAACTTATTATCTAGGTTGACTTCTGGACCTTGTATCTTGGGGATAGGATCAGTCCATTCATTGCTTTCCTTTTGCCTGGAGATTAGTTCTGAAGGTGTGAAACCGGTCAAAGTGTGCTTTTAGTTTTCCGCACGTTCATTAGATTGAATTTCGCTCACAATTACCTTTGAAGTACCGGGCGGTACGCTCGGTACGAAGTTTGCTTCCGTATTCCACCTAAGTTGCGAGCTATTTGCCGGAATTTCAGTCGAGATGGTGTGTGTTGGCGGGTTTGCTCGGGCATAATAGATGCGAGAATTTTGAGGTTCATGATTTTGACTTTGATAGTTAGTAAAAGGTGGAGGACTATTCCTAAATTTTGGAGCATACTGTTGTTTGTATTGCTTGGGAGCATTTCTCCCTTGAGAACAGTGCTGGAATGTAGGCTGGTTACCATACTGCTGTTGACTGTTGGCGTTAATCCAACGTCCTTTTCCATTGAAATTATTATTATTTTGGCGATCGTTATTGTAGTGATAGCGATCATTGTAATTAACTGGTGAATTACCGTATTGCTGTTGTGTTGTCTGGTATATGGGGTGGTACCTGTTTTGATCCTGGAATTTATGTTTCTGCTTCCCGCTACGGCGATAGTAGTTGTTATTATCGCACGGAACGTCGTGTCCTTTACTGTTGTTGGGTTCGTATGACGTACCTGAGTCTGCGCCTACACCGTGCGGCTGTGTATTGTGCGGGCCAAGATTACAATTACTCCGCGCACTAGCACGCACGTCTTCTTGAATCATGTCAAGGTTGTCAAGTACTGACAGAAAAGCCTCCGTGTCGTCGTCACTGACATTTACTAACTTCTCCCTGATTGGTACCGGTATCTTTGACTTAAGGATCATAATTACGTCTTTCGTGGAAATGGGCGTGTCCCAATATTGTATTTTTTGCAGGTATTTCTCGAAGTACCTACGGAGACCAGCACTTCTCGTGTTAAACGGTTCAGCATTATATACTTCCTTTCTAGGGCGTTGTTGTATACCTGAACTCCAGAATTTGTTCAGAAATTGCTTTTCGAAGTCAGCGTAATTATTACATCTGTCAATTACTTCTGTTCCCCAGACAGAACCCTCTCCTTGAATGTAACCTACTATAAAGCGCATACGTTGCTTGTCATCCCAGCTCTCAGGAAAAAACACCATTAAATGACTTCAGAAAAACCATTGGGTGGATGTTGCGTTTCTCTGGCAGAAAAGGCTGTAACACGCGGTGCTTGAGAACGCTTTCTTCTTTCATTAGCTCGACAAGAGTTACTTGATCATTCTGGTTGCGTACTAACGGATTCTTACTGCTGTGTCCATGTACAAGTGGAGAGAATTCTACACGAGACACGGGTTTATTATTGTATTCATGTTCTGAAGAAAGCAAGTGTGAATGCTCACTTCTATTGTCATTAGGAAAATCATTGACTTGTTGTTTCAACTGCTCGATTTCCTCAGTGAGGTGTCGTTTCCACTCGGGAAGATCTCGGTGAAAAACTCTACGAATCTCTCCTAATTCAGTGAGAATCGTATCTCCTGATGTACCTGGAGCAGCTAAAACTTCAACTGTGGCTGACTTAACGGCTTCTTTTAAGTCGTGTTGAACCTTGTTTTCTATGTACTGTTCCTTAGTCTCGACCCATTCTACAAATTCTTTTCCTATCGTGGAACGTACGTTGGCTGCAGCATCACTCACCCTCTTTTCAATGTTTATTTCGGATAGCGCCTGTGTCAGGTCATTGACCTGGCCTTGCAGAGTGACGACATTGTCTGCAAGCTTGTTTACTTTAGCTCCGACCTCAGCGGACTTTTTTGAAACTTCCGTTGTAACTGCCTGGCAACTTTCGATTTGTACCTTAATGTCTTTGTGCACATTACCTACTGTACTCTCACATGCATCTGCCTTCTGCAGAATACCTTCTATCCTTTCATTAACTTTAGTACTTGATTCCGAGATATATTCCACCGTGACTGTCCTTATTCTTGCCTCTAAGTTGGCATCAATATTATCTAACCTATTTTTCATTGTACCAATCATGGTATTTAGGTCAAACCATTTTCGCTCTGTCTCCCGTTCCTTTTCCTTTTCTTTTTGTTCCCTTTCTTTTCTATCTCGTTGTTTTTGTAATTTATAAGCTTCCCTTTCCCGTCTCTCCTGTTCTCTATCACGTTGTTTTTGTAATTTATAAGCTTCCCTTTCCAGTTTCTCCTGTTCTCTATCACGTTGTTCTTGTAATTTATAAGCTTCCCTTTCCAGTTTCTCCTGTTCTCTTTCTTGAAAAAAAATTCTCATCATTTCAACCATCAAATTTTCTCCCGCTTGCTGTGACGATACGTCACGCACACCATCATCGTCTACCGTTCTCTCCATTCGCGAATCGGGTCTGCCTGTTCCCGTTCGCGAACGTAGTGGGTATGACTTGACAACTGTGTCATCACCGTCATCCACACTGATTGTCGGCTTTCCTTTGTCATCTGCCATGTTTATTTTCAAGTTTGTGACGTAACTGCTCAAAGAAATATTTCGAGGCACGCCGATCGTCAACTCTCAGATGCGCACGCTGCGACGCTTCCTGATAGTCAAACGTCACACCGCGGTAGGTGACAATTGCAGAGCTATACCGGGTAGAAGACAAGATGGCACCTAACTTTGAAAATAAGTGACAAACAACTACTAGACACTGAATCCTGCTATTATGGCATCCATCTTGTGTTCTTAACCGTAGCAACAATTAAGCTGCTCATAATACTAACAAATAAACTTTGCATGAAGAGATGATCAGAAATGAATTCTAACTACATAAATAAGCAACTCTGCAAGGAAATAACAGCGATAGGATAAAATGAAGCAGTAAGGAAAGAAATTCCGGAAATCAGTTTTTTTTATACAAGACGCGAGATTTTATGCGTAATGGAAACCGTACTTAAATCAGTCGTTTTGCGCACTGCTGTTATTTTTCGATTTTTTTTTAATACTTCCTCGGTTTTGTTCAGTACTTCCTATACGGCTTCCCGATGTCCATCGGATGATGTCATGAAACAATAACAGAACAGATTTAAAAAATTTTTTTTTTCAGGTCCCTGTTCGGGCGCCACATCTAGTATGATAAAAAAAATATTATTTTTCTTTCGTTAAATATATTTCAATTCTATCAATTTAAATCGGTATTTCATACTAGAATGCCGTGTTCCCAGTTTGGCACAGCTTTGCCACAGGAGACATGAAAGCGGTCGAAGACGTCCGTCTTCTGGTCGGCTCCTGATCGTTGTCAGAAGGAGACTAGTTTTTGATTACGCAAAGACTTCTATTATTTGGAAAAGAACAACCCGGATTTCTTTACGTAATCAGTATGAATTTTATAATTACCTAAGGGACCTTTAACAATGAATAGTAAAAAAAAATGCATTTGCAAATGAAATCATTAATAGATGGGGCAGCTATGAGTTGTATAGAAGACAAGGAGCGGCCTTCTGTCTACGACCAGGATGCCGCAGTATTCTCTGCTGTAGTAAAGGCTGTTTGACATTTATAAAAATAATATGGCATGGAGGATAAAAAAGTATAAAGGAAAAGAACAGAATAAGAAGTCTGGTAAACACTAAATATATTCAAACAATTCTCACTAGCAAAATTAGGGCTTATTTATAAACAATACAACTCACATAATTACTTTTCTAACAGTATGGTGCGATCAGATTTCAGCCTGTCCTGTGCTTTACAGTCACTTTTCTCCTTCGTTAAAGACAATTCTTGCACTGTTCAACACCTCCGATAACAATAGCTTGCCGAGTTACAGTTTCGAACATAAATTACTTGAATGTTATTAATTAATAATGTTGTCTGCACGCTGGCAAGACCGCTCACTTTTTTAGCTTAAAGTCGACCTCCTTCACGTTTTCACGTAACAAGCAGAAGCACATTAAAATCTGAAGATCTACAAAAGTTTTCTACAGTAATCTTTTATTTAGATCGAAGCGGAACGACAGTTCAGCTTCTGTTAAAATGTTTCTTTGACTGCGCAATCGATGTATTAGCGTCCGCGCCAGATGCGCATCTTTACAGTTATGTAAATTATACAAAACAAATGTCTTTCAAAGGGTACTCAAAGCTTTCGTAGGACGGAAATACCAATAATATTATAGCTGCCATTGGTTACACGTCTCGGTCACTTCTTGTTCGCAGTGACGGCACTTTAAACAGTGGATGCTACATTTCAGATGTGTTACGACCCGTGGCTCTACCCTTCGTTCGATCCCTGCGAAACTCTACATTTCAGGAGGATAATGCACGACCGCATGTTGCAGGTCCTGTACGGGCCTTTCTGGATACATAAAATGTTCGACTGCTGCCCTGGGCAGCACATTCTCCAGATCTCTCACCAACTGAAAACGTCTGGACAAAGGTGGCCGAGCAACTGGCTCGTCACAACACGTCAGTCACTACTCTTGATGAACTGTGGTATCGTGTTGAAGCTGCATGGGCAGCTGTACCTGTACACGCCACATATACACATAACATGTTTGACTCAATGCCCAGGCGTATCAAGGCCGTTATTACGGCCAGAGGTGGTTGTTCTGGGTACTGATTTCTCATGATCTATGCACCCAAATTGAGTGAAAATGTAATCACATGTTAGTTCTAGTGTAATATATTTGTCCAATGAATTCCCGTTTACCATCTGCATTTCTTCTTGGTGTAGCAATTTTAATGGCCAGTAGTGTATATTCCCGAAATATCATAACTCTACATTAATTATTTTTTTGGTGTTATGGTTTTTATCCGTCACTGCAGAATGACTGTTTCCAAAGTTAAAAGAACGATAAATTTGAAGATTTTTCGCCAAAACAAGGCCTTTTTCTAATCATCATTGTACAAGGCAGGAAGATTAGGGTTTAACGTCCTGTCGATGACAGTATCGGTAGAAGTGAAGCAGAGCACGGACTCGGGAGGGATGTCGGACATATCCTTTCGAAGAAACGGAATCTTCCGTGCACTTGTCTGAACAGAAGTAACAGAAAACCTAAATCTGTGTGTTCAGACGAGTATTTTAACCGACTCCACCCGAATAAAGAGTCTCATGACTTGCGTACCTTGTAACATTTCTCCTAAAAAAAAAACTCTTTATATATGTGGAGTGTATAAGCACACAAAAGTAATTACTGAAAAAGAGATTGCTTAAGCCCTACATAGGGTGGTCCATTGATAGTGACCGGACGAAATATCTCACGAAATAAGCATCAAACGAAAAAACTAAGAAGAACGAAACTCGTCTAGTTTTAAGGGGGAAACTAGATGGCGCTATCGCTGGCCCGCTAGATGGCGCTGCCATAGGTCAAACGGATATCAACTGCGTTTTTTAAAAATAGTAACCCCCATTTTCATTACATATTCGTGATGTACGTAAAGAAATATGAATGTTTTACTTTGACCACTTTTTCGCTTTGTGATAGATGGCGCTGTAATAGTCACAAATGTATAAGTACGTGGTCTCACGTAACATTCCGCCAGTGCGAACGGTATTTGCTTCGTGATACATTACCCGTGTTAAAATGGACCGTTTACCAATTGCGAAAAGGTCGATATCGTGTTGATGTATGGCTATCGTGATCCAAATGCCCAATGGGCGTGTGCTATGTATGCTGCTCGGTATCCTGGGCGACATCATCCAAGTGTCCGGACCGTTCGCCGGATAGTTACGTTATTAAAGGAAACAGGAAGTCTTCAGCCACATGTGAAACGTCAACCACGACCTGGAACAAATGATGATGCCCAAGTAGGTGTTTTAGTTGCTATCGCGGCTAATCCGCACATCAGTAGCAGACAAATTGCGCGAGAATCGGGAATCTCAAAAACGTCGGTGGTTAGAAAGCTACAGCAACATCGATTGCACCCGTACCATATTTCTATGCACCAGGAATTGCATGGCGACGACTTTGAACGTCTTGTACAGTTCTGTGACTGAGCACAAGAGAAAATACCGGACGACGACAGATTTTTTGCACGCGCTCTATTTAGCGACGAAGCGTCATTCACCAACAGCGGTAACGTAAACTAGCAAAATATGCACTATTGGGCAACCGAAGATCCACGATGGCTGCGACAAGTGGAACATCAGCGACCTTGGCGGGTTAATGTATGGTGCGGCATTATGGGAGGAAGGATAATTGGCCCCCATTTTATAGCTCGCGTGCGGTTGAAGCGGTATTGAAGTGCATATTTCATGACAGCTGGATTGGTCGTCGAAGCACCATAACATGGCCCGCACGTTCACCGGATCTGACGTCCCCGGATCTCTTTCTGTGGGGAAAGTTGAAGGATATTTGCTATCATGATCCACCGACAAGCCTGACAACATGCGTCAGCGCATTGTCAATGCATGTGCGAATATTACGGAAGGCGAACTACTCGCTGTTGAGGGGAATGTCGTTACATGTATTGCCAAATGCATTGAGGTTTACGGACATCATTTTGAGCATTTATTGCATTAATGTGGTATTTACGGGTAATCACGCTGTAATAGCATGCGTTCTCAGAAATGATAAGTTCACAAAGGTACATGTATCACATTGGAACAACCGAAATAAAATGTTCAAACGTACCTACGTTCTGTATTTTAATTTAAAAAAACCTATCTGTTACCAGCTGTTCGTCTAAAATTGTGAGCCATATGTTTGTGACTATTACAGCGACATCTATCACAAAGCGAAAAAAGTGCTCCAACTAAAACATTCATATTTCTTTATGTACTACACGTATATGTAATAAAAATGGGGGTTCCTATTTTTAAAAAACGCAGTTGATATCCTTTTGACCTATGGCAGCGCCATCTAGTGCGCCAACCATAGCGCCATATGGTTTCCCCCTTCAAGCTAGACAAGTTTCGTTCTTCTTAGTTTTTTTCGTTTGACGCTTATTTCATGAGGTATTTGGCCCGGTCACGATCAATGGACCACCCTGTATAGCGCAGTCGAGTGGTGTGTTGCCTGACGTCCCAGTTAACAGTTTTCAACATCTCAAAACACGCCAAAATAAAACCAATAATACACATCAGACGAAGTACTAAATTTTATCTGAATACATTGTCCACATTGTTTTAATCAAGTAGACTGCAGATCGACGAACCTAACTGCCCAACAAAACTCAGAATATGCGAATCGCTTCACCCACGGATACATCACACTGCTGAATGGAAAGTACTTAGTATAACAAGAAAATAACTTCCAAACTGATTGTAAGCTATATGACCTTATCACTTATTAATTGTGTAGTGACATACTTCTGTGTGTGTATAGTGTAAGTGTACGACTATATTCCTGAACTATTCTTGCACTTACCTTGGTGCAGTAAAAGTTCTCTCGAAGGAATAGCGCAACAAGCAGCGCCGCATCAAAGCTAAGTTAAAATGGTAAGCTAAAAATGACATTCAAACAGTATGTGCCGCAACGTATAATACGGACGCAAGCAACACAGTGTTTCTTGCATGGGTATAATTTAGGGTGCTAATATCCTACAAATTATTTTTCTGAAAGAATTTTATAACGAAGTATTATTTTGTATATTGACTTTCAAGATCGTGAACAGCATTGACTTCATACAACAATGACTGTTTTTTTAACATGCTGATTATTCAAAAAATTTACTTTACGAAGATTAACCTACATAAAATGTTCTCTACTCTTTCACAAAGAATGTATATGTGAGGGAGGAGAAAGAACTTGCCTAGCTGTGAGCAATCCATGTGATGTGTTTCAAACAAATTACGACACAATTAATTTTACAATAGAATACTAACTACATGCAAGTATGCAAAGCTGGTAATTTACCTTCAATCACAATTCTTCACAAACCTCTTTCCAAAATCCATAAATATTCTCATCATCTCATTCAATCATTTCCAGGAAATCTGCATTCAATATTTAGCATCTCAATTCCAGATAAAAACTTCCTGATAACTCACATCCGACATTGTGTAACAACACAACCAAAGATCGCAGATCAACGTGGCTTGCTCACAGATGTGTGCATATCGATATATGAAAATAAGATGTTAACCGTTCTGTAGTGACCAAGATGACCTCATAACCTGCACAGTACACAATCAACAGCGCGATGCAAGTGTGAGGCCGAGATAGATATCACTGATCACGTAACCGTTTATAGCACCGAATTCTCACGGGTTTCCTCGGAGGAGCAGCAGGTTTTGTATTCTCTCACGGCAAACAGTCACATATAATGAGAAGAGAAGACACTCGACAGTAAATTTTCAATCAAAGACATGGTAGAATACACATGGAAGAACCCGGCATCAAACTGTAAATTCTAGTCATCTCGTGACTCTATGTGCCGTGAAAGTAAACCTGGCCCATGCTGTCATTTTGGAACGACCATAGTCTGTGATACGGACTCCGTTACCGATGCAAACAGAACAGAAAATGTGGATTGTGTTGGTTGTCGGCTGCACATTTGTCTCACAGCTTTAGGAACAACGTGTCGGATTTTCTCCTTTACGGTGGAGTTTCTTTTTTTTTTTAAGGATGCATCTACAGTCAAACTCACAGTTGCAATAGTCATTAGTTCAAAGACTGTATTGATACAACGTTCCAGGCTGGTCTAACTTGCGTAGAAGTCTTTCAAGTGCATAACAACGCACTCTGTTTCCTTACTTACTCTATTGCAGCCTCCCTCTACAATTTCCCATTTCACCTTCTCGCCTCTACAACACACACACACACACACACACAAATTACACAATGATGCGGATGTGTTTTGTGAACCTCTCCCTTTTTTATCGAACTTTCTTGTGTGACAAAATATCGTCAAATTTGAATCGCTAATGACAACGAGACTAATGAAGCGTAAACAATGCTTGAGCACATAACAGATAGATGGTGTCTGTAGGTGTTTATCGTATAGTATTTGTTTTGACATCGTACCAGTGTAGAACCATGCACGTGATTGTTACGTATTAGCTTTGTGTAAATTTGTAAATTGGCGTAGCAGGGAAACACGTTTAGCTAGAATATTGATTCGAGTATCTTTGTAAACAGCTTGTGGAGGACTACCAGAACCCAAAGTGAGAAATAATAATATTCTCCGGAAAGTAAGTGAATATCGCAGTTAAACCGAAACTTGCAAACTAATGAAAGATGTCGTGTTTTGTATATAGCCTGAACCGGCGAGTGAAAATTAGTAGCAAGGCCTGCAATCGAACCCGGGTCTCTTGCTTACTAGACAGGAGTATTAGCCACTTCCCCCCCCCCCAAAAAAAGGAACCTTCCTGGCACCCAAAGGGTGGGGGGGGTGGGGGGCAAACAGGGCAGGGGTCGCAACCAGAGTCCTGTCCACCACGTCCCGTTCCCACCCTCCAGAAACCAAGGAAAGCGTAGGGAACGTGGAATAGAGGTACAATGAACATCAGTTGTTTATTTATTTTCTCTTCTATAAAGACAATTATCATTATTTGAGTTTATCCATTGTGGATGACAAACTACAAATGTTATTTAAGTTGGCGTTTATCTGGTAATAAATATCCAACCAGCCGCTTTTTTATGATTTATTCAACCATTAACATGTTTTCGCGACACTGCAGACTCATCTTCAGATGTAGGTGTTACAAGAAAATTATGTTGTGGACCAAGTGTAGCTACATGCAGTGCTGGTGCTGAGTGAACTGCCTTGTGGTATTCACATCAGGTTGCTACTTATAACGCACATTACTAAGCTATGTACACAAACAAACACAATATGTAGCTACATGCTAAATGGCACTGCCACTCACATAACCTTTAACTACGAAATGATCGAGAGTAACAGCAGTAATATTGACGAATACAGCATCACAGAACAGGAAGTGGTGCACGCGATTCGAAAGCCGCAAAACAATAAGGCTGCAGGCGAAGACCAGATACCAGCAGAGACGTTGAAAGAGGGAGGAAACAAACTACACAAAGATATTTATAACCTTATAACAATGATCTGGAAAACTGCAACACTACCTGAAAACCGGAATACCGCAATAATTTTCCCCATACACAACAAAGGAAACAAAATGGAATGTGAAAATCACAGAGGAATCAGTTTGCTGAAATAACATACAAAGCTCTGTCAGTGCCTATTCTCGACAAAATTAAGCCTTACACAGAAAACATTGTTTGAGAGTACTAGCCAGGATTTCGATCAAACCGTTCCACAGACGATAATCTGTTTACTTTCCCGCAGATATTTGAGAAGTTCTTGGAATTTAACGAAAACCCTGTCTATTCATTGATTTCCAACGAGCCTATGAAACCATCCACAGAAGTAGCCTCTATCACACACTAAGATAATTCAGGATAACCAGTAAAATCATTACTATGATACAACTTTGCTTGGATGGCTCACAGGCAGTAGTGAAGTTCAGAGGACCCATATCCCCCAACTTCCCAATCAAAACAGGCTTACGACATGGAGACATGCTCTTTCATGTGTTCTCTTCAACCCTACATTAGAGAATGTGGTTCGAGAGAGTAGTTTACAGCTATATAATGGTCTCCGTTTCGAACACAGTGAAGTTAAACTCCTGGCATACGCAGATGATATAGTCTTACTCAGCGAAACACAAGAAGAGCTGAGGAACACGTATAGATCTCTCAGGCTTAGTGTCAGAAAAAAAGGGCTTAATAAATCAAGAGAAAACAGAGTATATGGAAACAGGTTGATTCATAAACCCAAACCAACATTTTGAAATTGATCACCACTCTAGATTCAGAGAAGTTCATCAGTTTAAATACCTTGCTTTGCACTTCAGCAGTAAAAATATCATAGCTCTCGAGGTAAATGAGAGAACAGCCTCAGGATCAAGATGTCTGTACGCTCCAAGCAAATGAAGGCTTTGTTAGTGATCACTAAGACGAAGATATATAACACCATCATTTGCCCAGTAGTACTGTATGGTTCGGAGAGCTGGACGCTTACTAGGGAAGAAAGAGAAATGCTGAATGTTTTCGAAAAAAAGTGATGAGAAAAATCTGGGGACCTGTGTTGGAGAATGACATATGGAGAACTCGAAAGAGCACTGAAATTTATCATTTAATGAAGCAACTCACTGTCGTCCAGAAATTAAATAGTTGGAGACTGCCATGGGTTCGCCAAGTGGCTAGAATGGAAACCACCAGAATTTCCAGGAACACATTTGAGGGCACTCTACAAGCAACAAGACCACTGAACCGACCTCGCACCCGGTGGAAAGATCACACCGAGAAGGACGTCGCATCATTAGGAACCCCCCGTAGGGTGGAAAAACACAGCGAGAGATAGAAGAAGATCGTTGAAGCAGCGCGTGGTCTACAGGGCCTGTGATCACTGAAAAGAAGAAGAAGATGATGATGATTTCCTTGAACCTCTTAAAAAGAATTTTGGGATGGTCACTTTGAAAGGAAACTGCCGATTTCCTGCGTCGTCCTCGCCCAGTTTGACCATTTGCCCTCTCTCTCACGACAAGTGTTACGTACGTCCATCTAATAACCTCTTTTCAAGACGCATTTCATTCCGTTCAGCTGATCTTGTAAGTTCTTAGCCCTCTCTGAAAGTGCCAGTAAACCCCCGGTTCTTTAAAGAATAGAATTCTAATGAATAAAACAACTTCAGGCGTCTGATTACAAATTATTTAATTTGTTAAATATTTGCTTTAAGCATTAAGCAGGAAAAAGTTGGGGAACGGTTTGACATTATGCTTAAAGTTTGTTAAAAGTCACTAAGTGCTCTCTTTGTGTAACAGTGGATGAATACAGACTAGGTAATTTGCGCTGCATTTTAATCAAAAGCTAGTATATCACACGTCTCAATGTTTATGACGTCATATCTCTTGAACTATATGTCACACAATGATATAATTTTGCAAGTATTCAGTGATACGTGTACATGCTGTATGAAAAGTTTGTTGCGTATATAGTTCGCAGTAGAGAAACATCATGCGATAAGTTGAAGTTTTACTGCGCGCCATTTTAAGAAAAAGCCAGTTTCTGACGCATAAATTATGACATCATGTCTCCTAACCTACGCATCATAGAATGATATAATTTTGCTGGTACATCCAGTGATACATGTTATTCTGTCTGCAAAGTGTGTTATCAATAGAGTTATTAGTATAGAGGTAATAAATGAAAATGTAATGACTGATGTGGAAGTTTTATTGCATGCAGTTTCAAGCAAACGCTAGTTTTTCACGTAACTAAATATTTATGATCTCATACCTCCTGAACTAGGTATGGTGGTTATCAATGAAACAACCGGTCTTCGTTTATATCGGTTTTTAACGCCAGTTAAACATAATTGTTAAAACCGTTCAAAATAACCGGTTTCTGAAATAACCGAGTTTCGGGTTATTTAATTCCTAATATTTCCTGTAATAAATATACACTATGTGACCAAGAGTACCCAGACACCCCCAAAAACATACCTTTTTCATATTAGGTGCGTTGTGCTGCCACTTACTGCCACGTACTCCATATCAACGACCTCAGTAGTCGTTAGACATCGTGAGAGAGCAGAATGCAGCGCTCCGCGGAACTCACGGACTTCGAACGTGGTCAGGTGATTGGGTGTCACTTGTGTCATACGTCCGTAAGCGGGATTTCCACACTCCAAAACGTCCCTAGGTCCACTGTTTCCGATCTGGTAGTGAAGTGAAAACGTGAAGGGACACGTACAGCACAAAAGCGTACAGCCCGACAGTTGAAAAGGGTCGTCATGTGTAATAGGCAGACATCTATCCAGACAATCACACAGTAATTCTAAACTGTATCAGGATCCACTACAAGTACTATGACAGTTAGACGGAGGTGAGAAAACTTGGATTTCATGGTCGACCGGCTGCTCATAAGCCACACATCACGCCGGTAAAATCCAAACGACGCCTCGCTTGATGTAAGGACGATTGAACAGTGGAAAAACGTTGTGTGGAGTGACGAAACACAGTACTCAATGTGGCGATCCGATGGCAGGGTGTGGGTATGGCGAATGCCCGGTGAATGTCATCTTCCAGGGTGCTTAGTACCAACAGTAAAATTCGGAGGCGGTGGTGTTATTGTGTGGTCGTGTTTTTCATAGAGGGAGCTTGCATCCCTTGTTGGTTTGCGTGTCACTATCACAGCACAGGCCTACATTGATGTTTTAAGCACCTTCTTGCTTCCTACTATTTAAGAGCAATTCGGGGATGACGATTGCATCTTTCAACAAGATCGAGTACCTGTTATAATGCACGGCCTGTGGCGGTGTGGTTACACGGACTAGCCTGCACAGAGTACTGACCTGAATCCTATAGAACACCTTTGGGATGTTTTGGAACGCTGACTTCGTGCCACGCCTCACCGACCGACATCGGTACCTCTCCTCAGCTCAAATGGTTCAAATGGCTCTGAGCACTATGGGACTTAACATCTGAGGTCATCAGTCCCCTAGAACTTAGAACTACTTAAACCTAACTAACCTAAGGACATCACACACATCCATGCCCGAGGCGGGATTCGAAACTGCGACCGTAGCGGTCGCGCGGTTCCAGACTGAAGCGCCTAGAACCGCTCGGCCACACTGGCCGGCCTCTCCTCAGTGCAGCACTCCGTGAAGAATGGGCTGCCATTCCCCAAGAAACTTTCCAGCACCTGATTGAACGTATGCCTGAGAGAGTGGAAGCTGTCATCAAGGCTAAGGGACCAACACCATATTGAATTCCAGCATTACCGATGGAGGGCGCCACGAACTTGTATGTTATTTTCCGACAGGTGTCCGGATACTTTTGATCACGTAGTGTAGTTATCGAAAAAAGGTTAAAACATTTTGACTTTCTCAGTTTCAAGATTCATAGAATCAAAATATTAAATTAAGGAGGCAAATAAAAGAAAAAATAGTCTGCCCATGGCTCATTATTTTTCTCAAAAAGTAATAAGTGGTGGAAAAAAAATATAGTTTGTCAAAGGTTTGTCGCTTTTCTCGAGAAGTGGTAAGTGGTGGAATACTACGACAAAATTAGAAGTATTCTTTTATTGCTTCTAGTTTTTCTTTAAACTCCACTCTATAACCCTTTGTAATCGAGGATCATACGACTTCTTGGCATTACGAGTAGTCAGTGCTAAAGGGTGAAAACTGTGTTTGAAGAACTCTATTTTTCGTGTTAATTTGTCCGTTTTCAAGGGCTAAGGCATATTATGTAGACACAGGTAGCATGTTAGATACGTTCTATTTTTATTGTAAACTGTGAATGAATTGTTAAGTTTTAAGTTTTCTCCTTACGTGACGTCACAGTTCTGTTGTGGCTTCTCCCGTTTTCTTTTAAAGCAAATACAGCATTTTGCTTCATTGATACCGCACTTCATAAGAAACTTTCAGTGTAGGAATAGAGCCATTCTGTAATACAACAGATGTCCGACGTCGACAGTCAGAAATTACCATATAGACCAGACAGACTAAGTCTTGGACGCTGCATGTACACGTTTCGTATCTAATAGGTCACACCAAATGGAAACTGGCTCATTATTGTCCCAGCAATGCTGTACCAGTGGTTATGCCATGTCTTTGTTGCTCGTTTCTGTCGGGATTGTTGTTAGAGTCATTCCATTTTCTATACTAATACAATATTTCAAAACAATGGAAATTTTACGAATACGAGTAACTTTTTTTGAAAAAAAAAGAAAGTTTATTTTAAAACAACAAAATAGCTCTGGTACTGTGGCTAACTCATATAACGGTTTTGTACACTCGTTGTCAGTAAAAGAATAAGACACCTAAATGAGATTTTCACTCTGCAGCGAAGTGTGCGCTGATATGAAACTTCCTGGCAGATTAAAACTGTGTGGCGGACCGAGATTCGAACTCGCGACCTTTGACTTTCGCGGACAAGTGCTCTACCAACTGAGCTACCCACGCACAACTCACGCACACTCCTCACAGCTTTACTTATGCCAATACCCCGTCTTCTACCTTCCAGACTTTACTGAAGCTCTCCTGCGAACCTGCCCGCGAAAGGCAAAGGTGTCGAGTTCGAGTCTCGGTCCGGCACACAGTTTTAATCTGCCAGGAAGCTTCAAATAACACACCTGTTAAAGCCTAGACCAAACAGATACCGAAAAATATCGGTTATTTAGAACTAGAATACCAATATAGGTTTTAATTGGTTGGTTTTTCCCGTCCCCTCGTGTATATGGGTATTGTTTCCAAATTCGGTTGCGGATAAAGTTAGTAGGAAAGACGGAATAAATTGAAACGTCATGTCTGGTGATGCCGTTTTACTGTGTGATCAGCAGAAATGTAGTCACTGATAAACTTCTTCCTTTCTTCATTTTGTGGGGGGTGACAGCGAGCAGAAGTTTCGAGAAAGTTTGGAGTTACGTGAAAAGTTTGTTCTCAATTACTGGACGAATAAAGTCCGGGAATTGCGCGCCGTCAGTTACATAATCAAGCAGTTTCTAACTGTAATACTTGTCTTATTGTGTTAAACTTCTAAAGTAAGATTATACGTCTTAACGGCTAGATTATGGCAATATTTTAAATTTTGAAATTCGGACAGTAATTAAGAAAAATATTGATAATCATATTTTTGTTGCTCCTGAAAGCTGTCAGATAGGGAACCTACCAATATTGCGGAGTACCGTGGTCCGGTTCCGGCACAGTCGCTTAGTCACATAGACTGTAATGTCATCAGCAAATCTTAATTTTATTTTGTTTCTTATATCTGAACTTTAATTCCCCTATCCAATTTCTCGTTATTTTTCTTTATTGACTGCTCAAAGAACGTGTTGAATTACACAGATGACAGACGTGTTACTTCCAACACGCTTTTCTGCTCCCCCCCAGTTGGTCGTGTCCTGTTGAGCTGAGGAAACAGCCTGTGAGTGTAGCAGGTGTCTGACCTGTGGACGCTTTTTAAACTTTAGCAGGGCCACAACGACGACGAGATTAGGCCCGCTTACTTATTTACGGGAGCGTCCCGAGGGGCACGGCCACGCACGGCGGCTGGCAGCGTGATTTGTGAGCCCTGGGGAAGGCGGTCGCTACAAAGCCACCTGCCAGCCGAGTCCAGGGCAGGCTCGCACCGTGCCCCTAGCGTCATACTGCCCGTAGCGCAGCGTACACATCCTGCACCAAGCTAATCAAGTCGGTCCCACCAGACGGAGCAGTTTCATACAGTACTTATTTATCATCATACTCGCGTTGCAGTCTCGTATGCGGGCTCCGCTGTGCTCTGAATTCATGAAGCCCTTTATTACAACCTTCCTCCCATTCCCGGTCCTAGTATAGCTTCTAGAAAGTTTGTCATTACACAGACAGCATGACAGACACCGAATAGCTTCATCGCCTCATTCAGAGCCCAGTCTGTCTCAACGAACAGTCAATGAGCGGCAGTCGCTCGTTTGCGAGAGTAACTTTCTGGTGGATAGGCTTCCGAAAACACTCGTTTAGGGTTTATATGCTCTCCTGAAAATATTGTAAACGAACCCTGAGACGAAATTGCACCAGGCTGGACTGAGCCTATCGATAACGGGTGTTGGCTTTGACATGTGACGCAGTAATGTTGTAGCGACTTATGTCGTACGAGGGTAAATAGAGCTGACTCTTTTTTTATCTAATTTGTGTTGTGGTGTCAGACTCTGCTACATAGTCCGAGGTCTAGGTCGCCGGCCCCTGGTGGCCGAGTAGTTCTAGGCGCTTCAGTCTGGAACCGCGCGACCGCTACGGTCGCAGGTTCGAATCCTGCCTTGGGCATGGATGTGTGTGATGTCCTTAGGTTAGTTAGATTTAAGTAGTTCTAAGTTCTAGGGGACTGATGACCTGAGATGTTAAGTCCCGTAGTGCTCAGAGCCATTTTTTGAGGTCTAGGTTGGCTTGGCAAAATCAACAAGTGTGGATTCTAAATCCTAGTTGTGGTTAATGTACATTTCGGTAAATGTTGTTTTACACCAGCTATTTTGATGACGTCCTAAATCAAACCAAACATGCTGTATCGCCAGTTTAAATATGTTCGTATCTTCAAAACGCTTTGTCGAGTTCCTTGCACTAATCTACTTTCGTGTATTCTAACCTTCATCTCACTGGATTGTTAAATCTTACGTGTCCTACCTTCTTCCTACAGGGACAAATTGCAACAGCTTAATGTTGCATTGATTCATTATGCGAACAGAAGACATTTGGAAAAGCAACATTTCTGTCTTTAACAACAGGTTAGGTTAATTGCATTCTTTTTTACTTACGGAATCTAATGCACGACAGAAGGAATTTTGGAGCTTGACGTACCATCGAAAGCGTCGTCATTAGAAGTGAAGCTGCTGTTTCTGCTGCTGTTTGAGCTTGAGATAGGAATGGGGAAAAATGACTGGTTAAAACCGATACCGGTATTTTAGTTCTCAATATTTGATACTTTTTAATATTTGTTTGGTTTCGGTTATAAGATGTGTTTCTTATTTTTAACCAATAACCGATTTAAAAAAAACGAAATAGGAATTAGCCTTAGCAACAGTGCAGAAATTTTTAGTTTTTAAATAAACTTTTTTTTTTAAAAAAAAGGGAGTACTTTTATTCGTAAAATTTGCATTAATTTGAAGTATTCCATTATTATAGGAAATCGGAAAACCGATCAGTGCTATTTTAATGAAACCGCCGACAGAAGCGAGTAACAAAAACAGGGCATAAGAACTGGTACAGCATTGCTGAGTCAATGAGGTTCCTGTTGCTGTGTGTCGTGGCTATAGGTAAGCGTGTATTTGCAGTGTGCAAGAGTTGCCCCTCCTGTTCTACACCTTAGTTTCTCACTGTCGTAGCCAGACGTCCCTTGTATTGTAGAATGGCACCAACCCTAGAAATATTTGTGCGAAGTGGCGTAGCAGTGAAGTACAATACTATATTTGTTTTAAACGGCTGAAGATTTGTCTGTCATATCTATGAAATAATGAAACAGGCAGGAAATTATGGTAACAGTAATAAATTAAAAACGTAACAACAATCCATTCATAGTATACAATAAAAATAAAAGGTAGTTGCTCTTCCGCCTGTGTCTATATAACATGTATTTATCTGCTTGTGGCCCTTGAAAACGAAAATCTGAGTTCTTCAACCCCAGTTTTCACTCTTTAGCACTAACTATTCGTAATGCTCAAATAGTAGTACGATCCCCCATTACATCACGATTTTTGAACAGTTTCAAAAAATGAACAATCATTAGGAGAATGCTGCTGACTATTTTTTTTTTAATTTTAGTATTCAACTACTTACCGCTTTTCGAGAAAAGTAGCGAACTGTGGAAGGAATAAGTTCATTTTTTTGCCTATTTAATATTTTGATTCTATGTATCTTCAAACTGAGAGTGTCCAAGTTTTACAGCTTTGTTCGATTTCTACGTTCATTACCAGAAATAATTGGAGTAAAAAACCGAAAATGGGTAATTTCATAAATTGGTTATTTTAATCTGGTTAAACTGGTGTGCAAAAAGAAACGATATAATCGAAAACCCGTTGTTTTAGTGATAACTACCATTCATAGGGTGCGGCATTGACCACCCAGGTTATTTATGCCCATAAATAGTTTTACCCGACGAATAAGCTCCAAAAAGTAAAATGTTTCTCATAAATTCATTGAAATCGTTAATTTCCATAGAATCAAATAATTCTCAACAAAATGTCAAGCAAAGTTATGTATAAAAACCTTGAAATTTTAGCTCATTGACCACTGATAAAGACAACTAGAAAGTACCAACCACTCTGATAAATGTAAAAACTCATGGATCTGCGTAAGGCTGATCACATATACACACAAACACACAGACAGCTTCAATCACTGAGACCTGCGTAAGGTAGATTACGTTACGCATACACACAGACACTCTCAGACACACTCAAAGTTTCACGATTCTGCAATAGCCAAAGGATAAAATTTTAAAATAAAGTAGCAACCTAAGACTAGCCAACGGATTTGCCTCAGTGCTATCACGGGTTCCCGTCAGATCACCGAAGCTAAATGATGTCGGGCTTGGCTAGCACTATCCGTGCCGGATATGATGAGTCGTGTTGGCAAGCGGGGTACACTACACCTTCACAAGGGCCGGGTCAGCGGTGTGCTGACCACATGCCCTTCCATACCTGCATCCAGTGACACCTCTCGGCTGAGTATGACACGGTGGTCGGTCGGTACCGTTGGGCCGTCAGAGACGGAGTTTAATTTTTAGTAAAATAATATTAATTAAAACTTTTACACGGATTACGGTTGGCTTACCACTGATATTAAAAAAAGAAACAGTGGCACGGATGGAAAAGGATAAGGGAACGAAACCGTGTTTATGTCAGGATCATCCCGGAATTTACCTGATGTCATACAGTGGGAATCTTAAATCAGGATGCCTGGCTGGGGAGTTGAACGCTGTTCCTTCCGAATCCACTGCGTTATCACTGCACGGCTTGTCTCTGCATCTTCATACATAATCCGCAAGCCACTACTAATGTCCCTTTCTTGTTCTACTAGAAAATAATGGAAGAGAACAATGAGTCTGAAGGGATAAAACCGACAGCAATTTTAAATGGATTTGAACCTGTTAACAGTGATTCACAGGGTCGACACACTAACCATTTGTTCACAACATTAAGAAAAATAAGATCAATCGCATAAGTGCTTATTGAACACGAAGGCAATTAACATTATAAGAACTCAACTCGTTCTGAGATATTAATTAACAGCAACGATAAAAAATAAACCCATCACTGATTGATAGAATGTAATAATAAGAACTAAAATAGTTTTGGGATGATCTGCAACAATTCTTAGGTCTCAGCAACGAATTTCTGTCTTTTTAGGCTATCAGATGTTCAGATGTGTGTGAATTCCTAAGGGATCAACTGCTGAGGTCATCGGTCCCTACACTTACACACTACTTAACTACCTTAACCCAACTTATGCTAAGAACAACACACACACCCATGCCCGAGGGAGAACTCGAACCTCCGGCGGGAGGGGCCACACAATCCGTAGCAGGCCGCCTCAAACCACACGGCCACTCCGTGCGGCTTTAGGCTATCGTCAGATGACATCTGATCTCACTCAATGATGTTCTAAGCAACCGAAAACTCGCCAGTGAGAAAATAAAAATTTCCTTGCAGAAATAAGTCCTTCATTTTGGTTGTTACTTGGTATTAGTTTAATCTTCTGAAAACGCTCATCCATGCCAGAATTCTGGGCCACTCTTGAATGGTAATTGCGAGACGACTAAGGAAATTGTTGTATATTAAAGTGACCAGAACATCATATCACTGACAACGTCAGACGATGAATCCAATACATGGATATTTTTTGAATTTCAGCCAAAAATTTGGCCTCTTCCAAATTTTGCTGCACTAAGCGAAAAGTATAGTCAACACACTATAGTACCCCAGACAGATACAAAATCAATACCCATCACAGGAGTAAAGGTTTAGATGTCTACTAGCTCTGCAGGTGATGAAGACATTGAAAACATGTAGGATGAGATAAAATTATGAAGGAAAGTGAACATTTACAGTCTCATCAATTTATAGTTATCAGACCACCAATAAACATTCTTATACGCTCTTTATTCAACGATTCAAGTAAACTGAAAAGTTAAATATGTTTGGGAACCAGAATTAAAAAATCGGAAATGGAGAAGAAGGTAAAGCTGTAGGAGAATGTGGTCCCAGACGAAAGGAATAAAAGGGGACCTGCCTGGCAGAATTTTGCACTGAACATAGTTTAATCATTACTAATACTTGGTGTAAGAATCATGAAGAAGGATGCGTACATGGAAAGAACCCTGAAGACACAGGAAGGTTTCGAATAATGAATTGTGCAAACAAAAGAGCCCTTTTTTGAAACCCCATAATTGTCTTCCCTTGTGATGCATAAGCGAAATTTGGCTCAAAGATGATTACAACTATACTCTGTAATGGTGCAAAATGGTGTCACCCTGCGCCGTAACCCTCGAACTTGGGTGACACTTCAAACAGCAAGGTGTCAACACACACATGAAAAGGCCACACTTTAGGGGGGTTGCCTGCATTCAGGCGCTGGAGCAGCTGAGAGGCATTACTCAGCTGAGTGGGTGTCAAAGTCTGTGACAGGTACAATTTGAAAGTGGTCAACAAAAGTGTGGGTGTCAATGAGGGTGTTGCCCAGCTGGGGGTCTTAGAGGGAAGTTTTAGCGTTTTATTCATACAAAAATCAATGTTGCACCCCTCCATTAGCACGCCACAGGAGAGTGCAAAAAAGATGGCTGAAAAAGCATAAACACCCTTTGCTGCTTCTGATCACGTTCAAATTTTGTAGAATGCTTTTGAACGGTCCCTAGTGGTTCCACCCTTTATACCAGAGCAAAAATTAGATCCTGATACACTCCAAATGGGTCAGATGCCGTTCAGTGGGGTTGATTCCCACGATGTCCTTAGAGTAGGGCAGAGTCGTCCTGCTGTGTATCAGCAGTGTCGAATGTTGTGAAGAACGCAACTGCGAACTGTCGTTCTCAAGGGAAGGGGTGGTTCCGTTGACGCCCTTTGTCACCATGAAAGCTCTTTTCGTTTCGATTCTAAGTGGAAATGTGACTGAACTGTTTTCCTTGGCCATGCATAAGAAAAATGCATGATTTCATCACTGGGTTTCGCAGTTCTTACCTCTGTCGCAGAGGCGTCAAAAGAAGGGGTGTAATGTGGGTAAGAGGGGGTATGACGACCTTTCCATCGTGCGGCATGTCCACGGTGGCGTTGGACAGAATTAAGGTGAAATTTGTGCCAATGTGTCGTCACTAATCAACCTTACACCTGACATGAACTTCTCAGCTATGGCCTTTATTTCCCATGTGACGATACCTTGCTGTTTGAATGATCGGCAAGCCGGAAGGTGAAGTCACAGGGCGCCACATTTGTGCACAAATACAGAGAAAGGTTATAAGGATCTTTAAGCCAAATTTTAAACTTACATGTCACAACGTCAGACTACTATGGTTTTCGAGAAAGTGATACGTTCTTTTATTGCGCTGCGTATAATTGTAAAACAGAGATTTCGAAACCAGATTTTAAACTACAAAATGTTTCCAGATGCATATATGGACTGTGGCGAATGAATTCGTTATGAGTTGTACAATGATACTGAGGAAACAGCATAAAGGTAGGACATTATTAAGAAGGAACCTGGATAAGATGAAAGAGTCAGAGGGCATTTGAGAAGGCACATGGCCGTATTGAACAGAATCAGGAGTAAGTAATACGTCAGAAGATGAATAGTTGATCTTGAGAGATGAAATACTTGGCAACAGGCGATCAAATAGTCAAAAAGACAGGGCACAGTAGAAATATATGGATAGCGCACTAGATGTTGA
Source organism: Schistocerca piceifrons (assembly GCF_021461385.2). Lineage (NCBI taxonomy): Eukaryota > Metazoa > Arthropoda > Insecta > Orthoptera > Acrididae > Schistocerca > Schistocerca piceifrons. The sequence goes on along the minus strand of NC_060140.1, from coordinate 338,119,967 downwards.
GTCTAAAAATAGCTTAAAAGTGGAGCAAAAGTAGAAGGCAAAAGGGAATACAGTCGTCTAAAAGTCAGATTCACATAAATTGGAAAATACATAAGCAGGAATGACTAGAGGACAAATGCAAGGCTGTATATTGCGGTGACAAAAATCATCAGCTACCTCCTAATATCGTGTTGGACTTCTTTATGCCCGGCATAGTGAAGCAACTCGATGTAACATGACTCAACTAGTCGTTGGAAGTCACTTGCAGAAATATTGAGCCATCTGCCTCTATAGCAGTCCATAATTGCAAAAATATTGCAATAGGTGCAAGATTTTGTGCACGAACACACCTCTCGCTCGTGCCCCATAAATGTTAGACGGGATTCGTATCGGATGATCTGATGTCCAAATCAGTCACTCGAATGTCCAGACTGTTCTTCAAACTAATCACAAACAATTGTGACTAGTTAACATGGCGCATTGCCATTCATAAAAATTTCTTCGTTTTTTGGGAACATGAAGTCCACGGATGGCTGCAAATAGTCTACAAGTAGCCGAACATAACCATTCCAGTCAGCGATGGGTTCAATTTGACCAGAGGACCCAGTTCCTACCATACAGACACAACCCACACCATTATGGAGCGTCTATCTCCGCTTTTTGCATATATGCATATCGTTATTGCATGACTTTTGCCACCTCAGTGAATAGCGAGGATACAGGGGAAATGAACGTGAAGTCAATTTTATAAGGAGAAGAAGTATATGAACATGAGACGGGTGATACGATGCTGCGAGAAGAATTTGACAAAGCTTGGAAACACTTAAGTCGAAACAAGACCCTTGGTGTAGACAACATTCTCTCAGAGTTATTGAGATCCTGAATAGAGCTAGCCATAATATGACTGTTCCACCTTATTTGCGAGGTACTTGAAACAGGCCAAGTAGCGTCTGACATAAAGAAGAGTATAATAATTCCTGTTCCAAGGTAGGGGCTGACAGGTCTGGATATTACAATCTGCTTAGTAAGTCATAATTTATAGAAAAAGGGAAAACAGGCATAAGCTTACCTCTGGGAAAATCAGTTTGGTTCCAGAGAAACATGCAAGACAAAACTGAACTTACTACTTCTCTTAGAAGATAGTTTAAGGACAGGCAAACATACGTTCATAGTATTTGTTGACTTAGAGCGGCTTTAACACTCGGGTTAGATTAGCGATGACGAAAAAACTATATAACCGAAAACCTGGTTGTTTCAGCGATAACTGACATCCCTAAAACAGCGCTACCCGGCTGATAAACGGACGATGTCGGTATTGCCTGGTACGTCGGTATTCCCCCGGTCTCCGCTTCACTTAGACACACTGTCACATCTCGACTGCGCCGCTAAAACACACAATCTTATCCCATAGTAAATGTCAGGTGGTATTTGAAATAGCAGGGGACACGTAGCAATCAACGTATCAGTAGTTTGGTAGCGCTACGAGACACAGTCATCAATGAATTGCTTTAGCTGTATATGGTATTAGCGTGATGTCTAAAAAATGGCTCTGAGCGCTATGGGACTTAACATCTGAGGTCATCAGTCCCCTAGAACTTAGAACTACTTAAACCTAACTAACCTAAGGACATCACGCACATCCATGCCCGAGGCAGGATTCGAACCTGCGACCGTAGCAGTCGTGCGGTTCCAGACTGAAGCGCCTAAAACCGCTCGGCCACCACACGCTCCAGTTGCTGTTACGTACTCTATTTCAGCCCACGTCCACTCTCATCTTTTATGTTGAAGTCATTTTTAATGAATTTGTAAATGTCTTCAGTATAAAAGCGGAGGCCAATTGTTGGGTAAAGTAAAGAATGTATCAGCGTCTGGAGCAGCTACTCGTTAATTAGAGTAGATCGTCTGATTCGTCAGGCCACGCCATCTTTCTCTCCGAACGTCTGCACTGTTTGACGTTTCGATCCCTCTGCTAGGATTTTCGTCAGGATTCCGCTGTTGTCGGTGATGGCTGACCACTGTGGAAAGACAGTGTCGCGTTTGCTTTACAAGGCCATTTCACAAGCTTTTCGGAAAGTGATATTACTGAGTAAAAAAACGTTTGCAGCCATTGTCTATTGCGTGTTGAAATGTTAAAATATGTCTGACCTCTCTGTGACTTGTCGTCCAACGATGTTATGTCACAGACAAGTCAGACAAGCAGAAATCATGATTGCGTGACATAAATGTGCAGTTAACAGTAAAATAGCGGAAATTTCTTTCAAAAAATTCTATATGACTGTCGTCCCCTACGAGGAGAAGCTCATTATCTTCAGGCTGCTGTTAGTGGGACGTCGTCATTGAATAAATACTGAAAAGAGAAGGGGAATACAGATTATTGTTGTGGTTTTTAATGTTCCTAGCTCACCGTGGTTGGGTGTGATTCCCGGTAGCCACAAAAATGGAAGCCTGTAGCCATTATCTCTATTAAAATTGTACTCATTCTTAGATATTTCAACTGCTTTACGGACTTTACATTTATAAATATTAGTTTCTTTGGATACTGCTCCTGTTTCCTTAAAATCCATAATCTAGTCACGTTCGTCTTGCTGTTCCGTTACCTGTGTATTTACGTTTGGTCTCATAAACGACGTGCTCTTTGACGCGTTCATTTATTGGCCTTTCAGTTTCGTAGATGTGCTGGGGGAGAATGTGTTGTACCTCGAGAGTAGTGTATCGAGGAATACGCGATGATTTTTGGTCGGTACTATAGTCTAGTGACTGATATCTGGGTGCGCACCGTAGACGGTCATAAGCAGTTTCCGCCATTTTGTCCAGTTTTCCTTGTTGTTAGACATGAGGTTGCCTGTTCCGCAGCATTTGTAAGTATTTCGCGTTCTATACAATTAAGTGGTGTATAGTACACTACTGACCATTAAAATTGTTACACCACGAAGATGACGTGCTACAAACGCGAAATTTAACCGACAGGAAGAAGATGCTGTGATATGCAAATGATCAGCTTTACAGAGCATTAACACAAGGCTGACGCCGGTGGCAACACCTACAATGTGCTGACATGAGGAAAGTTTTCAATCGATTTCTCATACACAAACAGCAGTTGACCGGCGTTGCCTGGTGAAATGTTGTTGTGATGTCTCGTGTAAGGAGGAGAAGTGCGTACCATCACGTTTCCGACTTTGATAAAGGTCGGATTGTAGCCTATCGCGATAGCGGTTTATCAAATCGCGACATTGCTGCTCGCGTTGGTCAAGATCCAGAATACGGAATCGGTGGGTTCAGGAGGGTAATACGGAACGCCATGCTGGATCCCAACGGCCTCGTATCACTAGCAGTCGAGATGATATGCATCTTATCCGCATGGCTGTAACGGATCATACAGCCATGTCTCGATCCCTGAGTCAACAGATGGGGACGTTTGCAAGACAACAACCATCTGCACGAACAGTTCGACGACGTTTGCAGCAGCATGGACTATCAGCTCGGAGACCACGGCTGCGGTTACCCTTGACGCTGCATCACAGACAGGAGCGGCTGCGATGGTGAACTCAACGACGAACCTGGGTGCACGAATGTCAAAACGTCATTTTTTCGGATGAATCCAGGTTCTGTTCACAGCATCATGATGGTCGCATCCGTGTTTGGCGACATCGAGGTGAACGCACATTGGAAGCGTGTATTCGTCATCGCCACACTGGCGTATCACCTGGCGTGATGATATGGGGTGCCATTGGTGACACGTCTCGGTCACCTGTTATTCGCATTGACGGCACTTTGAACAGTGGACGTTACATTTCAGATGTGTTACGACCCGTGGCTCTATCCTTCATTCGGTCCCTGCGAAACCCTACATTTCAGCGGGATAATGCACGACCGCATGTTGCAGGTCCTGTACGGGCCTTTCTGGATACAGAAAATGTTGGATTGCTTCCCTGACCAGCACATTCTCCAAATCTTTCACGAACTAAAAACGTCTGGTCAATGGTGGCCGAGCAACTGGCTCGTCACAATACGCCAGTCACTACTCTTGATGAACTGTGGTACCGTGTTGACGCTGCATGGGCAGTTGTACCTGTACACGCCATCCAAGCTCTGTTTGACTCAATGCCCAGGCGTATCAAGGCCGTTATTACGGCCAGAGGTGGTTGTTCTGAGTACTCATTTCTCAGGATCTATGCACCCAAACTGCGTGAAAATGTAATCACATGTCAGTTCTAGTATAATATATTTGTCCAATGAATACCCGTTTATTATCTGCATTTCTTCTTGGTTTAGCAATTTTAATGGCCAGTAGTGTATATTAAAGTTATTTGGAATATGTTGTTAATTTTTCAGGTGTAGAATGTTATGGTGAGTAACATGCTTCAAATTTTTAGAACTCTGTAAATAACATGTGAACAGTTAAGCCATTCTTCGTCGGTCGTGTTCCTTGAAGGTCTTTTAGCATGGAACATACGATACTTGGGAATGAACCGAACTTTTTTACTGTCTTAACAATTTCAACTGTCTTGAAGGACAGCTTCTATTCCAAATTATATTAAACTTGTGAATCGTTTTTGATAATACTTCTCCTTAATTTTATTTCACTTACTGATTATTGGTGTGCAGCAGATTAAGAATGTAACATATCGACTGTTACACGCTGTACTTACAGGATTTTCTCAGTACATGATCAATTTGTACCTTGGAAAAACCTCATTTATCCGAAGTAATTTTTGTGATTTCAGAAAAAGAGTGTTGCACATTAATGGTGAATTAGATTACTTGAAAAAGGAATAACAAAATATATTAAACTTCTATTACAGGGTTGGCTGTAGGCCAAAGTCTAAAAAGTGTATTGAGGTACAACACCCTCCCCTATAGTCTTACACAACCACACACCACTTCTAGCAGACCCGCAGTACAGATCCGTCAGGCATGTCCGTGGCAGATCGGAAGAAGTCTTTTTATCTCGTATTGATCGAAAAATGTAGTCTTTTTGTCATTTTTCGGAAGAAACAAGAAATGTTTGTGTCTGATTATGCGTATCCTCAGCAAATAAACCAATTAATCACTCACTGATAGCCTGCCATATTTATTTATTGCAAATTCAGAGACCTGTTGCCTGATTTTTAAAACATATTCTACGTCTTACAGTCTTCGTTTGTCATGTTTCTTATGGGTTTTTTATCTACATCATTTGACAATGAACATTTTTTAAAAAAATAATAATTTGAGGTTGAAATATAGATAAAATTTTGTTGTTTTAAGAAGAATGTAAAAAGATATTAGGGTACAGGAGAGATTTGTTAGTGCCAACACTAACTGTGGATGGCAGTGAATGTCTCGGGATTGTTTCTTCGAGATGTTGACTGCCAGTCACAGCAAAAAAATTTAGTTAGTAGTAGAGAAATATTATTGCTAATTCTTTGTATTAACATTAGGTACTCATCAGTATATAACATTGGGTCCTTTCTTGGCTAGATCGTCAGCATCTTACACTACATTTACTCTAGTATTCGCCATCCTCATCTATTATCTGACTGGTACATACATTTTTCATTGCATTTACCCATGGTATGTCTGATTAATAACTTTAGTTGTCTTATTTACTGTTTCATCTCGTCTCTCTCCTCCTGTTCCTCTTTAGTGTTAACTGTTTTCGCTGTCACTGTCGGTGTCGGTTTCCAACCTCTGCAGACTGTTGCTACGTCGCATATAAGCATGTATGTTATGTCGTATCCGCAAGTGATCTACATGTGTTGTTTTTGAAATGCTGTTTGTTAATGCACTTAGTTGTGTCCAATGTTCTTCGTCTCTTATTATTATGTATATATGTACGTCCTTTTCAGTGTTGTCTGAGTGTACTGTATGCCTGTTGTTCGCGTACTGCCCGCAGAAGAAGACAGTGTGTTCTGGGGAACCTTCTTCCCATCATGTGGATGTAGGCGCCTGTCTCATACTCAGCCGGCCGGAGTGGCCGTGCGGTTCTAGGCGCTACAGTCTGGGACCGAACGACCGCTACGGTCGCAGGTTCGAATCCTGCCTCGGGCATGGATGTGTGTGATGTCCTTAGGTTAGTTAGGTTTAATTAGTTCTAAGTTCTAGGCGACTGATGACCTCAGAAGTTAAGTCGCATAGTGCTCAGAGCCATTTTTGTCTCATACTCAAGCGGTTTAAGTACTTTAAACAACGTCAATGACTAACGGGACTGCTATATTTATGGATGCAGTGAATATTATCGAGAGGTTTGTTACTGTTTGTGTTTATGAACAAGCTACTTTATTGTACACTAAGATAAACAGGTACTGAAAAGGCGTAACAACTACCAAAGAAAATAAATTGCTCCTAACCTTTCCTATCCTACCGAACACCTGCTCGTAACAGGAATGTCTTTGTCCAAGACAATTTGACCACTTAGCCAACTGTCATTCAGTCAAGATGGTGTGTTCAGTAATGAAAAACGCAGTAGGCTCTCCCAGAAATATCGACTCTTAGACAGTGTGTCTAATAGTGTTTTTTAATACGACAGTATGCCATCTTAGGCAGTTTATAACACATGTAACTAAGCATATTAAATATGGATTCTTATACGGTTATATCATTTGTTATGTGTTACACTGTTATTGTCTAACCTGCTTTCAAAAATACTTGATAATGGCACTTTGAAGCCGAAATCATGATTGTGTAAGTCTAAATGCTACACTGTAAATAAACAACAGTCTAATGGCGGTACTGACTTTAAAGAAATATGTTATGATTGTGACCCCGCATTATCAAAAAATTATTAAATTATTACCATAGTCAAGACAACATATATAACAGATGTAACTGTACACACAGATCATATAACGAGAAGAACAGTCACATCATATCTAAGTCCAGTTGCCATCTCCTATTTTCTTCCATTAAATACATTTCTAATTTTAACATAAAATACATCCACAACCTATTCTGTATCTCATTTACTATCATTATCTAAATTAGAAACCGCTTAAACAAATTTTATACATACGTTTGTACTTTTTACTTTATTTTATTTTTTAATTTGAAATTTTGTTACATTCTTTAAAAAGTGTAATAGTAATAAAACTGAATTTGTGTTGTATAACGTGTGAAATCACAAAATGTACGAACTGCTATATAACAACAGGCAGCAGGTCCTTACTTGAGAAATGAATAAATAAATTCTCTCTCTCTCTCTCAGATAACTCCTCATTTGGCATCATAAGGTTGAGTGCACTATGGTCCAATCTTCAAACCAGGGAAAAAAACCCTTAATAATTATGATGTATCATATAGATAAAAAAATTCAGTCTTTTGCAACTGAATATTTTATTTGTATGTACTAAACATGTTTCGCCTATTCATGCAAGGCATTTTCAGTGGTCTATAATATGCAAAAAATTATTTAATTGTATGTCTTTTGCAAAGAAATCTGTAGCGATTCTTGACAGCTCATTTCATTTTCTAACTGTTTATAACTACATAGTTGTCTTTTTGTATATTTGTATTATCTGTATGTACTAGATAAAGCAAGCATAACTGAAATCGGAGTTGGGAGACATGGTTGCAAATATTAGCAGTATTAAAGCTATTAAGTTTTGACAGAGTTTACATTTCCGTTTGTTGTTGACAGTATACGAGAAACTGCTACCTTAAAGCTTATTCATGGCGATAGCCCACTAAGAACCTTTCATTTCTTTTTTGTAATGTGAGAAGGGTAACCGAAATCCCACGTGTTGTACTGTATTCTATACTGTCACACAGTTATCTTTCTGATTTTCTATATTGTTGAAAGACATTCTCCTGACTTGCTGTCTTCTCGGCCTCTTGTTTCTTTCTTGTCGTCAATTAATTTTACAACAATGCCCACCACAACTCCGTGCGTAATCCTTTATCGACTTCTATGCTTAAGCTACAGAAAAAAAGGAAAGTGAACTACTTGCCACACGTCATAAGACAGAAGTCGGCTTGCACAATCCTTGACTTATTGTGTAATATTTTTTTCCCTCTTAGTCTTTTTGCTATATTTTGATTTAATTCTTCATTCCAGATGTGTAAATCTTTTCTTATAACACTTATTTTCTTCTTTCTAGCCCATCCGTTGCAGATATCTTCATTGTAGATTTGAAACTCTGCTCCCTTCTCCAATATGGAATTTTACAAGTCCACAACCAGGTAATTCTGAAGCCTTTGATGATGTAGGTAGGAAAATAAGTCTTCTTTAATTATATAGCTTTCCACGTCCACTTCTAAGTGGTTGTAGGTATTCCACTACTTATCCCTCTAGTCGTAATTATTGTACGAGTATTAACTTCCAGCAAACAATATCCTACACTAGTCACATATATTTTGTAAACTCCAGTTGTGAACAGATTTTCAGTTTTCCAGTTTGTAAATCATCAATTTATTGTGATCAGTTACATGTCTGAACACCAATAAATTCGGGTGTTTTAGATTCCATGTTCTATCTTTCGTCACAGCCTAAGATACTTGGGCTATGACAAAAAATAAAGACATAAGGAGAAAATTATAAAAGACAAGCAACTCTAACTTATTCTGATGAAGATACCCTTAGCTGGTACGGAAACCCGGTCAGTGCAATAAAATTTGTGTAACCTGTTGGCTGCTTTTATCCTTCGTTAAAATATTTACAATCTGTTTTCCTTTCACCGCGTAAGTGGCTAAAATGCTAGGTGACTATCGTGCTATCTTTGCCAACAATTAGGTAGTGTACATTCCACATTTCGCATACACGACAACACTTATTGTACATAAATCGGCTTCTCACTCGCGGTAGTTTCAGCAGTTGTCGGGACTGCAGTCAAATAGGCGTAAACGCGAGTTTTCAAACCCCTCAGAATTACGTTGTCTACATCGTCTGGTATCGTTTTCTCTGTATCAGCTCGAAAATCAGTTCCATTGTAGAAACTCTAATTTTCTGTTTCCTAATAAGGATTACCTAATTAACTAATTGTCCCAGCCTTCTTTTAGATAAGAAAAGGAATTAAATCTACGCATGTGTTAACATCAATGTAATTTTGATAACTTGGTTTTAAAAGTAGACTATTAGTACAGTGCAGAAATTATAAATGAAATCATAACATCAATTTAACAAATAACTTGATTACCAACAACTCTCGATTTTCGCTTTAGGAGCGAGGGTTAATAAATTCATAAGTGAAACTTTCATTGAAAAAGTTAGACAATATTTTAGACTGTAATCCTCTTTCCATCACTTCCTCCCATCCATTCATTATATGTAAACGCAGATGTATGTGTGTATATGAAGACGAGCGATTTATCAGACTGATAGGGAAACACTATTCCTTGCAGAGATAGTTTTTCTCGAAATTTCGCATAACTCTGTTTTTGCAAAAAATTGCAAACATGTATTCAAAGGTCTGTTGGACTAAACTTGGACTTATATTCCATCGACGCTATCGCCAATCAACCTCAAAAATCGAAAATTTTGTTTTCAGCATCAGTATCGATCATTCTCGAGTATTTTTACATCTTACCCTTGTCCCTATTCTCACCTTCACACCTATAGGGACTGGATGGCTTAAAGTCCTCATAAACGATAAAACTAGGCTGTCAAATTTGCTATTTGTTATTAATGGGTATGTGGAACAAGCGAGCAGATGTAACAGCCAAGTTTGCCAAATTTCGCGTTTCTTTTGAAGCAGCTGTCGTGTTATGCGCATCGTGTCGCAAAGCACTTAGATACTCATGGGCAATGTACGTGGTGCAATACTCGTGAAAATTTTAAATCTTCGAAATTCCCTCCTTTGTCACATATCTTTAAGTTGCAGATAATAGTTCGACAAGCAACTGGCTGTTGTTTGACAAATACATGCATAAACGGTCAAACTTGTTTGTCAAACCAGCCGTCAATCAAAGTTTCTCTCAAACACGTTTGACACAGGGTTTATTTGACAAACACCTCAGCACACTGCCAATAATTAGAGAAACACGTGAAGTCTGACACACACACACACACACACACACACACACACACACACACACTCACACACACACAAATTCCACGTGCGGGCGTGCGCACAAGCACGCACGTACACGCATGATCCATCAGTTTATGTTTAGGGAATTGTAATTTTCTGCAGTACATGGCAATCGAAGTAAGACAGATTAAGTCAGAAATAGACAGCATTTTTGGTTTCGTAAATGAAACCGAGGGGGATTTTTCTCTCCTGCGAACAGCTGTTACTCCACCTACGCTTTTAGAGAACAAAATGAGCGTGTAAACCGTATCTTTAGGTATCTCGACACCCATGTCAGCTCTTATCACCAATGGAAGATAGAGCGTTCGGGACGAGCCTACGCGACACAGCACAAAGCATGTGCCATATGTGGAGACTGGCTTGTCGCCGATAGACAAAAGCCGAGTCACACCTTTGCCAAACAGCTACTCCTACCGTCGAATGCATCACAGAAAGAAACGCAGAATTCAGATACCCTGCCAGTGAAATTTTCAGAAAGCAAGAACAACGTGTGACCACTACGACAGACGGGAAATTCGATCTCCTGTGATGCGTTCTTATTTGGCCTTCAAGTGCGATTATCCTTACCAAAACAGGCTCTGCCAGTTGAAAAAAAGATGTGAAACTCAATAAGGCTCCAACGTCTGATGCACTCTCTTATACTTTTTCTATGTCATCCCGCTATCAGGAGTCCAGAACCGACAGAAGCCAGATGGTTCCGTCAACACCTACAAAAACATCTATACACATTGATCAGAAGCCATCTGAAAATCTTATAAGGGTGCTGCAGGGGAGCTTGTGCCAAGAAATAATTTTTAAGAAACAAATTCGGTACGTTGCACCGTTTCTGAGTTATTTAACACTGAACAATCAGGACGTCGCAAGCGCAAATTCAAGCACTTGCACGAACTAAAATGGCATGTGTGTCCTTGAGTTATCACTTGTTCAAATACCCATTACCAATTAAAATGTTTCTTTTTAGAAAGTGATCTATTAAAGCTAGGTGAGCAAAGACTATGTTTGTGCGGTTTGAGGAAAACCAAAGAAGAACACCACTGGCGACACTGTCTCTGGCACGCTGCTTGAATTTGGGTGGCACTAAGTAGCTCGGAAACGGCACAACGAATCCAATTTTTTTCTTAACAACTGTTTCTCAGAACAACCTTTTCCGCAACCTTACAAACTTTCCAGACTGTTTCTGATCACACTGCATACGTAAACCGAATTTGTGTGTGTGTGTGTGTGTGTGTGTGTGTGTGTGTGTGTGTGTGTGTGTGTATGTGTGTGCGTGTGTGTCCTAGCACAGCTCTGGAATGCCTGATGTGGTTTCAACTGAACAGTACACATGTGATTACTAGGCAACATATTATTAAAATAGTAAGACACTACCCTGAAGTGTGGGATGCGACTGTGAAAGTGATGACCGAAAAAAAAATAAAAAAGAAGCAGTATTTCTGCAGAATCCACATTTTTCAGAGTGAAAGTCTTGACGTCATTTAATGAGGTTGGTATGGGGGAGGACAGAGTAGGAAGGAGTGATATATAATGCATGACTCTGTAATGCTTCGAAAAATTCCAGTCAGACTTCACACACATATCTGTTAGTATTGAGGTGAAACCACGTCCACAGCTATGTGGCCTGGATACGAGCACGCACTGCTCCACTCATTGCCTAAAACATCGAATTCATCTCCTGCTATGGCCGTAGTTCGACTTCGTAATCACAATCACAGTGAAGAAGATCAGACGTGATGATACACGGACAGAAGGAAAATAGCACAGCTCTACGTAAATAACAGTGGCCTACAGACTCAATCGAACATACGTATTTTGATAAAAGACACACAAATATATCAATAACAAAGCTTATTATTGAGCAAGATATAAAAGGCAGTGAAATAGGTAGTTAGAGTGACAGGATACGAGATAGTTGATACTGGACCAGGAGACAACCCACAGTCAACTAAGAAAAGTTAAAGGTATAAATAATCAAAGAACACGTGCAAAATCAGGAAACGAAGCATTTAATTAAGGGGGGGGGGGGCGAGCGAGAGGGATATTGTGTAGTGATGGCACATGGCAGTCGAACGTGGCAAATTACTTTAGTGGCGGTGGTCCAGATGCGACAGTAATTATGCGTGTGTGTGTATGTGTATGTGTGTGTGTGAATTTCTAGGGGACCAAATTGCTGAGGTCATCAGTCCCTAGACTTACACACTGCTTAAACTAACTTATACTAACTTATGCTAAGAACAACACACACACCCATGCCCGAGGGAGGACTCGAACCTCCGGCGGGAGGGGCCGCGCAATCCGTGACATGGCGCCTCAAACCACTCGACCACTCCGCGCGGGTAGTAATTATGAGTTGTCATCGAAATTTCGGATTACCTAATTGTAGCAGATAGCGAACAACAACACCATTAACTACCTATCAGAAAAACTGGCAATGTCTTATCGATTTGCTGGTGCTTGTAACTGTCAGTTAAACTGTCTCAACGTGGCGTCCAAATGGCATAACCCTGTCCTCTGGAGACGGTCTATTTCAGCCACGCGCATGCATCTTGGTGGCAGTAGAACCCGGGTCACAGTGAGGCGATTCTTGCTGTGGGTTTACCTCAAACCTCGGGTTTTGAAGAAAATCTTCAACTGCGCAGAGGGCTGTAGGCAGAGGCCTCCAATTTTCGCAGGAAATCTGTGCTCAGTTATGTTAGTTTATCAGCCACTGGCTTCCTATAATGACCAAAATTGCTTCTCTGTCGCCTCTAGTGTCACTTGCAACGTACGTCCTCAATTATTTTCTGGATGTATTTCAGTCACTTTCTCTACAGTTTTTAAAAACACTATACAGCTCCCTCTAGTACCATGGAAATTATTCCCTCATGTTTTAACGGAAGTCCTATCAACCTGTCCCTTCGCCTTATCAGTATTTTCCACATTTTCCTTTCCTCTCCGACTCTGAGCAGAACCTCCCCATTCCCTCTACCTAATTTTCAACATTAGTCTGTTGCAACACATCTCAAATGCTTCGATATGATTACCACCTGTATGTGAGCCTATCGCTATACCACAATTTTTGTAACCTCAGTCTAATTTCCTATAGCAATCCAATTACTAACAGAAAGATTCTGAAAGCCGACCATTGGGATAGGAAACGAAAACCGGCAACAGTTCATACCACCACCTCCAACTGGCTCCCATCTCTAAGGATATCGACGTCGGCTGGACGTTACAATCTTTCATCTTCCAGCTGGCTCCTCACAACTTCTGGCGATACTCTCCACAACTACAAAACTGGAATACCGTTACACTTCAATATGTCATAGAATATACAGACACACACACTCAAAATTTCTATGGCAATAAATGGTATTATTTGTTTAGAAGTAACATGTGCCAAGTCAGGCATGTTCACTGAATGCACCATCTAGATAAGTACTTGGATTTACGATTTGATTTGAAGTCTCTGCCTGTTGAGCGTTTCCCAACTCACCTAGAAATGGGAGTGACTCTGTTGTGTACGGTTTTGTACACAAAGCTAACGAGACGCCGGCTATAAAGTGGTACAGCAACTGTTGTTGTAGGAAAGCTGCACAGGAGCAGAAATGAATAGCGAGAAAGTTAATAAAGTAAACAGAAGATTTACTTAACTTATTTCTCCAAATAATGCTGAAAGAGTCAGAGTCCAGCTATCACAATGTCAACAAGGATGATGCATAAACGAAGGCGTCGTTGTGTAGTGGCTCCAAACCCAAGTGGGCTGATCGCCTACCGCCGAGCGTCCTATCCTGTGGCGGTAGAAGGCAGATCCCGTGCGACCGCTGTCGGCGTCAGTCAGAAACTTGCCATTCCATTACCAGCCTTGATATGCCGTGGGGTGATATCGATATGTCATACGACAGTCTCAACACGCTGTCCCTGCCCGCCTTTGGAAATGCACTTTCGGATTCTCGCGATTTTACGTACTGCAAGAAATAGCTGATCATGAAGGACCATCTTCTCCCCACTTCTGAAACACACTATAAGAACAAAACCTCCGCCTCTCACGGCACACGACTTCTACATCCCACGAGGGCTGCCAGCCGACTCCACGAGTTCGTGAGTTCCAAACTGTTCCACGAAATTAATTAGCTTTTATGTCTTCCAGCCAATGGAAGGCAAGCACACAATGTAGCTGATGTATCCAAGCCTTCGCCTGCTGTAACTGTTACCAGCACTACAAGCATGATTTGCAGGTTGCCCATGCTCTGGCTCCGCAGGAGACATTTCCTCGGTAGACACATACAGCAACAGTACAGCGGGCACGGCAAATCAGCCACAACAATCGAAGACGCTATTTTGAAGCCAGCTGGCATCACAGAAACTAGTGGCGCTAGCTTCGCCATGAGAGGAGCCAGCCTCAGACCAGCAGTCCATGCGTCCCAGACAATAGCGCCACAATCGGAAGCACTACTTCGTGAATCACGAGCCAACCCAGCATCGGCCAGACATCACACTGCCGGACATATACGAGACTGCGGCCGGCCGCTCTCCGCCAGCTCAGTCCGCTGAGCCACTGCAAGCAGTTCCGAAGCAGGGCGACCACCAGTATCTACAGCATGTGTTTTCAGCAACAGCCGAATCCAGAGGATACTGCAGTCATTACTAGCAGCCAGTCATCAGCAAGGGAACTTCACCTCTTCCGACGTGACCTCCAGCAGACACGGTGCTTCAGTACTAGTATTCTAGTGTCGAACTTTGACTGTCTTTAGTGCCCAGTTGTTGCCCAGCCAAATGGACTTTGAAACCTGTCGCACTTCACGAGAATGCGTCAGTGCCAAATGAACATCAGACTGACTATCATCATCGTAAACTAGTATAGTAACTCCAGCCACCGTGATTCGTTCTGCAGGAGTTATAATTTATCAGTTACTTTCACGGACAATTACTATGTAATCTAAATTACACTGACCGGAAACTATCGCAACACCAAGAAGGAGATGTGTGGCATAAACGAAAGCTGATAGGTACGTTTCTACATCTGAACGATGATGTCTACTCCAATTTCACGCAGTCGCAAAAGAGTGGTGCTAGTACCGCCATTATGGCGTGCCACAGAGGAGTGTTATGGGACCATTGCTTTTCACAATATATATAAATGACCTAGTAGATAGAGTCGGAAGTTACACGCGGCTTTTCGTGGCTGATGCTGTAGTATACAGAGTAGTTGCAGCATTAGAAAATTGCAGCAAAATGCAGGAAGATCTGCAGCGGATAGACACTTGGTGCAGGGAGTAGCAACTGACCCTTAACATAGACAAATGTAATGTATTTCGAATACATAGAAAGAAGGATCCTTTATTGTATGATTATATGATAGCGGAACAAACACTGGTAGCAGTTACTTCTGTAAAGTATCTGGGAGTATGCGTACGGAACGATTTGAAGTGGAATGATCATATAAAATTAATTGTTGGTAAGGTGGGTGCCAGGTTGAGATTCATTGGGAGAGTTTTTAGAAAATGTAGTCCATCAACAAAGGAGGTGGTTTACAAAACACTCGTTCGACCTATACTTGAGTATTGCTCATCAGTGTGGGATCCGTACCGGGTCGGGTTGACAGAGGAGATAGAGAAGATCCAAAGAAGAGCGGCGCGTTTCGTCACAGGGTTATATGGTAAGAGTGATAGCGTTACGGAGATGTTTAGCAAACTCAAGTGGCAGACTCTGCAAGAGAGGCGCTCTGCATCGCGGTGTAGCTTGCTATCCAAGTTTCGAGAGGGTGCGTTTCTGGATGAGGTATCGAATATATTGCTTCCCCCTACTTATACCTCCCGAGGAGGTCACACACCGTTGGGTGGCTTGCGGAGTATAAATGTAGATGTAGGTGTAGATGTAGATGAGGATCCAAATCAGGTTTGCTTTAAATACACGCTTTAACGATCGTGAGCGTAAGTTAGCTTTCGGATTGGGCATGATGATTTGATGTTAAGAATGCCTTTAAGGCGACAAAGACGCTACTATCAACACCTCACTGCGTTTGAGCGAGGTCGTGCCAAAGGGGTTGCAAGAAGTGGATGTTGCTTCTGTGATACTGCAGAAAGACCTGGCAGGAATGTAGCCACTGTACACGATTGCTGGCAGCGATGGTCATGGGAGTGTGCGGGCGCAAGAAAACCGGCCTCCGGACGGCCACGTGGCACTACCGAGAGGTAAGACTATCGTGTTCAGTATATCTGCATCAGCAGTCTGAGCAGCAGTTGGCCCCACTGTGACACTACAACTGTTACAAATCTGTTACTTCAAGGACAGCTCCCAGCCACACGTCTTGTGTCGTTCAGTGCACTGACCGCAAACCACGGCCATTTGGTGACTTGAGTGGTGTCACACGAGAGCTCATTGGATAGCATGGTGGAGGTCTGTTGTGTTTTCTGATGAAAGCTGATTCTGCCTCGGTGCCAGTGATGGCCGTTTGTTGGTTACAAAGCCAGCTGAAATCCACTGAACGTACACCTAGAGTTATGGTCTGGGGTGCAAATTCGTATGACAGCAGGAGCATTTTCGTGGATTTCGCACGCACCCTGACTACTAATTTGTATGTCGGTCTGGTGATTCGACTTGTTGTGCTGCCATTCATGAACAACGTTCCACTGGGTGTTACCAACAGGACAACGGTCGTCCAAATACTACTGCTGTAACACAATAGACTCCAGAGCGTGTCGACACTTGGCCTTGACCTGCTCTACCACCAGATCTGCCCCCAATCGATCACATATGTGGCATCATCGTACGACAACTCCAGCGTCATTCACTACCAGCATTAATCGCTCCCGTGCGGGCCGACCAACTGCAACAGGCATGGAACTTCATCCCACAAAGTGACACACTGTAACTGTACAACACAATGCACGCACGTTTTCATGCTTACATTCAACATTTTGAAGGTTACACAGGTTCTTAACCATTTCGTGGGCAAAATTATTGAGCAGTTTTTTTAATGAATGGAGAGCAGATAATAGTTAACAGATAGGTATACTTATCATACAGAATATCAAATTTGCTCCAACTGTGAAAGTGATGTTGCATGGGGGATTAATTAAATATGATGCAAATAATTTTAATTTTTCGATTTAGTAGCTGTCTGTTCGGTTACGCTGTCTCGTAACCGGTTGGCCCTGACTAGTATTAGTACGCAATCTGACTGCATAGAATAACAACAAAGAATGAAAGGAAATTTCCGTTACCACAATTAATTAATTAAGTCCCTAGCAACTATGAAAGCTACGAAACAAAAACTACGAACAACAAAGCACAAGTGTAACTGTTCTGTGTGCGGAAGTGGATTCAACGTACACATCTGGCATGGTTCTTCCTCAATAAGACAAGATATTTTAAATACCATTTACACTGAATTAATTAAATAAAACTGAAATACTATAATTGCATATAGAAACCCGAATTACAGTCTAATACATGAACACAAGAAAGATGCTTTGTTGACTGAACCTGTGACCAAGAGGCATTGTTAGTTAGGAAATTTAAAAAAAAATAAAAAAATGTTTTTTACCTTCATATATATTGACTAAAAATACACTCTGATCATTACAACATCTCCATTCGAACAACATCTGCTGTCTAGCCCATCAAAACAACTGCACACGACATGGCCTCAAATAGTATAGGTATCAACATCCTCTCAGCAAAGCACTAACCACCACAACTTCTGAACAAGCACTGCCAGTGGAGGCGGCGGAATAAAACTCTTTGGCGCAATCTCTGGCGCTGTGACTCAGTGTAGCCACCTTTCAATGTCACACAACAAGGTGGGAAGTATTCTTCCCACTGCCCTTCCTTGGAGTTAAATGACAAAAACAACTTTTTCAATATATGTCATATTTATTTGAAAAATTTACTTCTCGTGTTACACTGATTGTTCACAATTACTTGCCATTAAATTTTCTGAAACATGGGTCTATGCAAAGTGGTATTTGACAATATGTACAAACACAGCGAGTGCTCTTTTCCGCAGCATTGGTACGACAATGACGGCACGTCTAGTAGGTTTCTCCTAAAATGGTTTGATGCTCCCCTACAGCCACATGACGAAAATCTTCAGGTACTTTACCCCTTTTTGCCAGAAAGACAGGTTTTTGTCCACGCTTTTTTTGGGATGAGAAGCCAGCGATAAATTGTCTGGCTAGATGGATCCTATATGTGAGCTGATCATGCAGTCCACTTTCTCTTTTACTTATTTTCCACAGGATAAAACTGTTCAAGGCAGCAACGTCCACCATGAAATAAAATATTCTGTGCCACCATTTTACAGAACGTCTGCCAATAGCGTACCTTTCTCGTAATTGATCAAACTTATCGACACAACGCATTATTTGTTGTATTCTGCCACAACATCAGGACAAGAAATCTCTGTACTAGTACCATCCTTGTTTTTCCTTTTCACTGTTGCTGTTTCTCATGGCCCATGAATTGTGGACAGGAAAGTGACTGGACGGTTATCGATCCATTTTACTGCAGAAGTGGCTCCTTTTGTTTCAAACTGGAATTCTCCTCGTTCCAACTTTACATTTTCCTTCATAAATTTGGGTAAATCAAAAGTATTTACCTTATACTATAGCTTTGAGGAAAAAATCACAAAATGTCACGCAAACAGCACTGAAAGGCTCCTCTACAGAGCAACACTCAGCTATACAATGCCTCTGCGCGAAGGTACAGCAAAAACGGCGGGAACTTCCGATTGGAAGCCGTATCCTATACTGTTCACTAGGTGGTAGCACCGTACAGAGGTGGGAACTGTGAATCCCACGGGACTAGGAGCGAGTTCATTGTAGTGGGAAGAATGTTTCCCACGGCTCACGAAAGGGTTAAATATTTCAACACCCAATGACTTAACTCGATCTTACGTTAACCTGTAATCTTGCAATGTTAGTCATTTAAATACGTTACCTAGACAAATGTATTCCCAGAAATTTCATTACTCTAAATTAATTATTTTTTGGTGTTGCTATTTTTTCCGTTGTTGTATATGTGCAGGTATAGTATGGAGAGTTCAAAACGTCTCTCCGTAGTATGATTGTTAGCCGCGCCTACCGTATGCCGCAGTGAATATACTGAAATGAAACTCAGTGAAATACAAGTTATTAATTTACTAAATATTCATTGTTACAAATTTTCACATTACATGTTGAAAGTGTCCACCCTGTTGTTGAATACACAATTCAGTTCGTCTAATCATGTTTCCAAACACAAGCTGTAGCATTTCTTCTGTAACAGAAGCAGTGAAAGTGGTTATTGCAGTTTTCAGTTCATCGATGGATTTTGGACAGTTTTTATAGACAGTTGCTTTCGCTGCACCCCAGAAGAAAAAGTCAGGGGGTGTTAGGTCAGACGATCTTGGAGGCCAAAGTCCCTGTGAAATTATGCGGTCACCAAAAACATCAGCAAGCACTGACATTGAAACGCGAGCTGTATGCGCGGTTGCACCATCTTGTTAAAAATAACCGTTCAGTATTTCACTTAACACAAGTTCTCCTATAAATGGGTACAGGATACCACTGCAGTATTGTTGTGTGCTTATTGCTTCGTTGAAAAATATGGGACCCACAATTCGACGCCTAGAAATTGTAATCCAAACTACGGCTCTGCGGAGAGACTTTTTGAACACACCGTAGATCAGAATTCCGAGACAGGTGGACAGTGACCTACAGGAAGTTCGCGATCGACACCGCAGATCTGTCTGACGGCACTTTTCTGAGCTATGACTATTCTCGGTGAGTGCAAACAGTTGCCCCAAAACATAACACCACACGCTGCCGTAGTGTAAGTAATCAAGCCTTGCCGTTTGAATGTCCGAGTGAGTGGAAATCATTCTTACGCTGTAGGTAGTAGCATCCAGATTCTGAAAAGGTCTTTAACGCGATACTTCAACGAAAGCCTTCCACCTACTCTCAGTTCTAAGAATTTAAAATGGCCGAATCCGGGCAGTAAAATTTCGGGGTTTATTTAAATGTCAGAAGTCAGACGATTAACAATTAAGGTTAAATGATATTCCAATACTCTCTATCACAATTATCACAATTAATACTTCATACGCAATAATGGCAACCTGTGACAACTTTCTAATAAACTTCAAAAATGGATTAAAAAAGAATCTTGACCGCAATAAAATATTTATTTACAAAGCTTACCGGTTTCCGTCAGAATATGACCATTTTCAGTCCATTTTTACCATGATAGCAGGCGTGGCGATGAACGGAGCAGATTTCGACTCCACGAATGTTGACTGCAGCAGCTTGAGCAGTTGACGGTCGTGGAGTCATGAAATCTGCTCCGTTCATCGCCTCGCCTACTATCATGGTAAAAATGGACTGAAAATGGTCACATTCTGACCGAAACCGGTAAGCATTGAAAATAAATATTTTATTGCGGTCAAGACTCTTTTTAATCCATTTTAAAGTATTTTTAGCCAGACCGCTGTTTCTCCACGAGAAATGTCCTCAAAAATTACTTCTTAATACTTATTTAGAAAAAAGCATTCCTTGACATCGCAAACCTGACGAATCTAACATGAAGGTCGGGGGAAAACCGAGAATAATAGCGCAAGTATCTAGTGATTGTTGTGAGATTGGTTAACATAGAACACAAGCAATGAAGACAATACAAGGAACTATTTAAGGTAATATGTCAGACCTGTTCTGGATTCTAGAGGCAAACTGTTCATGATTACACAAGTCAAATCTTCAGAGTCAATCTCTAAAGTTGTAAAAGGACTCCAGACTGTTCCGACATGTGCCCGTGTCTGCCTGTGTACCTCCAAAAACATTCCGTTATGTCCAGCTAGCATGCAGTTCTGTTTTAGATTACTACGGAAACTGATAATTACTCGTAAACTTAATATCAATTCATTTCTCTGATTGCAACCAATTATTCAGGTCGAGGGTGGATCTCTAATACGAATGTTTGTCAATTTACATATGTTGTAGGACTGTTCCGAAAAACTGTATCACAACACTAGACAGTCCACTGAAACAACTGACTGTGAGTTCCGAATAAAAAATCCTTCGGTCCATTGTTGACATAGGTTATGTACGACAAAAATGTATCTGCTGTTGCTCCACCGATACCTCTCACACAGCATACGGCGAAGTAGGCATTTCGTGGGCAAACTGAAGGACGCTTAATGACATATCATCTCCCGCAAGATATAACACCGACACTTAAAGTTCTGCTGTGGTAACAAACAATTCTTGGTCAGCTCTCTGTGACTTGAATGATCCAATATCGCGTATTTATTCCAGTGAAAGTCAATTTCCTCGCAGCTGTATTTTTATTTTATATTGATACTAATTTCACATTTCTAGTATACGTTTCGAGACCAAATTGTCTTATTTTCGGGTAATTATGAAACACATGTGATCATCTCCGTTCATTTATGTAGCCAATCGAGCATCTGTCTTACTGTCGTAAGAGAACGTACTTGTATTTATTTATATATTTGTTTGGTTTATTTCTCCTCTGGAAAATTCACTATTATGAAAAAAATGTTTAATTCTCAATAACATATCATTAAAGCGTCCTGTTGCAACATTACTATAAGGCAACCTGTGCAAAAGCGTATCTGTTATTTTGACGTAGGGTCGAGCAGGCGCCGCGCGGGATTAGCCGAGCGGTCTGGGGCGCTGCTGTCATGGACTGTGCGGCTGGTCCCGGCGGAGGTTCGAGTCCTCCCTCGGGCATGTGTGTGTGTGTGTGTGTGTGTGAGTGTGTGTGTGTGTGTGTGTGTGTGTGTGTGTGTGCGTGTGTGTGTGTGTGTGTGTGTTTATCCTTAGGATAATTTAGGTTAAGTCGTGTATAAACTTAGGGATTGATGACCTTAGCAGTTAAGTCTCATAAGATTTCGCACACATTTGAACATCTTTTGTCGAGGTATGCACAGAGTGGTCGTCGTGAAACGAGTTAGTGAAGGACAGAGCTGCTGAAGGCAACATGGAAATATGGAAAATAGTGCCTCGTACCTGTTGAGGAATTTGGAAGCAAATGTTTCGAGAGTTGTGAGATAAATTGTTGGAGTGAAGCTCTAAGATGTAACTGATATGACTTTTCCTACCTCTCACGCAGCAGCAGCTCGGTCACACCATATTATAGCTGTTGGTGGAGAAATGTTGCTTCCGTCAAGACAGCCTCGCTTTATCCCTTTTTCGTTACGACTCTGGCATCCAGTCGACTGTAAAGAAGGCGAATACTGTCCTGCCACATTTACTTTATGCCACACCTGTCCGACATGTTTACGTAGTTCAGAAACGGTTGTTGGTTCACGAGTCGCACGAGTCACTTCTCGTCCATCATAGCCCTCAACTGGAGACTAGTCTAGAGATCGTGCTGACCAGAGAATTTGCCGCAGCTCTTGCAGTGCTCTTTGAGTTTCACGAGCAATTTGTGGGCGAACGTTTCCTGTTGGAACAAAATGTCACTTTTCTGCTGCAAGAATGGATACAGAGTGGACCTAACAACATTTTACACGTACCGAACGCTGGTTAGCGTCCCCACTAGAAACACAAAAGCTGTACGGGAGTTGTAGCTTATCTCACCCCGGACCATAAGGGCTGGGGTGCAGCCAGTATGCTTTGAATTAGTGCACTCTACGAGACAGCGCTCACCAGGTCTGGGTCGTACGCACAGACGAGCATCATCTTCATCCATCGCTGAAGATCATGGCGCGCCATTCTATCATCCAAGTGATTTTCTGAAGGCACCAATCGAGCCGTGCATGTCGATGCTGTGGCTGTGTCAATAGTCCCAGTGCTAATAATCGGTTCGCAACAGCTCATGTTGACACGCCTGGGCTTATAAGCCCTCATATCTGTGCTTTGGTAGCTGTACGATGTGCCACTGCTGTCCCTGCAATACGATGAATCCTGGCGGGCGTCTCTACTGCGTTGACGTCCAGAACCCCGTGTAATGGTGTGACAACGTTCACGTGACCATTGATACCAGCATCGTTGACAACTGATGCAGCACGTCCAACAATTCTCGGAAAAGTCCTCTTGGACGGCCACAATTTGGCTCCTTTCAAACTCGCTCAGTTGGCTGTAGGAAGCACGATTGCATATCTGGCATGGTTGCCTTCTTGCTTCACTCATCTGCACCACACAAAGCCGTCTGGCTGTGAGCATTCCCTATTAAAGGGTGAACACAGAAGACATTCTGGTAGTTGTGGAATTACGCTGTTGGCAGACGACGTTGAAACCATAATCTGAGGGTCACTCCAAAAGAAATGCAGACTATTTTTTTAAATCCATCGTTTATTCTACATGTTTCAAAGTTTTACAGTTTGTAGATACATCCTTTAGGGACAATATTTTCATTTCTCCACATAATTTCCATCCCTCTCAACTGCTTTACGCCATCTTGGAACTAGCGCCTGTATACCCACACGGTAAAATTCTGGACCAACCTGTTGGAGCCACTGTTTGGCAGCGTGAACCAGAGAGTCATCATTGTCATCATTTTCAAACCTTGTTCCACCAAGAGAGTCTTTCACTTTCCTAAAGAGATGATAGTCATATGAAGCCAGGTCAGGACTGTAAGGCGGGTGTTTCAGTGTTGTCCATCCGAGTTTTGTGATCGCATCCTCTTTTTTTTTACTGACATGTGGCCGTGCATTGTCGTGCAACAGCAAAACATCCTGCTTTTACCGATGTGGTCGAACGCGACTCAGTCGAGCTTGAAGTTTCTTCAGTGTCGTCACATATGCATTAGAATTTATGGTGGTTCCACTTGGTATGGTGTCCACAGGCAAGAGTCCTTCGGAATCGAAAAACGCCATAGCCATAACTTTTCCAGCAGAGGGTGTGGTTTTGAATTTTTTTTTTCATGGGTGAATTTGCATGACACCACTCCATTGATTGCCTCTTCGTCTCTGGTGAAAAATGATGGAGCCATGTTTCATCACCTGTCACAATTCTTCCAAGAAATTCATCTCCACCATTCTCGTACTGTTCGAAAAGTTCGCTGCATAGCGCTTTTCTTGTTTCTTTGTGTGCCACTGTCAACATCCTGGGAACCCACCTGGCACAAACCTTTTTTAATGCCAACACTTTCAGTATTCTGCAAACACTTCCTTCCTCTATCCCAACGTAGCGTGACAATTCGTTCACCGTTATGCGTCTGTCAGCAGTCACCAATTCGTTAACTCTCTGCACATTGTCTGGAGTGTGTGCAGTACGGGGCCTGCCGCTGCGAGGACAATCCTCAATATTGCCGTGCCCGCTTTCATCACGTAACGTGCTTGCCCACCGACTAACTGCACTGCGATCGACAGCAGCATCTCCATACACGTTTTTCAACCTCTTGTGGATGTTTCCCACTGTCTCGTTTTCACAGCACAGGAATTCTATGACAGCACGTTGCTTATGACGAGCGCTTCGACCATAGATACTAGTACACTGGCCTTGCTGTACAGAAGCTATAGGGCTGGTGTGGCTCCAACATAAACCACGTGACTGTTGGCAAAACGTGGCGGGATTTCAAATCAGCGGTCTGCCATCCTATGTTTGTATCGCATTTTCCCCACATTTCTCAATTGACTGCCAAACGCTTCCAACAAAAATTACTTTTTTATTTGCCAAAAATTATTCCAGAAATACATTTGACATGGATTTGTTCACAGTACCCAATATACCTGAAACTTTCGTTTTTCGTGGTGTTCGTTTCCATATCACATAACGTCACTGTAAACAAAACAAAAATGCATGTTTTGAGGTATAATTTGTGCGCGAAGCATGTCCGAAATGGCACTTAACGTAACGTGTTACAGTTCTATTCTAATACAATATTTTACTAAATCGCAGTTATCACACACATTCTAACTACATTCAGACTTACAGGCATTGGAAGCACAGATTTCAGAAGACGAGGCATCATCTAACGAACGCCTTCTAGTGTGTGATTTACGGAGCTTAGGCCTCTTCGATTTCATATGCTCGGGAAAATCAAAAAGTGTCGGGATAGCATCACTACTTAGCCAGTTCCCTCCGGTCTTTGCCCTATAAAACATCAGGTTTAAAAATGACAGACACTGTAAATATAAATTATAAATATACATTGTAAATAGTAACTAACCTATCAAAACACTTCTCCTCGAAGTGCTTCGAGCAAAGGCCGTATGTGGAGATGGCTTAAAGTTTTTCCGTTTCAGGGCCTGTATCCAAAGCTACCTTCGGTTTTCATCCTTAGGGAACCTATGAGTAGGAACGAGAAACAGTTATACTTACTTCTGTAACCGAATTATCACAGATACTTTCCAAAACGTAATATGAGTCTGACTTTACAGGCATCACTTTCAACACTTTAATTTACGTGATACTCTATTTCAAGTGTAAAAACATATAAAAGTCACTTCAGCAGATTTCAATAAACGCATCTGCACTATCATAGTAACACGTGAAATGTAATGCCATTCCCCCCGACAAAACGCTGAGTACAGCCATAAGCGCAACACGAAACAAGCGTGTTTTGCCAACATTCACGTGACTTCAGCCCAGAGATGTTGGAGCCACGAAAATGACGTCAGGGCCAGTCTATTATATTTATGGTCGAAGGATGAACGTAAAGTGTAGCAGCCATCTTGAAGACATGCTGTGACGGCGCCACTCACGGGAACAGGTTGAACTATGAAAACAAGCGGGAAGGATGTATCTACACACTGTAAAACCTTCACACATGCAGAATGAAAACTGTATTTTTACAAAAATAATCTGCATTTCTTTTGGAGTGGCCCTCGTAAGTACATCTAAAGTTTTAACATGGTGTTACTATCGGCGCACGAGCGATGGGACGCAGCCTCTCCGAGGTAGCGATGAGGTTTTTCCCGTACGAACATTTCACGAGTAGGCATGTCGTTATCGCATCAAAATCTACGTCGTCTTTACAGGCTTACTAATTTTTTTTTCGGCAGTGTAATATGTTACTTTACTTGCCACGATGCAAAAAGGTCGCGAATATGTCAAGATGTTTTGATATAAATTTCTTTGACGCTACCATACAAGTCGAAAAGTTAGTTCCCTTCTTTTACATCCATAATTCTTCGCATGCACATTCCCCTTTTTTGTGCTATGATAGAAGCGCTTTTCGTTCCGGTTAGGTATTTATTTATTGAAAATAAAAACGGCTTAGGTCGGCTGCACGCCGTACAGAGTGTGAGGACAGAGGAGTGTGAGCATGTGTCTGGTGACCGCAGGAGGCGGCGCGTGTGGATGCTGGTGGCCGCCTGCTGGCTCGCCATCTCGCTGCTCGGGCTGGTGGCGCTGCTCCAGCTGATGGCTCCTTCCGGAGACAGAGACGACGACGTAGACTCGGAGACGCACCCGCACGGCGGCAGACGCGCCGACATCGACGCCCCACCCGTAGCCGACGTCGTCGCCGTGCGTAGCTTCCGGAGTCAGTCCTGCGGCATCCAGCCGACGTGCCAAGTTACGTGCCAAAATATGAAAGCCGAACTCCTGAGCTCCAGCATCTCAGAACTTCTGGAAAACCACAAGGTAACCCATTTCTATCCCACACAACAACGCAGTCTACGAATTATTGCAGCATAACAATGAAAAATTAAAAACGAATACCTCTGGAGCAAATGTACGATATCGAAATGACTTCACATATTACAGGGTGTTACAAAAAGGTACGGCCAAACTTTCAGGAAACATTCCTCACACACAAATAAAGAAAAGATGTTAGGTGGACATGTGTCCGGAAACGCTTAATTTCCATGTTAGAGCTCGTTTTAGTTTCGTCAGTATGTACTGTACTTCCTCGATTCACCGCCAGTTGGCCCAATTGAAGGAAGGTAATGTTGACTTCGGTGTTTGTGTTGACATGCGGCTCATTGCTCTACAGTACTAGCATCAAGCACATCAGTACGTAGCATCAACAGGTTAGTGTTCATCACGAACGTGGTTTTGCAGTCAGTGCAATGTTTACAAATGCAGAGTTGGCAGATGCCCATTTGATGTATGGATTAGCACGGGGCAATAGACGTGGCGCGGTACGTTTGTATCGAGACAGATTTCCAGAACGAAGGTGTCCCGACAGGAAGACGTTCGAAGCAATTGATCGGCGTCTTAGGGAGCACGGAACATTCCAGCCTATGACTCGCGACTGGGGAAGACCTAGAACGACGAGGACATTTTGAACATTTCCTGTAACAAAGTGTTTGAAGTCACGCTGGTACATTCTGTTGCTGTGTGTTTCCATCCCGTGGTTAATGTGATTTGAAGAGAAGTAATAAAATGAGCTCTAACATGGAAAGTAAGCGTTTCCGGACACATGTCCACATAACATCTTTTCTTTATTTGTGTGTGAGGAATGTTTCCTGAAAGTTTGGCCGTACCTTTTTGTAACACCCTGTATACAGACTGTGCATCGTTCATAGTTGCATCGTACATAGTTCTAATCACAGTGGCATATGGTTATTCCTTGGAGACTTCTTGAACGCTCAGCACTCTATTTATGACGCGTTATAAGTACATGATCATCACATAACTGAGGCCAAAATTAACACAAAAGACAAAATTAGAGAAGCCTATACACTGATGCGTCAAAGAAACTGGTATAGGCATAGGTATTCAAATACAGAGATATGTAAACAGGCAGAATACGGCGCTGCGGCCGGCAACGTCTATACGGGGTGGTCCATTGATAGTGACCTGGCCAAATATCTCACGAAATAAGCATCAAAAGAAAAAACTACAAAGAACGAAACTCGTCTAGCTTGAAAGAGGAAACCAGATGGCGCTATCGTTGGCCCGCTAAATGGCGCTACCATAGGTCAAACAGATATCAACTGCGTTTTTTTTTTAAATAGGAACTTTTGTGTTAGCAGAAGAGCCAACACCGTGTTACGAGTGGAGGCCGAAATCCACGCGTTTTAGCTCACGCAGGCTGGCGTGAGGAGGGAAGAACTGTACTGACGTGAGGTCTGGAACATGACAAGGAATGAGAATTCAGAAAGCGGGCGTAATTAGTTTGATACTTAACTTTAATCCATTAATGATGATCGTCGCTCTTGACGGTACATTAGTCATAATATTATCTGTTCAGAATACATTCTTCAAGAATATGGCGCCTTGCTAGGTCGTAGCAAATGACGTAGCTGAAGGCTATGCTAAACTGTCGTCTCTGCAAATGAGAGCGTATGTAGACACTGAACCATCTCTAGCAAAGTCGGCTGTACAACTGGGGCGAGTGCTAGGGAGTCTCTCTAGACTAGACCTGCCGTGTGGCGGCGCTCGGTCTGCAATCACTGATAGTGGCGACACGCGGGTCTGACGTATACTACGTATACTAACGGGCCGCGGCCGATTTAAAGGCTACCACCTAGCAAGTGTGGTGTCTGGCGG
This sequence comes from Schistocerca piceifrons, assembly GCF_021461385.2. Taxonomy (NCBI): domain Eukaryota; kingdom Metazoa; phylum Arthropoda; class Insecta; order Orthoptera; family Acrididae; genus Schistocerca; species Schistocerca piceifrons. The sequence continues at coordinate 338,091,619 of NC_060140.1, read as the reverse complement.
TGACACCATAGGAACCCCCATTTTTATTACATATTCGTGTAGTACGTAAAGAAAGTGTCCGGACCGTTCGCCGGATAGTTATGTTATCTGATGAAACAGGAAGTGTTCGGCCACATGTGAAACGTCAACCACGACCTGCAACAAATAATGATGCCCAAGTAGGTGTCTTGGCTGCTGTCGCGGCTAATCCGCACATCAGTAGCAGACAAATTGCGCGATAATCGGGAATCTCTATCGATGTTACTACAAGATGTTTCACTGCAGGACAGAATGGCGATGTACTTCCAACAAGATGGATGTCCGGCACATAGCTCGCCTTGCAGTTGAAGCGGTATTGAGTAGCATACTACATGACAGGTGGATTGGTCGTCGAAGCACCGTGCCATGGCCCGCACGTTCACCGGATCTGACATCCCCGGATTTCTTTCTGTGGGGAAAGTTGAAGGATATTTACTATCGTGATCCACTGACAACGCCTGACAACATGCGTCAGCACATTGTCAATGCATGCGCGAACATTACGAAAGGCGAACTACTCGCTGTTGAGAGGATTGTCGTTACACGTATTGCCAAATGCATTGAGGTTGACGGACATCATTTTGAGCATTTATTGCATTAATGTGGTATTAATAGGTAACCACGCTGTAACAGCATGCGTTCTCAGAAATGATAAGTTCACAAAGGTACATGTATCACATAGGAATAACCGAAATAAAATGTGCAAACGTACCTACGTTCTGTATTTTAATTTAGAAAACCTACCTGTTACCAACTGTTCGTCTAAAATTGTGAGCCATATGTTTGTGACTATTACAACGCCATCTATGACAAAGCGAAAAAAGTGGTCCAACTAAAGCATTCATATTTCTTCACGTACTACACGAATATATAATAAAAAATGGGGATTCCTATTTTAAAAAAACCGCAGTTGATATCCGTTTGACCTATGGCAGCGCCATATAGCGGGCCAAGCATAGCGCCAACTGGTTTCCCCCTTCAAGCTAGACAAGTTTCGTTCTTTGTAGTTTTTTCGTTAGACGCTTATTTCGTGAGATATTTGGACCGGTCACGATCAATGGACCATTCTGTATAAGACGACAAGTGTCTGGCGCAGTTGTTAGATCGGTTACTGCTGCTACAATGGCAGGTTATCAAGATTTAAGAGAGTTTTAACGTGGTGTTACTATCGGCGCACGAGCGATGGGACGTAGCATCTCCGAGGTAGCGACGAAGTGAGGATTTTCTTGTACGACCATTTCACGAGTGTAGAGAGAATATCAGGAATCCAGTAAAACATTAAATCTCTGAAATCGCTGAGGCAGGAAAAAGATACTGCAAAAATGGGACCACCACCGACTGAACAGAATCGTTCAACTTGACAGAAGTGCAACCCTTCCGCAGATAGCTGTAGATTTCAATGCTGGGCAATCAACAAGTATCAGCGTGCGAACCATTACACGAAACATCATTGATATGGGCTTTCGGAGCCGAAGGCCCACTCGGGTACCCTTGATGACTGCACGACTCAAAGCTTTACGCCTCGCCTGGGCCCGTCAACACCGACATTGGACTGTAGATGACTGGAAACATGTTGCCTGATCGGACGAGCCTTGTTTCAAATTGTGTCGGTTATGGAGGCAACCTCATGAATCCATGGAGCCTGTATATCAACAGGGCATTGTTGAAGCTGCTGGAGACTCTGTAATGGTGTTGGGCGTGTCCAGTTGGAGTGATATGCGACCCCTGATATTTCTAGAGCACAGATGGGCCATGTCTAACCGTGTCAGGACGGACGGGAGTAGACATAGATAGATAGACGAGATGGGGAGGGGGGGCACTAATGTCAGGGAAGGGGCAGATGAGGTGGATGTAGGAGGTGAGGGTGAGGGTGAGATGAGCGAGGAAAGAGCCAAGTGATGGGGTAATACGGTTCTCGAGTCTGATGCCTCCAGTCTAGCATGTGACGTCTCAACGTAACGTGTTTTGAAAATACGCTTAACAGCAATTGCACTTGAGAGTGTAAATTTTTCTTGTACTTCTAACTTGTATGAGGTTTCCTAACCATATTGTAAAAATTTATACTCAACGTATAGTTTCGTTCCTGTTGTTACATTGGTCTTCCAGTATTTATAAATAAGCTTCTCTAATTTTGTCTTTTGTGTTAATTTTAGCCACAGTTATCTGATGATGATAACTCGAAACGAATCATAAATAAAGTATTTAGCGACCAAGACATTTCCATGGAATTACTACATGCCAAGTCTGAATGATCACATACCTTAAAAATGGATGACTTCATCAGTCAAATGGAACATGATCACAGTGTCAGATGCGTTTCAGTACGTTCTATGCCCACCTCGATATAATACGGTAATATAAGAAGGAAAGGAAGGATTTCTTTTTCATTTACTTGTTTATGCGTTTACTTCATCTGACAAGACTAGGGCTTTCGGGCCCTCTGTTATATCCAACCAGGCAATTTATCAGGCGTAGAAGCATGAAAGCGAAATTTCCCTATAGATGGTGATAGCCGTCAATGTAGGGCCCGTGAGACCGTGTTTGCAGCGCCATCTGCTTCCTGTAACGGCTGACGACGAATGTCAACACACAGTAACCGAAGTTCCGTATATCGGTATTGTTCTAAATGCGTATACATGCCGAGTTATGTGCCTACGAACTACGATTTGCGGACTGCATTGGTTTTCTGTTATCAATTTGAAGAAGACTGCTGCAGAATAGCATCTAATGCTTGTCGATGCTTTCGGCGAACATGCTCTTGGGAAAACACAGTGTTTCGAGTGGTTCAAAAAATTCAAAAGTAGTGATTTTGACATGAGAAACGACGAGCGCGGGAAACCGCCGAAAAAGTTCGAAGACAACGAATTACTGGCTTTGTTGGATGAAGATGATACTCAGGCTCAACAGGAACTCGCGGAACAACTGAATGTGATGCAGAAAGCCGTTTCTCTTCGGCTGAAAGCTATAGGAAAGGCGCAGAAGGTGAGAAAATGGATTCCACACGAACTGAATGAAAGACAGCAAGAAAATCGAAAGACCACTTGTGAAATTCTGCCCACCAGATAAAAAAGGAACTCGTTTCTCCATCGAGTAGTAACAGGTGATGAAAAATGGATACATTTTGAGAATCCTAAACGCCGTAAATCAAGGGTGAATCCCGGCAAACCATCGACATCCACTTTCCTTTGGAAAGAAGAGAGTGCTCTGTGTTTGGTGAAATCAGAAGTGTGTCATCTAGTATGAGCTGCTAAAACCTGTTGAAACTGTTAACGCTGATCGCTACCAACAGAAAATGATCCATTTAAATCGAGAATTACGTGGGAAACGAACGGAATATGGAAAAAGGCAACACAAAGTTATACTGATCCATGATAACGGCCCATCAGACACAGCAAAATGGGTCAGGGAAAGGATCGAGGCGTTCAATTGGAAAATACTAGGGCACACGGCTTAGTCTCTAGACTTGGTTCCTCCGATCATCATCTATTCGCATCACTGGAACACTCTCTCGCTGAACAACGCTTCAGTTCGTATGAAAATGTAAGAAAATGGCTTGTTTACTGGTTCGCTTCAAAAGAAGAACTGTTTCTTTCGCGTAGTATTCTTAGTCTACCGGAAAGGTGAGAGAAATATATAAATAGCAATGGAGATTATTTTGAATATAATATTGTTTATCAGTTTGAAACAACAGACATGTAATTATTGCAGCCAAATTCCGATTTCATACTCCTACACGTGGTACATATTTTACATTACAAATAAACTCTCTGATCCAAAGTACACAGATACCTATTTGTGTACATTAACATAGAGTGTGTCCACCCTTCGCCTTTGTGATGGCTAGAGTTCTGCCGGGCATACTCTCAATGAAGTGTCATATCTATGGAGAAGTTGCAGCCCATTGTTCTCCAAGAGCCGATACCGAAGAAGGTTGTGATAGATGGTGGGGTCTGGAGCGATGTTGACGCTCCAACTCATCCCCAAGGTGTTCCACTGGGTACAGGTCAGGACTCTGCGCAGACTAGTCCATTTCAGGAATGTAACTGTTCACAAACCATAGCCTCACAGATGCTGCTTTATGACACTGTATTTCAACATTCTGATATAAACAATCATCATCCTCGAATTGTTCCCCTGTTGTATCCAGGACAGAGCTCTAATGCTGTAAAGTGCGTTCATATCCTCCCCCACTTAGCGATTTGTTAAGCACAATAAGGATACCACATCCTAACCACGAAAAATAGCCCTATACCGTAAGGCTACCTCCATCGTACTTCACTGCTCGCATTACATGTGATGACACATGAAGTTCTCCGATCATTCGCTAAATATAGGCAACACAAAGTTATACTGCTCCATGATAACGGCCCATCAGACACAGCAAAACCAGATTGCCACAGGATATATCGCGATTCATCAATTCCCATTACTCGTTTCCAGTCATCCCCAGTCCAGCGGCACGTTTCTTTACAGCTCCCAGCGTCGCTTATCATTGACTACAGGAATTTGTGGCCTTTGAGGAGTTGTTCAACCCCTCCTTTTAACTCCCTACGTACCGCCATTAAGGTAATTGGACTGTCGATAACACTTTGAATTCAGGGGTGATGCCTTCTGATGATTTCATGTGATTTTTTACAACCACCCTGCGCAGTACTCCACTATCTCTATCCATCAGTACATGAAGTCAGCCTGGTGTTAGTTTAGCTGTGACTGTTTCTTAGCGTTTTCACTTCACAATCACATCACCAACAGTGGACTGGGGCAGCTTTATAAGGGTTGAAGTCTCTCTGATGGATTTGTTCCTCAGGTAATATTCAATCGCTAGTCCATGTACAAGGGCTTGGAAGAGCAGTTGAACGGAATGGACAGTGTCTTGAAGGGAGAATATAAGATGAACATCAACAAAAGCAAAACGAGGATAATGTAATGTAGTCGAATTAAGTCGGGTGATGCAAAGGGAATTAGATTAGGAAATGAGACACTTAAAGTAGTAAAGGAGTTTTGCTATTTGGGGAGCAAAATAACTGATGATGATCGAAGTAGAGAGGATATAAAATGCAGACTGGCAATGGCAAGGAAAGCGTTTCTGAAGAAGAGAAATTTGTTAACATCGAGTGTAGATTTAAGTGTCAGGAAGTCGTTTTTGAAAGTATTTATATGGAGTGTAGCCATGTATGGAAGTGAAACATGAACGATAAACAGTTTGGACAAGAAGAGAACAGAAGCTTTCGGAATGTGGTGCTACAGAAGAATGCTGAAGATTAGATGGGTAGATCACATAACTAATGAGGAAGTATTGAATAGAATTGGGGAGAAGAGGAGTTTGTGGCACAACTTGACGAAAAGAAGGGACCGGTTGGTAGGACATGTTCTGAGGCATCAAGGGATCACAAATTTAGCATTGGAGGGCAGCGTGGAGGGTAAAAATCGTACAGGGAGATCAAGAGATGAATACACTAAGCAGATTCAGAAGGATGTAGGTTGCAGTAAGTACTGGGACATGAAGAAGCTTTCACAGGATAGAGTAGCATGGAGAGCTGCATCAAACCAGTCTCAGGACTGAAGACCACAACAACAACAACAGTCCATGTTCGAAGTCACTGAGCTCTCTTGTCTGACCCATTCTGCTGCCACTGCTTGTCTACCGGCAACACAAAAGACTCCCCCTCCCCTTATACCTGCACGTCAGCTACTCATGAATCTAATTGTCAAATTCTACATTACAGGGGTGTGTCAAGGTACTTTCGATCAGATATCATATTACGATAAGCATGTTATACTACATTTAGAAATTAAACATTACGATAGCACAGATTAAACGAGCACAGTTTATATTTGTTCATCAGAGGTACAACAATAAAACAGAAATTACAGGAGATTAAGTTTTAATTATGAACGCTAGCAACAACGATCGTGAGAGAAAGTGATGGAAGAGCGACAGAAACACACAATTAACATGAGGTGGCGTGGCTCATAGAGAGAGGAAAAGAGAAAGAACTGCTACTAGGAAAAGACAGAAGCATTGGCTTTGCTATTTTACAGAGGTGAAGTTAACCATAACCCTTAATTTTTGGGGAAATACAATCAGGATAATAGAAGGAAGTCGGTCAACTTGAGACGTGCTTCCATTATAATGACAGGAAAGTTGTTTAATCCTTGAGGCAAGGTACTGAGGTCCTTTATCACTGAGGAGCCGGTGAAGTAGACGTGGCGTATGGTACTCACATCACGTGTCTGCCAGCAACCACCCTAAGAGGGCGCATAAAGCACTGACATGCTCATATAGACGAATGTTGCAAGTGTAACGCACACAAACACTATAAGCGTTATAAACGTCTATTGTCTTCACCATTCATGCCATGGTGAATTACATCACAATAATGGCGGTCCGTTAGATACGGTGATTGCTTAAGTTTGCATTTCATATTCTGTGGAAATACGTACCAGAACTTTTTGAGTGCATAGAAACAAGTGGAAGTCTTCCTATACTTGGCGACAATATAATCTGCTTACTGTATCTCTTCTTCTCCCTTTACGGTTTTTGCTCCCAACACTCCCCTTCAATACTAGATTAGTGATCACTTAATATTTCAGAATGTGTCCTATCAACCGATCAAACCATTTAGTCAAGTACACAAGTTTCTTGTCTCTCCGATTCTATTCATTTCCTCCTCATTAGTTACGTGATCTACCCATCTCATCTTTAGGATTTTTCTGCAGCACCACATTTCAAAAGCTTCTATTCTCTTCTCGTCTAAACTGTTTATTGTCCTTGTTTCACTTCCGTACATGGCTACCTCCAGACAAATACCTTCATACAAGGCTTCCTAACACTGAAGTCTATATTCGATGTTCATAAATTTCTCTTCTTCAGACATTCTTTTCTTGCTACTGCTAGTCAATTCTCTACTTGGGCCATCATCTACTACTTTAATTATCTTCTTTCCTAATCTAATTCCCTAAGTACCACCTGATGTAATTCGACTATATTCCATTATACTTGTCCTGCTTTTCTTGATATTCACCTTATATCCTCCTTTCAAGACACTGTCCGTTCCATTCAACTGCTCTTCCGAATCCCTTGCCGTCCCTCACAGAATCACAATGTCATCGGCAAATCTCGAGGTTTTTACCGCTTCTCATTAAACTTTAATCCGAATTCCAAATTTTTCTTCGGTTTCCTTTACTGTCTGCTCGATGTATAGATTGACTAACACAGGGGGATGGCCTAAAACCTTATCTCACTCGTTTCACAACCACTGCTTCTCATTTTCATGCCCATCGACTCTTATAATTTCCGACTAGTTTCTATACAAGTTGTGAATACCCTCTCGCACCCTATATTTTAGCCTCGCTACTTTCAGAATTTCAAGGAGAGTATTCCAGTCAACATTGTCAAAAGCTTTCTCTGAGTCTACAAATGCTACAAATGCAGGTTTCCTTTTCCTTAACCTTTGTTCTAAGATAAGTCGTAGGGTCCGCTTTGAATCTTTTCTCCGAAGTCCAATGTGACCTTTCCCGAGATCAGCTTCTATCACTTTTTCCGTTATTACGTATGGAATTCGTGTTAGTGTTTTGCAACCACGACTTATTAAACTGATAGTCGGTAATTTTCACACTTGTCAGCAACTGCTTGTCTAGGTACCGTATTTAAGTGATTAACATTGGAAGATCATAGATTAATGTAAGCTCGAGATAAGCCATTGGAAATGTAAAATGCTGATACATTAATAACAGGTGTAACTGCCAGAATGTTGAATAAAGTATGCAAATGAGCATCCGTTCTGTTGTACAGGTGGCGGATGTCAGTTTGTAGGATGGACTTCCATGCCTGTTTCACTTGGTCGGTCAAGAAAAGGGACGGTTAATGCCGTTTACGGATGATGCTAGTGTCGTCGACCGATGATGTTTCATATGTGCTCGACTGGGGACAGATCTGGTGATCGAGAAGTCCCAGGCAACATTTCGACATTCTGTAAAGCATGTTTGGTCATAACAGCGGTACATAGATGAAAGTTATCCAGTTGGAAAATACCCCCTGGAATGCTGTTCATTAATGGAAGCACAACAGGTCGACGTACAGTTTTTCAGTCAGGGTGCCTGGGAGTTCATGAGAGTGGTCCTGTTGCCATACGAAATCGAACCCCGATCGCACGCAGACAGATTGGTTGCAGGCCTGTAACTAGTCTCCTTCTAATCAACACAAATCCGTAATTGGCACCGAGAGGCGGAAATGGCTTCATTATAACACACTACAGACCTCCACCCTGACCACCGGCGATTTCTCGCTTGACACGAATGAAGTCGTAAATAGTGACATTTTGGGGTCAGTGGAATGCATGCTACAGGAGTGGCTCTAAGCTGTCCTTGAAGTAACCAATTTGTAACAGTTCGTTACTCCACAGTGGTGCCAACTGCTGGCCAAATTGCTACTTCAGATGACGAACACGGTGGTCTTCGCTTTCGGTAGTGCCACGTGGCTGTCCAGAGCCCGGTCGTCTTGCGACCATACATTGTCGTGAGCACCGCTGCCAGCAGTCATGTACGTTGGCTACATTCCTGCCAAGTCTTTCTGCACTATTGCAAAAGAAACATTCAGCTTCTCGTAGCCATATTGAACGACCTCTTGAAAACTTAATGAGGTGTTGATAATGGTGCCTTTCACGCTCCCGGATCCGTCTCCTCCAGTTCCTTTCTGGCCGTACATGTGGTCTGGACCCCTCTACCATCCTCCACACTTATAAATCCCTCATCTGCCCTATCCCCTGCTACACCCATCCTGCCTGGATCTCCGCCCCTCCTACCTTTTACAAATCCCTTCAAATCCTTGAATGCCATGCACTCCGCCTCGCCTATCGTATCCGTCTCCCCTCCCCCATGCGGATCCTGTACGATCTTCTTCCGTTCCCCCACCTCCTCCACTTCCTCGAATGGATACAGATCCTATGCACGTCCCGTAAACTAGATCCCCCTCACCTGCTTGTCTCTCACATCCTCTCCCACCCCTGTCCGCTGCCGCACCTGTACTTCCACGTCCCACCTGCTCTCCATCTCTCCACCCTCCTTACCCTTTCCCGAGATGGCTTCTGCCAGCTCCTCCTCCCTGATGATGCCCTCCTCCCCTCCATTTACCCTTCCTATCAACTTTGATCCTCCCCTCCCACTTCCTGTGTTTTTTTTTCTTCCGGCACCCTCTCTCCCTTCTCTCCCCCTTCCCTCACTCCTCCCTTTCTCCTCACTCCTCCCCCGGGCTTCCCCTACCCCCTTACCTTCATTCCTCCCCCCATCCCCTCTGCCATCGGCATCTTTGTTCTCCCCTCTCCCCCCCACCCCCTTTTTCACCTCTCGGCAGGTCCCCGGACTCGCACACGTTACGTGGGCATTCGCGCGCTGGAGATCACCACCTTCAGTTTCTCGTGTGTGTGCCATCATGTTTGTGTTTAGTGTTCTTCGTCGTCACGCTCCTTCGTTCGCCTGCGCCGTCGAAGTCGTCAGTGTTTGTGCGCCTTGCCGACAGTTTTTAGTGTGTTATTTGTCGAGTGTGAACGGCTTCGTGTTCTTTGTTTCTGTGTCTTCTGTTTCTTGCCCGCCACTTTGTTCAATATCTTATGGGTCTTCATTGTATTTTCATTTGTCAATCTTGTGGCTGAAGAGCGGTGTAGTATGCTGCTGCCAGCCCACCTTCTGTAAAGGTGTTAAATAACAATAAAGGAAAAAAATATTGCCTTTGTCATCTTATAGGCACTGTTGACTAACATCAACCCACCATATCCAATTTCAAAGCTAACTAACGCTCACGACCATTACACCGTGTGCTGAAAGCAAACCTGATTTGCATTGTAGTACCACTTTTATACGACTGGCGCAAAATTTGAACAGATTATATCTTCCAGATATGAAAACACGCCTACCAACTTTCGTTTGTGTCACACAATTCCTTCTTGGTTTTCGATTATTTCCATCAGTGTAGCTATCCATGTTTTATTTGTCGTTACAAGTTTTTGGTGAAAGCATAGTGGTTAGTTTTTTAGTAGGGGGATTCTTGTGGACGACAGTTTTTTGCCAGTTTGAGGTTGACTGGTGCTCAGAAAAATTGATTCGTCAGCGGGGACTTGAAAATCAGTTTCTTATTTTGGCTTTCCATCACCCAAGCTGCGGAGATTCTTCCAAAAAGTCCCGGCTGTCTGCTCACGGCACACAAATAAACAAGAGTGCAAGATTTTGGCATTAAGAACGATTTGCTATACCAGGTTTTGCTGCTTTTTGTGTTCTTTATAACGTTCGGGTCTTGAATTTGCCTTGAAAAGTTTACAAGCAGTATTTCTATTGACCATAATTTGATGTAATTCAGTCCTCAACAAAGGAGCAGGCACTTTTCTTCCACAGTTTATACGTATGTAAGCGTACTTGTCGTATAATGTAGAGTGTTTATTAGTAAATTTTGTCATCGATTTTGGGCTATCTGATTATTTGATACTACGAAGTTTATGAGCAGTCAGCTGTAGAGCGGCACGATCTACACAGATGGAACTGCGTGACATTAACAGAAGTTTGCAGGCGCGTTTCTACAGCTGAAAGACGATGTCTATTGAATTTTCGCAGAGTAGCGCTAGTAGCGCAAATCAGGATTGCTTTGAATAAACGGTCGCTAGCGTTAGTTAGTTTAAGATTGGACTTGGTGAGTTGATGTTAGTCAAGAATGCTTTTACGACGACAGAGAAGCGATTATTAACATCTCACTGAGCTTGAATGAGGTCGCATAAAGGGCTACGAGAAGGTGGATGTTCCTTCTGCGCTACTGCAGAAAAACTGGGCAGGAATTTAGCCACTGAATAGGACTGCTGGCAGCGGTGGTCACGAGAACGTATGGTCGTAAGAGGATCGGGCTCCGAACAGCCACCGGTCACCACCGAGACGTAAGACCATCGTGTTCAGTGTAATCAAATGTTCAAATGAGTGTGAAGTCCTAAGGGACCGAACTGCTGAGGTCATCGGTACCTAGACTTACACACTACTTAAACTAACTTATGCTAAGAACAATACACACAGCCAGGCCCGAGGGAGGACTCGAACCTCCGGCGGGAGGGACCGCGCAATCCGTAACACGGCGCCTCGAACCTCGCGGCCACTCCGCGCGGTTGTTCAGCGTGTGGTTCTGACGCATCATACTGCACCTTCAGCAGCAATTTTAGCACCAGCTTTCACCACAGTGACACAAAGAACTGTTACAAGTCTGTTACTTCAACGACAGCTCTGAGCTAGACGCCCTGTAGCGTGGCTTCCAATAACCCCAAACCACCGCCATTTACGACTTCAGTGGTGTCTAGTGAGAACTTATTGGAGGGCTGGAGGGCATGGTGGAGAAAGCATGAAAGCTGGTTCTATCACGGTGCCGGTAATGGCCTGCAACCTACTTATGTGCGTGCTAAACACACTGAATCTACACCTTCAGTTGTGGTCTGAGACTTGATTTCGTACGATACCGGGGCACTCTCGTGGTTATCTCACGTACGCCGACTGCAAATTTGTAAGTCAGTCGGGTGTTTCTACCAGTTGTGTTGCTATTCATGAGCAGCATTCCAGGGGATGTTTTCCAACAGCATAATACTCGACTGCATACCGCTATTGTAACCCAAAATACTCTAAAAAGTATGGACATGTCACCTTGACATGGTCGATCACCAGATCCGTCTTCAACATCTACATCTAAATCTACGTGATTACTCTGCTATTCACAATAAAGTGCCTGACAGGGGGCTCAATAAACCACCTTCAAGTGGTCTCTTCACCGTTCCACTCTCGAACGGCACGCGGGAAAAAAGAGAACTTAAATTTTTCTGAGCGAGCCCCCAATTCTCTCATTTTATCGTAATGATCATTTCTCCCATGTAGTTGGGTGCCAACAGAATGTTTTTTTGCAATCGGAGGAGAAAACTGGTGATTGAAATTTCATGAGAAGATCCCGTCGCAATGAAAAACTCTTTTGTTTTGATGATTTCCACTGCAATTCACGTACCATGTCTGTCTCACTATCTCCCCTATTTCGCGATAACACAAAACGAGCTGCCCTTCTTTGTACTTTTTCGCCTCGTGATGCCAATTGAGGATCTACTCGACCGAATAGTAGCGGCTTCGGTCAAGAATATCATCTAACGACCTGGAGAGCGGTGTGCTGATCCCACGAACCTCCTATACGCATCCTCCTCTGAGGATGACATGGCGGTTGGATGATCCCGATGGGCCACTTGTGGCCTGTAGACGGAGTTGTTTAAGTTTTTTTTTTTTTCATCCGTTAGTCCCACCTGATGCGGATCCCACACCGCACAGTAGTTCTCCAGAACAGGGCGGACAAGCGTGGTGTAAGCAGTCTCTTTAGTAGACCTGTTGCACCCTCTAAGTGTTCTGCCAATGAATCGCAGTCTTTGGTTTGCTCTACCCACAATATTATCTATGTGATAGTTCCAATTTAGGTTATTTGTAATTTTAATCCCTAAGTATTTAGTTGCATTCAGATTTGTGTGACTTATCTTGTAACCGAAATTTAGCGGGTTTCTTTCAGTACTCACTTTTCTTTTCTTTTCTTTTTTTTCTTTATTCAGGGTCTTTATTCATTGTCAATTGCCACTTTTCGCATCATATAGATATCTTATGTAAATCATTTTGCAATTCGTTTTGGTCATCTGATGACTTTACAAGACGGTAAATGGCAGCATTATCTGCAAACAATCTAAGTGGGCTACTCAGATTGTCTCCTATGTCGTTAATGTAGATCAGGAAAATAGAGGGCCTTTGATATTTTCTTGGGGAGCGCCGGATATTACTTCTGTTTTACTCGATGACTTTCCGTCTATTACTACGAACTGTGACGTTTCTGACAGGTAATCACGAATCCAGTCGCACAACTGAGGCGATATTCCATAGGCATGCAGTTTGGCTAGAAGACGTTTGTGAGGAACGGTGTCTAAAGCCTTCTGGAAATCTAAAAATATGGAATCAGTTTGACATCCCCTGTCGATAGCACTCATTACTTCCTGAGTATAAAGAGCTAGTTGTGTTTCACAAGAATGATATTTTCTGAATCCGTGCTGATTATGTGTCAATAAATCGTTTTCTTCGAGGTAAGTCATAATGTTCGAGCACAGTGAATGTTCCGAAAAAAAATGGCTCTGAGCACTATGGGACTTAACAAATGTTCCAAAACCCTACTGAAAATCGACGATAGTGTTATAAGTCTGTAATTCAGCGGATTACTCCTATTTCCCTTTGTGGGTATTGGTGTGACTTGAGCAATTTTCCAGTCTTTAGGTACGGCTATTTCTATGAGCGAGCGGTTGTATATAATTGCGGACTATAGAGCTGTTGTATCAGTAACCGAGCGCTTATGGGAAATCATCGGATGACAACTCCGGCGTCATACACGAATAGCATTACCCATTCCTTTGCTGACAAACCAAGAGCAACTGGCTTGGAACTCCATCCCACAAACTGATATCGGGCACCTGTGGAACACAATGCATGCGATTTTCATGCTTGCATTCAACATTCTGGCGGTTTTAGTAGTTAATACTGCACCAGCGTTTCACATTTGGAATGCTTTTCTCGCACTTACATTAACCTGCGATCTTGCATGTTAATCACTTAAATACGTTACGTAGGTAAATGTATTCTCGACGTTTCATTACTCTACATTAATTTTTGTATGTTGCGATTTTTTTTCGTCAGTGTTTATGTTTAATGTGATGCGATTTGAGCTTTGAGTGCTAGGAGGCGCAGACCAGGAATATTTTCTACTCTTCTGAGAGACATGGAGTCGAAGTTTGGCCCTATATCTCTTACTCCGTCTTTTTTTTCCGTTGCGAAGTGAGTGAATGTGCGACTGATAGAGTGTAGGTTGTAATGAAAGAACCTAAGAATGTTTACGTCGTTGCAATCACACTATCTTCTTAGCTTTATTGTGGAGGATGTGTCTCAAGAATTGTGTGTTCATGTCTCCCATTATTACGATGACACCTTCGTACTGTCATTAAAGTGAATGTAATTCTGACTAAAAGTAAGTCGTTGATCTGATTTATAGCGGCTTGTAGGCAACACCTTAGTTAAGCACTTCTGACTCTGTACACCTATTTCAATGACCATGAATTCGGCCTGTCTTTCTTCAGTAGGGTTTGACGTGGTTAAGACTTTGTGTTTGGAGTCAGGTCGTATACACGCACCAACACCCCCATCTCGCGCGTTTGATCTATCGAACCTAAGAAATGTATGGATAAACAGATGCAGAGGGCCTGTGTGTGTTAAGCCACGTTTCGGACTGGAGTCTTACGTGAAAGTTTATTTGTCAGAAGAGAAGGTTCATTACTTTGTAATGTGCAAATAATGCTCTGTTACCAGCTCTAACGCACGCTACCGCATAGCCTGCAGGAGATAAGGGGCATTTCGGGAAACGGCTTACCTCAGGGGTGACAGAGATTTCGCGCAGCAAAGAGATTCTTACTTACGACCCCTGAAGTAGAAGAGATAGCAAAGTTTTGATTTTCTGAGATTACAGAGGTATGGGAATTAGCAGTACTTGTTGTGAGGAAATATGGTAGAGATAATGACGACTGTGAGACAAACAGCTCTCTGTCTTCAGGGTGGAATGTAGGTCTAATTATTGTATTTTACAGTTCAGCGTTGAAAGACAAAGAGAAATGATTTACGAAGCTGAAGCCGCCAGCAAAGTAATTTAATAATTACAAATTAAGGTAGAAAGCTAAATTGAATTATAAGTTACTAAAATATTAATAACACAGGTTGTGATTTTTGTAGTTGGCAATTTAGACCAGACAATCAATAAGTTGTGTGAGTAACGCAACCAAGGAAAAGAGTAATAATCACAGTGCTATTGCTGTAAAAAGGTAGAGAATTTTTGGGCTAAAGAAAAATAGTGTCAGCAGTAACTAAAATTAAGTAATGGCTACAGTCAAGGTTAATGTAGTAAGACCGACAGATGAAGCTACAAACACAGAGGTAATATAAAATTTCATGAGAATGGTCAGAGAATAACGGTTCTTACACTAGGTTAATAGCAAACCAAGACAAGTTATGTTAACTACATACTTTGCGTCAAGTAGTTTCACTTAATGCTATTCAGTTCTGTCATATTTTTGTGTATCTTCTTTCCCGCTGCGGTCTTCATAATTACTGGGCCACCCTGAGTCCATACATTCTGAAGGCTCAAATGGTATATGGCATTTTACAACATCATTAGCCATTGCCTATCATATCTTCAGTTAGTGTAAGCCCTGCCTTTACTAATATTTCCTCCTGGCTAAAAACCTCGGCCTTTTTTCGGTATGAGATGAACTTTTCAATTATTGGCCGAGGTTTAGTTGCACCTGATACTCTTCGTTCCAGCCGATAGCTCCTGTCAATGTCCGCCATTCTTACTTCAGTAACTAATTTTTGACTTCTAACCAGTATGAGCAAGTTGTCTGGTTCTTCCGCCTCATTTGCTGTTACGCCAAACAGCCGCAGGCGGTTTCGCCTTCGGTACTGTTCTAACTCATCCGTCATATCACTCAGTTTTTCTCCCAAAACAGTGATAATATGTCTACTAACGAGTATGTGGAATTTCGTAAATGTGTCTTACTTAGATTAAGCGACTTCCTAACTACATTATTGTCGAATGTGAGGAGTCACACCAAACAGACACGAATGACTACAGTACAGAAGGAATCAATTTGGAGAAGCAGTTGATTGGACACAGGAAGGACGAGAAAATTACATCTACATCTACATGATTACTCTGCAGTTCACAATTAAGTATCTGGCAAACGGTTCATTGAACCATCTTCAACCTACTTCTCTACCGTTCAACTCTCGGACAACGCGCGAGAGAAAAAAAAACTTTAAAGTCTCCGTGCGAGCGCTGATTTCTCCTATTTTGTTATAATGATGATTTCTTCTTGTGCAAGTGGGCACCAGAAAAATATTTTCACACTATGAGCTGAAAGCTGGCGATTGAAATTCCATGAGCGAAAAAACGCCTTTGTTTTAATGACTGACACCCTGACTGGAGCACAATATCCATGGCACTCTCTCCCCCATTTTTCGATAATGAAAAACGAGTTGGCCTTCTTTGAACTTTTTGGTGTCCTCGGTCAATCCCATCTGAGGCGGATTCCACACTGCACACTAATACTCCAGAAGAGGACAGGCAAGCATAATGCAGGCAGTCTCATCAGTAGACCTGTTACATATTCTACGTGTTCTGCTAATAAATCACCGCCTTTTGTTTGCTTTCCTCACAACATTATGCATGTGATCATTCCAGTTTAAGTTATTTATAATTGTGAAGCAAATTTGTAATTATTATCCCTAAGTATTTAGTTGAATTTACAGCCTTTAGATTTGTGTGATTTATCGTCTAACCGAAATTTAGCAAGTTCCTTTTAGAACTTATGTGAATGGTTCACTCTAAGAGGGCTGCTCAAATTGTCTCCTAAGTGGTTTATGTGGACGAGGAACAGTAGAGGGCCTACAAAACTTCCTTGGGTAACTCCAGATATAGGAAATCACGAATCCAGTCAAACAACTGAAACGATACTCCACAGGCACACAATTTGACAAGAAGTCGCTTGTGAGGAACGGTACCTGAAACCCTCTGGAAATCTAAAAATATGGACTCCGTTTGACGTCTCCTGTTGATAACACTCGCTACTTCGTAAGAATAAAGCTGTGTTCCACAAGAATGATATTTTCTGAATCCGTGTTGGCTATTTGTTAATAAATAGTTTCTTTAGAGTTAATTACTAATGTTCGACCACAGTACATGTTCCAAAATCCTACTGCAAATCGACGTTAGTGATATGAGTCTATAATTCAGCGGATTACTCCTCTTTTCTTTCTTGAGTATTGATGTGACTTGTGCAACTTTCAAGTCTTTGGGTACGGATCTTTCTACGAGTGAGTGGATGTATATGACTACCAAGTATGGAGCTATTGTATCGAGCATAGTCTGAAAGGAATCTGACTGATATATAGTCTGGATCGGACGCCTTGCCTTTATTAAGTGTTTTAAGCTGCTTTGCTACACTGAGAATATCTACTTCTAAGTTACTCAGTTGGCACTTATTCATGATTCGAATTCTGGAATATTTACTTCGTCTTCTTTTGTGACGGAATTTCGGAAAACAGTGTTAAGTAACTCGGCCTTAGTGGCACTGATATCAATAACATCACCATTGTTATCGTGCAGTGGAGGTATTGATTGGCTCTTGCCGCTGGTGTACTTTACATACGACCAGAATCTCTTTGGTTTTCTGCCAAATTTCGAGAGAAAGCTTCGGCGTGGAAAATATTAAAAGTATCTTGCATTGAAGTTCGTGCTAAATTTCTAGCTTCGGTAAAACTTCGCGAATCTTGGGAGTTATGCGTTCTTTTAAATTTGGCGTGCTTTTTATGTTGCTTCTCCAACAAGGTTCTGACCTGTTTTGTGTACCATGGGGGATCAGTATCATCTCTTATTGCTTTATGTAGTACATATCTCTCAGCTGCCATCGATATTACTCCTCTGAATACAAATCACATCTGGTTACGTAACCAGATTGGAAGGAGTGGAGACTGTCTCTTCGGTAGGTGTCCCGCGATTTTTTTAATTTTTTCTTTTTTTTAAATACGAGTGGACGTATTTTGAGTTTATTGTTGGTGCGTGTTTGGATGCTACAGTATTCAATCTAGCTACAACAACCTTGTGGTCACTAATCACATCTGGTTGCTATAGGTACACTTTTCTTGATAAGTAAGAGAGATTCTTCGATTAATTTTGCACTGCTCATTAAACACGAACTCCTTAATGCAAAACTCTAGAATTTTACAAAATTGAGATAATTAATTACATAACTTGAGTTTTTTCTAAACATGAAATTTAAATTGTAGCAGCTTATTCATTTTTTCATAAATTAAATTCTAGAGTTTCATACACCTGTAAGTATGGTTTGTATGCCGTGCAAAATTAATCGAAGAATCTCTCTTACTTATGAAGAAAAGTGTACCTGTAGCAACAAATGCAGCCAATAGTAAATGATAAAAAGTATGAAATTTCACATGTGAAAAAAATTTATTTTGTAATGTTTTTGAACTTCCACTGCTATGAGTGTGAATCCTGAATCCTTCCGAGTCATTCTGGCGAAGTTTTATGAATTTATTTGTAAAAGTATAGACAGTGGAAATTAAAATGTCCTGTGGTGCCTCTCCTGCTCCAAGTCAGCCCGTTTGACTTCCTACCCCCCTTAAATATAACATGAGGCAGTCACCCCTTCAACTCACAAATTAATGACGGTGAACCTCAACACAGGCCAAAATGAAATACTAATCATCATACACCACTTTGAAGTGAGTAGGCATTCAACAACCCAAATTCAGTGCAAACCAAGACCGCCGGCGCTGTGGATGCTAACCTATCGTACTCTTCAGTCATATAATGCCCCCATAAATCTCCGTCATAAAGTATAACAATACACTTTCCCGCTAATCGTTGCAACTATGTCTGTTGTTGAGGGATTACTGAGGAGAAAGCGACACGTTCAACAGGCGCCTTTCAGCGAGAATCCCAGACGCCACAACTATTATCACTGACACATTCTTGGCACTTCGACCTCGAAAGTCGATACCTGTACGTGTTCGTAGCCTGTAAACAAGTAATTACGCTAAGCAATGTATAATAGGATCATGGACACAGCGAGGCAGCTTGTCTGCAAGTCACCCATGTGAATCAGGATCTAGCGTACTCCCTTTTAGCGCCGACCAATTAATCACTACATCCTGTGTTTGTGCGCCTGGATGTATCGCAAACAAGGCATCGGGTCTGAAGCTGAATCGAAAGTGAGGAAAATATAAATGGTTCAAATGGCTCTGAGCACTATGGGACTTAACATCTTAGGTCATCAGTCCCCTAGAACTTAGAACTACTTAAACCTAACTAACCTAAGGACATCACACACATCCATGCCCGAGGCAGGATTCGAACCTGCGACCGTAGCAGTCCGGCGGTTCCGGACTGCAGCGCGTAGAACCGCACGGCCACCGCGGCCGGCGAGGAAAATATACAACTTAAAACATAAATAAAAGTAATTCCTCCCGTAGCTTCCTAATATCAAAATTTTAATTAATTAATAGTTAATATTAGTGCTCAAGTCATACTTTGTTCTCCACTAAGAACGAATTACACGGTCCCAACCAGTAAGTTATTGGACAGTTAGTCCCCATATTTGAGCTCATGCCTGGAATACGTATTGTGTAATTTGAGACAAACGTGTTAGTTTCAAAATCCGAAATTTGTACTCAAAAGCATTTTAACTAGCAACTTTTCAAACAGTTACGAACTGGCAAACTCTGCGCTTATTACTGAATTTAAATTCGGTAACGAAACAGTGTTGATGAGAAGGTATCACTTAACGTAAAAACAACAGTTCTCTCTGGTCGCCTGAAACCATTCTGGTCTCCTAGCTAACAATGTGACAGACGAGTAACTTCACATATGTCAAACCTGACCACCTCACACTGGAGATCGTTCCATTAGCTGATGAATGCCGTGACGTGCTGCTAGTAGCCCAGTCGAAATAATCACTATGCTTGTCATTATATTGCTGTTTCAGTTCAACAGGCGTATTTTATCTAATATTGCTTCTCACGTACACATTTCATAGCGCTGAAGAAGCAAGTTTATGTTTTTAATTCAGGTGATGTGTTGTCATTTCGCAGGATTGCACCAGTAGCATGATACTAAGTGTCAGTAACGTCGAATTTGCTAACAGCACCTTGGCAGCCGGCTGGCTGGATGTGAGGGCGACACTCAGTTCACTGACCCTCAACAACTGCTCGATCGAAGCCTTCCACGATGACGCCTTCAATACTTCGCAGTTCTCCAACCTGGAAACGCTGATTTTGAGTGGGCTCCCCTTAAAAAAACTGCAGACAGCAGCACTCCGTCCACTCCGCAACGTTGGAACCCTGTCTCTTGATGATTGCCACGCTTTACAGGAAGTGGATCCGAAAGTCACAGACGTGCTTCCTAAGCTGTGGAGCCTGCAGGTATTGAGAACCATATACAGCAGCAACAGGCAGATACTCCCAGCGTTCGCGGGCACCACAGCGATCGTAGACCTCAAACTCAACGAGTTGGGCACACTGCGGCCCGAGGACGTCGGTGTCACCGCCGTATCAGCGGCGACCCTGAACCTCGAGATGTCTGGCATCGAGGATGTGCTAGTTGGTACCTTCCCGACATCGAAGAATCGTCAACTGTTGACCCTGAATAACAATAAATTAACAACACTGAGAAATATGTCAATCTCGTTTGAAAATCACCATGATTACTTTAAAATATATCTCGCAGGCAATCCCTGGAACTGCGACTGTTCCCTTCTGTGGCTCCTCCCACATGTCAGTACAATTGCAGATAGACCAAATTGTTCAACTCCACAACATTTCACTGGCTGGAATCTGACATCTGCCTTGGACCAGCTGAAGGAATCTTGCGCTATATCCTCCACGTTATTGCCGCCGTCAACTGCCCCTGAAACGACAGAGTCTTCAATAACTGGAACCTCAGAACCTACGGGGACGTCCGCAAGCGCGACAGCGGAAACTGAGCCGACAGCTAATGATGCGACCACTCCACCTTCAACCATCGATCACAGCTCAACCACGGCATCTGACAATACTTCCGAGCTCTCAACACCTTCATCACAAAGTTCTACACCCTTTAGCACTTCCAAAGCCCCCACCACGACACATGCTGTAACTGATTCTACATTCACCACTGTTAAGATTCCAACATCACCGCTACCAGATGAGCGGCCAGATGATCTGAAGCTATGCTACCACGTAGAGTTCTCGGAGCACGGTGTGATGGAGGACTGGAGAAAAGATTCGGTTCTCATCCACGACATCGACGAGTGTACACTCAAAATCTTAGTGCCGTACAGTGTCGCTGGTGGATTCATGGTGTGGAAGGAAGCGGACACCGCAGACTGCTACGAGACAAGCCCTCTGAACTCACCCACCGTTGTTTTGGAAAATCTCAAGCCTGAGGTGGACTACAATATCTGCGTTCTGCGACCTGAAGAGACGAGAACATCCATCCACAATTGCCACCCGCACAGGACAATGGCAGAGTACACTAAACGAACATGGCTCTCCAACGGCGACGTACCGTTCGTGTCGGGTATGACAGCCATCGGGTCAATCGTGGTGACGATTCTGTCGGCGGGGATAGCCGTGTTCCTGGTGCGGCGTCATCCGACCTGGATCTTCCACGATGTCTGGGAGATGGACAAAACGACCGTCATCCAACGGAGGCCCAAGGTCCCGGATCGGCGACTCTCCTTCCCGTCTTGGTGGCCCCCGCCTCCACCTCCGAACCCTCGTCGCCCGAGCTCCAGCCAGAGCACTGGCTCCGGCAGTTACATCAATGTCGAACCAGCATCACCAGTGCAACTGGTCGCCCAGTTCCTGAGGCGGTCGAGCGGCAGCGTCAGGAGGATGTTTCAGCGACAGGACGGCGCCAATCGGCAGAGCTCCTCACCTCCCTCCACCAGATCATCACACTCAGGATCCCGCCCGAGTACTTCCTCATCGAACTGCTCCGTGTGCACCGACTCCACTAACACCACTTTCTCTGAAGATATCTACGCAGGGCGACAATAGGGCTATTTACTGGCCTCGACTAACTGGAAGTGCAGCTCACGCCTTGCAGAAACTCATAAGTTGCTTCCACTAGTACAGGTAAGCATGGCGGTTTCTACTTGGTATATACGAGGGTTTTCCAGAAAGTAAGTTCTGATCGGTCGCGAAATGGAAACCGGTGGGAAAATCCGGTAAAACTTTGCACAAATATGTTGGGCAATGTCTCTAGTATGCCCGTCGATCGTGTCGCGTAGCCTTTTCAGTTCTGAGTGAATAGTGAGCACGCAAAGATGCGTAGGGAATAGCGACTCCCGCCAAGTATGAGGGTCCAGTTAGAGATTTCGCCTGTGTCATGTAGCCCACATAACACAACTGTCGAGCAGTTCCTTCTTAATGCCAACTCTCTGCCGCACATTGCAGGGGCAATGAAGATGCTCCTGCAGCGTTTCCGATGAGAAGTGTCTGATTACCCACAATACAGTCCTTAATTGACTACCCCTGAGTCTCATCTCTGCTCACAAGAACCGCTGGATATGAAGACAAAATTTTTCCACAGACAACGAGCTGCAGACCAGTGCAGATAACTGGCTGAAAGTACAGGCGGCTGCTTTCTATGACGAGGATATTAGGATATTGGAAAGTTAATACAACACTACGACAAAACTCGAAGTTGGAGCGGCGACTATGTAGAGAAGTAGGTGGAAGGTGTACCTAACTGTTGCAAATAAAACGTTTCTGGTTTTCACTTTGGTTTCCATTTCGCGACCGATCGGAACTTACTTTCTGGACAACCCTCTTTACAAATTTGGCTGCTATAATGTGTTCCTACGTTTCATCCTATCTTGTCCGATCTTCTACATCTACACGATTAACTTGCAATTTACACATAAGTATTTGGCATAAAGTTGATAGAACCATTCTAAAGCTCTTTCTCCACTGTTCCGTTCTCGAAAAGCACTTCGAATAACACCTATTTTTTCCGTGGGACCTCTGATTTCTCTTATTTTATCATGATGGTCATTTCTCCTTGGAAGTTGGAGGAGGAAAATGGCGACTGAAATTTCCTAAAAACATTTTACAACGACAAAAAGCGCCTTTATCTGTAAATACCCAATATCGCGCAGCAGGAACCCATAAGAGGGCGGAAAACCGTAGTGAGGGCAGTGTCTTTACACCTTCTAATTTCCAATAAAACACTTATCTTAGGTTCCTCTTCCTCACAACATTTTATGTCTGATGTTTCCATTTTCAGATACTCATAATCCCTAAGTATTTAGTTGCAAAGACAACATGCAATCTTGTGCGATTTATCGTGTATTCTAAATTTAACAGATTTATTTTATTAATGCCCACGTGGAGGATCTTACATGTTTGTTGTTCAGGGTCAGTTGCCACCTTTCGCAGCATTCAGATATAATGTCTAAATTATTTTACAATTCGTTGCGATCTTCTGATGGCTTTACTAAAAGGTAAACGAAGGCAACATCGGCAAAAAATCCAAGAGAGCTGTTCAGATCGTCTTCTTTATCGTTTATATAGATTAGGAACAGCAGCTGTTCGGTTTCTCTTTATAACTCCTCGTCAGTTACTACGAGCTGTGACCTTTCTCTGAAAATCACGAATCTAGTAGTACAGTTGGGGCAATACTGCGCGGACAAATCATTTCATGAAGGTATTTCACAATCTTGGAACACAGTGTATAGCGTATATTCCAAAACTCTGCTACAAATCAATGACAATGATATGGGTCTGCAATTTAGCGGATTAATTCTATTTCCCTTCTTGTTTAACGACCTATTCTTTAGGTACATCAGAAACACAACTAAATATTTCGAAAACGACGCATCGTAGGATAAAATGTCCTGGGTGAAAAGTTAATACATTGAAGTATAAAAAAAAAAACACCAAGAAGCAGTTGTGTGGCATAAAAGAAATTTGGTAGCCAAGGAAAGTTTCTGTCTATTTGCCCTTCACCATCAGTCGCGTAAGGGTGCCGCTAGTAGCGCGACTGTGAGGATGCAAACCAGAATTGCTTTAAATACACTTTGTAACAGTCGTGGGCTTTAGTTACCTTTGAGATTGGACGTCGTGAGTTGGTTTTAGTCAAGAATGCCTATGAGACGACAAAGACGCGATTATCATCATCTCAGTGAGTTTGAACGAAGTCGTGTAATAGGGCTAGGAGAATATGGATGCTCCTTCTGCGATATTTCAGAAAGACTTGGCAGGAATGTAGCCACTGTACCTGACCGCTGGCAGGGTAGCATTCATTTCACGCTAGGTGAGGAGAGCCCTACGTCATACTGACGTAGGCACGCGTCATCATGAGTTTCACGATTATATCGACTGTTGTGTGCGTGTTGGATCTGCATTGTTATTTGTTTATGTGCTTTCATTGTCCTATTGTCCGGTGTTGCTAGCGTGTACGTCGTTCTGAACATGGGCTCTAACGGAGATGAGAGAACTTTCCAGCAGATCCATGAAGATAGTCTGAAAGATTTCACTATCTTTCTTAGTTGATTTACAACACGAAGGCAAAATTAAATGGAACTAGATGGTTTAAATTTCTAGCAACATTCGGAATTATCTTCAGGACCACTTCAATTTCTCAGTTTAACGTTTCTGCCCACATGAATTATGTACAATTCATCGGATTTTATAAAAATACGAAACACTTTAATTTCTTCCTATTTCACGTTTTTATCCACATGATTTATTCAATATTAATCGGATTGAAAACATGACTAGACACTTTAATAACTTTCGTTATGGTTATGATCCTTTCATTCAGATATTCGTTACGTTCACGAAACACACAATAACATCCTACATTCTTTGGATTGCAGCTTAATAATTAATTACTTCACTTTTCTGTCCACACGATTTATGCACGATTCATCGAATTTAAAAAGAATGACAAGCTTTTTTTAGATTTCGTTATGGCTCCTTCGCTCAGACATTACTTATGTTCATGAAATACAAAATAACATCGCAAATTGTTGGGATTACATTTAACAATTCATTCAGCTGGTATGAGCATATCACACAACTCCTGCCACTTCGTTTGTACACATGTACTTACATTTAGCTTTGACGTTATCGGTACAGCTGCAAAGATCGATATACGTACTCATTTAGTCGATTTAGGTTATTTACGTCACGATGACATGGCGTTACGTCATTATGACGTAGGGTTCTCCTCACCTAGCGTGAAATGAATGCTATCCCCGCTGGCAGGGGTGAGCATGAGAACGTGCAGTCGCAAGAAGACCGGGCTCCGGGCGGTCACCTGGCACTACCGAGAGGGAAGCCCATCGCGTTCGCCGTTTGGCTCTGCATCTGCAGCAGCAATGTCAGCATCAATTGGCACTACAGTGACTGAAAGAACTGTTACAAATCGGTTACTTCGAGACACCTCTGAGCCACACGTCATGTGCCGTGCATTCTACCATCCCTGAACCATCGCCATCTGTGACTTTGGTGGCGTCAAGCGAGAGCTCATTGGAGGGCAGGCTGGAGGTCTGTAGTATTTCTGATGAAGCTGGTTGTGCCTGCCACGGTGCCAGTGATGACAGTGTATTGGTTAGAAAGGGACCAGTTGAGAACCTGCAGCTAGACACACTGTACGTGCGCTTGGAGTCATGATCAGAGGTGCGATTTCGTATGATAGCAGGTGCACTCTCGTGGTTATCCCATGCCACGCAGCCTGAATGCTAAACTGCACGTCAGTCTGTTGTGCTGTCATTAATGAAAAGCATTCCAGCATAACGCTCGCCCACATACCGCTGTTTCAACGCAACATGCTCTACAGAATGTCGACACCTTACCTGGGCCTTCTCGATCACATATGGGACATCACTGGACGATGACTCCAGCCTCATCCACAAACAGCGTTAACCGTGCCTTTATTGACCGTCCAAGTGCAACGGGGTACGGAACTCTATCGCATAAAATCCCATCCGTCACCTGTACGACACAATCCGTGAACATGTACATGCTTTTGTTCAACAATATGGCGGTTACTCCAGTTATTAATGTACCAACATTCCGCAGTTGACATGGCTTCTCGCACTTCAATTAACCTGCGATCTTGCAATGTTAATCAAATACGTTATCTACTGTATTCCCAAAATTTCATTACTCTACATTAATTACTTTTTGATGCTGCGACTTTTTCCGTCAATGTAAGAGGAAAGGGGAAACCCTCCTGCCTGGGCGGGGTCAACTTCGCGTTTTCAAATGCGAACTGCCCAACCTGTGGTCTCAATCCAGCTTCCAGTAAATTGTTCCCGACAATTCGTGGTGACGCATTTCACCTGTTGACATCCTGACATCCGACTGTTCGTCACACGCACTTGAATAATCGTACTATCTTCTCGCGGTGTGGTCATTCTGGAAGGATCCTTGCCTATTCTCTTTGCTGCTCTCTTGTCTTGAGTGTATCTCATAAGGGGTCCAGCACTCATTCTGCGATCCTGCAGAACAGCAAACTGTCGGTGTGATCTGATGCCATGTCCCTCACGACTATGATTCGATCTTTCCCAAAGTTCGATATAAGGCGATAAATTCAACGTGCACGTCTTCTGATTAGTGTTGCAGTCGTTAACTGATAAGTACCAGAAACGTTAGGCCTACCCAGTAGTCATCATATAACCACGCCATTCTTCATATGTAGGGATGGCCTTCTTCTGTAGTGAAAATACTGAAAATCAGCTGGTATAAAGATGAAATTATAATCAAAGTAAACTACAGGCGGGGAAATATTTCAGTATCCATCTGATAGCTTTCGGTCAAGATGTTCATGGTGAAATACTATTCATTTCTGTGACTGTGTTTATAGGTTTAATTACAGATAATTTTTTGTTATTCCGAGTCGACTGCAATCTCGTTTCATTCGATTTACGCCCATTGCACAAATAACATGCTCATTAGCTATAATAATTAACACTTGATTTAATCCACGTAAATGCACAATTTGTGCTCGTTTGACTGCGTCATTAATACCAGAATATTCTTGAACCGCATAAATTTGCAGACTCTCGATGTTATGTAAATTTTGTTGAACTTTTTAATACAAAATAAATTAGAGATGAGCTGCTCGAAACTCAGGAAGCTTCTTATTCGAGAAAGCTAGGCTCTTATGGTGGTTCTGTGAACACATATTTGTGACAGTGTATAATAACATTACTCGACTTATAACCGCAGACGATTTCATTACTGAAATTCTCCGATAAAGCCTGAATTCACAAAACATAATGTCTCAGCTACTAGTACGTTATTCAGGGTGACAGCCACCAAATTTTACAAACTTTGCATTAGTGTAAAGAAAACTTGTGATGTCACTCCAAAATGAGATTCACAAACTGTGTGTCGCTACGGAGACGAAAAATACCTGCAAGTACAATGGTTACAAAGTACAACTACCTAACCTCATTTCATGTAAGCTTATCTACGGGAGTTGGGCAAAAACATGGGAACACAGAAACCATACGGTGTAGGGAAGCGGTTGACATTTATAACAGTTTCTAGCCTTCTCTGAACGGATAAATACAGGTCCAGAATGGTTTTCAACGGAATCTCACACCATACTTTGTGTAAAATAATGACAAGTTCAGTTAGCGGTGTTGGAGGTGTCTAGTGATCACGCACCCTTGTCTCCAAAGTGGATCACAAAGCCTTAATAATACTGACAGCTGGTATCTGTGAAGGCCAGGGAGATTTGACAATTCATCCTCGTGCTTAAAATATCAGTTTTGGACGATCAGAGCTGTGTGAACAGGGGCTCTGTCGTGTTGGAACAGAGCATCACTATGAGGGAGCAAACATTGTACCACGCAATGGACTTGATGGCCCAAAACAGTCACGTAATCGTAGATAGTAATGCGGCAATGCAAAGGGACCGTGGGACCAATGGAATACCACGATATGGCTGCCCAACTCATCTCCTAACCCCGCTATGTTTCAATTTTGGGACGTAAACTTCGATACAAGTTGGAAACTGTGAAATGGAGCATCAAACTAAATGAGTTTCTACTACTGCACCTTAGTCCAGGTTTTACAGCTTCGGCATCGAGTGTCCGACTTACGGGAGTTTGAATCACTGATGAGTGGTCTTTGTAATTACAACTCGCCCTCAAATTCCCTGCTTCTGCAACACCCTTCGCGTTCTTTGGTGCTGACAGCGTTCACGAGTGCGACATTCAGTTCTGCAATGAATTTTGCAACTGTCATCCTCTTATTTTTCACCACAATCCTCTTCACTGACCGTCTATCACGATCACTCAACACAAACATTCAACCGCGATGTGACCTAGCGGATGAAGTTTTTCCGATTTCCCTGTGTGCGGCGTAAATCTTCGATGTAGTGGCTCTTGAAACACGAAACACTTCGGCTTCTTTGGTCACGGAAGCACCCGCCATTTCAGTACCAACAATTTTTCCACCTTCGAATCCACTTAGCTCCGACATAATGCACTCACAACAACACAGAATGCCGTTCCAGGGTCTATAAGCGGACAAGAAAAAAAAGTTCCCGAATTTTTCTCGGATTTCCCGGTTAAAAATGC
This sequence comes from Schistocerca piceifrons, assembly GCF_021461385.2. Lineage (NCBI taxonomy): Eukaryota > Metazoa > Arthropoda > Insecta > Orthoptera > Acrididae > Schistocerca > Schistocerca piceifrons. The sequence continues at coordinate 338,063,369 of NC_060140.1, read as the reverse complement.
ACTTTTTCCCAAGTGAAAATACGCTACTTACCAAGGTGAAAAATACACTTTTTTCATGATAAGTGACAGTATACTTCCTCTTGGAGCTGTAAAAATATCAATCCTTTGAATGATAAATGTTTTATATACCAGCGTGGAACTTCAGAGAACGAAAAAACTCGGCGAAGAAAAGTTTTAGGAATATCTGTGATGTGCAGCAATATTTATGATTATGCTGTGTATTTTCATATTACGATACGCTGCCTATTTTTGTATTCATATTACGAATGTATAGATTCGAAACAGCACGTTACTTTCCGAAGCATTGAAATCGAGACTGAAAATCGCTTTTGTAAACTAGTCATAGCTCATATCACGTGATCTCGCCAGCCAATGACAGCAGATATTCAGAGCATAGGACACGTGACGTAGTCAGCCGATAGCAACATCACTGTTAAGTAGTGTGAACACACAAATAGGAAAAGTTAACGATTGTAATTACTGTACACAGTGTAGCTACAACAAAACTTAAGCTTTCACGTATAATATTGGTCTTGAAGATTAATAAGCTACAAGAAAAGCTATGTTTTCACATATAATATTGGTCTTTTTTGAGTATGTAACACTTTTAAGATACATCACATAAATGTGCCAGTAAAATTTTAAATAATTTCGTTAATGTCTGGTCTTCTGGGCTCGAAATTCTTAAGTGGCTAGTCTTCAATGTGTTAAGTTTTAAATGAGAGTCAAACGCCCTGTGATTTAAAAAAAATCATTGCACATTCGCACACGTAACATAATTCATCTTGCATAAAAGAAAATTTACTTTGAAACTAACGCTTTTCAAAGCACCATTGGCTACATTTTCCTGCCACCTGTTAGAAACAGCTTCGTTTCAGCAGTTGCCAGAGAACGCCAGAAAACAGGCGTTACTCCGCATGGGCAGCTACGATGACGTAGGAAGCCCATATTTTCGTACGTATTAAGTATTAAGAGATCTTACATGACGTCATTAAAGAAACAGGATACTCCGAGAGCATCGGAATTTTGTATACAATACTAAAATGCATAATTCGGCTTAAAGTGCACATTCATATGTTCAGAATCACAATGAAGTAGGTTCCAAACTGATATTAAGATTTCAGTGCTGTTTTCGAGGCGGAAATTTTCTTGGGGTAAAACTACTGTATTATCCCGTGTTTGGTTCTTTATTATGGCATCATGCCATGCGTGCCAGACGATGAAAATGTGCACTTGACGTTCAGTGATCAGTTGAAACTAGCCAATAGTGCAGAATGAAACACTTCGTTTGTAATAAATTAACTGACTCTGGGGAAAAGATTAATAATAGTGACATTTATTTAGCAAGCCGACAAAAATAACGTCAGTGTTCTGCAAGACGATTGACTACCAAAAACGTGTATATAAAATAAAATCAGAAAACTGAATCTTATAACTTATGTTAGCCTTCCGTAATCATGTGAATGTATTTTAATTCACTTGATAGCTTCCAAGGACAGAAATACGTTTTGTTTTCATTTGATGTGAGAAATGTAAACGAAGAGGAAACAGCAAAATCACTAAACGTAAACTCGGCTTACGTGGAGACTAAAATGGCTCTGAGCACTATGGGACTTAACATCTGTGGTCATTAGTCCCCTAGAACTTCGAACTACTTAAACCTAACTAACCTACGGACATCACCCACATCCATGCCCGAGGCAGGATTCGAACCTGCGACCGTAACGGTCACGCGGTTCCGGCCTGAAGCGCCTAGAACCGCACGGTCACACCGGCCGGCGTCACGCTCGTCGGCAGCAGTTTATTGTTGTATTCCATAGTCTTCGGCCTAAAGCCTTTGACACATTTTGCTGTTTATCATTTCTTACCAGTCAAAATTACAAAAATTTAACTGAAGTCTAAAATAATGAAAAATTCCCGGAATTCTAAAAACTTCCCGGATTTTTCCCGGTTTTCTCCCGGATGGAAAAAATTCAAGGGCTTTTCTCTGGTTTCCCGGATGTCCCGGAGCCTGTACACCCTGTGTTCTGGAAACGACTGCCCCTTGAAACGTTTTGAGGGCAATGCAAAGGTTCTATTCGTGATCAACTACAACTGCGCAGCCTGCAGGCTTTGCTAACATCTGCATTTACATTTAAGCATGCAGTTGTCGGGGTGTTCCATATTTTTGTCGATGCTTTTAAGGCAGTCTCAATGTATAAATACCACTGAAAATCAGTGCCAAACCGGACAGAAACTCCGTTTTCCTGAAGATCCCGAGCATTCGCCTCTACCATTAGGCTATTTGAGCATTCTCCAAGCCTCACTCAAACTATCACTGACACTTATTTCTTCCGAACGCTACTAACAAAGATTTGCCAAGTCTCGTCAGTTATTCAGTTGCCACCACAGTAGTACAGCTATGTCGATTTCAGTACACGTTTGATCCTGAGCTGCGTCTGTACTTTGCGTATTACCGTATCCATGCACTCATACACGCGGGTTACCTACATGCAAGGGCATATGCATGACATCATCAAGTACCTCCCCTCTTCTAAGCCAGTCCCCGTCTTGGAAATAGGCCGATCATAGAACTTCTAAGCTAACCATCATCATTATTATCATTTATTGCATTAATGAGCCTTTAAGGCGTACAGCAGGAGAACAAAAGAAATAACCACACTAAAAAAAGAAATAAACAGCACACTATAAAAATTGAACAAATTACAGAGAACACAATAAAAATGGAAGTCAGACAGTCACAAGAGAGAAGATGTGTACTGCAGAGGGTAGGCCATCATTGCCGGTCTCTAACTTCATCTTTCACTGCCGTTAGTTCCACTTGTTTAAGAATTGTTAATACTCGATTCTTCTATTGCGTCCTTGGAGATTCCTTTGGTCGTTTTTCAGCAGGTTGAGAAAGGAGGAATCGGTAAGGAGGGGGGGGGGGGTGGGGAGCAGGGGTTATCTATCAGCTCAAAAGAAGGTTTCAAAGCACTGTAGGCTCTTCTGATCTAATATTCGACCAATGCGTGACTTTAAGAACCACTGTTACAGGTCTTCTTTTGTTCTTAGTTCCCATTTACCTTCCATGATATTGTAACTGGATCTACAGATCCTTTGATGTACCTTGCTTCTAAGCCATCACACACACACATATTTAGATCTCCCAAAAACAGCCCAGAATTTTATTATAAGGCCAATTTTTTTCATCTCTGTCTTAAGCTGAAACTCATGAATCGATAGGTATCCTCTAAACCGAGCGAGGTAGAACAATGGTTAGCACACTGGACTCGCATTCGGGAGGACAACGGTTCAATCCCGCGTCCAGTCATCCTGATTTAGGTTTTCAGTGATTTCCCTAAATGGCTTCAGGCAAATACAGGGATGGTTCCTTTGAAAGGGCACGGCCGACTTCCTTCCCCATCCTTCCCTAATCCGGCGAAACCGATGACATCGCAGTTTGGTCTCCTCCCCAAATCAATCCAACCCAGATCCTCTAAGACAACACACATATTTAGATCTCCCAATCACAGCCCAATATTTTATCACTCATCAAAACGAAACAGCCAATCAATATCTAGCCGCAGAGCCACCAATTTCGCCATGTTGAAGAGTATTTGAATGACCTGAATTGCGAAAACCGGTGCTATCTTCAAAAGCGTCCAAACAAGCCGAATAATTTATCAAAACTGTGTGAAGATATTCATGACAATGGTGCAGCTTTCATTATTTCCATGTCTTAAATGTATGTTTTATTACCAAAAATATGGAAGCTTTGTCAGCAAACACAATGTTTATGTCAAGTGTCACAATGTTATTTTCTAATATAAAATGTAAGTACTATTTATCAAAAAGAGATAACGTTTATGTCGACTGTAACTACGCTATTTTCGTGTCTTAACTGTCTGCCAAAAATATGTGAAGATATTGACAATGCAGCTATATCCTTTATCCACTTTCGATTTGTTCCACAGGTTAATCTGAACTAGACAATGAACAAATCTCGACCTTCGTACCACTGCACGTGTTATTGTTGTACAACAGTACAAAATTCATGTGTGTAAAATAACATGCTAAGCAGGTAATTCAATAACTGTAGAGCCTTTTTCTTAGTCATAAATGAGACTATGTAACTGTAGTTAAAAAAGAGGAACTGTTATCACCTGACCAAGCACCATTTTAGGGAGAAAGAATATAATGCACCAAGAAAAATATAACTTTTTTTATTACTTTTGATCTTAGATCTACCTGTGGCTATGCTCCACAGGAGTACAAAGCCAATTTTTGATGAGGGCTGCAACATTTATTGATTGGAAGTATGGCGCCAAGGCTCTCTAAAAACTGTTCACATTGTATCTCTATAATCAGCTACTTAGCATTACCAATTCGAAAGCATGTTTCTCCACAGTATCACATTTGCTGACGTTGAGCATAACCAATGATGCTGAAAATAATGCATTCTGGCGGGATTTTTAATGTGTTGTATCACTGAAAGTGAATGTTCTCACAATATTCACATAAAACTTCGAAGTGCACCAAATAAGATATGTTGGCTTCGTAAGCACTGCCTGGTCAAAGATAATTATACATAAATTTCCACACAGGTCTCTTAATTCCAAACGAAAATTCATTATTTGCACCAAAATAAAATCATCTGTACCATTTATCTAAATAAAAGTGTTTTCTACAACAGTTCAAAATGCATGTGGCACTACTGTCATAACTTAACTATTCTATAACAGTAAAAAATACACATTACTTGCAAGTTGACATTACCAATCTAACTGTAGGTTGAGCTGCTCTCGGTAAAAAGTATATTTCTTTCACTATACCACACCTTACAGAAACCAAAAATTATTTATTTTATTTTATTTATTTATGCATTTATTTTACCTGGCAAGATAAGGGGCTTCAGGCCCTCTCTTACACCTAACCAGGCATACTCAGATTCAACAAATTTCAGTTTCTACAGAACATTAAGGACATATAACATGTTATACAGTATTAATGTTAAAGAAAAAAAATAGAGATTATAAAAGTAGTACAATGATAATTATAACAATCAAAAAATTTTCATACCAATCAAGAATAATAATAATAATAATAGTAATGACTGTGTATATGAAAGTAAACATATTTTTCTTTTATGAATGTCAGTCCTATTGCTAGTTGGGAATTTTCTCGTTATATTCTTGCAGTTTGTGAGTTATTCTCATCAAGCAGAGACATAAGACGATAGAATGGGGTGAAAGAGATATAGAAGAGGTAAATAGGTTAGAGGAAGAGAAATAGAATGGTAAAATTCGAAGCTATGATGGAGAGGAGAAAGAAAGAGATGAGAGGGGCACAACAATGGTGGCTATACCGTCCCTAATATGTAAGTCTTGATTTCCCTCTTGAATGTTGAGTGGTTCTGGATAAGATGCAGATCACAGGGGAGCGCGTTCCATAGTCGTATGGCTGAGATGGAGAATGACATGGAGAAAGATTTTGTGTTATGTAAAGGTACAGCCAAGATGTATCTGATCTGGTATTGCGGTTGTGGAATGATGATAGGTGTTTAATGTGAGAAGATAAGTATTGGGGGCACCAGTGGCTAAGAAATCGATGAAGTAAGCACATCGTGCGGAGATCGCGTGCCTTATGTGGGCGTATCCAACCTAGCTGGGAGTATGAAGGACTGATATGATCATACAATCGTATATTGCGTACGTATCTAACGCAAGCATTCATCACTAGCTCGAGGCATCTCGAATTTTCACTATTTGTGCCGTGTTGAACTACATCACAGTCGTAAAGATTAGGCAAGACTAGTGTTTGGACTAATTTTTGTTTAACTTGGGTTGGAAATATTTTTCTAAATTTTTGAATTGCATGTAGGGAGGAGAGCGATTTCCGGCAAGCTGTGACTTTTGTTCTTCCCAGTTTAGGTGTTCATCCAAGATTATTCCAAGGTCTTTTACTGTTTTTTTGTATGGTAGTTGGGTACCATTGAGGAGTATTTGAGGGACTGTTTCGCGAAAGTACCGGCTGATTAACTTTGGATGAGATATAAGTATGACCTGGGATTTCTTGGGGTTTAGTTTCAGACCTAGGTTCTGTGCCCATCGAGAAACAGAGCAAAGATCTGCGTTCATACTCGCTACTGCGTCAGCAATGTTCTTGGGGCTTGCACTTATGTACAGTTGGATGTCGTCGGCATATAGATGGTATTTGCAGGAGTGAATCACTGAAGAAATATCATTAATGTACAGTGAGAAGAGTAATGGACCAAGGACGGAGCCTTGGGGGACTCCAGAGCGCACGTTTTTCCATGATGACTTTTCCGACCCACAAATGACTTGTTGACTTCTGTTTTTGAGGTAGCTGTCGAACCAGTGTATTGCGCTGTTTGAGAAATTCAGCTGCTTCATTTTAATTAGTAATATATCAAAGTCAACTGTATCAAAAGCCTTGCTAAAGTCAAGCAGTGTTAGGATGGTAGCTTCACGTCTGTCCATAGCATGTTTAATGTCATCAGTTACTTTGATTAATGCAGTTGCTGTACTATGGTGCTTTCGAAAGCCTGACTGATATTTGTCGTGGATGTTATGAGTTTTGAGGTAATCCGTCAGCTGTTCATGGACGATGTATTCTAGGGCTTTAGATATTGCAGGTAGTATGCTGATCGGCCTGTAGTCACCTGGCGACTTAGGGTTGTCAGTCTTGGGTATAGGTTGAATTAAACTTTGTTTCCACTCAGTAGGATATGTACTACTGACAAGAGACAGGTTGAAGATGTCTGTGATAACTGGAGTAATAGTGTCTACGACGTTCTTAATCATGCCAATGCTCACTCCATCATTTCCTACTGCCTCGGAAGAGATTCTCATAATTGCCTTGTGTACTGTGCCGGTAGTGACATGTTTTATGAAAAACTTGTCTCTCGAGAGATTGATATCTTGGGGCTGGTAATTTGTCGCTTCATGGCAGTTTACAGTTGTTGAGAAGAAATCGTTTAATTCTTCTGCAGATGCTTGATAAACAGCGTCAGATCTTCGCTTCCCTATACCGAAACTGCGCAGCTTTTTCGACAGTGCAGCAGGTTTTGATATGCCGCATACGACAGAGCGGGCATGTCTGATTTTGGCATTCCTCACGCTTTGCTTGGTTCTATTTCGGAGTTTCGCCCGGGTTCGATTCCCGGCGGGGTCAGGGATTTTCTCTGCCTCGTGATGACTGGGTGTTGTGTGATGTCCTTAGGTTAGTTAGGTTTAAGTATTTCTAAGTTCTAGGGGACTGATGACCATAGATGTTAAGTCCCACAGTCCTCAGAGCCATTTCGGAGTTTCCTATAAGGTTTGTACGCCTCGGGAGTTGGGTTACGCTTGAAGGCCCTATGTGCAGCATCACGTTTATTCATTAACTGGCGTAATGCAGTGGTGAGCCACGGAGCGGGAGCTCTCTTTACCTTGACAGTGCGTTGAGGAGCATGTTTATCATACAGTGCAATAATTTTGCGACATAATTCCCGAATTTTTCCGTCTAAAGTCGGTTCATTGCTTATATCATGCCAAGGGATGTCTGAGCAATCCTTTTGAAGAGCGTCGAGGTTAACATTTTTTAGGTTTCTGTAGGTTACCAGGTGAGATTTTTCTTTGGTAGTATGCACTGAGTAATTTAAGAATATCACGTCATGAGCAGAGAGTCCCGGAGCGGATGTCTGATTGGCGCGAATTATTTTATCTGGTCGCTTTGTTGCTATTATATCTCTGAGTGTATGGCTGTGTGGCGTGTGATGAGTTGGGTCCAGCGGTGTTAAACTCAGATCATTGGAGTGGAACAGTCTCCTTAGTTTTTCTGCAGAGGGAGATTTCAACTGTAAGTCGATGTTTGTGTCGCTCATAATGATTATGTGTTCATACAGTGTCACGAGCGAGGACAGGGCAGACTGAAAGGAGGACATAAAACCGACGTTTGGAGGTTTATAGATTACTCCAATTAGCAGTTTCTGATTTGATGTATTTATTTCGAAAAACAAGAACTCTGCTTCCCCTTCGCCCTTTGCATCCGATGTGCATAGTATAGTAGGTCTCAGATCAGAGCGAACATAGGCACCCACACCACCCCTGCGTCGTGTTTCACGATCTGCCCTTAGGAGAGAGTAACCAGTGATTCGGATAGCGTCGGAAGAAATGTTTGGTTTCAACCAAGTTTCAGAGACGAGGATAACATGGAACAGCGATTGGCAGAACAGGTCATAGAACTCGTCGAAGTGAGCCGTCAGCGACTGAGCGTTCGCGTGGGCCACAAAGAGCTCGCCGCCGGAACCGGTCCGTCCCATTGAGGCAGCCTGTAGGACCGAGCGCGCTCCGTTTACCTGCTGGCCGGAAGAGGGACAAAAGCTGGATTTCGCGGGGGAAGACATATTTACAGGTGTGTCCAAGGTCGTGACTGACTCAAGCGTCTGTGGGCTAAAGGTGAAAGACAAGCTGGAGGTATCGGAGAAGAGAGTGAAAAGAAAGATGGAAAGTGGCAGTAGTGGTTACGAAAAAGATAATAGTAGTAGTAGTGGTAGTGACGAGGATGAAAATAACAGATAAAGAAAGGCGGTTTTAAGGAGATTCCTGTTAATGGAGAATGTTAATTCCCGTTTGACTGACAATATGAATATACATGAGCACTTATGATAGACAAATAAAGAAGCAATATTTATGTGAAACAATTGACTGATTTTAAATAGAGTACTTATGGTACTTATAGAAATAACGAAGCAATATTTACGTAAAAAAATGAAAAGAAAGAATAAAGATTAACTTATATTAGACAGAGTACAATATGAGACTTCGTATCTCGTGAGATTTCGCTCAGTCTTTCAGTTCGGACATGTTCGTCACCGTTTTCCTCCCTCCTTCCGTCTTGACTACGATCCTGCCATCCTTGGTCCATACATTTTGAAGGTCGAACTGTGTGATCGCAGTGTTCAAAACTTTTAGTCTTTCGCGCGTCAGATCTTCCCTCAGGGTAACCCCACTCTTGGCGAGTTTTCTTTTCTGAGCAAACACTTCAGCTCTTTTCCGGTATGACACAAATTTAATTATTATGGGCCTGGGTTTCATGGCACCTGGTATCCTGCGCCCAACACGGTGGCTTCTGTCAATATCGGCCACGTCGATCTGCACGCCAAGTTTTTCACGCACGAGGCTAATGGCCAGGTCGTCGGTGTTTTCACGATCGTTTTCAAAAAATTGGTTCAAATGGCTCTGAGCACTATGGGACTTAACTTCTGAGGTCATCAGTCCCCTAGAACTTAGAACTACTTAAACCTAACTAACCTAAGGACATCACACACATACATGCCCGAGGCAGGATTCGAACCTGCGACCGTAGTGGTTGCGCGGTTCCAGACTGTAGCGCCTAGAACCGCTCGACCACCCCGGCCGGCGATCGTTTTCAGCTACCCCGAACAAGCGCAATCTGTTCCTTCGCTGATACTGCTCAATTTTATCGGTGGCCGCAGACAGTTTAGCTTCTAGGTCGGCAGCTTTTTTCTCTTGTGCGGCCAGGGACTTTTTAAGCGACTGGATTTCGGTGCTGTTGCGCCCGACAGACTCTTGCAGTTTGTCCATGACCGCGGCCGTCACAGAGTCCGTGATGGATTGCACGATTACATCTAGCGTGTCTTTACTGCGCAGCGCCGCACTCACCTGGGACCGGACGAGCTCCCCGATGTCGGGAAGCGAGGCCTCACCTGCCGTTGGAGACCGGGCGCCCGCGCTGCCTGCGCCCCTGTAGCCTCGCCTGCTGCCGCTTACTCGTGCTCTTCCCATTTTTCACTCACTTATCACTTATCACTTGTGGTAATCAACGGAGAACAACACACCACGGCAAGTAACACTTGTTTAGTCGGATGCACACGTTGTGGACTGCCGCAGTTCTCTGTAACACCTTCAATGAGCGGAAAAACTCGCGAGCCAAAGAAACGCGCGTCACTCAGTGGGCGCCATATTAGATTTTTATCTATATTTTTTATCAAAATACATAAACATTTCTTCTACGACATTACAAAACACAAATCGCACTAATAGTCTAACTTACGTGTTGAAAAGTGCCCTTGTCAATGTGAGTACCTCAGACTTTGTACCACACTTTGAAGACATCAAACGACGTATGCATTTTTTATCGAAACACACATAGGTTGCTTACTGGTACTGCTAATCTAGCTTACAGGGTAGAGTTGACTTGTCAATGACAATATTTCAATCCTTGTGCCACACTTGAAGTAACTAGTAGCCCCCCATAATAATTGTAACAACTTGTTCCTATGTATCGACAATTTATTTTGAGTTACAGCTAAGTATAGAATGAAATTGTATCAATTTGTATTTTATGTAACCATTTTATATTCAGAGCATTTTTTTCTCCAGAGTCAAGCGCCATTTTTCTTAGTTTTGCTGCTATGATACCGTATAAAATGTTTGGTGGTGTAAAAATGTCTCTTGTTACCTCCAGTGCTATTGAGTATAACGAGAGACAATTGACATGGTGACTGAGACTACCTCAATCACAATCCACACCATCACCCTAAACATATGATGAATACTATTGGGATAATGGGGTCGGTGACAAAGTGTCTGTCATATCTGAATCGTAGTGACTACCATTATCCCAGACAATGGATTGTTACAGGCAAGCATCAAATTAAATTGTAACGAACTTCACCACATTTCCCAATTTTAAGTTTGGTTACAGATAACCATCAAACAACATTGTAACAAACTGCCAAGTCTCATATTTGGTTACAGACAAGCATCAAATAAAAATATAAAAAAATCACCTCCATTTTATTTTTGGATACTGGTCAGTTTCACAAAATTGTAAAAAACTGCCTGCATTTTATTTTCAGTTTCATATAAGCATCAAACAAAATTGCAACAGAGTGCCACAAGCCATATTCACTACATATAAACATCACACAAAGTTATAGTAAACTGCACCATTCTACATTTGGTTAGAGATAAGAATCCAACAAAACTGTAACGAACTGCCCCATACATCAACTGAGACATTGCTGAGTAAGTATACATACACATCTTAGCACAATCCCTTTCCTACATAATCATGAATCACTTCCAGTTACATCATTTAAATTTAGAACTTATCTCAATCACTGTGAGAATTTACTGACTAATCAGTTGTGTACACATCTCAGCACAGCCATCTGACATCACTCACATGTAGCCCCACTGTTACCTCCACCTGCCCCCCTTGTCACAGGGGAGCTGTGCCAAAATTTATTAGTTACTCAGAAAGTTCTCATACAAGTTGAGACATGTTCTTAATTTAGCATGCATAAACAGAAGTAATGTTATAATTATGTAGGAGGGAGGCTATTCTAAGATGTGTATGTATGCTTAGTCAGTACGGAATCAGCTGATGTGTAGGGAAATTTGCTACTTCATTTCATCCTTACCTGTTACCAAATATAAAATAGAGAAATTTACTACAATTTTGTTTGATGCTTACCTGTAAAGAAATATAAAATGAGGCAGTTTATTACAAATTAATTTGGTGCTTATGTATAGCGGAATATAAAATGGGTGACATCTGTTGTGAGTTTGTTTGACTCTTATTTGTAACTGAATATAAAATCACGATGTTGAGGCAGTTTTAACAAATGTTATTTGCTGCTTGCCTTTAATCATACTATGTGTCCAGGGTGATGGTAGTCACCATGATCGAGGTAATGTCAGTAATCATGTAAAATGCTGCTAGTTACATCAATAGTATCCACCATGCATTTGTTGTGGAGGTATTCACCATGTCAGCTGAGTCTCATTACCACAAATAGCATCCATTTTCATATTTTTCTACAGTATCAAAGTTTTCTATGATATAACAGAAACAAAGTTAAGAAAAATTGCATTGGAACATTTAGAAAAAGAGGATTTAAATATAGAATGGGAATATATGGGACGAATTTTTACAGTTTCATTTCATACTTATCAGTAACCGAATACAAAATGTCAAAGTAAGGGAACAATTTCCTACAGTTTCCCGGGGGCTGGTTGTTATTTAAACTGTGGTACAAAGATTAGTGTATTGCCTTTCAAAAGTACACTTTTATGTCAGTCTGGATCAACATTACCAATAAACAGCCACGTGAATTTTGATAAATAAGTTAAGTACAAAGTTCACACTACTGTCATTGATAAGTGCACTTTACCTTGTAGGTTTGATCAGTAATTCCTTGTGTGTTTTGTAAGGTTGTAGAACAAATCTTTATGTATTTTGATAAGTAATATAAACAATTTTTGGTTTCGTTAAAGTAATTTATAATGATTGAACTTTACCGGCCGGAGTGGCCGAGCGGTTCTAGGCGCTACAGTCTGGAACCACTTGATCGCTACAGTCGCAGGTTCGAATCCTGCCTCGGGCATGGATGTGTGTGATGTCCTTAGATTAGTTAGGCTTAAGTAGTTCTAAGTTCTAGAGGACTGATGACCTCAGAAGTTAAGTCCCATAGTGCTCAGAGCCATTTGAACCATTTTTGATCGAACTTTACTGATTACCAGTTGCTTTTCGAACTGTAAGTAACATCAGTCGTGCCAATATGTAAGCTACGTGAGCTTTTTACTGTTATTGAACTATCAAACTATAACCGTAGCTACGGTAATTATATGCGTTTTGCACTGTTGTAGAAAAATATTTATCTATTTTGGTGGATAATACAAATGATTTTCTTTTGGTGCAAACCTCGAATTTTGATAGCGATTAAAGATCTGTGTGAAACCTTATCTATCATTGTCTTTAACTAGCAACGTTTACGAAGCTAACTTATCTTATTTGGTGCATTTCGAAGTTATACTTGCTTACTAACAAAATATGCAATTTGACTCACACAAGGTATTAAAAATCTCGCCAAACTGCGCCATTTTTGGTATGGTTAGTTGTGTTCAGAAAACTTGACATTAGTGGAGAAACTTGGAACAGAAATTGATATTATTTAGTAGTTGATTATGGAGATACAGTGTTCAAACTTTTTTAGTGAGCCTGAGCACCATGGTTCCGACCAGTACTCTTGCAGCTTTCCTCGAAAGTTTCCTTTGTACACCTGTGGATCAAAACCAAAGGTAGATCCAAGATCAAAAGTAATAATCCAAGATCAAAAGTAAAATATTCTTTCCCTCTAAAATGGTTCCTGGCGAGGTGATTTCTGTTTTGCATCACTTGTAACATAGCGTCATTCATGCATAAGAAGAAGTGTCCATTAATACTGCACTGCTTACTTAGCCTGTTATTTTAGCCACTCGAGTTTTGTGCTGTTGTAGAACAATAATACAGATAATCTAGACGGTAAATATTTAATTTAGGCTTCCATTTTGCCTTGAACCAAATGTCGTATCAAGATAGCAGTTTGACCGTTTTCTAGTGGAGGTTAACCTGTAGAATACATCAGTAGTGTCATATGTATTTTGATAAATAACATGACATGGAAATACTGTACGTCACAACACAATTTTAATAATCTTTACACATTATTGACTGACGCTTTTCCGTCTTATTCATATAAGTGGTTTCACAATTTAAATTTATCTGATTGCAATTGTAATTATTTTCACCGGATATTAACCAGTTTCAAAACTGTTCACAATGGATATTTGACTTTTCTACGACTACCTATACTACACTAATAATAAAACTGTAAAAACGTAGGGGACTGATGACCATAGATGTTAAGTCCCATAGTGCTCAGAGCCATTTTGTAAAAACGTGCCTTTCTGTCTGTCTGTTTGAACACGCTGCTCTCCAAGAGAACTAGATCAATTTTGATGAGGTTTTCACAAACAACTTGATTGTAGCTTTGGGAGACGTACAGGTTTTATTTCTTAAAAATCAGAACACAGAAAACGAGTTATCGTATTTTGAAGTGTTATCTAAAATTGTCTGCTCAGTTTATTCGTTCAGCTGTTCAATCATCAAGGCGTAGTACAGGAAAGAACCAACTGATGGCGGTGTTAGCTTCGGTGTACACCAAAGAATCAACAGATGACGTTGTTAGTTTTTTTTAACTGAGTGACAGATGTAAGTACTTTTCCAGCAGTGGTGGCATGCGGAAACTCTTGAGGCTGTCTCTGCCGATGTCTGTCATTCGTTGCTGTGTCAGGCATCAATTGTCCTTACTTGTGGTACTTTCGTGAGGTACCAGCTTTGACATGAGACCTTGTTTATTAGATGACCCTACACTTTCGACAGGTTTTATTTATATTCCTTGCTGGGAGAAACGAATTTATTAAGTTTACTTTGTAATTTGGGTGCCTATTCATTTTAAACAAGTAAAATTCCCAATGACCTTGAACAAAGCTAAAGTCTGAATGTTTCTGGCGTGGATCTTAGGGTCAGTTGCTTTTAGCATGCCAGCTCTACATAGCTCTCTCCTGAGTTAGCGAAGCATACACACTCTTCATTCATGTCCCCAAACATACTACTTCCTACGTTGTATGCAAAGAAAGTTTCTAAGTTAAAAATAAATTTAAAGCGTACGATGTCTCAGACACAGCTTCAAATAGATGTCTTGGTATCGCCAGGTTTCTCAGTTAGTTATTACATAGTCATCGGAGGCAAGTTACTTTTTACAATAACAACAAAACTACCATAGTACTCCCAGTTTTAATTACGATGTCACCGAAGCTGTGCATTGTCTGCATTTTGCTTGGGCAATCGGAATCACTATGAATTTTTTAGCGAATTACGAGCTGAAACACTTTGCCTTCTATCATTCACATAAATAAAATCCATGAACCTACCGTATCTGCTATTCCACAATACTTCAATTTTTTTTTTTTTTAGGATATCATGGCTCACACAATCGAAAACCTTAAACCATTCATAAAATATTCTCGATAGTATTAACTTATCATTTGTTGAGTACTATAGATCATCTATCAAAATAAATATAGCCTGTTTGGTCGACGATCATTCTCTAAATCCGAACTGCTTACAATTGAGTACGTTTTCCTTCACTAAGTGTTTACATAGTCTGCTGTGAAGATTTCGAAATTTTTCAGAGAAGGTTGCAGTAATGGTTGCAGTAATTCCTTATTAATGTTTGGCCTCTTTTTCCATGAAGTGCCTGGTATGCGTAAGCCTCTCTGGTAAATTTCTACTGTGAAAAAGTTCGTTATCTAAGCAACTCAATATATTATTAAGTTGAGCTGAATATCATTTCATTATTTTACCACTGGTTTCATCATAACGACAAAAACATTTATTTTTCAGCGAGTCGCTTACACTGTAAACTTATTTTTGGAAATGTGGGATGAAGTTGAATTTCACCAAACTTGTTTTGAAAGTCTTTCCTTAGAAACTGTGGATTGTCTTCTTAGAAAGTGTTCAAACCTAAATTATCAGTTATTGACAATAAAGTTACTAAAAATGTCTGCAATATTTGCTCAACTTTTGATCAGTTCATTATCTACTTTTAAAGAAATTTCTTCGTTTTCCTCTCTCATTTTTTTTCTGAAGGAGGTTGTTTTTTATGAGAGTTCCTACATTTTGGTACTCTGATGAATTTATTTAGAATTTTACTGTAACGTCTGTAATGCGATTTAACCCTGCCATCACGTGTGCTAGTTGATTGAGCTTTCTCTTACTTTTTCATGACATTCTGATTTTATTTGTAACCCCACTTTCAGGAGCTTTTAATTTGCTTTCAATGGTTAATTTATTAGGAAGCCCCCTGGTGCTGTGTACATCTTTTCACTTTGTATTTCTAAAATTCTTCGGTTGCTCTTTTATTACTTTTGCCGTTTTCCATTTTTTTATGTCATGCAGCCTGATCTTAGACATCAGCTGTTGACAATCGTTTCTCAGAGAACATTAACAATGGGAATTACGCCATGATTTTATCGTCTATAAAATGTTGTCATTAGCAACGTTGCTTGTTTCCATAAAACTTGTTGAAAATCTTATGTGGTGAGCTAGACTATATGAAATGACACGCCTATAAAATGTTGTCATTAGCAGTGTCGCTTGTTTTCATAAAACTTGTTGAAAATCTTATGCGTTCAGCTAGACTATATGAAATGACAAAAGAAGTAAGATCAGCTGTACAGTAGGGTTTCCCAAACAGTGCCCCACGGAACACTGTTCCGCAGGAAGTGAATAGGTACTCTACGAAAAACTGTTACTAACACGGATATTTTTCGGCATTTTGACAACTTTTTTATCTTAACATGATTTCTATGTTATGATTTAAAATTGAAATCATCGATGAATAAGAAAGTTTTGTCATATTTTTAAAAAATTTAGTAACCTTCAAAGTAAAAGAGGTGGTCCATCGGGATTCTTGAAGTGTTCCGTCAGAGGAAAAGATTTGGGGATCCTATCAAGACTACATATATGCTCTACAAAATTTAAATTTAAATCTTAACTTAATATTACGTCATTCCAATAGGAAGTCAAGAAGTTTAATAATGCATTACGTTGTTTAATAATTAATTCAGAATCACCAGACGAATATTTGTGTATTGTGACTACTATCACAAACTTTCCATGAAAATTTACTTGTGCAGTACAAGAGTTAGAGTGCTGATCGTTGCAAAGTTTATGCGTATCAATGTTTTCACGTTTGTATCACTTCTTAATGTTGTTGTCAATTTCTCCTTTCTCCGCAAATGACCTGCAGTAACTGGATGCTAAGTCATACACAATCAAAATCGTCAATTCGTCGGTCGTCGAACCAAGTTACATGTGCTGACTTGTAGTCTGCAGTTCGTATAAACATATCAGAAGTTGTATTTCTTGAAGCTTCCGAGCAGATGGAATATTCCATCATCTTTCAGGCGTACAAAAGTATTTTTTCATCCAATATTTCGACCGATATCCGTACAATCATCTCCAAGATGGGTCGGTGATAATTATAGACCTATATTGTTGATGTCACTCTGTTGTAGAATTACGGAGTATGATCTATGCCCATATGTTATGACATTTTTGGAGAACGAAATTCCCCTCTAAAGAAATCAACATGGATTTCGCAAACGGAGATCTTGCCAAACTCACTCTGTTCCTCCATTAGTTCCACAGTGCTGTAGACATAGGCGCCCAGGTTGATGCAGGTTAGTGAAAAACACACGAGTTTACCGAGTATCGGGCCAAATTTACGACTGGATTTAAGCGTTCCTTGCAGACAGAACTCAACACGTTGCTCTTAACGGAAAAAAATGTCAAGGTAATTTCGGGGTTAACTTAAGGCAGTGTGACAGTAACTATTTTCAGAAGGACCGACAGAAGACTGATGAATGGTTCAGATTGTGGCAGATGACCCAGAACGTAGATAAATGTAAAATATCCCGCACACATTGGGAAAGAAATCCGCTAATGTACAACTACAATGCTGATGACAAATTGCTGGAAAGAGTAACTATCGTAAAATATCTAGGAGTATCTATCCAAAGCGTATTTTAGTGGAATTACCGCATAAAGTGAATAGCAGGAAAAATAGATGCCTGACTGAGATTCATAGGAAGAATCTGAAGCAAATGTAATTCATCCACAAAAGAATCGACTTACAATGCGCTTGTCCAACCGATTCATCAATCTGAGATCCTTGCAAGGTAGGACTGATAGAAGATCTGTGTAATAGAATAAGTCAGTAAAGTAAAGGTTACTTTTCAAACATAGTATTATTGAGGTGGTTTAGATCTTTTCTTGTTCATGAACTCTCTTCTTTTTTCAATAGACTTCTCTACACAATAGAGCACGACGAGCTATTTTAGAATTCTGTCACGTGCAGAACTATACTTTTTTTTTCAGTCAATCTCAACTCTTCCTGCATCTGCTTTGCAAACAAGGAAACTTCCCGAAAACCTGGGATTGAATCTGAAGTATGAAACTAATTTTAATCTTCAGATGGGAAATCTTTCGTCCGAATTAAAAATATGAGCTTGCTATGTGTATGTGCCACGGCCATACCGAGGGAGAAGCGAGTAGTGCTCCGCCTAGGACGCAGGCACAGAGTGGGCGCAAAAACTGGCCGAAGAAAAATAAAACAAGAACGAGAGATCGGTTAATAATTAAGCCCTCGTTTTCCTGTGTTGTGCCTAGGAGAGGGATCGTCCCCCTTGGCACGCGACTGCAAACGCACGCTGATGTCACAGTGTCACTTGTACAGTCATTTCGTCCAAGCAGAATAGAAAAGGAAAGACTACTAGCGAATAGACGTTTATCGCTAACATGGTTATATGGAAACAGTGCACTTGGTTCAAACGGCTCGGCAATGTTTAACAACGCTTGCTGCTGCTTCGATACGATACAGCAGGATCCCAAAGTTCGGCGAGCGGCTGCTGAAGCAAAGTATTTATTTATTTATTTTTCAACGAATAGTGTAAAAGATGCTTATCCAAACGTCGAAATAGCTTCGATGATAGTTATGGCAATACCACTGATTGCAGCGTAATGTGAATACAGTTTCTACAAATTAAAGATGATAAAAAACTACTTAAGGTCGAGTACGTGTGAAAGCCGACTATCCTCTTTGTCAATAGAGCGCGATTTAGCTGCTAATCTTGATTTCAGTGATATTATCAATAGTTTGCTTCGCTAAGAATATGAAAATGAAAACTAAAATTATAATTCCTGAGCACGAAAACTTTTTCAGTTTTTAATTAGAGCCCTTATTCGTTTATTTCTGTTAAATACTTATGCACTACTAATAATTTACAAAGAGCAAATAGAAGCTGGTCTATATCATATACATACTAAAATGAATGTACGGCAGCTGGCATATCGTATAACATATAATTTTATTTATCTTTCAATTTTTAATAAAAATACTATAGTGTTACATTTAATTTATTGTATGCAGAATTTTCATCAATACAGTTTATCAGTGACAAGGCTATCGTCAGGATTGACCCAGTGGAGAAGGACAGCTTTTGTTCTCTGTGTGCGTAAGTCACCTGACTACCAGGGTGAACAGCAATCTGTGACTCTTGGCTGCTGATGTTGTGGCGTACGGGAAAGTGTAGTCGTTGAGTGACTGTAGGAGTATTCAAGGTGACTCAGACAAAATTTCCGGTTTGTGAATGGCAGCTTGTACTAAATGTAGAAAACTGTAAGTTAATGCGTATGAGTAGGAAAAGAAGCCCTTTGGCGTTCGAATACAGTATTAGTTGTGTGTCACTTTACATAGTCGATTAAATATCTGACCGTAACGTTGCAAAGCGATACGAATTGGAACAGGCACTTAAGAACGATAGTAGGGAAGGCGAATAACGACTTGGGTTTACTAGGAGAGTTTCAGGAGTGTGTGATTCATCTGTAAAGGAGACCGCATATAGATCACTAGCGTGACCTATTCTCGAGTATTGCTCGAGTATTTGGGATCCCCACCATGTAGAATAAAAGGACGACATCAAAGCATGTCAGAGGCGAGCTGCTGGATTTGCTACTGGTACTTTCGATCAACACGTGAGCATTACGGAGATGCTTCCTGAGCTCAAGTAGGAGTCCCTGGAAGGAAGATGAAGTTCTTTTCTCGAAACACCATTGAGAAAATATAGAGAATAGGTGTTTGAAGTTGAGTGCAGAACGACTCTACTGTCGCCAACGCACATTTCGCGTAAGGTCCAAGATAAGAAAAATTTGGGCTCTTATCGAGGCATACAGACAGTCGTTTTTCCTTTGTTGCATTTGCGAGTGGAACAGGAACGGGAATGACTGTTAGTGGTAGGTACTGACCGTCATACACCATACGTGTCTTGTGGAGTATATATGAAGGTTTATATATAAATAATATTATTAAAAAAATGTCACATTTTTAGTAAAGCTGCTTAAAAATTACAAAATTTGCTAAATCCACTAGAAAAAAGTGCAGAAAGGTAGTTTTCGCAGGACGCAGGACGGTGGATGTAGGGGGGGGGGGGGGGGTGCAGGGTACGGATGGCGGTCATCGCTCAAACAATCGGTTATCGGTTACACCTTTTTTTTTTCATTTTTCATTTCCATTTTAACCTCACTGTTAAAACCATACAAAATAACCGGTTTCTGAAATAATCGATTTTCGGCTTTTTATTGCTATTTTTTCAGCAATAAATGTAGACATCGAGCAAAGATTGAACAATTTTGCCTTCCTCAGACTTTTTCGTTATACTTTCCAAGATACATAGACTCACAATACCAGATAAAGTAGATAAACTGAGGAAAATGTAGTCCATTCACCATTCGCTCTTTTTCTCGAAAAGTAAAGAGGGTTTCAATACTACAAAAAATTCACAAGTATTCTCCTACTGAGTCTAATTTTTTTAAACCTCCGCTCAAAAATAATATTGCAGTGAGGAATCATACTACTTTCGCAATTACGAATACTCAGTTCAAATGGTTCTGAGCACTATGGGACTTAACATCTGAGGTCATCAGTCCCCTAGAACTCAGAACTACTTAAACCTAACTAACCTAAGGACATTACACACATCCATGCCCCAGGCAGGATTCGAACATGCGATAGTAGCGGTCGCACGGTTCCGGATTTAAGCTCCTAGAGCCGCTCGGCCGCAGCGGCCGGCGAATACTCAGTGCAAAAGGGTAAAAACTGAGATTGGAGAATTCTATGTTTCATGTTGAGTTGTCTGCATTCAAAAGCTACAAGCAGATAAAAGCATTAGGCAGTTGATCAGCTACTTTCTATTTTTATTGTAAACTGTCAACGAATTGTTAGGTTTTTAAGTTACTTGTTAGGTTTTTAATTTATTAGTGTTGCCAAAATTTCCTTTCCATTTTATTATTTCATAGATATGACGCGTAAATAATAAGTTTTTGTGTAAAATTTGTATTTTTCTTTCCCTTTAATTATCTCGAATGAAAAATCCGTTTTTAGCCAAATATTATCTTTGCCTTTTAATGGGAATTTGAATATGATTGAGTTTTTCCTGACAAAGCCGAAAAGGTTCTTTCAAAAAATTCTGGTGAAATATAGCATTTACCTGGAAAAATAATATGGCAATAGTTAAAATTTCAATAATGAATTAATCCACCGGCCAACATTTTTTGTCCTGTGGTTCAAAATGGCTCTGAGCACTATGGGACTTAACACCTGAGGTCATCAGTTCCCTAGAACTTAGAAGTACTTAAACCTAACGGTCGCGCGGTTCCATACTGAAGCGCCTAGAACCGCTCGGTCACACTCGCCGGCTATTGTCCTGTGTCTTCATAAATAATCGTTATATACTATTTTGATCCGCACGTTGATTCCTTTCATCGGCATCATTCAAGGGCGACACCATTCTTTCAGAAACCACAGAACTTCCTTCCAAACTAGTTTACAAAAAAGTTTTTTCTAAACAAAAATTTAGCACCACTGCTGAGGTGAACTGATATATCGTTTTTGTGCCCAGTTACCAGGCAAAAATAAAAATACCTGTTATAACCGAGACCAAACGAAAACCGAAAAATACCGGTTATTCTGAACTGAAATATCGGCACCGATTTTAACCGGTCGGTTTTTCCCATTCCTAGCGCAGGGTCATCTCAGTACGCTTCTGGTGCGTGCATCTGTTTGCATATGTCAGAGTGCGTAGTCGATGACTTGCCTGACGTGTACAGGGGTGCGACAACGTGATGAAGCAGGCCCTGGCAGGAGCGCAATAGCCTACCACAATACGTCAGGTTTGTTCGCGCCTAGCAATGAGCGTGACGACGCAGCCGCAATTACTCTGAAAGCCAATCCAGTCACCCCTCACTCGTTCCGCACAACGGAGTGAGCAAAACAGCAGGGGAATCGCCGTCGATCGAAAGCGCTGATAATACGACGTGCGGTACTTGCAGCTGATTGTTCCGTCGCTGGCGCACCGACCGGCTTCCACCCCATCGATTGGGCTCTCAGGTCGACAACGACCAGGGCACACTGCTGATGCATTATTTGTTGTTGTGCCAACCGCAAGCTGCTAACAGCCGTCGCCCGATAGTACGACCTGCTCGTAAACATTTCCACTAGAGCTCCTGTACTCCTTAAGATTCTGACACACACCTACGGAGGAGAACAATGTTTCACTCTAACACATCTGTTAGACTGTAACAACACGCTGTCATACAGAAAGTGTTCTATTTGTTCCATTCCATCATTGACCTTCATAGCTCTCTTTAATTTTAACCTGTTTACTGACCGTGAGACCGAAGTTTTTATCCCATCAATTATTTTATTCTTGCCGAAATCGGACTGTTCAGATTTTGTCATCATATTATTCACGTAAAATAAGACCTAGCTTAAAACCTATTCGTTTTACTGACCTGCAGATCTCAAAACTCCCCTCCACGAAATACAGCTTCTGTTGTGTTGTCATAATACCAGTCAGTGATCTCTTTACTGGATTTCAACGGCGGTAATACTATTACAATTACTAAAATGTACGGGGATATTCGACCACGGCATAACAGCCTGGAAGATTTTATTATTTGTGACATTTCCGGCCGTGAAAGTTTACGTGGTAATACTCCTACATCATAATTGCAATGACTCTTGTGTCTTCCGTTTTATGCTCCAACACTATAATACTTTATCCATTTTTGTCTTATTTTATAACAAAAATTAATAAATACAAACAAATATTATATTTAGAAATTCAAATTAATGTCTGCGTAGTTTTGTGCGCTTCCAATACACTGAAGAGTCAAAGAAACTGGTACACCTGCCTAATATCGTGTAGGGCCCCAGCGAGCACGCAGCAGTAGCTCAACACGACGTGGCATGCACTCGACTAATGTATGAAGTACTGCCGGAGAGAAATGAAACCATGAATCCTGCAGGGCTGTCCATAAATCCGTAAGAGTACGGGGGAGGGGGGGTGGGGGGGACGCAGATCTCTTCTGAACAGCACGTTGCAAAGCATCCCAGGTATGGTCAATAATGTTCATGTCTGGGGAGTTTGGCGGCCAGCGGAAGCGTCTAAACTCAGAAGAGTGTTTCTGGAGCCACTCTGTGGCAATCCTGGACGTGTGGGGTGTCGCATTGTCCTGCTGGTAGTATTTGGCCGAACTGCTGAAGTCATCGGTCCCTCGGCTTACACATTACTTAATCTCACTGAACCGAACTTACGCTAAGGACAACACACACACTCATGCGGGAGGGCGGACTCGAACCACCCTTCGCGGGGCAGCCGTGCCAACCGTGACAAGGCGCCTGCTGGAATTGCCCAAGTCCGTTGGAATTTACAATGGACATAAATGGATGCAGGTGATCAGGCAGGATGCTTACGTGCGTGTCACCTGTCAGAGTTGTATCTAGACCTTTCAGATGTCTTATATCACTCCATCTGCACACGACCCACACCATTACAGAGCCTCCACCAGCTTGGACAGTCCCCTACAGACATGGAGGGTCCATGGATTCATGAGATTGTCTCCATACCAGTACACGTCCATCCGCCCGATACAATTCAAAAATGTGACTCCTCCGACCAGACAACATGTTTCCAGTCATCAACAGTCCAATGTCGGTGTTGACGGGCCCAGGCGAGGCGTAAAGCTTTGTGTCATGCAGTCATCAAGGGTACAGGAGTGGGCCTTCGGCCGCGAAAGCCCATTTCGTTGAATGGTTCGCACGCTGGCTCTTGTTGATGGCCCAGCATTGAAATCTGCAGCAATCTGGGGAAGGTTTGCGCTTCTGTCACACTGAACGATTTTCTTCAGTCATCGTTGGTCCCCTTCTCGCAGGATCTTTTTGCGGCCGTAGCGATGTCGGAGATTTGTTGTTTTACCGGATTTCTGATATTCTCAGCACAGCCGTGAAATATCCGTACGGGAAAATCCCCACTTCATTGCTACCTCGGAGTTGTTGTGTCCCATAGCTCCGACTATAACCCCACGTTCAAACTCACTTAAATCTCGATAACCTGCCATTTCAGCAGTAGTAACCGATCTAACAACTGCGCAAGACATTAGTTGCCTAATAATGGCGTTGCCGACCGCACCGGCGTATTCTGCCAGTTTACATATCTCTGTACTTGAATAAGCATGCCTATACCCGTTTCTTTGGCGCCTCAGTGTATTAGGTAACGAACATCGGTTGAAACAAAAAATTTCACAACATTTAAAGACATAAAGTACGAGCGGAAAAGTGCTCCTATCGGAGCACCAAAAACGCGAATATGTTCCTGTCGAACAATTAAAAGAATCTGACTGAAAAGTGGGATATTAGCTGCCTCATTTTACCTCCATCAGCATCTTTATGCGGCTCACCTCAACCTCCCAAGAGCACGCCTAATTGTAACTCACTCACACTCAATAGTCGATCGCTGTAAGTCACTCATACGCATCCATTTCCAGTTGCGCTTTCTCTCTCACTCATTCAGCCTTGACTCATTGTCATTATCTCTTTGTGTCTCATATTTTCCTATGTCACACCAACAGTCCCCTTCGTTCTGTCCTTCTGCTACAATCTCCTGTCACCTTCTGCCTCTTGTTCTCTCTTGTTCTCCTTCCCACTGCTGCTGTCTCTTCTCACTATCATTACCTCTCTCTTCGTAGTTGCAATCTGTCTCTCATTATCACTGGTTCTCACTCCTACCACTTTCTCTTTATTCCTCCGCCCGTGCCACTGTTTCCTTCACTCTGTTCCTAGCATTGTTCTGTCATTGTCAACTATGTTCCACGGCCACTGTGTCCCTCGTTTTCTCTCGCACTACCATTGTCTCCTTCGCTCATTCTCTAACACAAATACTTTCTACTATCTCCCAGTATTTATTATTTTTCCATCCCTTTCCCACTGCCATTGTCTTCTTCTCTCGCGCATAAAAAAGCGCGAATATGTTTGCATGCCAAAATTATTGGGAAAATTATTAAAGGTGCTAAGGAAGGCAGAATGAGCCAGCTTGTACCCCACTCTAAATCTTTTAATAAATAAACAGGAACATATTCGCTTTTTATGTGTTACGATAGGGGCATTTTACCTCTGGTTCTCTACTTTTCGCTGATACAGCAGGGCGTGTAACTTATACGAAAAGAAATGTACTGATCAGAAAGATTTAGAGAGTTTACTTATGTGGAACTGAATTAACGCAAGACTAATTTTACACCTCAGACCGGGTTTCACGCACAAACATTTTTTCCATGTGCTTCAGTGTTACAACATGGGCTTCCTAGATAATAACGGATACACTTTACAGCATATTTCTCCGTTCTACGTCACTTTATGAACTATATTTTCGCCTTGCACCAACTTTTGCATGTGTATTTTACGTCTAGAAACTTTGAATCTCTGTATCTCGGAAACGAATAAAGATATGAAGAAAATTTTCAAGTTAATCTGAGAGCAAGATCTTAGGAGTACTGAATACGTCATAAAAATTACAGTCATTTGCTGTGCATAGCCGTCTCGGAATCCGCTTTTGGTTATTGGATAAATATTTTTGGAAACGGGGATGTGATTTTTCTAGATCGCAGATAATATATCGATAAAATTGGAGCAATTTTCTGCTGTTATTTATTATTTATATTTCGCCTCATACCGGATATTACATGTAGAAGTAGGGTACCTCTGAATCTCTGTTTCTTGAAAACGGATGCAAATATCAAAAAAAATTTCAAGGTGGTTCGAGATCGGGATCTTATGAATATATCGTAAAAATTAAACCATTTTCTATCCATTACCCTCGGAATCCTCGAATGGATTTTGGTCTTCTGGCAACGGCGAAAATATGGTTAAGAAAAAACGTTTTCTGGGGTTTACGGAGAAACTGCTCACGAACTAATGGCGCCTCCACACGTCCATCAGTCTCACCGTAGATCACATAAAATGCAAAAAGAACCAACCGATTTGGTCCATTTACCTAAGCAGGAGGAACTGTGTAATATAACGCTGTGTAATAACGCTGTACTATAGGATAGTGCCATTAAGATGACCCTTCTGTTAAGTATACAAATGGTCTCTAGTCCAAGGGCCATCCAGAAACTTGACCCTAAGTTTTTATCACGAACAGAACCCGAGGCATGAGCACCGAAAAATACTGTTGTTTTGCACAGTGTTTTGTAGCATATTAGGTACGTAATCCGTTGTATGTTATATTTAATAACGCAAAAATATCGCAGATGAAAACTTACAATACTGAAGAAATGACCTCTCAGTAATCGTAGGCCTCCACTAGAACCGATGCGGAATAATTACGAATTTGTTATTACCAACGGCTGTTGACTTCATTGGCTACCAAGTGTTGTCCAGTTTAGGAAAACGATAATGGATAAAAGAACGTTATTGAATATTCTGTTAAAGGTACGACTGATTTTAACAGTCACATAGGCCTGAACCAATATTCTGTGCATGACTGATCAGATTAGCAACGATCTTGGTTCAAGTGGCTCTGAGCACTATGGGACTTAACATCTGAGTTCATCAGTCCCCTAGACTTAGAAGTACTTAAAGCTAACTAATCTAAGGACATCACACACATCCATGTCCGAGGCAGGATTCGAACCTGCGACCGTAGCAGCAGCGCGGTTCCGGACTGAAGCGCCTAGAACCGCTCGCCCACAACGGCCCGCTACTCAAGTGATTCACGAAAGATATTTACCACGTGATTATCGTCGCACAACGGGAATCAACGGGCTTTGAAACCCTGATTGTAGTTGGAGCTAGACGCATGGAACATTACAATTCGGAAATCGGAATCGAGATCCACAGCGTCAAGAGTGTGCTGACAATACCACACTTCAAGCATGACCTCCCACCACGGAAAACGCAGTGGCCGACGGCCTTCACTTAACGACCGAGGGCGACGGCGTTTGCGTAGAGTTGTCAGTGCTAACAGACAAGCAACACTGCGTGAAATAACCGCAGAAATCGATGTGGGACGTTCGACGAACGTATCCGTTAGGACAGTGCGGCAAAATTGTCGTTAATGGGCTGTGGCAACAGACGATCGACGCGAGTGCCTTTGGTAACAGCACTGCATCGCTTGCAGCGCCTCTCCTGGGCTCGTGACCATATCGGTTGTACCCTAGACGACTGGAGAACCGTGGTCTGGTCAGATGAGTCCCGATTCCAGTTGGTAAGAGCTGATGGAAGCCATCAACCCAAGTGGACAACAAGGCACTGTTTATGATGGTGGTGGTTGCACATGGTGTGGACTGTGTTCAGATGAAATGGACTCTGCCTTCTGGACCAGCTGAACCGATCATTGTCTGGAAATGGTCACGTTCGGCTAATTGAAGACGATCTGAGGCCCTTCATGGGCTTCATGTTTCCAAACAACGATTTCATGTCACTGGGCCGTAATTGTTCGCGACTGACTTGAAGAGCACTCTTATCGCTCGACATCAATCCCCTGGAATTTATGGGACTTTCGATAGGTCAGTTCTTGTAGAACATTCTGCACTGGAAACATTTTCGCAATTATGTACTGCTTTAGAGGCAGCATGGCTCAATATTTCTGCAGGGGACTTCCAAAGACTCGTTGAGCCCATGCCAAATCGAGTTACTGCACTCTGCCGTGCAAAAGGAGGTCACTCCCGTTTAGGGAACTGGAGATACTAACTACTGCTTCCCAATATATTTATTCCTTAATGAAATTTTACATTAAAATATATCTTTTTCTCAAACCAACAGTTCAGTTCATGGAATCAATACCAGAAGTAAGAATCACTATCAGAAAGATTTAAAGTCACTTACTTTGATTCAGCAATACATATTTTCAATAACGTTTCAGGAACCATACAAAGCTTAACTAATAATATAGTTCAGTTAAAGGAAAGTCGAAAAGATATAAAGGTGACCAAATCTTTCCGCTCCATTGAAGAACTTCTTAACACAACCGATTGATGCTTGTATGTTATTAATAATATCACATAATGTACGTACTACGTACAATCGGACTTCTGTACAAATTTCGTGATAAGTGGGTGCTATAATTTTTTTTTATTTTCTTTTTTATTTTATGGCTACAATAGCCTAAGAATTGGCGTATCCACCTAAGTGTATTGATTAAGACTTTTTTATTTCGCCCCCCCCCCCCTCTCTCTCTCTCTCTCTCTCTCTCTCTCTCTCTCTCTCTCTCTCTCTCTCTCTCTCTCTCTCTCTCTCTCTCCCTCCCTCTACTCTTTTTATTTGTGTCTGTGGAAGGTACAATACCATATCTGTTCTTATTTTGTAAATATTTATAGTTCATTCCTGTTTTCTGACATGTTACACATCCCAGAGCATCTCCTCATTGTGGATGAATTGGAACTTACTTACTCACTGGTCATACCGGACTCGAGAGTCCATTACTGCAGCAACGTATTTTCGCCATCTGTCCCTGTCTTGGGCTATTTCCTTCCATTCACCTTCAATACCTAGGCTCCTTAAATCAGCCTTCACATTGTCCTCCCATCTACGCCTCGGTCTCCCCACAGGACGTTTTCCTTCTAGGTGCCCTACCAGTACTCTGCGCGCTGCCCTGCCCTCATCCATTCGAGCTACGTGACCCGCCCATCGCAGCCTACGAGATTTAATAATACTGATTATGTCAGGGCTTGAATAGAGTTCGTGAAGCTCTTCGTTATGCAGTTTTCGCCACTCTCCGTTAATGTCAACCCGTTTTGCTCCGAAAATTTTCTTCAAAATTTTGTTTTGGATGAATTGGAACGAAGAGTATATTTATTCTAAACTAATGTCATCGTCCCATAAATTTTGTCAGCTCAGTTTATACGTTATTTACTACGCCTCCCTTTGGCCTTCACCGAAAGAGGACATTTAAAACTGAAAGTGGATCCCAGCAAGGAGACTGCATTTTCTTGAAGTGGGTAAATGAAAAAGGGGTACATGTTAATGGAACACACGTAAGCCACCTTCCACTTGTTGATCACATTTTACTCTTCACTTGTATAGCAGGAAAGCTTCCACAGCAACTGGAAGAATACAGTACAAAAGGTTAGAAAGTAGACCTCAAAACCAATTACAATATAAATAAAATTCTTTTGACTAACGTATCCGAAAGAGAGTAGAACAAATTAACAATAAAATCATGGAAACAGCTAATGAGCTTTGTATTCTAAGTCAGCTGGACAACGAAGGAACGGCAAAAAATAATAAAAGTATCCTGTTGTGCAAAGATAAAATAAATGTATTTAACTCGTATTGAGACATTCCTGAAACGAGACTTTTACACTCAGTGTGTATTAAAGGTTTCGACTTAAGACACTGGGGATATGGGTTCTTAACGAGAAAACCATTCACAACTGAGGGTTGCACAATGAGCAGTGGAGAGATGTAAAAAAAAAAAGAAAAAGAAAAAAAAATCAAAGCAAACAAACGGTCAATGGAAAAGCTGAAGTGGAAAGAGTGATTATGACAGCATTTTATATCCAAACTGAGACGGGATGCTTTGCAGCCAGCAAAATGGGTGGTGTATGGGCCGTAAACGGCATTAGAGAACTCGCAAGAGCAACGTGGATTCATGTAGCTAAAGTCTATGGCGTGGGGACCTTCATCCAACAGTAGATGGCAAATGATGATGATGATGATGATGATGATGATGACTGCAACGAGATATACCACAACTGAAAGATGGTTATGACCATATTCCTTTGAATGTTCAGTAGCAAAATGTCGGTGATTTGGACGTGCTTTGGACCAGGGCCACCTGTGGTTAGAAGTTTTGGATACTGAATCTGTGATTAAAAATAGTTGCTACCAAGCACGATGATGCCGTGGCGCCATTCAATTACACTGGCTGTCTCAGCTAGCTTCTCTCACCCTCACGCCATCAACTGTCTTCCAATCTGAACATATGGTCGTCTGCTACGTGCCCTAACGCCATTGATATTCATCGTGACGTTTAAAGCCCGTCTGAATTGTCTTCATCAGCGGCAAGTATTGGAAATAGGACCGATAGACGCTGGAGAGTGGATGAATCGCCTAATGTCTCGCGTGCGACACGTACAGTCTGTAACGCAGCTGTTACTCATGTGCACTGAAGAATGTCTGCTTCATATATGTCTTCACCTGGAAAGGAGACACCTCCAAGAAAACCTAGGTTACTGGCACAGTTTCAAAGCATGGAAGTCGGACACAGTTTAGATAGTTCTGTAGCGAATGTAGAAAGAGAGATTTCACTATTCCGCTACACAATGCTAACAAGTAGAAAACTACGTGTTACAAAGTGGATGCGTGAACGACGCAATCCATTCCCATTGCTGTACGTGTCAGTGTGCCAGATTACACAGTTCAAGCAAAGATGCTTACTACGTCACTTCTCTCAAGAGACATACACTGTCGTGTCTGAGGAAAACATTAGCTCAGTGTCAGAAAACAAGACCAAGCGAGAGCTATTATAATCCGTTCAGGCAAATAAATTTAAATCTGTGTATGAGTACGACGCGGTGAGTTGGATTTTCAACGGAAAGACGGTTTCTGTTTTCAATGATCTCCCTATCACTGGGATCCAAATCGAATCAAACTTATTTGGAACATAATTCAATGAAAAATATCAGCAAGAAGTGTCTGAAATCTGGCGTTGAAACTAAGAAAGGTCTGCTGCAAAGCGTAAACTACTTTACCACAGTGTGCGCTCGCATTAGACTTACCGAAGCACTAGGGTAGAAAAAATATATGTTTTAGTCTATCGTTGCAATTTATTTATTTTTCAAACTGGCTAACGGTTTCAGAAACTTCCAGTACATTATTAGAAAAATAAAGGAACAGAAATTTGCAAGATATCCTTCCTGACAATAAATGTATGGTGTACAGCGCAACCTTAAAATATACAGTGCAACCTTTGCCCCGGCATGCAGTCGTCAGCTCGCTTCCCAAGTAAGTGTTCAAGTACGAGGGCTGTCCACAAAGTACATTACGTTTTCGTTTGTGTCCGTTAGGGGCGGGGCTAGCGCGGCCATCTTGGTGTCATGGCATTCCGCCGCTCAGTCGGCATCCTGCCGTGCTAGAGAGATGCGTGCTGTACTCCATAGAGTTACTGTGACAGTTTGAAATGTCAGCGTTAATTGAAAATGCCGCGAAGTGTGAAGTGCGTGCTGTAATAAGGTTTCCGACTGCAAAAAACTGTACACCGATATAAATCTATCGGCAGCTTTGTGACGTGTATGGGGACAACATAATCACTGAAGGTGAAGTGCGTCAATGGGTCATAAAATTTAAAAATGGCCGAACTAACGTTCACGACGAAGAGCGAAGTGGAAGACCCAGCATAGTGACTGCCGAACGTGTCGAAAAAGTCGATGCCGCGGTCCGTTAAAAACGTAATTTCACAATAACGGAACTCTCTATGAGTTTTCCACAAATTTCACGAAGTTTGTTGCACGAAACCATTACCGAAAAGCTTGGTTACCACAAGTTTTGTGCAAGATGGATACCAAAAATCTTGACAGAGATTCACAAAAATCGGCGAATGGCTGCAGCGTTAACGGTTTTGGATGCTTACGAGAAAGATGGCGACTCATTACTCGATCGCATCGTTATTGGTGACGAAACATGGGTTAAGCATGTGAACTGCGAGACAAAATTGCAGTCAATGCAGTGGAGGCACACAAATCCCCCCCAATAACCCAAAAAATGCATGCAGACAATGTCGGCAAGGAAGGTGATGGCGACTGCCTTTTGGGACAGAAACGTGTGATTTTTGTAGATTTCCTGGAAAGAGGCACTACAATAAACTCTCAAAGGTATTGCCAAATTCTGCACAACCTCAGAAGAGCAATACAAAACAAGCGCAGGGGAAAGTTGGGCTCAAAGATCTTGCTGATTCACGACAACGCCCGGGCCCACACGGCAAATGCCACTCGTGAAGTTCTCGAATCTTTTAAGTGGGAGTTGTTTCCTCATGCGCCGTACATTTCCGACCTGGCACCGAGCGACTTGCACTTATTCCCAGCAATGAAGAAGTGGTTCGCTATGCAGCGTTTTAATGACGACGCACAGCTTCAAGAAGAGGTAACCACGTGGTTGAAGGCGCAGGCGGCCGAATTTTACGACGAAGGAATTTCCAAGCTCGTCCATCGCTACGATAAGTGCCTTAATTTAAATGGCAACTATGTAGAAAAGTAGTATTTAAGTGTGGCTTTCATCTGTATATAATAAAAAAATTTCCAATACTTTATTTATTTTTAATTCCAAAACGTAATGTACTTTGTGGATAGCCCTCGTATTAAAAGAAAAGATCAATGTTCACCATTAAACAGATGTAAATTGCGGCCAGCAGTAATAAGAATGTCCAATATGTACAGACTTTCACAGGCTGAAACTTTTTTTTTATTTTATTTTTTTTTTTTTTTAGTGTGGTATTGGTCGCTGTTCCACCGACCGTACGCCGGGAATATGTAGTACTAGTTGCAGTGTCCAACGCCGCCAGGAATGTTTAATATCTGCCACACAAAGTGATTGGCTCCGTGTCTATAAGTATTTTTAATTGATTTCTTCAAGTAAATTTTCGCAAACTTTGAATTTTTCCCTGTATGGAAACAGTATCAGTTGCGCCTTTTTTGTTCTATTTTGCGATAAATATCTCACTGTGTGTCTGTAGAATTCGTCTCCTTTTTCAGCTTTCACTGTTTCAATTAGGCTTGCATTTGAGAACGACTCGAACTGTTCGAACAGTTTACCTCACATATCAGCAAACATCGGGTTCTGTTCGACCTTTTCTGAGCGGTTCTAGGCGCTACAGTCTGGAACCGCGCGACCGCTACGGTCGTAGGTTCGAATCCTGTCTCGGGCACGGATGTGTGTGATGTCCTTAGGTTAGTTAGGTTTAAGTAGTTTTAAGTTCTAGGGGACTGATGACCTCAGAGGTTAAGTTCCATAGTGCTCAGAGCCATTTCAACTATTTGGTCGACCATTTGATCGCCCCGCGATCTAGTGTGATTTACCGATACTATATCAACGAACTACCTTAGCCTTTATAAGGCAATGTACATTTTATTAATAAAAATAACTGTGGAAGACGGACTAAAATATCTTCTGGGGTACATGTCCTATGTAACAACGACAACTAATCAATAAATAAGAGTTTGCAATAATATCCCTGTCAAATTCGCGAGCTGTCGTTCGTCACGCTATCTGGTGACGTCTAATGGTACTATCTCCGATATGCGTATTGGCGCTGGAATATTTTCTCGCCGGCCGCGGTGGTCTAGCGGTTCTAGGCGCGCAGTCCGGAACCGCGCGACTGCTACGGTCGCAGGTTCGAATCCTGCCTCGGGCATGGATGTGTGTGATGTCCTTAGGTTGGTTAGGTTTAAGTAGTTCTAAGTTCTAGGGACTGATGACCTCAGATGTTAAGTCCCATAGTGCTCAGAGCCATTTGAACCTATATTTTCTCGCGATTGGAATTACAGTCAGTTTACCACGATATGCACTGCAGCGACAAAGAAACTGGTACACTTGCCTAACATAGTGTAGGGCCCCCGCGAGCACGCAGAAGTGCCGTACCACGACGTGGCCTGGACTCTACTAACTTCTAAAGTAAGGCTGGAAGGAACTGACCCATGAATTCTGCAGGACTGTCCATAAATCCGTAAGTGTACAATGGGGTGGAGATCTGTTCTGAACAACACGTTGCAAGGCATCCCAGATATGCTCAATAATGTTCATGTCTGGGGAGTTTGGTGGCCAGTGATAGCATTTAAAGTCAGAAGAGTGTTCCTGGTGCCACTCTGTAGGAATTCTCGACGTGTTGGATGTCGCATTGTCCTACTGGAATTGTCCAAGTCCGTCAGAATGCAAAATGGACATGAATGGATTTACTTGAATGACAGGGTGCTCACGTGCGTGTCTCCTGTCAGAACCGTATCTAGACGTATCAGGGGTCACTCCAACTGCACACATCCCACACCATTAAAGAGCCTCCACCTGCTTGAACAGTCCCCTGCTGACATTCCCCACTTCATCGCTACCTCGGAGATGCTGTATCCCATCGCTCATGCGCCGACTATAATACGTTCAAACTCACTTAAATCTTAACAAACTGCCATTGTAGCCGCAGTAACCGATGTAACAACTGCGACAAACACTTGTTGTCTTATACAGGCGTCGACATCAGTGCCGTACTCTGCTTCTTTACATATCTCTGTATTTGAATACGCGTACCTTACGTCTGCTCAAATTTTTATTAGGGTATAGTGTAGAAATTTGAAGTAAATCGGTCAAGAACCACATACATACATGTTTCAAGGCAGATTACGAAATCATACTTAGACGGCGATCTTCCTCTTGTCTTGTAGGTAAAGTGTACAAAATTTCATCAAGATCAACACAAAACTGTAGATTTTCATGAATTACAAACGAACTCCCAGACGCTCCTCTTTGTGTATGTATGAGATGTAATACAGTTACTGCCAAAGTAAGTGGCCAGAAATAGGTCCAGCTCATCGGTAGGTACTTGTACCTATAGAGCAATAAAATTGTCAAAGCTGTTGGAAACACGATTTTTTGTCTGAAGGATATTCAATAAAAAGCATTATTTTAAACGTACGTGTGGTCTTACGACTTCTGAGAATGTGATATGTCGTACTACGTTTCACTAGTGCCAAGAAAGTTTCGAATAAGAGGGTACCCCCACTTCTGTGCCTACAGTGATGGTGGTCCAAAAATACAGAAAGAAGCGAGCAGGAAACTTCAATTTATGGATGTATAGAACAAAAGAGAACAGCAGAAGATGCAGCGTTAGACTAAGTGAAATGGCATGACATATAAGAACTGCTGCACAACACTGTTAGAATTTATTTTCCCGTCAGCATTAAGTTTATTAGAGACAGAGTTCTACCTGTTGTTGGAAAAAGATAGGAACAGGCATCGAACATTGTCTTTTTTGAAGCAAGGATTCTGGTCTTCGTTTGTAATGGTATGGATACATAATAGTGGATGGTCAGTGCTCAACAGGAGCTAAAGGATCGAACTACGACCACCAGTGTTCTTAAAATAAAATAAAATAAATTATTTTAGCAATACTGTGAGATTGTTCACTCATGGGGCTCTTGTTTATAGTAAAGTATTGTAGGTAAATGATAACAAGGAAATTCAAAACTTTTCAGGATTCTATTTCCTCTTGGTGTACTGAATGTTAACTCTCTTTAAACGTGGATAATACAAAACAATAGCTACAAGAAAGAAAAGAATCTATTAGCATCCATTATACGAATAATGGTAAACCTTCGGACACTGCCACATCGTCTACACGTGTATCGATAACACTTAAATCATTAGAGAGGGAACTAGAAGTTTCCAGTTCCTACATATTTGTATGATACAATTTGTTAGTGTCCACTTTATCACTCTGAAGTTTCTGATAGTATTTTCTCCACTTCATGTGTGTTTGTATAACTCCTATACAAGTGAGGGGTTTATCAAGAATTTTATTTGAAGAACCTGCACCTAACAGACTAACTTACCAGATAACCAAGTTTTCTCACAAACTTGTGCAGAGAGTGATTAATGACCTTTCGTTGAGCCATGTCTCTCTGGTGCGTCATCGTAAAAGCTGGTCGTTCTGTTTTCTATGCGTTACCTACTGCCAAAATCGCTTAGTAAATATTAACTACAGCAGCAATTTACCAAAAATTCTGTACTTTCATTTAATTAGGCGGTCAGTCAGCTTTTCCTGTGCCTGAAACAGATCTCATAAATGCATTTTATAATGGCGTTATATAAATACAGGGTGTTACAAAAAGGTGCGGCCAAATTTTCGGGAAACATTCTTCACACACAAAGAAAGAAAATACGTTATGTGGACATGTGTCCGGAAACGCTTACTTTCCATGTTAGAGCTCATTTTATTACTTCTCTTCAAACCACATTAATCATGGAATGGAAACACACAGCAACAGAACGTACCAGTGTGACTTCAAACACTTTGTTACAGGAAATGTTCAAAATGTCCTCCGTTAGCGAGGATACACGCATCCACCCTCCGTCGCATGGAATCCCTGATGCGCTGATGCAGCCCTGGAGAATGGCGTATTGTATCACAGCCGTCCACAATACGAGCACGAAGAGTCTCTACATTTGGTACCGGGGTTGTGTAGACAAGAGCTTTCAAATGCCCCAATAAATGAAAGTCAAGAGGGTTGAGGTCAGGAGAGCGTGGAGGCCATGGAATTGGTCCGCCTCTACCAATCCATCGGTCACCGAATCTGTTGTTGAGAAACGTACGAACACTTCGACTGAAATGTGCAGGAGCTCCATCGTGCATGAACCACATGTTGTGTCGTATTTGTAAAGGCACTTGTTCTAGCAGCACAGGTAGAGTATCCCGTATGAAATTATGATAACGTGCTCCATTGAGCGTACATACTGACGAAACTAAAATGAGCTCTAACATGGAAATTAAGCGTTACCGGACACATGTCCACATAACATCTTTTCTTTATTTGTGTGTGAGGAATGTTTCCTGAAAGTTTGGCCGCACCTTTTTGTAACACCCTGTATATAAGGTATTATGTTTAGAAATTTATGATATTCTAAGATTCATGTAATAATAATCATATCATACACATATATAAATCTGTGTGTGTGTGTGTGTGTGTGTGTGTGTGTGTGTGTGTGTGTGTGTGTGTGTACACATACTACTTATATTTGAGAATCAGTCTGCAGGGATAAGAACCACATAGCTGCCATAGGGACAGGAAGAGGCTACTCTGCACAATAGGTGTGCTATACAGGTAATATCAGAATATGTCCCAGGGGGTAAACATACGGATGGGCATGTCTGAGCAGAGGGAGGCAGAAGAAATGGGAAGGCAAAGGTGGAAGGAGGAGATGGGTCAGAGAGGAAGGAGCAGGGGGAGGGGTAGGAGGCACGTAGAAGATGGAGAGGGGTACTGGGACGATGGAACAAGAAGAGCAGAAAGGAGGAGAGGGTGAGATGGATAGAAAAGAGGGAAGGAGACAGACAAGGAGAGAAGGAAAGAAAGAGATGAAAAGACAGGAGGAAGAATGAGGAGTAACAATAATCATAAGAAGAAGGAGAAACAAAAAGCAAGAAAGTTCCAGAATGAGATTTTCACTCTGCAGCCAAGTGTGCGCTGATATGAAACTTCCTGGCAGATTAAAACTGTATGACGGACCGATATTCGAACTCGAGACCTTTGCCTTTCGCAGGCAAGTGCTCTACCAACTGAGCTACCCGTCCTCACAGCTTTAATTCTGCCAGTACCTCGTCTCCTACCTTCCAAACTTCACAGACGCTCTTCTGCAAACCTTGCAGAACTAGCACTCCTGGAAGAAAGGATATTGCGGAGACATGGCTTAGCCACAGCCTGTTTAGTTATACAGAGTGCTGGGGTAGATATTGTGGTAGGGCTGGATATTATGAACATTGGTACCTAAATATGTACCCACTTCAGTGTGTTAGTTGTTTTTTTTTCCTTTGCGTCACAAAGTTTCCTGCGAACGAGTCACATAATTTACTTCTTGAGTTTTCTGCACAATCGTAGCTGCACCCTCAAGTAGAGTATGCCTGTCAGTATAGACTAAATGTTTTGCGTCCATATGTCCACAATTCAACATATAACCTGCTGCCCAGGACAAAATAAGCATTAATGCCACTCTTTCTGCATGTACTTGGAGGTACTAACCAACCTAAAAACACACTACTCCTAAAAGCTATAATTATTAGCCTGCAAATGAAGTCAATACTAATGTAATGTTGTTGAGTACACTGTCCTCAGTCACAAATAAAAATATCTGCACTTATACACCTAACACTCTGTATAGTCGACAACATGATGATGATGATGATGATGATGATGATGATGACGATGATGATCGGTTTGTGGGGCGCTCAACCAAGCAGTCATCAGCACCCATACGAAGTCCCAAATATTACACAGTCCAATTTAGACACAGTCCAATCTAGCCACTTTCATGAATGGTGATGATTATGAAATGAGAACAACACAAACACCCAGTCCCTGGGCAGAGAAAAATCCCTAACCTGGCCGGGAATCGAACCCGGGTCCCTGTGATCCAGAGGCAGCAGTAGTCCACAACATAAAATACACATGACTTAATGCAAACCAACAGTTTTTCTAGAGCAACAATAAATGACATTTCAATTCCAATTACAAACAGTAGTAAAAGATATAAAGGACAATATTCAGTACATGTATTAAGTACATTATGTAACAAATTGTTTTTACTCTCATCTGAAAATTTTACTATAACGTTTGATGCTCCACACTTCAGTTGTTTGCATTCCTTTTTATGTCATTTCAGCTGCCCGGGGCTCAGGCTTTATTGTTCCATATTTACATCAATGTTGCTCCGATATCTGTGTTCAGAGAACACTGCTACACAATATGACCAAATGTGCCAATTTGTCCACATTCGCATATGTCTGACTTTTGCCGATTTTATGAAGACATACAGGGTATGGTCCATGTCCCGTTATGAAACGAACCATGCCTCTGCTTGTGTTCATTTATTGCGGATTGTTCCTTTCTCGAATGTCAGCGAATAATTTATACTGCCAGGTGACAATCATTACACAGTAATATCTTCTATATTGTTTTTCGAGAAATGTAAAATTTCTTCCAACGTTTTACAGTCAACGCCGCAATTTTCTTGTCCTCCACCGCTTTCTTTGCTATAGCCCAACGGCGCGTCCACAGTGAGGTCAATCCAGCGCTCCCCAACACCACAGGAGCGTTTTATCGCCGTGCCCTCCCGTACGGCCCTAATTCCCCCCCCCCCCCCCCACCCCCTGGGGCAGACGTAAAACGTCTCCGGAAGCCGTCACACTAGATTGGCAGTCTGACGTCTGCAGGAGACGACTGGCGTGATCCATCTTTCAAACGTCCTTATTGAAGTTCGAATAAAGTTTCCGTTGAACTCTTACACTAGCAACATGATCGAGCTGAAAAACTCGCAACTCTTCTGTAAATCGAGATTTTTCTGCTTTCGTTTGCAACTGGTGGCACAGCCCAAGAAATTTCTGATCTCATTTCCAAAAGAACTACCTTCTTCACTCGTTCAGTTACCTCCGCACCCTTCCGATGGATCTCAAAATTTTATCTTTCGGTTACACCGATAAAGTGGTTGCTTTCTCAAACGAATTTCACTTATATGTCTATTTCTAATTAATATCTTTTGAGTAATGAGTAATTTTTCGGAAGTGGATAATTTCCCCAATGCATTATCCTGTAGCAAGGCAATACGCAAAGTACATTAACAATGATTGTTTTTATGACTTCAAAGTCGACATGGCGGAATTAATGGTAAAATGAAAACGCAAGTTTTAAATTTTGCTTTTAAGAAATCGTTCATATAGGAAAATCGTACAAACAATACCGTTGTTTGACCATCGCACGCACTCCCATAAGAAGGACACACACTGACGGGGAAAAAATAACACAACACTAAGAATGAGTTATGCGACGCAAACAAAATTTGATAGGCGCGTTTCTACATCTAAAAGACGATGTCTGTTCAACTTTCCCGCCAGTCGCACAAGAGTGGCTCTAGTAGCGCCAGTATTAGGATGCAAATCAGGTTTTCTTTAATTGCGCGACGGAACGGTCGTGAGCGTTAGTTACCTTTAAGACTGGAGATGGTGATTTGATGTTAGTCAAGAGTGTTTTTAAGGCGACAAAGACGCCATTGTCAACAGCTCACTGAGTACGAACGGGTTGGAGCTGGGTGTTCCTTCTGCAGTATAGCAGAAAAACTTGGCAGGAATGGGTAGCCACTCTACATGGTCGTTTGCAGCGGTGGACACGAGAATGTATGGTGGCAAGAATACCGGGCTCTGAACGGCTACGTTGCGCTACCGAGAGACTGTCATGTTCGGCGTATGGCTCTGGCACTTCGTAACGCAGCCGCAGCAGCAATTGGCATCACAATGACGAAACGAACTGTTACAAATCGGTTACTTCAAGAACAGCTTCGAGCAGACGCCCTGTATCGTGCATTCCATTGAACCCAAATCACTGCCATTTGCGACTTCAGTGGTGTCAAGCGAGAGCTCATTTGAGGGCCGGGTGGAGATCTGTTGTGTTTTCTGTTGAAAGCTGGTTCTGCCTCGGTGTCAATGATGGCCGTGTGTTGTTTTGAAGGAGGCTAGCTGAGGGCCTGCAACCACCCTGTCTGCGTGCTAGACACTCTGTGAAAGGTATGTGCTAAGGTCTGATCAGGGTAGCTCCAGAAAATAGTCGGTAGTTGCCAACCGCAAGGCGGAACGAGTATAATATCTTTCAGTAGGAGGATCTTTGATGGTTAAGAGAGCCGGGAGCGCGCAGTAAAAAACCGAGGAGTCGCAGGTAGGTGCCCGGAGGAAGCAGACGTGTGGTGACAGCATTAAGGTAGGTCGCTGCCCCTGACCTACCTTTAGCACGTAAATGAGAGAAGATAACCATTTCAAACTGGTTCTTGTTAGATAATGTTCAGAGTTAGGATTTGTATGTCCAAGTAAGCGTTTCGTAAAATCTTTTGTAAGAGTGATTCGTGCTACGAAAATGTTTGAAATAGTTGGTTTTGTGTATGACTTAAAATTTTAACAATATATATATTGAGATCAACATTGTGTTTAAATCTAACAGCCTGAATCATAATCCACATCCTTTGCTTGTAGTGAATATGAAAATGAGTAGTAAACTAAAGTTACCCACCAATGAAAGAACCAAATAAACATCAGGGCCAAAGGTTAATTTTCCAGTACCATCTTAATGCCATTGCACAAACGGCATTATTCTCTTAAACTTGATTGCTGAGTCAAATACATGTTGCATTTCTGGCAAAATGGAGGAGTGCAAGAAACAAGTTCACAGACGCAGTCAGATGCAGGTTTGCTGAATAATTAGTTTAGAACAATCGTATCACTGATACTTTCACTGAATAAAAGGATCCAATTTTGGTTAGATACTTTCAACTAGACCTACACCTGGAGTTATGGTCTGCGGTAGCATTCACGTGGTTATCCCACGCACCCTGACTCCCAATTTGTACGGCAGTCTTGTGATTCCACCTGTTGTGCTGTCATACGTCACCACCATTCCAAGGGATATTTTCCAACAGAATAATGCTCGCCCACATACTGCTGTTGTAACCCAACATACTCTACAGAGTACGACATGTTGCCTTGGCCTGTTCGATCACCAGATCAACCGAGCACATATGGGACATCATCGGACGACAACTCCAACGTCACCCACAAACCGCATCATCTGTCCCTGTATTGACCGACCAAGTGCAACAGGTATCGAAATCCATCCCACAAACAGACGCCCGGCTCCTGTATAAGACAATGCATTAATTTTATCTTGGAACTCTTCCATTTGGTCTGTGTTTGCATAGAAAAACAACAATATCAGAAATTGAGTCCAACTTGATGCAAAACACCTTGTTATTCGTTTATTTCTTTATTCTCACAAACTAGTTTCGGCGACAAATATCACCACCATCAGTGGTTTCTTTTATAATCTAAAACATTCAGAAAATGGCATGATTATACAAACACGGAGGCACACTATTACGTTTTTACTATTCACTTTTTGAAATATAGTTTTCTATGGATACTTTCATACATACAAGGTATTCTGAAAGTATCCATAGCAAACTATACTTCAAAAATCGAGTAGTAAAAGTGTAATAATGTTCCACTGTGTTTATATAACCACGCTATTTTCTGCATGTTTTAGATTTTTTTTAAAAAAAAAAAAAACAAAAAACAAAAAAAACAAAACGCTGATGATGGTGATATTTGTCGCCGAAACTAGTTTGGGAGAATAAAGAAATAAACGAATAACAAAGTGTTTTGCATCAAGGTGGACTCAATTTCTGATATTGTTGTTTAACACAATGCATGCATGTTTAGGTGCTTGCATTCAACGTTCTGGCGGTCACACCGGTTATTAATAAACCTGCATTTCACATCTGCATTGGCTTATGTCGCGCTTCCATTAACCTGCGATCTTGCCGCTTTAATCACTTACGTATGTTACCTAGACAAATATATTCCTAAACTTTCATTAGTCTACATTAATTAATTTTTGCTGTCGCAATTTTTTTCCTGTCAGTGTACTAATAAGCTTCACTAAAGTAGAGAAACAACTAAAAGAGCTGATAGTAAATAAGTAACCCGGTCTGGATGGAATCCCAATTTGGTGTTACAAAGGGCACTTTACGGCTTGGCCATTACTTAGCTTGCATTTATCGGAAATCTCTCGCCTTGTGCAAAGTCCCAAGCGATTGGAAAAAAGCGTTGGTGACTCCTGTATATCAGAAGGGAATAGAACGGACTAGAAAAATTACCATATCGTTAACACTGATTTGCTGCAGAACTCTTGAACATATTCTTAGTTCGAATATAATTTAGTTCCTTGAGATGAAACAGTTTTTGTCCACGGATCAGCACGGTTCTAGAAAGCATCGCTCGTGCACAAATCAGCTCGTCTTTTTCTCACAAGATATGCTGCGAAGCATGGATGAAGGGCAACAGGCAGATTTCATATTTCTACAGCTCCGAAAAGCATTTGACACAGTGGCCCACTACAGAATGTTAATGAAGCTGCGAGCACAGATAAGATTCCCAGATACGTGAGTGGCTCGACGACTTCTTAAGTAACAGAACCCAGTACGTTGTCCTCAACGGTGACTGTTTATCAGAGACAAAGGTATCGTCAGAAGCGTCCCAGTGAAGTGTGAAAGGACCGTTGTAATTTTCGGTATACATAAATGAGTTGGCGGACAGGGTGGGCAGCAGTCTGCGGTTGTCTGCTGACGATGCTGTGGTGTACGGGAGGGTGTCGTCGCTGAGTGGCTGTAGGAGGATACAAGATGAGCTAAACGAAATTTCTAGTTCCTTTGATGATAGCACGTAGGTCTAAATGCAGAAAAATATGAGTTAATGCGAATGTTCTAATACAGTATCAGTAATGTGAGTAATGTGCTGCCTGACTGTCATGTCGATTAAATACGTAGGTATAACACTGAAAGTAGTACTAAACGGAACGAGCAGACAAGGATTGGAGTAGGGGACGCGACTGGTCGACTTAAA
This sequence comes from Schistocerca piceifrons, assembly GCF_021461385.2. NCBI lineage: Eukaryota > Metazoa > Arthropoda > Insecta > Orthoptera > Acrididae > Schistocerca > Schistocerca piceifrons. Next base: position 338,020,443 of record NC_060140.1, on the reverse strand, counting down.
TTGGGGGAATTTTGGGAAACTGTGCTTCATCTGTAAAGGAGACCGCATATAGGACGCCAGTGCGACACATTCTCGAGTACTGTACGAGTGTTTGGGATCCGAACCAGGTCGTATTGACGGACAACATCAATTCAGAGAGGGCTGCCAGATTAGTTACCGGTGGGTTCGAACAACACGCAAGTTCTGTATTGCGGAGATGCTTCGGGAAGTCGAATAGGAGTCGCTGGAGGGAAGGTGACGTATATCTCGAGGAACACTGTTGGGAATCTTTAGAGTAACCGGCATTTGAAGCTGGCCAAATCAACTGTCGTCAAAGTAACTTTGGCGTCAAGACCACGAAGATAGCCGGCCGCTGTGGCCGAGAGGTTCTAGGGGCTTCAGTCCGGAACCGCACTGCTGCTAAGGTCGCAGGTTCAAATCCTGCCTCGGGCATGGATGTGTGTGATGTCCTTAGGTTACGTTAGGTTTAAGTAGTTCTAAGTCCGGGGGACTGATGACCTCAGATATTAACTACTATAGTGCTTAGAACCATTTGAACCACAAATATATGATATGAGAGAATTGTAGCTCTCACGGAATCATGTAGACCATCTTTTTTTCATCGCTGTATTTGCAACAGGAAGAAGAAAGGAAATGACTAAAATTGGTGTAGAGTACCCTCCGCTAAGGTTGCAGAGTATATGCAAATGTAGCTACAGACGTGATCATTTCAGTAGGTTCACTATATTATTTTTCCACGTTACAGTTTTATCGCTGGTTCCCAGAAACGTGGAGTGTTCCGTTATATGTAACTCTTCTTGATGTTATACTGCATTCACCGTTCACATGTATGTCTCACACTACGAGACAGAATGAGCAGTGTCTTCACATTATTTAGAGCCTTGTTGTGGAAAACGGAGCAGTGATCTTCATAAAATATAATTTTATCTATATGTCAATGCTTCTGATAAAACAGTTAAGGGTGCACAATCTTTTGGTTCATTATTTGCAGTTATTGTTACATTGTTATAATTAAAATTAGTTTTTAATTTCTGTCTCAGTGTTCGAACTCCATTATGAGGCACAACTTGGGGGAATAAGAAGTGCCGTGTGGTGGCTGTTTATTTTCGAGTCATAGTTATCTCCACCGTAAACTGGAAAACCATCCAAGGCGGCTGCATGTTTCAAGTGACTGGTAGAAAGACGATGTAGATTGAAAAAGGTTATACAGCTAGTGGTTTTCAGCCCTGTAACGGTAAATTGTGTGATGATAAAATTATCACGTCAGTATCAGTTAGCGGACTTCATAAAGTGTTCAACTAGTGTTAGCGCGCATGTTACAAACCACAATCTCTCCAGTTCGTTACCTGGCTGTCTTACGTGAAATGAGAATTAGTGCAGTGGCCAGCAAATGTAATTGTAACTACATAAACATCTGTCAGATAAGGCGGATAAGAAGAAGCGAAATTATTAGTTGAAAGCGAATTTCTTGCAGCTTGGCATACAACTACATAAAAGATGGGAGGCACAGCATGGCCTCGCAAGGGACAAAGTTCAGATTTTCGTCCGGCCAGTCCGAGCTTGATTTTTGTAATTGCCCTATACATCTATACATACAATCTACAAGTCATTGCACAGAGTGTGATGGAGGGTCCTTCTTGCCGATATCAGCCACTTTGTGTCCTATACTATTCGCAAATGGTCAGGGGAAAATTGTTTTAGATGGCTTTTATCCAATTATCATGGATCTTAAGCGAGATATACAATGGAGACAGCAATACTATTGCACAAACCTTCCCGAATGCCGTTTACCTAAATTTACCAAATAGGGTTTCACTAGAAGAACATCGTACTTCTTCAATAGATTCCCAGTTAAGCAAGTGAACGCTTCCGTTGCGCTCTAGTAAAGTATGTACCGACTTATTATGATCCTATCCTCGCGTTTCTGAATTTGTTCGTTGTATTCTGTCATTCCTAAACGGTGACGACTCCAAATACCGAAGGAGTACTCCACAATAGTTAATACTAGCAGCATCCACGACACGATTTTCTTTACAGATGCACCTCGCTATCCCAGAATCTTCTGAAAAAGTGTTTCCTTCACCTTCTCTAATGTTTATTTCACCATTTTACGTTGCCGTAGCGTTTCATATCGCCTCATGAAGCTTAAAATATCGTGAACTCATACATTGTACTTATATAACACCATTGCAAAATGCGTTTGTAAGACCTGTTGCAGGCATAGTTAAATTAATTGATAGCCTCAATAAATGAAAGTATAGAATTCCAGGTAAATTGCTGCTATTGTTAATATTTAAAAAGCGAATTTGGCAGCGGCTGACCTATAGAAAACAAAACGACCCACTTTTACAATGAAACGTCACAGAGACACGGCTATACAAAGGGTCAGTGTTCACTCTCTGTAGAAGTGTGACTTTCGGAAGAAAAATTGCTACTCTAAATAAAATAGTCTGTTAGGCACGTGTTCTTCAAATCATATTCTTATAAACTCATCACTTGTACAAGAGTGCTACATACATGGTCTTCAAACCATATTCTTGATAAACTCGTCACTTGTACAAGAGTTGCGCACACGTGATGTGGAGAAATTAGAAAGGAGTGATAAAGTGCACGCTAACAGATTATATCATGTAAGTAACTAGGAAATGGGAACATCTAGTTCTTTCTCTAGTGATCTAAATGACTATAAGACGTTAAATTTAAGTATGTTGTATTGTATTGAACTGGGGACCTAGAAAGGACGGAGAGGTTTCGTCCGTGCTCATTTCACGTTGCCGTAGCGTTTCATACCGTCTCAGTGGTTCACAACCCCACAACAAGTTACAGCAGTCCACTCACCTCATCGCCGCCCCACACCGAACCCAAGGTTATTGTGCGGTTCGGCCCCCAGTCTCACACCAGACGAATGTAACCCCAAAGGTTTGCGTGGAAGAGTATTTTGGTGTACGCATGCGTGGAGACAGTGTTTGCGCAGCAATCGCCGACGTAGTATAACAGAGAAGGAATAAGGGGAACCAGCCCGTATTCGCCGAGACAGATGGAAAACCGCCTACAAACCATCCACAGACTGGCCGGCACACCGGACCTCGACACTGATCCGCCGGGCGGATTCGTGCCGGGGACCGGCACGCCTGACTATCCGCAAAGCAGTGCGTTAGACCGCACGCCTAACCGGATGGGCTAAGTAGCTTTAGTCGTAGTACATTTTTTTAATAGTGATGGGTCATTATTTCCACCTTCAGCACTCAAACAGCTAGTGTTTTGTTGAAACACTGCTGAAAGAGATTCGTAAAGACGTGGCTGATCACTTTTAAAGCGTCACGAACCACAACACTTGGCCCTGTGACGACAGATCTGGTGTACGCATTTTCTGACGTAATGTGATGTGGGTGTAGCTATCTTGTCACATTTTTTCTTGAGGGGGGGGGGGGGGAGGTGTTTATCACATTTCTGACGTTTAATTCGACCCCTCACGAATTTCTCTGCTGTACCAGCCTCTTCATTCGAGAGTAACACTTGCACCCACATCCTCGATTAGTTGTTATATGTACTGCATTCTCCAACACCGCCTACATTTTTTACCCGCTACAGCACCCTCTAGAACTACGGAAGTTATTCCTTGATGTCTTAGAACATGTCCTATCGTCCTGTCTCTCTTTCTTGTCTTTTCCGTGTGATCCTCTCCTCAACGATTTTGCGGAGAGTACCTTCATTTCGTACCAGTCAATCTATTTTCAGCACCCTTTAACATCATCACATCTCAAACATTTTAATTTTCTTCATTTCTCTTGCTACAAATGTACATTCTCGTAAATTTCTTCCTCGAATGAAAATTGATGTTTGATGCTAGTGAATTTCTTTTCGGTATGAATGCCCTTTTTGCCAGTACTAGTCTGCATTTTTGTCTTCCTTGCTTCGTCTGTCATGGGTTATTTTGTTTCCAAAGTAGCAGAATTCCTTAACTTCGTCTACTTCGTGACATCGATTTTGGTGTTAAGATTCTTACCATTATCATTTCTGATACTTCTCGTCACTTTTGTGTTTTTCCGAATATTCTCAATCCGTGTTCTGTACTCATTCGGCTATTCATGCCATTTAACAGGTCCTGTAATTCTTCATAACTTTCACCGAGGATAGCAATGGCATCGAAGTATCTTGTTACTAATAACCTTTCTCCCTGAATTTGAACCCCCCTCTTGAACCTTTGGCCGGCAGCGGTGGCCGAGCGGTTCTAGACGCTCAGTCCGGAACCGCGCGACTGCTACGGTCGCAGGTTCGAATCCTGCTTCCGGCATGGATGTGTGTGATGTCCTTAGGTTAGTTAGGTTTAAGTAGTTCTAAGTTCTAGGGGACTGATGACCACAGATGTTAAGTGACATAGTGCTCAGAGCCATTTTTACCATTTTTTTGAACCTTTGTTTTACGTCCTCTGTAGCTTCCTCGATGTATGGATAGAACAGTGGGGGCGAAAGAATGCATCCCTGTCCTGCACATTTTTTAGTCAGAGTACTTCCTCCTCGATCTTTCAATATTATTGTTCCCTCACGGTCCTTCTACAAACTGTGCAGGGTGACTCAAAAGAACAAGAAATACTGGAATGGATTCTAATGGATGAGCGTAGTTACTTTACAAATATTTTTATGTCAATATATAGTACAGGATATGCCATTACTGAATGCCACAAGCATTTTTATTTCTTGAATATCACATCCGACAGATGAGCTCCCCAGCAGCACACACATTCCTGCAGTCTGATAGAAACATTATACATCGCTCGACCTAACATTTCAATAGGAATACTGGAAATTTCCTCCCGTATTCTTGCTTTAAGTTCTTCGGTGGTAGGAAGTCTAGTACCGTAAACCAGGTTCGTAAGGTGGCCCACAGGAGAAAATCACACACTGTTAGGTCATACGATCTTGGGGACCATACGGTGTCACAGTGTCTTGGAATGACGCGATTAGCAAACAATCGTCACACAGCTCCCATCGATATCTGTGCTAACGCAGTGCGCACTAATTGCGTCATGCTGAAACTAACTGTTGGCAGGGAAATGAGGCAGTTGATAAGCTACAAGACTTTCCATCATGGCATCACTCCAAAGGGACGTTAACAGTGGTTGTGCACCCATCATCATCTTAAAAAAAGTAGGATCCTATAACACCATGTGATGACACGACGCACCATACAGTAACCTTGCTGCTCTGCAATGGACGCTCGTGTAGCTGACGTAGATTTTGCTGAGCCCAACAGCGAAAATTCTGTCTACTGACAAAGTCAGTGAGGTAGAAGTGAGCTTCGTCCGACGTCCACAGGTTGTTCACTTTCAGCATCTGTTGAACAATCGAACGATGCAACTGTAGAGACTCTGCGTGACGTCGCACAGAACGCTGTAGGCTTGTTACGAAAGCAGTTGGCACAGCCTCGATGCTGTCTCCCGTACGAGTATTTCGGGGTCTCCCTGTAGATTGCTTCTTCAGTGCCGAACTCGTTGCTTTAAAACTGAGGATCCAGGTGTTGTTTGCCAGGACCACGCCGTCCGATGTTGAAATGACGCCGAAAATGTCGAGGCGCGGTCTCAACACTTCCATTCTGATAATAGACTTTTCCCGCAAAGGCTCCGTGTTTACTGTTTCCTAAATGGCAAGATAGTGCGAGCAGCATTCTATGTCTCATTCGGCGCCACCTGCCACCCAGCATTGCCACAACACATTCCAAAATCTCCCATTCATTTGAGTCACCCTGTACATTACGCGTCTTTCCCTACAACTTAAGCTTACTTTTCTTAAAATTTCGAACATCTTGCACTATTATATACTGTCGAACACTTCTACAGATCGACAAATTCTGTGAACGTGTCTTGATTTTTCTTCAGTCTTGCTTCCGTTATCGAGCACAACGTCAGGATTGCCTCTCTGGTGCGTTTACCTTTCCTAAAGTGAAACTGATCGCCATCTAACTGATCGTCAGTTTTCTTTTCCATTCTTCTGTACATTATCCTTCTTAGCAAATCGAGTGTATGAGGTGTCAAGCGGATTGTGTGAAACTTATCTGTCATTGCTATCTTCGGGATTGTGCTGATATTTTTTCCGAATGTCTGATACCCCGTTGATTTCAGAAATTGCGGAGCAATGTTATCTATGCCTTCCGCCTTATTAGTACGCAAGCCTTTCAAAGACAAACTATGGCTATAATAGTGAATTACCTTCCATACACTTAAGTATCGACTCAGCTCTTCTTCTATCACGTCACCAGATAGTTTCTTCCCCTGGTAGAGGCCTTCATTGTAATCGTGCCACGTATCCGCTCTTTCCTCTCCGTCTAATACGGTCTTCTTGAAAGCAGTTATTATGGTTTACCTGGACAGGATTCCGATTGATCAGAGTATTAATGTAGTGTGAAATTCCGGTGGTAGCTGATGTGTCTGAACAAAATGCACAAGATGTTCTTGTGTGTACCTCTTTCATAATTCTAAAATTCTAATCAAATTATTTTGTACAATTAGTATTTTTTCCGTAAGCAGGTAGCCACCCCATTGCTTATCTCGTACCAACAAAATGTGCAAAATATGTTTTCACTGATGGTGTCTATGTCTTTAACGTCTACCTGACAGAATTAATGGTATGTAGTTACTTCAACAGATCCAGTATAGGATTCTTACGGATTCTTCTTACAGATTGGGTACCAGAAACATGGAGCTTTCTATTCAATATAATTTCTCCTGTTGGTATATTATATTTATTAACCACCTGTACTTCTTACAATATTAATCAGAATGGGTAGCGTCTTTTCAAAGATGATATAGAACTCTCTTTTGAAAAACGAAATAATAACTTTCACAAAAGTCAATTAATTCTATAAGGGGCGTTTGAAAGGAAACGAGCTGGAGGCATAATTATCGAAACCAGTAGCTGCATGTTAGATGTATTGACCCTGGCTGTTGTGACACTTAACCCACTGTGACACAAGGCGGTGAATGGCTGTCTCATAAAATTCCCAGGGCTGCGAAGTTAACCAGTTCCGCACGTACTACTGGACGTCGTCGTCCGAGGTGAATCGTTTGCCCCTCGGAGTCTTTTTAAGGGGACCAAGATGAACCCTCTTTTGATTCACTTCCTGCAGCAAGGGACAACAGTGGATGCCCAGCGTTACTCGCAAACCTTGACCATCCTTCGCCAATCGATCATATCAAAACGACCAGCAATCTCACCCATGGGGTCATTCTGCTCCACGACCCTGCAAAGCCTCATGCTGCCAACACAGTCGCGGTACTCCTGCAGAAATTCACATGGGAGGCTCTCTGCCACCCTCCATACAGTCCGCACCTCTATCCCTGTGATTACGCCATTTTTGGTCCCCTTAAAATGCGACTCTCTCGCACTTCTTTGGAACACACTTAATGTTCCGCTCGTTTCTGTTGATTATTCCACATCCGGTACAACAAACGGATTTCTTGTAGTCAAAAATTCTTGAAACCAGTCACTTTTGTATGCCCCTCATTCGCTCGCCACCCTTCAAGTACCTATCATTTTATCATAATAGAAATACATATCTCACTTAACTGTTGCCTTAAATATGCACTCTCAGACATTTTTCCATTGCTGCTGTGTGCATCAGAGACCAGGTACCTTGCATTCTACACACAATTCCAGGCGAGAAATCGCAAGTTTTTTTTCAGATGTGTCTAATGAACGTGATGTCAACTTACTATTGGATAAATTTCGAAGCGCCTTGGCACTTGTCATAATTTAAAATCTAACCACAATTTGTCGAAACATTGACACCATTCAGACGCATGTCTGTTCACGGAATCATCAAATGCAGGATATGTTGTAAAACTTTCAGGAAACAATTTAAATGTATAGCCATATCTCTGCGAGAAACAGCAAATCAAATGCTCACTCCTACTGCCAATTCTGATCCTTTCTCTTTTTGTTTTTCTGATGTTAACGTCATATTCTTTCTTACTCCTCTAGTAGTTACTGGTATTCCAGCACTTCCCCATATTCCTGAGTCTCTTCTGCCAGGCCAAAAATCCAAACGTACCTCCTTGTACCCCCCATGAACCATGGACCTTGCCGTTGGTGGGGAGGCTCGCGTGCCTCAACGATACAGATGGCCGTACCGTAGGTGCAACCACAACGGAGGGGATCTGTTGAGAGGCCAGACAAACGTATGGTTCCTGAAGAGGGGCAGCAGCCTTTTCAGTAGTTGCAGGGGCAACAGTCTGGATGATTGACTGATCTGGCCTTGTAACAATAACCAAAACGACCTTGTTGTGGCAAACGGCTGAAAGCAAGGGGAAACTACAGCCGTAATTTTTCCCGAGCGCATGCAGCTTTACTGTATGGTTAAATGATGATGGCGTCCTCTTGGGTAAAATATCCCGGAGGTAAAATAGTCCGCCATTCGGATCTCCGGGCGGGGACTACTCAAGAGGACGTTGTTATCAGGAGAAAGAAAACTGGCGTTCTACGGATCGGAGCGTGGAATGTCAGATCCCTTAATCGAGCAAGTAGGTTAGAAATTTTAAAAAGGGAAATGGATAGGTTAAAGTTAGATATAGTGGGAATTAGTGAAGTTCGGTGGCAGGAGAACAAGCCTTCTGGTCAGGTGAATACAGGGTTACAAATACAAAATCAAATAGGGGTAATGCAGGAGTAGATTTAATAATGAATAAAAAAATAGGCGTGCGGGTAAGCTACTACAAACAGCATAGTGAACGCATTATTGTGGCCAAGATAGACACGAAGCCCACGCCTACTACAGCAGTACAAGATTATATGCCAACTAGCTCTGCAGATGATGAAGAAATTGATGAAATTATGATGAGATAAAATAAATTATTCAGATAGTCAAGGGAGACAAAAATTTAATAGTCATGAGTGACTGGAATTCGAGTGTAGGAAAAGGGAGAGAAGGAAACATAGTAGGTGAATATGGATTGGGGTTAAGAAATGAAAGAGGAGGCCGTCTGGTAGAATTTTGCACAAAGCATAACTTAATCATAGCTAACACTTGGTTCAAAAATCATAAAAGAAGGTTGTATACATGGAAGAATCCCGGAGATACTAAAAGGTATCAGATAGATTATATAATGGTAAGACAGAGATTTAGGAACCAGGTGTTAAATTGCAAGACATTTCCAGGGGCAGATGTGTACTCTGACCACAATCTATTGGTTATGAACTGCATATTAAAACTGAAGAAACTGCAAAAAGGTGGGAATTTAAGGAGATGGGACCTGGATAAGCTGACTAAACCAGAGGTTGTACAGAGTTTCAGGGAGAGCATAAAAGAACAACTGACAGCAGTGGGGGAAAGAAGTACAGTAGAAGAAGAATGGGTAGCTCTGAGGGATGAAGTAGTGAAGGCAGCATAGGATCAAGTAGGTAAAAAGACGAGGGCTAGTAGAAATACTTGGGTAACAGAAGAAATATTGAATTTAATTGATGAAAGGAGAAAATATAAAAATGCAGTAAATGAAGCAAGCAATAGGGAATACACACGCCTCAAAAATGAGATCGACAGGAAGTGGAAAATGGCTAAGCGGGGATGGCTAGAGGGCAAATGTAAGGATGTAGAGGCTTATCACACTAGGGGTAAGAAGATACTGCCTACAGGAAAATTAAAGAGAGCTTTGGAGAAAAGAGAACCACTTGTATGAGTATCAAGAGCTCAGATGGAAACCCAGTTCTAACTAAAGAAGGGAAAGCAGAAAGATGGAAGGAGTATATAGAGGGTCTATACAAGGGCGATGTACTTGAGTGCAATATTATAGAAATGCAAGAGAATGTAGATGAAGATGAAATGGGAGATGCGATAATGCGTGAAGAGTTTGACAGAGCACTGAAAGACCTGAGCCGAAACAAGGCTCCGGGAGTAGACAACATTCCATTAGAACTACCGACAGCCTTGTGAGAGCCAGTCCTGATAAAACTCTACCATCTGGTGAGGAAGATGTATGAGACAGGCGAAGTACCCTGAGACTTCAAGAAGAATATAATAATTCCAATCCCAAAGAAAGCAGGTGTTGACAGATGTGAAAATTACCGAACTATCAGTTTAATAAGTCACAGCTGCAAAATACTACGGCGAATTCTGTACAAACGAATAGAAAAACTGGTAGAAGCGGACCTCAGGGAAGATCAGTTTGGATTCCGTAGAAATATTGGAACACGTGAGGCACTACTGACCTTACGACTTATCTTAGAAGAAAGATTAAGTAAAGGGAAACCTACGTTTCTAGCATTTGTAGACTTAGAGAAAGCTTTTGACAATGTTGACTGGAATACTCTCTTCCAAATTCTAAAGGTGGCAGGGGTAAAATACAGGGAACGAAAGGCTATTTACAATTTGTACAGAAACCAGATGGCAGTTATAAGAGTCGAGGGGCATGAAAGGGAAGCAGTGGTTGGGAAGGGACTGAGACAGGGTTGTAGCCTCTCCCCAATCTTATTCAATCTGTATACTGAGCAAGCAGTAAAGGAAACAAAAGAAAAATTCGGAGTAAGTATTAAAATCCATGGAGAAGAAATAAAATCTTTGAGGTTCGCCGATGACATTGTAATTCTGTCAGAGACAGCAAAGGACTTGGAAGAGCAGTTGAACGGAATGGACATTGTCTTGAAAGGAGAATATAAGATGAACATTAACAAAAGCAAAACGAGGATAATGGAATGTAGTCGAATTAAGTAGGGTGATGCTGCGGGAATTAGATTAGGAAATGAGACAATTAAAGTAGTAAACGAGTTTTGCTATTTGGGGAGCAAAATAACTGATGATGGTCGAAGTAGGGATGATATAAAATGTAGATTGGCAATGGCAAGGAAAGCGTTTCTAAAGAAGAGAAAGTTGTTAACATCGAGTATAGATTTAAGTGTCAGGAAGTCGTTTCTGAAAGTATTTGTATGGAGTGTAGCCATGTATTGAAGTGAAACATGGACGATAAATAGTTTGGACAGGAAGAGAATAGAAGCTTTCGAAATGTGGTGCTACAGAAGAATGCTGAAGGGTAGATGGGTAGATCACATAACTAATGAGGAGGTATTGAATAGTATTGGGGAGAAGAGGAGTTTGTGGCACAACTTGACGAGAAGAAGGGACCGGTTGGTAGGACATGTTCTGAGGCATCAAGGGATCACAAATTTAGCATTGGAGGGCAGCGTGGAGGGTAAAAATCGTAGAGGGAGACCAAGAGATGAATACATTAAGTAGATTCAGAAGGATGTAGGTTGCAGTAGGTACTGGGAGATGAAGAAACTTGCACAGGATAGGGTAACATGGAGAGCTGCATCAAACCAGTCTCAGGACTGAAGACCACAACAACAACAACAACAACCTCCTTGTATTATTATCTTTGTCAGTCTCTTTTTCACAAATAAATATTGATGTCTTTTCTGGTAATGCAACTACTTTTTTACTATTTCTGTCTTTATAATTTCTAAGTGTCCATATAGTCCATACTAAACATAAGACCCACATAATCACAAAACATCGAGAACGTATGGTTAGATGTAAGAGAGGGTCTTATGGATGTACTAGCTTAGCGCCCACTGGTTCGTTCGCGTGTACTGTATGGTCTGCATTGATTTTTTTCCCCTTAATGGAATCTTTATGTTGCTCAAAAATTGTAGCATCTTCTAAACTTTTCACGCTAATTAAGGGCATAAAAGCATGGTCTTTTCGGAATTTACTTCTGACCAAAAAGGGATTCTGGTAGCTAGAGTCGGAGATGTGTGTTAATCCTGCCTTTTGAGTTCTCGTACTGATATTTTCAGAGAAACATTCATCCTCTAACACATACATATTTAGAAGTCATATATTAATTTTCAAAGATTTAGCTTTGTTTTAATATAATCAAATATTCTCATAAAAACGTTCATCCCCTATTTCACTCTCTTTGGGGTTGAATTTCCAAAAACGCTGAAGCACGTATTTTTTTATTTCTAACCTTGAAGACAAATACCAGTATACATATACGTAGCTTTAAAAATACTTAGTAGGGCTTAAATAACTATTTGTTTAATAAAATCACCGTCTGTTTCACCCCCATAATGGTCACATTTCGAAAAATGCCGAAAGATGTATTTCTTTATTTCTGACAGAGAAACCAAATACCAATTTTCGTAGCTCTAGCTTCAAAATTGCATTGATAACGCTATTTTTGAAGAAACATTTCATCCCTTATTTCAACCCCTTATGGAAGGAATTTTTGAAAAATTATAGTATAAAATAAACACCCTTTGCAAATTTTCTTTCCTTAGTGGTTTGGGCAGGGCAATGATGACTTGGTGAGTGAGTGAGTCAGTTGAGACATTGCCTTTTATATATAGAAATATTTAGGAATTAGAGAGAGCACTCCATAAGATGGCATCGGGCTTACTGGTCAACAATATGGTAAAACATCCAACACCTTACTGAAATCTAGGAAAACGTAATGTAGCTATTAACTGGCATCGACCATTTGCTAGGCACTGCGCTGAAAAACTCCAGCTTTGTTTAAAACGAATGATTTTTCTCCAACACACGCCCATTCTTTGAGAGAAGCTTCGGTTTCTTCAGCGAAATCAAAATCCTCGACCTTATAGTGCGCAGTAGAAACTAGTAACACAATGACATTGACGATACTCGTCTGCAGTTCTCTGCATCCGTTGTAGTGCACCTTACTGTGTACAGGTGTGACCTACAATCTTTTCTAGTCAAGCGACTTTGCATAGCATCAAAAAAGTCGTAGGAGGCGTGAATGGATTCCACAGTGGAAATTGTATATGTCACACATCTCTCTTGCGACGGATACGAGTTCTTTCAAACCTCTTTTATAGTGGGACTGTAGCCATTTATGTTACTGAAACATCGTCCAAATGGTGCCCGTAGAGTCCAATTAAAATTACTTGATAGTGAACATCTGTCATTTGTCGCTACAGTGTTGCCACATCGGCTACCGCTCGGTTATTGGTGACGCACAAACACAGCGGGCCACCTCACAAATGCTGTTAATGTGTAGCCCTGAGCAATGTTGCCGTGGCCGCCGCGAGGTATGTTGAAAATGCGAGATGCTCTGCGGCAGCTGATTTTAAATGACCAATGGCAACTGCAGCAAACGACGATTTTTGCAGCCCTGAATTTAAACTCGTGCCCTAACCTAACACAACCTTGACATGTGCAATGTACCCGAGAAAACGACAGTCACCAATCTGCGGCAGAACTAAAATCAGATCGCTTTGTTCACGGCGATTAAAGTTAACCTCTACGAGCAAAGTCAAGACAGAAAAAAATCGGTTTCAGCGCTAAAAGTAAACTGTAATTTCTCGCTGGCATCGGCTACAAAAAACTAACCTCACGCCAGCTACAGAGGATGACGCATTATCGACTGATGAGGACTCCTGGTTGGCGCTTGGATGCAGATTATAGGCGATGCAGACAGATTCCAGACGAAGAAAAGGTGATAGGAAGGAAAATAAGAGCAAATCAAAAAAGTTAAGACGATGATGAAAATGGTGTGGCAAGGAATTAGAAACAAAAAACTGTATTTAAACCAATTAACTGAATAAAAATAATAATCAAATTCTTTTGATTAGCTTTGGAAATAAAAATAATTTCCCTATGGCTTCAAATGGCTCCGAGCACTAAGGGACATCACACACATCCATGCCTGAGGCAGGATTCGAACTTGCGACCGTAGCGGTCGCGAGGTTCCAGACTGAAGCGTCTAGAACCGCTCGTCCACACCGGCCGGCTAATTTCCCTATCTTTGACGAGATTCGAACCTATAACTTTCTACACGGGAGGTTTATTTGCTATCCATTGCGCTACGCTACAACACTTGGTTCCAATCCATACTTAGGAACGTGGAGATCCAGTCGCAGTCCAGCCTTCAAAAGGGCGGTTTCACCAAGTGTCAAGCCGGCCGAGGTGGCCGAGCGGTTCTAGGTGCTACAGTCCGGAACCGCGCGACTGCCACGGTCCCAGGTTCGAATCCTGCGTCGGGCATGGATGTGTGTGATGTCCTTAGGTTAGTTAGGTTTAAGTAGCTCTAAGCTCTAGGGGACTGATGACCTCAGCAGTTAAGTCCCATAGTTTTCAGAGCCATTTGGCACATCATTTTTTTTCACCCAACGTCGCTCTAAGCTTATCTACTGTAAGCTGATAACTGTGATTATAACTGTATACGTGACGCTGAATCATGTTTTGTGCGGAAGTATCCAGCAGTGTTTGGCTAGTGCTGTATATGAAGCGTGTGTATTTCATAGCATCGTTTTGTGTGTTTGTGTGTGTGGGGGGGGGGGGGGGGGAGTTCTGTTATTCAAATGGCTCTGAGCACTATGGGACTTAACATCTATGGTCATCAGTCCCCTAGAACTTAGAACTACTTAAACCTAACTAACCTAAGGACATCACACAACACCCAGTCATCACGAGGCAGAGAAAATCCCTGACCCCGCCGGGAATCGAACCCGGGAACCAGGGCGCGGGAAGCGAGAATGCTACCGCACGACCGCGAGCTACGGACTTCTGTTATTCGTGTGTGATGAAATAACAGTGCCAGACCCATGATTGGAGATCCAAACACATCAAAAAAGAATGCCGGACAAGGAACTGGAAGCGAAGTTACCAACCGTTGTGGTAATTTTGCAACAGCGAGGAGCTTGTGCGTGACATTGAGCGCTCTGCCTGGTGAAAACCAGCACCAACGCGTTAGATATCAACTATCAAGCAATTTTAATCAGACTATAAATCATTTCACTCATAGGAAAAAAACTGCAATAACTTAGAAGGCAATACTCATTGGGTTCGTACCTTACTGCAGCCATTGGTGGTTTTAAATCCGTTAGCGTTAAGGATCTCCCAACACGTTAAACGTTTCTCCAGATGTGGAGTAACTAGCCTCCTGCCACGGTAATATTCCCTGCTTACGTTGGCGAAAACCATCGTGGATGACTTTAAAATGTTGTTTGTCTGAGGGGCGGCACCTCGCCTTCGCCCGCCTGTATCCTGAGAGACGCAGACCTCATTAAAACCTCTCACCCCACTGTGGGAGGAGCGCTTTGAGAGGGGAGAGGAAGCTGTAAGCCGAGGAGATCAGCGAGCGTTGAGCAGGAAAAGTAATGAGATTGCAAACCCTGCCGCACCTGCGGAAACTCATTTGTCTTAGGCTTAGCCAGGCCTCTGCTTTCTAGCGTGACTCCACACAGCAACTGACACTACTGCTCGCAGGAAAAACTTAAATGTACAGGGTTTCAGTAGGCTTACGGTGACCACAAACGGGAACAATGGCACGCGGACTCCTTTCCCATTCTTCTTCCTCTTGAAGTGCCTATCCGTTTTGGATGCTAGTGACCATCACAGCTATATCAATTCAATTTATTCGAAAAAGTTCTTCCTTCGTGTGTAAAGTCTCTGTCCTTAAGTTTCCGAGTCAAGATGTCCTGTTTCTTCCTCGTGTTCTATTAAAAGGTATCTTTCCTTGAAGTATGTCCTGCAGCATTTTATATTTCTTCACATTCCTCATTACGTGGGCGAGACATTGTCGTTACCTGCATTATAGTGTGTTTAGGACTTCCTTTCCTTTCTTCATTTTGTGTAGAATTACTATGTCAATAATTTTGTGTGTCCGTAGCACTCTTAAAATTCTTCGACACCGTTTCTGAAGCCGAACTGTGTAGGTGCCGTTTGTTCTTTACAGATTTTATACATTCTTTGTGAGTAATTTTTAGAAATATTTTCAAGAGATGAGTCATCAGGCTTATTGTTTTGAAATGTCTACACTTTTTGCTCCTCGTTTTTATCTTGTGGGTGCACTATGACTCCAAATTCCCGTCAAAAGTAATTTATCCTAACGAACAGTTTCATTCACTGCCTGTTTAGTCCCTTCACAAGACTAAAAGCATTTCTTATTGCTCCAAAATCAGGCATCGGACGGTAAAAACTTGCATTTTACAAATAAACGGAGCGGGCAACATCAAGGAACCAAAGATACAATGACAAAGAACATATATAGGGTGGACAAAAATGTCCCAGAAAATATATCATGCACGTTAAGAAGGCAACGCCACTAACAAGGGGTAGTCAAGCCAAAAGGAACCAGATCGAAAAAATAGTTAGCAAACTGAAACTTCCTGGCAGATTAAAACTGTGTGCCGGACCGAGACTCGAACTCGGGACCTTTGCCTTCCGCGGGCAACTGCTCTACCAACTGAGCTACCCAAGCACGACTCCCGCCCCTTCCTGACAGCTTTACTTCTGCCAGTACCTCGTCTCCTACCTTCCAAACTTCACAGACGCTCTCCTGCGAACCTTGCAGAACTAGCACTCCTGAAAGAAAGAATACTGCGGAGACATGGCTTAGCCTCAGCCTGGGGGAAGTTTCCAGAATGAGATTTTCACTCTGCAGCGGAGTGTGCGCTGATATGAAACTTCCTGGCAGATTATAACTGTGTGCCGGACCGAGCCTCGAACTCGGGACCTTTGCCTTTCGTGGGCAACTGCTCTACCAACTGAACTACCCAAGAAGGACTCGCTCCCAGTCCTCACAGCAAAGGTCCCGAGTTCGAGTCTCGGTCCGGCACACAGTTTTAATCTGCCAGGAAGTTTCATATCAGTGCACACGCCGTTGCTGAGTGAAAATCTCATTCTGGAAGTTAGTAAACTGTTTATAATTTCAGAAGTACTCGCCAGAACTGTTAATACCTTTATCCCACTGTGAGCCAAGACGATATTGCAGTGCCTGCGTTATTCTGATTACGATGCAAAGTTCTTTTGGACATTCATGCAGCCGGCCGGGGTGGCCAAGCGGTTCAAGGCGCTACGGTCTGGAACCGCGTGACCGCTACGGTCGCAGGGTCGAATCCTACCTCGGGCATGGATATGTGTGATGTCCTTAGGTTAGTTAGGTTTAAGTAGTTCTAAGTTCTAGGGGACTGATGACCTCAGAAGTTAAGTCCCATAGTGCTCAGAGCCATTTGAACCATTTGAACATGGATGCATGTCCAAAGGAACAGGCACTGCGGCAACTGCAGCCGTTATGAAACACATCAAATGAATTCGCAATTGCGAATAAGGACATTGATCGGCTGTAGAATGGAATGACGACAATGAAATTTGTGCCGGACCGGGACTCGAACCCGGATGTCCCGCTTATCGTGAGCGGTCGCCTCACCATATGGCTCTCCGTGCACGACTCATTACCACACCCCAACTTCCATATGTCGTCAACCATGCGTCTACGACCTGTACTCGTAAATCCATTGTGTATATTCCCGTACAGATCAAACACTGTACTTGAAAGGCGCTTGCCCAGCAGATAAATACGATATTGCAGTGCATGAATGCCTTTCCAAGGGAACTTAGCATCGTACTGAGAATAACACAGGCACTACAATATCGTATTTATCTGCCGATATCTGGCAAACGACTTTCAAGTACAACGTCGACCACTCGCGACAAGAGGGAAATCCGGGTTCGAATCTCGTTACGGCACAAATTTTCGTTGTCATCATTCGACTCTACAGCTGATGGTTGTCCTTATTCGCAACTGCAATTGATTTGATGAGACACAAGACGATCGGTGCTACATAGAAAAACGTTTCCGGATGCATAAGGAACCATGATCGTAAGCAGGCGTGCACCTCTTTGTCCGAAGCAAATCGACAGCCACGAACGTCTTCTTCGGGGCTCCAAGAACATGTGAGTCGCAATGGGTAGAAGTGGGACTGTATGGAGCATGTGAACGGTTTCACTGCGAAATTTCCGCAGTGTACTCAAATCAACCGACGTAGCATGTGGGCGTGCATTATCCTGAAACAGAACTGAAGTTGCCAAGGCTGTTCCGAATACACTGCAAAAGTTTCACCGGGAAGCCCTTACACATCCTCCAAAAATATCGGCAAGTGTTCCAGCCAGACAGTTACCCATTTCTAATCCTTATTTTTGATACAAATGTTCTTATTAAATTGAAAATAATTGTACTATAATGACTTTTGTAGAAGTTCAATTAATTCAATAATCTCCTCAGGTGCTGCTTTCTTATTTTCCTTAATAACTGCAACTGTCTCTGCAATTGGAAAGTTAGTATATAAATTGGTAATATCATGAGATGCAAGACATGACTGCTGAGAAATTTTAATATTATTCAAAGCTTGTATTAATTCTAAACTGTTTTTTCACATTAGTATGATGTTGTATGGTATACAACTCTTTTAATTTTTTATTCAGTATTTTATTTAACTCATAGTTCAGTGATGTCATATTATTCACAATCGGCCTGATCATTTTTCTAATTTACATGTTTTAACCTGTGATCTTAACTTAGGGAGTGACACAATCGTGTATTTTTTTCTCCCTATCAGTAAAAAGTAATGCTTTTTAAGCATTGTATGAAACTTATTAGTTGGTTCTTTGTTAACTTCTATAACGTCATTACTTGAAAAGAATTATTCTGTTTTTTTAGTGTAATCATTATCACAAATCAAAACAATGGTGTTGCTTTTGTCTGCCTTGGTTGCTAATATTTTATTTTCATGAAGCTTTTTATTAATAGTTTTTAAAACAGTTTATTCTGTATTTCTACTTAGGGAATTTTTACTTTCAGCATTGATTGCTGTAGCTACCTGTACACCAATATTAGTTGTTTCCAGATTTTTCTATTTAGTCATTTCTGTTGCTATTTTTACCTCTGCAATGGTCTCTTTAATACTGTTTCTGCCCAATTCTTTGGGATATTATATTGTAAACCCTTATCAATCAGCTTCAACTCTTCTTCAGTAAAAGTGATGTCAGTAAGGTTAATCATTCTGTCTTCAAACTTATTCTTATTTGCTTGCTGTATTTCATACATACAATTATTTACTAACAACAAAGACTTAATTTTGTTATCATGTCTTTTCTGTATTGGTCTGAGAGACTTATTCACTTTGATGCATATAACACATTGTATTGCAATGAAATGTTCTTGTGATAGATAATTTTTTAAAAGTATTCCTATATTTACTGACTTTCTTTGTTAAAATACAGTGCTGTTTATAAAATTCTGTTATCTGCAAGTTAACCAAAAGTTTTCACTTCTAGCTTTAACTAACTGTGCTAATTTATTGTTGTTATTATACTGATTTTTGCATACTTTGGGACTATTTTAAGCAAAAGATATTTCTTGTTAAAATCTGTAGCTATTTTTTGCTATTTTCACTGATGTTTAGTACAAACACCGGTATAAAAACCAAAATGCTAGTATACATTGGTATTATACCAAAGAAACTAAGTTTCATCTCAATACAGCATTATAACAACCAATATATTGTTGTACACAAATTACAAAATGCCAGTGCCATGCTTCCCATTAAGCTGTCATTTGTTACAGTCTTTCACACAGACGATTATAAGAACAAATTAAAATTCTATTTACTAGATATAATAACTATGTGTCACATCAGAACACTATATATAAAAGCATATAGTGCTGGATGTGTTGTATATCTGAAGGAGGTAGGAAGGGGGAGGGGAGGATGGGGGAGAATGTAAGGGAAAGGGGTGGTGAGTAAACTATACTTACTGTATGGAAAGGGAAGAGGGGGAGGTGGTTTCTTGGTTGTATGTATTGTGACTATGGCTTCACTATTGTAATGTCAAATAAACATTTCACTTATATTATAGTCACAATCCTTTATGGTAATTATGTCAGATTATATCATTTATGAGTACTGATAATACAAGAAGGATTAAATACAATAAATATATTAAATTCATTAACAACTACAAAATTTTGTAAATAAGAAACAAATGATACAACACACCAGAAATTGTAATATTATATGAGGTACAGCACATTAAATCAGTGGTCATCAAGATGTAACATTCTGTGTACCAAGAAGGACAACAAAAATTGGAGAAACAGCATCAGAGAGTAACAGAATTGAAGGATTCTGAGGCAGGAGACAACAGAAAATGGACACAAAGAAGTCTAAATAGGCAGAGAAAAGCAGTGAAAAGATGGTAGGATTTCAATGAAGATCTCAAAAAGTGATGCATTTAACAATAATAATAGTAGTGCTGTTATAATAGCAGTACTATGCATTGTTCAGAACAATGAAACAATTCCAGAAAACTAGAAAGTCACATTAATTCACCCTCTTTATAAAATGGGGAACAAAACAGATATCAATAATTATGAGGAATTTCACTGCTACCCTTTGAATGCGCAATCTTATCGAAAGCTCTTCTGGACATATCATATCCTCAGTTACATAAACAAACCTGTGGGTATGAAACTTGATTTAGAAGTAACGGATCCCGTCCAGAGAAAAATTCTATATTTTAAACAAATAATTACTTATATGAAAATATCATATTAAAAGACTGTGCCAATATTTCTTAATTTTAAAAAGGCATGTGTTTCAATAGACAGTGACTCCCTCCTCCAAACCCTGAAGGAATTTGCAGTAGACAGGAAAACTCTGAAAGTGATTAAAGAAACACTTACAAACACAGTATCTAAAGTTAAACTTCTCGAAACAACTTAGTCCCCACCAAATTATATTAGAAGTCAGACAAGAAGACAGCTTTTCACTGTTATTTTTTTTGTAAGTGAATGTAAAACAGAGGAATAAGAGCAAAAAGTTAATAACTATGTAAAGTTAGTTAAATGGAAAGAAAAAATAAATTGTTTGGTCTTCACAGATGATCTGATAATAATAGAGGGAACTCAGAGAATGCAAGGAAAGGACCAGAACTTCTGAAGGAGATAACGGAGATGACAGATCTACAGATATCATATGAAAAGACAGCAACAAGAATTTTAAAAATCAAGTATGGTAACAACAAGAAAACAGACAACTTTAAATATATGGGAGAAAATATGAATATAAAAAGTGAAAAAGAAGCAGGTACAATCAAGACTAAAAAATGAAAAGAGCAGGCATGATGTAACAAATATGTACAACAAAAATGTTTTTCTAAAGATATTAAATTAAGGCATTATAATACAGTTGTAAAACCAGTAGTCCTCTATGGATCAGAAGCACTAATTTTATCCAGATGCAAAAGGGTATTAGAAGATCTGGAAAAGATACAAAGAAGAATCCAGCGAAAAATGTTAGGTCCAACGAAGAACAAGGATGCCAATTGGTTTTTTGGTCCAAATAAAGAAATACACTCGTTCTGCCTTAAAATAACAGACATGACGTGGAAAAGATGTGTTACAGTTTATGGACATCTGGAGAGAATGGAGGAAGACAAATTAACAAAGACTACCCAAGTATTCTTCCAGAACAGTTAAACAGACAAAGAAACTGGGTGGGGAGGCAAAATTAAAAAGAACTTAGAAGAAATGCAGGTTGAATAGGAGACCTTACTATATAAAGAATCAGACTAGAGGTGAAGAAATACAAAGGTTTTCTGTAAGCTAAAAGAAACGAAGAACAACTGGTGTTAAATGGTCAAATGAGATGAAAAGATCCCATTCTGAGAAAATGAAAGAGAATCGGAGGAAGGAAAAGAGAAATAAATGGTTATCTTGACATGGTCCTCAGTTGATATGTAACGATGGAAAAAATACAGTAGTGCTATGCCACGTAAAAGTGTTGAGTGCAGGCCTCCAGTGGTTATTCAAGTTTTCGGGGTTACACTGCAGGAAAAAAAAAATTAGTACACCTGGAAAGATGATGTCAGTTTTGATTCTATGACGGATGTGCCACCTGGGAAACAGAAGATATACTGGTAATGGTTTCAAAGTCGTCCGCCAACACATAGCGTAGTGGCATAGCTACCAAAGCACTATCTGTGTCTATCCTTCAATGGAGAATGCTCGCAGCCGGAAAGCTCAGTGTAGTGGAAACGTATGTAGCAGGCAGACAAGCACACCACGGAGAGGCACTCGCGCTTCGTACAGTCCACTGAGCGAGTTTGAAAGGGGCGAATTGTGGCCTTCCAAGTGGCGGGATGGCTCTTTCTGAAACAGTCATACAAGTCGGACGTGAGAGTCTGCTGTGCAACGGTGTTGGTATCAGTGGTTACGCGAACATTCTCACATCCACAGACAAGATTCTGGACGTCCACGCAGCACAGATTCCCGCTAGGATCGTCGTATTGTAAGGGCAACAGTGGCAGACCGTACAGCTACCACATCACAGATAACAGGGATAGTGAGCCCAGACATGTCAACACTAACTGTTGAAATCTGCTTGTTAGCGGTAGGACTACGGCACCCACACCTCTAACCGTTCTCCTCTCACGCCACAGCATCGACTTGCACGGCTCGACAGGTGTCGTCAGAGGATAACATGGCGCGCAGTGGTTTTCAGCGATGAAAGCAGATTCTGCCTGCGCACAAGTGATGGTCGTTTGAGCGTACGATGAAGACCTATTCAGCGCTGTCTCTTAAAGTGCATTCGTTCAAGACTCACTGGCCCCACCTCACGCCTTATGGTCTGGGGTGCGATAGGCTATAACTCTCGTTTAGCTTTGGCGTTTCTGAAGGCTACGCTAAACAGCGCTCGGTACGTGCAGAACGTTGTTACACACATTCTTGTGCCATTATTGCAATAGGAAGGTGATATCCTTTTCCAACAGGATAATGCTCGCCCACACACCCCGTGAAACTCTACGTGCTCCGCAAGACGCCCAGCAGCTCTCCTGGCCAGCACAATCTCCGAACTTGGCTCCAATCGAGTACGTGTGGGATATGATTGGACAAGAAGTTACTTGTGTGACTCGTCAACCCCCAACTTTACAGAACCAAGTGAACAGGTCGAGCAGGCGTGGCGTAACGTATCCCAGGACAATATTCGCCGTCTGTACGATCGAGTGGATGCTAGAGTTAGCGACTGCATTGCCGCCCGTGGAGACTACACCACGTACTAATATGGGTTTTTCAGCATGTTCGATATCTGCCACCTCATGACTGCTTCTGCTGTTGATCTGTATACATACGCATTTCATATACTCCACTGTTGCAACAATAAATCTTGAGTGAACGGGAAAGTTCTAAAAGAGCGTATTATTTTTCTTTTCGGAAGTGTATCTTACTTTTGTATCTTTGTTCATACGTTCCTTGTGTGAGATTCAATAGTTGTGAAACTGCAACAGGCTCTTCTTCAAACTTCCTAGCCATAAATCCAAAACGAGAGCCAATAATAAAACCGTACGAACTAACGAACTGTAGATCACACCAGTCTCACAGAACTAGTGTACAATTGTGAGAGAGACCTTGCGTACTGTCACATAGGTACTCTACATCTACATCTACATCCCTACTCCGCAAGCCACCCGACTGCGTGTGGCGGAGGGTACCTTGAGTGCCTCTATCGGTTCTCCCTTCTATTCCAGTCTCGTATTGTTCGTGGAAAGAAGGATTGTCGGTATGCCTCTGTGTGGGCTCCAATCTCTCTGATTTTTTCCTCATGGTCTCTTCGCGAGATATACGTAGGAGGGAGCAATATACTGCTCGACTCCTCGGTGAAGGTATGTTCTCGAAACTTCAACAAGAGCCCGTACCGAGCTACTGAGCGTCTCCAGATTTATGCTGCATCAAGAGGCCAGCGACTACTTATTCCGGTAACTCAGCCTACAACAACATTAGAGAGGGTTCAGAATTTTAGAACTAACTAATGTAGTAAATGAAATTAGTGCTTTTGTATAATTTTATCGTACATGAAGAAATATTGACCGCAGTGATTCCTGATATTTCGGTAATGCCTCAGGTGGACACCCCCAGAGCGTTCCAGCAGTTTTCAGAAGCTACTGATGAAACGTCAGAAAGCAGCATGATCCGACATGCCGGTCTCCGAGCCCGAAAAATATTTCTTTTCTTTGAACAGTCCTAAATCACAGACCTCTGCGCTATACTTTCCATTGTTTTTTCAGTGTTTCACAATATTTGCGATCTAAATTCACAGAAATGTTACTTTAACTGGATAACTTCTAATGTATTTCGCGAAGATATATATTTTCTTACACACCGAAGTGGGGAAAAATATGGACACAGAACCGAAATTTAACGGCGTCTGAGACCGCTACCTGGTTCATCTATACCTGCATGATGGGATCGCACGGATCAGTTTGATCAATTTTTTGCTACAATATATTTTTATCACTGACGTTACACGTGCAGTGTCCACAGTTGTGTACACACTGATAACTTCTGACAACGGGAAAACCATGTATAAAGAGGATATCGCAGGCCAATCAACATTACATGACTACTTGTTGATCGCAGTGGAAACACCAACAGTAAGTGGTGCAAAATAATAAATGATTAAATGCGACTCTGTAATAAAATATCGGTAGTTCCATTTCTTAACTTTAAACATGAATGTTCGACAATATGTCTCCGTCACAGAATGTTATTGCACCTACTTAACATAAAATGTTTGGTTGGATGTGGGAATTGCACGGGTCAGCTGAAAATTCTATCATGTATTAGGTGCTGAGGAAATGTACACGACCATAATTTTAATTCCGCGGGGTTTCCCAAAAAGAGTATCGATAGTATAAACACTTACGGCAATAAATAAACGAATTAATGTGTTTGTGCATCATTACTGAACCTTGTGAAATCATGCAATCATGCAGACATATTGGTGTGTGTGTGTGTGTGTGTGTGTGCGCGCGCGCGCGCTCACGCGTGTGTGTTTAGGGCGCCTAGCAGCAAGGTTATTAGCACCTTTGTTAAATTAATATGATACGAATGTTGTTAAAAATCATAAGACTAAATATTCATCGAATGTATCCTCACCTAAAAATTCCATCAGACTTTTTCCATTTACATTCTCCTTCATCTACCCAATAATACCAAGTCCCGCAGAATATAAGATAGTCAGCTTTCTCAATTTTAAAATATGCGTTCGGAACCAATCAACAAAATAAAGGCTAAAATAATACACTCCTGGAAATGGAAAAAAGAACACACTGACACCGGTGTGTCAGACCCACCATACTTGCTCCGGACACTGCGAGAGGGCTGTACAAGCAATGATCACACGCACGGCACAGCGGACACACCAGGAACCGTGGTGTTGGCCGTCGAATGGCGCTAGCTGCGCAGCATTTGTGCACCGCCGCCGTCAGTGTCAGCCAGTTTGCCGTGGCATACGGAGCTCCATCGCAGTCTTTAACACTGGTAACATGCCGCGACAGCGTGGACGTGAACCGTATGTGCAGTTGACGGACTTTGAGCGAGGGCGTATAGTGGGCATGCGGGAGGCCGGGTGGACGTACCGCCGAATTGCTCAACACGTGGGGCGTGAGGTCTCCACAGTACATCGATGTTGTCGCCAGTGGTCGGCGGAAGGTGCACGTGCCCGTCGACCTGGGACCGGACCGCAGCGACGCACGGATGCACGCCAAGACCGTAGGATCCTACGCAGTGCCGTAGGGGACCGCACCGCCACTTCCCAGCAAATTAGGGATACTGTTGCTCCTGGGGTATCGGCGAGGACCATTCGCAACCGTCTCCATGAAGCTGGGCTACGGTCCCGCACACCGTTAGGGCGTCTTCCGCTCACGCCCCAACATCGTGCAGCCCGCCTCCAGTGGTGTCGCGACAGGCGTGAATGGAGGGACGAATGGAGACGTGTCGTCTTCAGCGATGAGAGTCGCTTCTGCCTTGGTGCCAATGATGGTCGTATGCGTGTTTGGCGCCGTGCAGGTGAGCGCCACAATCAGGACTGCATACGACCGAGGCACACAGGGCCAACACCCGGCATCATGGTGTGGGGAGCGATCTCCTACACTGGCCGTACACCACTGGTGATCGTCGAGGGGACACTGAATAGTGCACGGTACATCCAAACCGTCATCGAACCCATCGTTCTACCATTCCTAGACCGGCAAGGGAACTTGCTGTTCCAACAGGACAATGCACGTCCGCATGTATCCCGTGCCACCCAACGTGCTCTAGAAGGTGTAAGTCAACTACCCTGGCCAGCAAGATCTCCGGATCTGTCCCCCATTGAGCATGTTTGGGACTGGATGAAGCGTCGTCTCACGCGGTCTGCACGTCCAGCACGAACGCTGGTCCAACTGAGGCGCCAGGTGGAAATGGCATGGCAAGCCGTTCCACAGGACTACATCCAGCATCTCTACGATCGTCTCCATGGGAGAATAGGAGCCTGCATTGCTGCGAAAGGTGGAGATACACTGTACTAGTGCCGACATTGTGCATGCTCTGTTGCCTGTGTCTATGTGCCTGTGGTTCTGTCAGTGTGATCATGTGATGTATCTGACCCCAGGAATGTGTCAATAAAGTTTCCCCTTCCTGGGACAATGAATTCACGGTGTTCTTATTTCAATTTCCAGGAGTGTAAATCAGGACAGTTTGTCTGTCTGGTCACTTTCAAAAAAATCGAGAATGAACCAGCTGAAACGTCCCCTTAGAAAAATTAAGCGTGACTGTCCTGGAAAACCTCTTACATTATTTGATTTTCAAACAGCTGAGCAAAACTGGACGAACTCAGACATTTCTCTCTTTACTTATTCTGATCATCACTAAACTGACACACAATATTTTTAGCGCAACGCAATCTGACTTTCAACAATCTCTACAAAAGAATGGCCCTGATCAACAATAACCTATACCTTTCATGAATCACTTACCTCACAAAAATCTTCGTTACTCGAACTACTGCAATACAGCAAGCGCCACTACTGCCAGCTAAATAAAAGATTCAAACTACTGAAGGCACTAACTACTGATAGGCATAGTTAGCAAATGAAAGATTTTCATAGAGAACAAACAATGTATTTACCTTAATAGTGTTCAAAAGTCATAATATATATAGCAGTTCATGACATCTGGTCTTACAAATTTCCTTTTTCTGACGGACACACGTCCAGATCGTCCGCTTTCAAAACTCTGGCATCTCTCTCTCTCCACACCCACCACTGCTGGTGGCTCACCTCCAACTGCACAACGCTACGCGCTGTTCACATCCAACTGCCCAACACTACACAAGCGAATATTCCAACAATGAGTCCACCCAGCCACAGATTGCACACAGCACAGTTGGCGATTTTCATACAGAGCGCTATGTGGCGTTACCAACATAAAAACCTAAACAGCCTACTTACACAGCTAATAGGGCTAATAGGGCTAAGAACTTATTAAAACCTTCTCCCAGATAATTTAAGGACAATTAACATAATCTTAAGCACCGTATCACATTTGTCTGCTAGAACAGAGGATCAGTTGCTGAAGTGCGTTCTCCCCTCTTGTCTTAATATAAAACACACACAATGAAAATGTGCTAAACTTAAGTCTGCACCCTACAAGCAACAAACATTGAATGGTCCTGTCATAAACTGTGTTATTTCAGCAGTCAAGTTAGAAAAACTCCATTTCACTCAGTCGTCGAAATGAGAAACGCCACGGTTAAGTATACGGGGCAATCAAATGAAAACGAGAAAGGCGGAAAAAGAGTAATTAAACCGTTTATTATTTCATAATATGGAAATGGAAATGCCGTGTGGATAGGGCCTCCCGTCGGGTAGACAGTACGCCTGGTGCAAGTCTTTCGTGTTGACGCCACTTGGGATTCTTGCGTGTCGATGGAGATGAAACGATGAGGACAACACAACACCCAGTCCCTGAGCGGAGAAAAACTCCGACCCCAGCCGGGAATTGAACCCGGCCCGTTAGGTATGACATTCCGTCGCGCAGATCATTCAGCTACCAGGGGCGGACATTTCATAATCAATCGCCATATCTCTTACTGTATGTATCTCACTGTGAGATGAGACAGTTGATGTCTTCATGGAAAAATTTTTACGGTCGCCTAGGGAACCATGGCTGTACCTAAGCCAGCACCTCTTTGTCTGAAGAAAATCTACGGCCACGAATGCTTCATTCACGGCTCCGAAAATATGGAATTCGCATCGGGACAGATTGGGTCTGTATGGAGGATATGTACGGGCTTCCCAGCGGAACTTCTGCAACGTATTCGAAACATGTGCTGGCCCATGCTCCGAGACCTTTGATGTAATGTATTGTTTTAGCCTGTCTGATAACATTCCTTAGCCATGAGTTATCGAAATCGGTTGTTTATTAGTACTGCATATGTGCCTGCATTTTTGCAATAGGAAGGAGTTATTAAAGAAATTAATAAAGATTAAAAGAAATGTATTACATTTGTCGTTCAAGTCGTCTGTTTTCTAGGCTCCTTGCCAAGATAGCCGTTCGAGATTGGCTGCATTAAGAGTAGACTCCTATCTCTAAACCTTTTGTTTACTATTATGTTGGTGCATTAGTTCGTAGTGTTTTTGTTTTGCATGTCGGTATTCCGGTTACTATGGGTTTATTCATCGATTGTCATTTTTTATTTGTAGTTCACTGTTGCTGTATGTTTACATTTTGTCATTTTATAATTTTGAGATAGTGAGTAGAGTTGTGGACGCTAGAAAATGAAGTGCCAAGTGGAGAAGTCCGAACATTTCCGACGTATTCTCCTGTTTGTGTTCAGTAGAGACTTGACGTCAGCGGAAGCAGGTAGAAACATTTGCACCATTTATTGAGGTAATGTCACCTGATAGAGCACGGAAAGAAAATAGTTTTCTACTTTTAAAGAGGATCGTTTTGACATTAGTGACCCTTCACATTCGGGAAGATCTTCACGGTTTGATGAAGTTCATTTACACGCATTAATCCACAATTATCAACGTCAGTGTACTCGAGTACTGGATGTTGTGATCATTCCACTATCATGCGACATTTGTATGCAGTGGGAAAAGTTCAAAAATCGGATGTATGTGTACCGCATGCTCTAAGCCCAAACCAGAAAAATCAGCGGGTGGCCATATGTGCAGCTCTGCTTGCTCGTGGTCAATTGAACAACACCGACCATTCCTATCCCGTATCGTTACTGGTGACGATAAATGGTGTCTTCACATGTTGCCAAGGTTGTTTCGACTACGCTGGGGAAGTTCGCAGTGATCCATAAACCACGCGTCCATAGTCTAGCTAGGATCGTACAATACCTTCATAAAATTTGAGCAGACGTGACCTGTTTGCTCCCCAAGACCTGTGACTATGGCACCCCAAGATGTTTAGTGGACTGAAGGACCTTCCCTCCAGTATGTTTGGTAGAGTTGCCATTACAGCGTCAAATTAAATGTGAGACTCAGAAAACTTAGAGAATTCTTAAAATTTAAAATGGTGTCCAAATGGCAATACTTGTTACACATGAAACATTGTGGTTGTAGTTCGCTAGTAGGATATCATTATAGCGTCCGTGCAAAAATTAACATGTCACGCTTACAAATGAATACGACGAAAGATGAATGCTGGTAAAAAGTTGTTGGAACCAATGAATTTCTTAGAGGAGAAGTCTTTCAGCCAATGGATGCACACTGAGGTAACAGAGGTCATGGGATATTTCCTAATAACGCGTCGGACTACCATTTGCCCTGTGTAGTGCACCAACTCGACGTGGCATGGACTCAATAAGTCGTTGGAAGTCCCCTGCAGAAATATTGAGCCTTGCTGCCGCTATAGCAGGCCATAATTGCGAAAGTCACGCCGGTGCAGGATTTTGTGCACGAAACGACCTCTCAGTTAGGTCTGTAATAGTTCGGTGGGACTCATGTCAGGTGATTTGGGTGGCTAAATCATTCACTCGAATTGTCCAGAATGTTCTTCACGCATCGCGAACAATTATGGCCCGTTTACATGGCCCATTGTCACCCATAAAAATTGCTTTGTTGTTTGGCAACATGAAGCTGATGAACAGCTGCAAATGGTCTCCAAATAGCAGAACATAACCATTTTCAGTCAATGATCCGTGCATTTTCATGTAACACAGCCTACACTTTTATGGTGCCACCACCACTTTGCACAGTGCCTTGTTGGCGACTTGTATGGCTTCGTGTGGTTTGTTCCACACTCGAACCTTACCATCAGCTCTTACCAACTTAAATCGGAACTAATCTGTCCAGACCACGGTTTTCCAGTCGTCTAGGGTCCAACCGAAGTGGTAAAGAGCCCAGGATAGACGCTGCAGGCGATGTCGTGCTGTTAACAAAGGCATTCGTGTCGCTCTTCTGCTCTCATCACCCATTAACGCCAAATTTCACCACACTTTCTCAATGGATACATTAGTTGCGCGTCCCACATTGATTTCTGCGGTTGCTTGTCTGACAACTCTACGCAAACGCTGCTGCTCTGGTTAAGTGAACGCCCTCGGCCACGGCGTTATCCGTGGTCAGAGATAATGCCTGAAATTTGGTATTCTCGGCACACTCTTGACACTGTGGATCTCGGAATATTGAATTCCCTAACGATTTCCAAACTTTAATGTCCCATAAATCTAGCTCCAACTACTATTCCACGCTTAAAGTCTGTTAAATCTTGTCGTGCGACCATAATCACGTCGTAAACATTTTTGCATGAATCACCTGAGTATTGATGACAGCTCCACCCATGCATAAATCTTTTATACCCTGCGTACACAATTCTACTGTGATCTGTATATGTGTACATGGCTATCCCATGACTTTCGCCACCTCATTGTTCTATTACAGTTGAGGTTTGATTTCTTCAAACACAATAGTTGAACGTGATTATAAAGAGCCCATCGTGCATTAGTGAGAAAAATAAGTTATAAGATGTTACGGAATTCCCTCACTTTGCTGCAAAAACTTTGAGGAGTGCTAACTATCTACTCATCCTGTCGAGGATATTCTTTACGAACTGATAGGGGAGAATGTTGTAGGTTGGAACAATTTTCAGACTTTTTCTCTGGCCGTTCCTGTAATGGTAGTGTAAAATAATTTCTTATTCTGCTTTTAATTGATGGCAATCACCTTTTATGTGCAGCAGTCTTTTTCTGAAATTCCAAAAATTGCTCCGGAATATGTGAAAACATGTTTCAAGGTGCTATGTGGTCATGTACCTAGCAACAAATAGTCGATTGAAATTTAAAAGCGTTTCAGTCGAGAAAATTTTTGTCAATAATGTATTTAGTCGACCGTATGTTACATTATTACTCTACTACAGACCAAGAATCAATAAGTGAAATCAAATTGTGCAGTAATATTATCAAATACCAGTTCCATGTTAAAGACGTTTTGAAAAAGAAGCTACTGGAAACTAACACAAACTTCAGTTTTAGAGACAGGTAAAATTGTTAATAAAGTAAAGAAACTCAGTTCATTTGCAAATATCACTTGTTCCATGGTAAAAGACTTTATGCCGTTTCAAGGTAAAACATAGTGTACGACCGATGAAGTATGATTTCATCGTCATCAAGTTATATAACTTGTTTTACACAAAATTCTGTAAATGAAGAATTAATTATCTGTTCCAAATAGCTTTAATAAACCATACAGCATTTAAACAAGTAGAACTCGAAATATTTACACATACTGCCCAAAACAACAAGAACAAAAATTGTAGAAAATGGCGGTAACTGCTTATGGCTGTCTCTTGAGAGTATTGCTCCATGTGATTCTAATATCAGTCAGCAGACCGAAGTACCGACCATAAAAGATTGTGAGTTCCTAGGTACACTATCGTCTAGGTACAACATTCTCTCGTACAAAATACGACCAGTTATCATGTCATGGCACATCAATATAGAAATGTGAAACGTATTAAACGCAATTTCTCCAAGATAGATTTATAGCGGAGAACATATAGTGCAAAAATTTCGACGGCTAAGTCTTATAGAATTACAATTCTTTTTTGTGGATCTGGGCTAAAAACATTTTTTATTTGATTTATTTTTTTCATTACTTAAATCTTATGAGCCAAAGGAGAATGGAAACTGGTGTTACTCCTGCGAGCAAAGGATAAAAAAACATTGTTTAGATGTCACAGTCGCACTGTAAATAGTACATACATCGAATTTTAATGACTAAACCAGAAATATTGCTTCTTCTGCTGCGCGTGGTCGAAGAAGAGAGACCCTCTGTCAACGTCCGTGTTCTCTAAACGTTATGGACCTACGTATGTGACACGTTCGGTGAAGGAAACATCACTCCGTATAGCTGGAGGAACTATACTCGTGAAATTGTTTTAGTACATTTTTCAGTCTTGGTTTAGCCCTAGTATTAAGATTAGGAATTCACAACTCCGATCTCGCTACATTGACGGAAACGGAATATTTTACGTGATGTGTTATAACCAGATGACATTACAATCGTCCGACCATAATTGTGGGTCCTTTGACTGCTCTGGGACATGGGTTATTGGAACATAAACATATG
Organism: Schistocerca piceifrons; assembly: GCF_021461385.2. Lineage (NCBI taxonomy): Eukaryota > Metazoa > Arthropoda > Insecta > Orthoptera > Acrididae > Schistocerca > Schistocerca piceifrons. Next base: position 337,988,256 of record NC_060140.1, on the reverse strand, counting down.
AAATATTTATTCACTTTATTGTGTGAATGATAAAAATATTCGCCGGAGGAGAGTGCTTGATAATTTACAACCCTCACGGAGTATTAAAGCATAACTTGAAGTACAATGTTCAACATTTACAGAAGTTCATTTTCATTAACTCTTTAGTCCTACTCGATGGGGTTGACTGCTTCATCTGAGGACTCAAACTGGAGCAGAGCGCTTTCATGCTCAACTCGATATTGACCTCTGTGCGAGTGTGCTGCTATGTTAAGAGAGAGGCCATGATCTTCATGAGTGTCTCTCATTCGTTGTTGCTCATGCAGCCAGACCTCGCTAATTTGTCTGGTATCGATGTGCATTGCCGACTTTGGTGTGACACTGCGATCTCCGGACGACACCGCATCATGATCGCTACCAAACTAATACTCCAGTATTTCCATGTGCGCAACATATGTTCATCAAAATTTCATTGTTATGCAAGTATTTTTTCTCTATCTTCAGTGCAGAAGAAAGCTACTCCTACAGATGGAGAATGTGGTGAGTACATGGAGGCTATTGGGTGCAGTTACTGTCTAGCGTTATTGGAACTTTTCAGATGGAGATCGCAACATAGCACGCCGAGAGCAGCATTTTCTCATCTTTTGGACTCTGAGATAGATCAGATCATTGGCAAGAGGACATAACACCGTCATGCTAACATATCGCAAAGACACTTGGCTGAAGCGAATTGATTGTGGGACAGTGGTGTCGAGATGGGCTCAAGACAGCAGTGTGGCAAGACGACTAAGCTATAATCCCCCCATCATTACACCGCAGGCGGACCGTAGGATTGTTCACCTGGCTCTGAGGTATAGGTGGATGAAAATAGCAGAAATCAAGGCATGCGTTACAGACATGGTGTCACCACGAACTGTCGGATAATTGGTTACAATGAGTTGGATTGAGATCTCGAGTTGCCATGTGCCGCTTACCGCTGACACCAAACCACAGAAAACAGAGACCTGCATGGGTTAGAGCCAGAGTTAACTGGGACATTGAGTGGCTTTCTGTGGCGTTCAGCGATAACTTCTCGCTTCTGTTTATTTCACATACGTTTAACATACAGGATGTTTCAAAAAGAATATACGTATTACAAAGTATTATTTTGTCCAAATTATCGATCGCTGCGCCTCGGCTCGGCTATTGGAGAAACGAATACATAGTCTAGTTTATATTAATAGCCGCTAGCTGTCAGGTGTTTTCTGTTTCACTAGGTAACCGTCATATGTTTCAAATGGCTATGCCGCAACAGAAATCACTTTATGTTCTCGAGTCTTCGAAATGCAATTCCCCGATTACAGTGCAAAGACGTTTCAGATTGAGGTACCAAATTGATCCACCGAATGGGTGGAACATTCGCAGATGGTATCGACAGTTTCTAGACACAGGATGTGTATGTAAAGGAAAGAGTACTGGCCGCCCTCGTGTTCCTGAAGAAAATGATGCACGAATTAAAACTGCCTTCCTACGTAGTCCTTCAAAATCAACTCGTCGTTTCGTCGTGCCAGTCGGGAGTTACAACTGTCTAAAACAACAATTTGGCGTGTTTTGAGACGTCGGGTGGTTACGAAGCCGTACAATTTGCGGCTGTTACAAGTTCTGCGTCCTCATGACAAACGCAAACGTGTGACATTTTGTAACGAGATTCTTGATGCTATTGACAATGATAACACTTTCGCACAAAGCATGGTGTTCAGTAATGAAGCGACTTTCCTAAGTGGTCAGGTAAACAAAAACAATGTTCGAATTTGGGGCCTACAGAACCCACACGTAGCCATTGTAGATGTACGAGATTCTCCCAAAGTCAATGTGTTTTGTGCGATATCCCTATCATCTGTTTACGACCCATTCTTCTTTGATTGAAACGTGGTTAATGGTCTCGGTTATGTTACAAAACTGGTTGTTTCCGAGGCCGCACGAAGACAACTTCATTTTTGAACAAGACGGGACACCCTCTCACTGGAGTCACGAAATGTGTGAATATCTGAATGAAACTCTACCCAGCCATTGGATTGGTCGTCAAGGAGCTGGTACTTAGCATGTCTCAGCTGGGCTCCACAGTCACCAGATTTGACACCCTCTGACTTCTTCCTGTGGGGTTTTGTTAAAGACAACGTTTATGTTCCACCACTCCCATAGAACCTGGAAGAGTTGAAGAACCGAATCCGTACTGTCATCACATCAGTGACGAAGGGCACGCTTGCTCGTGTATGGGAGGAATTTGAGTATCGATGTGATATTGTTCGTGTCGCTGATGGAGGACATATTGAACATCCGTAATCTGAACTTGAGAGGTTCGTAAATATGTTTGTAAAGTTTCATATTCGTATGTCTTAAAGTTTAATAAATATCTGCACTCGAAATAAGTATATTCTTTTTGAAACACCCTGTATTTCACACACATATTTCACATGTATTTCTAGCTAATTTCGCCCTCATTTTCACACAGTTCAGTGGATATCAAGTCGTATCTCTTGAAATATGTGTTGTAAAATGATATAATTTTGCAGGTACATCCAGTGTTATATGTGCCTACTATCTGATAAATGTGTTATGACTACTGTAGAAATAGTAGTAAAAAAGTAAGAAATTGAAACGTAATGCAACAAGCGCTTCTCAGTGTTTATGACGTCATATCTTCTGAATTATGTGTCATACAATGACATATTTTTATAGGTAGATTCAGCGGCGGATTTGTATACTGTCTGTGAAAAGTGTTGCGAATAAAGTTAGTAGCAACGAAGTAATAAATTTAAACATCTTGCGTGGTGCATTAGTTTTTCACGCGTCTCACTATGTTCTGAACTGTCATACAGTGATCTAATTTTTTTGGTCCATTCAGTGGCATATGTGAATACTATCTACAAAATGTGTCGCAAATACAGTTGATAGTAAAGAAAAAATAAATTAAAAAGTCGGTGCTGCATGCGACAGTTTTATTGCATGCACAGCAAAAAATTTTAACTTTCTGCTAGATTAAAACTGTGTGTCGGACCGAGATTCGAACTCGGGACCCTTGCCTTTCGCAGACAAGTGTTCTTCCATCTTTTTCTTCTGATCTAGTTTTTTTTTTTTTTATTAATGTTCGTTGCATATGTCCGGGGTGGACGTCCCATGAGACCTGTTCAAGTCCATTGTTGATCCGCTCACTCAGTTTTTTTTTATTACAGAGTGCAGCGAACCCTCTGACCGAAAACGTTAAGCTACCGTACCGGCTGCATGTGAGCTACCACGACTCAGACCCGACCGCATAGCTTTGATTCCGCTACTACCTCGTCGTGAATCGTCCTCGGGTAGCTCAGATGGTAGAGCACTTGCCTGCGAAAGGCAAAGGTCCCGAGTTCGAGTCTCGGTCCAGCACAGTCTTCATCAGCCAGAAAGTTTCACATCAGCGCACACTCCGATGCAGAGTGAACATTCTTTCTGGATGTATTATTGTATTACTGCTGAAACCTGGGTGATACAGAAATAATTGTTCTTTTTCAGCAGACAAGGCACCGTTATGGAACGCAGTTCTTCGCCGATGCGGCGACTGCCAGGAAGAAGGATGGCTGTCCCTTCTGTCACCGTGGCGTTACTTGCTCTCTCTTCGCAGAACGTGCAAGAGAGAACTCACTTTGCGACCAAACGGAGGCACCCACGGAGGAGGAAATCTGGCTTCCACGTATTCAAACTGTAGTCAGTCTTCGGCTGGTCATAGGACTGAACTTGTTTACTTTCAGTGTCATAATGTGCAGGGGCTCGTCTGGGCAGTGACACCGACGTAGTACTGAAGTTACAAGGTCTTTTTTTGAACTCAGTATGCGCGAGTAACTCGGCAGTTGATTTTTTTATAAATGTCAATAAATGTGTTTCATACTAATGGCTTGTAACAACTTACTGGATACTTTAAGCTAAAAAACAGCGAATTAATTGAATATATACTTGCCTGCAAAGAAAAAATTGACTACCAATAATGGACCAGATCACCCCGATGTATGTGAACTGTGAGTTGAAACGACTATTACTGGTATAATCCTTCATCCAGTCGACAAAATTTTTGTTCCAAAAACCTGCCTAATATTTCCATATATATTATAAATGCGAAAGTTCGTAAGTGAGTATGTTTGTTGCTCCTTCTCGCTGAAACGGCTGCACGGCTTTGGAAGAAATTTGGAATGCTTACATACCGCACTGGAAACAAGTTCCGGAAAATCACTTTAGTAAATGTCAGCCTCTCCGAAGAAGAGAATTGTCAGCAACTGGCCAAGAGTTGTAAAAGTATTTACCAGTGGAACAACAGTTATTCTTAGAAGAAGCTGTTCACTCTTTTATTTTCTAACTGTGCCGTACTTGTGAAAATGCTTTTATTGTTTAATATGTTCTACACAATACGATTCAACATAATGAATACAATGCTTATACAATCCTCAAAGTGTTTAACCCATACTTGCACACAAGCCCGTTGCAGTTTAGCCGCTGAGCTGGATTTATTTATGATATGCGAGCTTATCCACTGGTAACAGTCATACACGTGAGGCCAGGCGGCGTTGTTACAAGTACAGACATTACATAATTTACGGTGCACCAAAGTAGAAACTGCTTGTTTCCTTTCTTCGTCGAGTTAGTATGTTTGTTAATGCTTCACGCTGAAGGGACTGGACGGATTTGGATGAACTTGTAAATGGAGGTAGCCTATATCATGAATTAATACGTAGGCTACCATTTATTCCGAAAGAAAACGTCGTTCCCGTGCAATGGGTAGCGTCACTAAAAAGTCATCCATGAAAGTTAACTATCAAATGAAAACATTAAGTTTAGCATAGGGATTAGGTTTTTTTCCATAACTAAACGAGAGAATTTTGAGCGACATGTGTTCTGTCAGTTTATTCCATCACCTGACATCTGGTGAGGCTCTTTTTCTTTTTCATATCGTGAGATTTACTGGACCGCAAGTTGTTCGCGCCTCATTAACTCCAAGAAGTAACTTTTGTGATGGCACATATGTGTGCATAGTAAGTTTCGGCATTAACATTTCTTTATAAATTCGAACATTGTGTTTTACCTAGGTTAACACCGCGGGGAGTAAGATAGTACAGGATGATTCAAAAAGAATACCACAACTTTAAAAATGTGTATTTAATGAAAGAAACATAATATAACCTTCTGTTATACATAATTACAAAGAGTATTTAAAAAGGTTTTTTTTTTCACTCAAAAACAAGTTCAGAGATGTTCAATATGGCCCCCTCCAGACACACGAGCAATATCAACTCGATACTCCAACTCGTTCCACACTCTCTGTAGCATATCAGGCGTAACAGTTTGGATAGCTGCTCTTATTTCTCGTTTCAAATCATCAATGGTGGCTGGGAGAGGTGGCCGAAACACCATATCCTTAACATACCCCCATAAGAAAAAATCGCAGGGGGTAAGATCAGGGCTTCTTGGAGGCCAGTGATGAAGTGCTCTGTCACGGGCTGCCTGGCGGCCGATCCATCGCCTCGGGTAGTTGACGTTGAGGTAGTTACGGACAGATAAGTGCCAATGTGGTGGCGCTCCATCCTACTGAAATATAAATTGTTGTGCTTCTTGTTCGAGCTGAGGGAACAGCCAATTCTCTAACATCTCCAGATACTGTAGTCCAGTTAGAGTAGCACCTTCGAGGAAAAAGGGACCAAAAACTTTATTGGCTGAAATGGCGAACAAATGTACAACTAAATGAAACTTTATAGCTCCCTTAATTCGCCGACAGATAGTGCTTAGCTCTGCCTTTTGTCGTTGCAGAGTTTTAAATTCCTAAAGTTGTGGTATTCTTTTTGAATCACCCTATATTTCAATAATAGCAGACACATTGAATTAGAGTCACTCACACAGGAACTGCTAGTGAACTAACAAATGAAAGCGACCGTTCCATTTTATATCTACATCAACGTTTGAATTAAGCAAGCCACCTTGGGGTGCGTAACAGAGGATAAACTGTGTACCACTGCCCCCCCCCCCTCCTCGCCCCTCCCTCCCCCTTCTTTTCACAAATTATGTGAGAGAACAACAACTGTCGTCAAGTCACTATTCAAGATTGATTTTCTCTGATTTTGTCGCCAAGGTTATTTCTTGAGATTCCTTAGGGTATTTTTGTTACTACTAAAAGAAAAAGGGTTTTTTTCTTACCAGACACGTTTCACTTCATTGAAGCAAATTGTCGTCAGTGGTCTGTAATTAAACATATTTACAGTCTAATTTGTTTCCTAGTTCGTCAACAAACTGTTGGTTTTAACTTATGGTCATTTCTGCTTGGTTTTTCGCCTACATCAGGAAATGTCGTCTTCTAACACGTCTTTGGTTCCTTTCTACGTTAGACACTGATACATGTGGTCTAATTTTACGCTGCTTTGCAGAACTATGCATTTCTTACGTTTTACACAGCATACTTTTCCTTACACCACTGTTCACTATTTATTTGTATACTCCAAGTGTGTATTATGTTTTGCAGTGTTGCTAACATTCCCATTAGTTGTCTTTAATCTATATTTTTTGTTCTTTTTTTCTTTCTTTTCTCTGTAATTCATCGCGAGTATGCTATTCTGTTTGATTATTTTGCTCTGTATTTATATAGTGTGTAAAATTAATGAAGGAATAATGATGGAACTGCTTTTTTATGAGTAGATAGGAGAGGGAGAAGCAAGTATGAGTGTGCAAAGAGCATAGTAGAGTGATGGAGAGTGAGTTGGAGGAGCAAGGTGAGAGCCAAGAAGTGAAATGAAATTTGGGAAGGGAGGGAAGGGTTGAATGTAAGAGGGTGAAGGAGGAAGTAGTATGATCCCTGGCTCTCCGTGGACGTGTGTTTCCGGAAACGTTACATTAACCCTCTCGAACATTCGCAACGCTTCTGTTTTTAGCGTCTGCTGTCTCCGTGACATCTCACGCACACTAAACGACCCCGTGTTGACTCTTCCCTGTGCCCTTTGTTAATTTGACTTGTAGTCAATATTCAAGAATCGATTGAAAGGTGGTTTTTAAAATTACCTCATTCATGGATGAATTACATTTCCTTTGCAGTCTTACAATGCGTCTAGGTCTTGATCCTGCACTTTCCACAATTTGTTTTTCGTCCTCGATACAACTTAAATTAATTCAGACGCATGATCTTTCACAGTTTACGGTTGTGACTGTTTTGCAGCGATCGCTGGCCAACTTTGCAATCGAGTAACAGTTCATTTATTTACGTACAATATGTTACATTTCTGGGTGTTAGAAGTTTCACTGCGAATCCTTGCACATTTTAAAGGCTATCTTCAGATCTTCCTCCATTTCGCTATATTTTTCTGGCGTTGAAAAACCTAAAAATACAAGAGCATTATCTGCGGACTTTTTTTTCTACACACATCAACATTGTTTTGCGTCACCCCGGTTCGCAGAACTCCTGAAGATAGACGTTGACTATCGATATTGTATCACAGACACGGTGCCTTTAACTGTCCTGAGATGTCACTAAACACGTCCAAAGATGTGAACAACCAAGCATGAGCAACCCCTATTCGACGCAGGGGGTCCGAGAGCCGATCAGTTCCAGACATTCCACAAGGAAGGAGGTACACGGCTCGTGTTGTCTGTAGTTCAACCATACCTAGACGGTCAATACCGCGGTTCGATCGCGTTCGCATTGTTACTTTGTGCCAAGAAGGGCTCTCAACGAAGGAAGTGTCCAGACGTCTCCGAGTGAACCAAAGCGATGTTGCTCGGACATGGAGGAGATACAGAGAGACAGGAACTGTCGATGACATGCCTCGCTGAGGCAGCCCAAGGGCTACTCCTGCAGTGGATGACCACCACCTATGGATTATGGCTCGGAGGAACCCTGACAGCAACACCACCATGTTGAATAATGCTTTTCGTGCAGCCACAGGACTTCGTGTTAAGACTCAAAAAGTAAGCAATAGGCTGCATGATGCGCAACTTCACCCCCGACGTGCATAGCGAGGCCCATCTTTGAAACCACGACACCATGCAGCGCGGTACAGATGGGTCCAACAACATGTCGAATGGACCACTCAGGATGCAGCAAGGTGGAGGTTCCCTGCTGCTTGGGGTGGCATTATGTGGGGCCGACGTACACCGCTGGTGGTCATGGAAGGCACCGTAACAGCTGTGCGATAGGTGAATGCCATCCTCCGACCGATAGTTCAACCACGTCGGCAGCATATTGGCGAGGCATTCGTCTTCATGAACGACAATTCGCGCCCCCATCGTTCACATCTTGTGAATGAGTTCCTTCAGGATAACGACATCGCTCGACTAGAGTAGCTAGCATATTCTGTAGACATGAACCCTATCGAACATGCCTAGGATAGATTAAAAAGGGCTGTTTATGAACGACGTGACCCACCAACCATTCTGAGGGATCTATGCCGAGTCGCATTTCAGGAGTAGGACAATCTGGACCAACAGTACCTTGATGAAATTGTGAATAGTATGCTGCGACGAATACAGGCATGAATCAATGCAAGAGGACGTGCTACTGGGTATTAGAGGTACCGGTGTGTACAGAAATCTGGATCACCACCTCTGAAGGCCTCGCTGTATGGTGGTACAAAATGCAATGTGTGGTTTTCATGAGCAATAACAAGGACGGAAATGATATTTATGTTGATCTCTATTCCAATTTTCTGCACAGGTTCCGGAACTCTCGGAACCGAGGTTATGAAAAACTTTTTTTGATGTGTGTATTTCTGTGTGCCTTAGATCATCCCGAAATGAACCTAGAAGTTAAACTGCCTGTAGTCGAAAAGAGTCTTATCAATCAGCCTTCAATCATTCCATCGCTATTCTGATCACGGATGGTCACTACTAGTTTTACATTACGCCCTGAAAGCAAGTTCGGAAAAATCACTGTATTAAACGTCGCCCTCTGCGAAGATGGCAACTGGCCAAGAGCTGTAAAACCACTTACCAGTGCTCATAGGTAAGCACTGCCACCGACACATCCTCACAGAGCTCATGTTTCGAAAGACTGAATTCCTCAGACTTCACCCTGTCAGGTTACACATGTTCTTAGCCAGTTTCCATCGAACTGCCTCACGGCGTTCGCAAAACTACTCACGAGTTTGTTTATATATCTCGTAAACAGTAACAATTCCAGAACGCTAGTTTGTGGCACGCCCTACTTTCTTGTCTGACGAATTCATTCCGTTGAGAACGATGGACGAAACTGGTCATAAGGTTCCAATCATCACCTCGAAAGAATCAAGCTACCTCCAGTGGTGTCAGTACTTCTATGCATGTCGACCCTTCAATGTCACTTTTTTTTTCTCTCGAAGATCATTGACTTGGTGCAGATCTTGGTTGTAACAGTCTGCATTTTGGCTGTTCGGAAAACTTTTCCCCTCGAAAATCAAATGGACGTTGTTGCGACCAGGCGAAGCTTTTTCGTCCGGCAATAAATGTGAGTTCTTTGATTGCTCGCGGAGAAAGCTCATCAAACTAGAACACATGAAATACACTCACCGAACAAAGTTAAAACAACAAAAAATAATTAATGTAGGGAAGTTCTTGAAATACATTTGTCTAGATAACATATTCAAGTCATTAAAGCTGCAAGATCACGGGTTAATGTAAGCGCGAGATAAGCTATTGCAAGTGTGAAATGCTGGTACAATAACAACCAGTGTAATCGCCAGAATGTTAAATACCAGCATGCAAACATGCATGCATTGTGTTGAATTGGTGACGGATGTCAAGTTGTGGTATGGAACTCCATGTCCGTAGCTCTTGGTCGGTTAATGCTGTTTGTGGATGACGCTGGAGTTGTGGTCCGATGATGTCCCATATGTGCTCGATTCCAGACAAACTTGGAGATCGAGCAGACCAAGCCAACATATCGACGTTCTGTAAAGTATGATGGAAAACACCCTGGAATGCTGTTCATGAACGGCAGCACAACAGCCCCAACCACCAGAGTGACGCACAATCAGGGTGGGCGGGATAACCACAAGAGTACTCCTGCTGTCGTATGAAACCGCACTCTACACCATAACTGCAGGTGAAGGTCCAGAGCGTCTAGCACCCAGACAGACTGGTTTCAGCCAGATGCAGTACAATATGCCGAGCACGATGGTCTTTCCTCCGGTAGTGCCACGTCGCCGTCTGGAGCCCCGTCTCCTTGCGACCGTAGATTCTCGTGGACACCGCTACCAGCAATCATGTACAGTGGCTACATTCCTCCAAAGTCTTTCTGCACTATAGCAAAAGGAACCCCCAGCTTCTCGTAGCGCTATTACACAGTCCCGTTCAAACTCAATGATATGTTGATAATGGCGTCTTTGTCGCCTTAAAGGCAGTCTTGACTAACATCAACTCACCAAGTGCAATCTCAAAGGTAACTAATGCTCAGGACCGCTATAGCGTTAAAACAAACCTAATTTGTATCCTCATAGAGCGCTACGACCGCCACTCTTAAGCGACTGGCGCGAAATTTGAACAGATATCTTCTTTCAGATGCAGAAACACGCCTGACAAATTTCGTTTATGTTGTATAACCCTTTCTTGGTGCTGCGATTTTTTTTTCCGTCAGTGTATCAGTTCACTTTTTAATGTAACTAAATAAAAGAGTTACTTAAATTTGACACAATACTTTGCTAAAAGATTTCTTGATGACTTATACTGAGTTGACAGATGTCAAAGGATGCCTCCTAATATCTTGTCGGATCTCCTTTTGTCTGGAATAGTGCTGTATCTCGACTCAACAAGTCATTGGAAGTCCCCTGCAGAAATATTGGTCCATAATGTCTCTACAGCTGTTCATAATTGCGAAAGCGTTTCCGGTGCATGATTTTGGGCACGATCTAACCTCTAGATTATGTCCCATAACTCTTCCAGGGGTTTCATATCGGGCGATTACAGTGACCAAATAATTCTCTCGAATGTTCTTCAAACCAGTCGCGAATATTGTGGCTCGGCGCATTGTCATCCATAAAAATCCATCTTTGGCTGGGTTGCAAATGGTCTCAAAGTGACCAAACATAAGCAATTCCCGTCAATGATCGGTACAGATCGACCAGGAGATCTTCTCCATTCCATGTAAACACAGTGCCTTGTTGACAACTTGGGTCCATGGCTTTGTGTGATTTGCACCATACTCTTAACACTACCATTTGCTCTTACCAACCGAAATCGGGACTCATCTGACCAGCCCACGTTCTCCCAGCGTCTAGAGTCCAACCGATATGGCCACGAGCCGAGGAGAGGCGCTGCACGTGACGTCGTGCTCTTACCAAAGGCACTCGCGTTGATCGTCTGCTACCGTAGCCCATTATCGCCAAATTTCAGCGCACTGTCCTAACAGATACGTTCGTCGTACGTCCCACATTGATTTCTGCGGTTGTTTCACGCACTGTTGCTTGTCTGTTTGCACAGACAAGTCTACGCAAACGTCGCTGCTTTCGGGTGTTGAGTGGAAGCCGTCGGCCACTGCGTTGTCCGTGATAAGAGGTAATGCCTGAAATTTGGTATCCTCAGCATACTCTTGACTCTGAGGATCACTAAATATTAAATTCTCTAACGACTTCTGGAATAGAATGTCCGATGCGTCTAGCTCCAAGTACCATTCCGCATTCAAAGTCTGTTAATTTACAACGTGCGTCCATAATCACGTTGGAAACCTTTTCACATGAATCACCTGAGTATAAATAACAGCTGTACCAAACACTGGCCCTTTATACATTGTGTATGCGATACTACTGTCATCTGTATATGTGCATATCGCTATCCCATGGTTTTTGCCACATGAGTGTACAATAGTCATTGACAATGGAAGCATCACTGACTCACAGATTAACAAGCTATTCTGTTGCAGTACAAAATGCAACATTTACGAAAGTACATTTGATCAGAGATTTTAACTGCCAGTGTCTTACATGGTGATGTTGATTGTTGTAGCTGAGGTCTCGAACTGGGCCTGAGCTCTTGGGTGCTCAACAGTGTACTGACATCAGCGTGATGGCACTGCTATGCTGTGTCTTCTGGAGTGTCTCCCATTGGTTGTCGTGGATTGCAGTGAGTCCCATTGTCTGTGGTATCGATTCGCATTGCCGACTTTGGTCTGCCACCGCGATACCCAGGCAATATCACAGATGTCATTCTGGAAATGCCAGTCACATAATGTATTCTTCATCTGAGGAATGAGGAACAAGTCAGTGGGTGCCATATCAGATAGATTTGGTTGGGGGGGGGGGGGGGGGTATTTCGGAGATGTAACATGTGCGACTGTCTCCTGTAAACTGGGAACGTTGTATGGAGCAAACACATCGCTTTCATTTTATTATTTATCAGGTTCTGTGGACCATTCGAGCCAAAGCTAGTTGGTCCTGGAACTAGTCAGTACATATATTACAGAATAATGATTACAAAGTTTATAGACACACAATTAAAGAATTAATGTTCTTCTTCTTCTTCGTCACTTAATGTATTACGTACATCACCTGTTACGATATATGTCTCTTGCATGGTCTTCCTACATTTCTTCTTCCAGTGCATTTATAATTTAGATCCTTTACTGGGGACGTTTCTCCACTCATACGGTCTACATGTTCCTCCCATTTTCTCCTATTTCCCTTTATTTTCCCGTTTAGCTTATATATTCCTACAACATCTTTCCTTAAATCTTCATTTCTTTTCCGATCTCCCCTTGTACATCCTTCCACGCTTCTTAGATATCTCATTACTTGAGCCTTTATTCTACTTTCTCGGTGTCTTGTTGTTGCCCATGCTTCACTCCCTTAAGTAAGAGCTGACACTGCTACTGTTTTATAACTTCAGCTGGGTTTCTTTCCTGGCTTTCTTCTGCAAATTTATTTGATTTTCAGCCCACATCATGGTTATAATCATAAGTGATGTCGCATCCTAGATATTTAAAATGTTTTAGTTACTCCAAGATTTTATTATTCAGGACTATTTTAGATATTTCTGGTTGTCTGCCCTGAGATGCCATCACTTTCGTTTTATCTATCGACAATTTTAGATTGTAATTTGACGCTATATGCTGCAATTTACAGACTCCCATCTGAAGGTCTTCTTCATTCTCTGTATCAAAGCTAAGTCATTTGCAAATAAAATTACATTTAATCTAGTGTCACGAACTAAAAGAACTCCATTTATGTTCAGCATTTTCCATTTGCTGATAGCTTCATCTATATCTATATGCTGAAGAATGTTGGAGAAACACGGCGTCCTTGTCGTACTCATCTGTTTGTGTTCATTGGCTATGTTGTTATATTTCCCACATCTGTAACACTTTCCGTGTTTGTGTATAGACTCTTAACAGCATTTTGTGAGGTGAGACGGATAACCTCGTTCAGCCACGATATTCCATAGCATTTCTCTATTTGCGCTATCGAAAGCTTTCTCAAAATCCGCAAAAGCGACATGGGTGCCCCATTGAACTCTCGTGTCCTTTCTATAACTTATTGAAATGTAAAAACATTGTCAATAGTTGATCGTCTGTTTCTAAAACCTGATCGCTCTTCAGATATTTTTAAGTCTTGAATTCAGGATTTGGGCATATAATTTATAGGCTGAATCCAGAAGGCTTACAACTCGACAGTCACTACATTTATTTTCATCGCCCCTTTTAAAGATAGATATTACTTTGGCTCTCAGGCAATCTTTTGCTCTCCTCTTATTTCTGCAACATTGATTAAACTTCTGAAGAAGTCTTAGGTGCAGAAATAACCCCCCATATTTCCAGTGTTCCTTATTAGTACCATCTAAACCAGGGGCTTTCCTATTTTTTGTAACTTTTAGAGCTTCTGTTAGCTCTCTCACAGAACAACGTCCTGGCATTTTGTGGCATTTAGTTCAGGTAATGTCTCAAAGTATCATCATACCACAATTTTTTTATAATGAGCTATCCATTCGTACTCTCCTATATTATTAACACGTGTACGATCATTTTGTTGTCTGTTGAGTGATTTCATCACTTTATAAGCAATAGTTGGTCTGCCATGTAACTCATGCTCTATATCGCTAATAAAGCATTCCCATGATTCTGCGTGTGCTTTCCGAGCTATGCATTTTGCATTATTTCTCTTCTCCTTATATCCATCATCTTATCATTAGTTGGATTATTTATGTTGGTCTTGAAAGTTTCTTGTTTTTCTTTAATTGCTTTTGCCATCTCTGGCGTCCAAATCCTGACTCCTCTACGTTTCCCGTATTTCCTGTTCTTCTCCAGTAACCAATTAGTTATGTTCGATGTGGCTGTTTTTAAGTTTTTTCCATTCTTGTTCCAAGTTTTGTACCGTTTCTAAATTTGCTGATGTTTTTGTCATCCGGTTTTGATGGAGATCTCTGATGCTGCCATCTTCCACAAGGTAAACTTTAAAAATTTGTTCTTCCTTTTATACCTTAATGGTTTTTTCGGTTTTCTCCATTTTGTATAGATGTCAATTTCTGATACCAGTAAGAAGTGATGTGATCCAATATCCACTCCTCGATAAACTCTGGTATCTCTAACTCGTCCGGGAAATTTCTCATTTATTATAATATAATCTATAACAGATCTATATCCTCTTGCTGACCAGGGAAATTTGTGTACGTCTTTCTTTCTAAAGGTCCTATTGGTAATTTTTAAATGATTAAAGGTAAAAAATCTTTGAGTATTTTTCCGTTTTCATTACATACGTCTTCTCCAAATGTATCTACTATTTCTGGAATTGCAACACAAAAAACAGAGAAGATATAGTACGAATAATAACATATAACAGATAAAATTTCTAAACTGTGGCTAGGAACTCCAGTACAGAATAAAAGAAGTCAACCATCAGGAAACCTATCAACTTGGATTTGAATATTTAGCGTTTATCACTCAATAATTTTCAGTTCTGCTGAAAGCGTTTTGTAAATTAAACCTGGTGAAGAGTGCACACCATTTCCGCACAATAATTAAGGAAATGTTATCCAAGTATACATCGTTTTTTCTGTCATGTGTTCAATGAATGAATCTTGCAGTTTCTCCTGAATGAATCAGTACTGCGATGTCTCAGGTTTTCTCGGTGCAATTCATTAATGCTGTGCTCCCATACGTTCTGTCAGCTTTGCGAGGTAATGTCATTAAGGATCCTAAAACACGAGCAGTAGCGCCAGCATAACAATATGGCCTTCCTAAGATACACAAGGACACAATTCTTTTAAGACCCATAGT
This sequence comes from Schistocerca piceifrons, assembly GCF_021461385.2. NCBI lineage: Eukaryota > Metazoa > Arthropoda > Insecta > Orthoptera > Acrididae > Schistocerca > Schistocerca piceifrons. The sequence continues at coordinate 337,973,060 of NC_060140.1, read as the reverse complement.
TTGCAATATTGGCGACCTATGTACCAGCTGGCAAAATACCCTAAATGCATTCTCAGCGAATATGTGGCGGAAGTGCGAATACCACACCCTCAACTCCGCTGACTATGTACATCACCTCAGTCCACTGCGTCTCCAGAATGCGGATACTGTGGTGAGTTTCGATGTAATATCCCTCTTTAGGAGAGTTCAACTTCTCATTCTTGTAAACAACCGAGGAAAAATTCGACGATTGTTTCAAACAACATTGTGGAAACGTTCTGACACCTACCCGTTCGACTGAAAATATTATGAACAAACCGATGGCGTTGCTATGAGTACTCCGTCACCACCTGTCTTCGCGAACCTATACACGGAACGCTTTGAAGAAAGGGCCCTAGAATCCGCCAACTTAAAATTAACTTGTTCTTACTGGTACGTGGACGACACGTTGTAGTGTGGCCACATGAAACGGGAAGGCTTCAAGAGTTCCTGAAACATTTAAAGTACGTCCTCCATAATATAAAATTTGTGATGGGACTTGAAAAAAAGTGTCGGCTACCTTTCCTCGGCGTATTAGTTAAGACACTGACCTATGTCTCCAAGCACCTAGCTATCACCATCCGTCACAAAGAAATTCGGTTGTGAAGACTCTGGTCCTAGAGCTCGAACACTTTCGGAGAAAAAGAGCATTATGGAAGAACTGCAACACCTACGAACAGTGTTTCAAGGGAATGTGTACTCAGATCATCAAATTGAACGAGCGATGCAGTCAAAGTCAAGAGCGCCTGAGGGAGATGTAACACAGAAACCGAAGAAGAGAAGTCAAAAATCTCTTACCTGTCTTATGCTGGAATATCCGGAAAGATCGGTAGGCTCCTACGGAAACATGGCATCCAGTGTGACCAACTAAGATAAAAAGTATTCTTGGTAATGTTAAAGAAGATGTAGGTGTCAGAAGACCGGGACTGTATCGCATTCCATGCGAATGCTGCGTGTCTTACGTGGGGCAGACTACCAGAACAGTCGAGGAGAGACGCAAGGAGCGACACAGTCGACTAAAACAAGCAAGCAGTCAGATGTCGCCGACCACTGCCTCGAATATAGTCATGAAATCACATGCGATGAGACCAGTATCGTGGTGTAAACTCCAAGTTTATGGAACACCACAACTGAGGAGTCTACTGAAATAAAGAAATCAGGAAACATAATAAACAAAGACGGCGTTTTCAATTTAAATAACGCTTGGGGTCCGGTACTTACTTTATTAAAATGTCGAAAACCCTCACAGCCGCCAGAGTTGGAAAATGCCGAAAGAATTTGAGTTTCACGGAATCTCAGAACGAGCTATGATAAACAAAAGAGGATCAGAGGGACTTGTGGGCTTCGGGAATCGAACTCGGCTATAAATATCGGCGTGAGACTAACACACAGTCCGATTGGGATCCAGGCAATGAACGCAAATAACAGCAAAACTCGCAGCACCTGGAGAAACATTGTGCATAAAATGGAAACAACAACTCTGCAGCACATCCGGATGCAAACTATTAATGAATCAGTACTAGCATCATATCCTGTTATGTAATATATGTATGGGGACGGCAGGGTTAGAATTCTGAGACACCTGAACAATGCCTTACACAAATGTAGTGTGTGAACAGTAAAGTTGGAAATATGGGTCACACGGGGAGCGTGCCAGAGATAGTCCCTGCAGTCACACGCTCTGTGTCCTCGATGGCTCAGTCGGGGCCGGCACGGTAGCTCAGCGTGCTCGGTCAGAAAGCTGGCTGCTCTCTGTAATAAAAAGACTGAGTAAAAGGATGAACAACGAATGTCATGTGACGTCCGCTACGACAAAATGTTGTTGTTGTTGTTGTTGTGGTCTTCAGTCCTGAGACTGGTTTGATGCAGCGCTCCATGCTACTCTATCCTGTGCAAGTTTCTTCATCTCCCAGTACCTACTGCAAACTATATCCTTCTGAATCTGTTTAGTGTATTCATTTCTTGGTCTCCCTCTACGATTTTTACCCTCCACGCTGCCCTCCAGTACTAAATTGGTGATCCCTTGATGCCTCAGAACATGTCCTACCAACCGATCCCTTCTTCTAGACAAGTTGTGCCACAAACTTCTCTTCTCCCCAATTCTATTCAATACCTCCTCATTAGTTATGTGATCTACCCATCTAATCTTCAGCATTCTTCTGCAACACCACATTTCGAAAGCTTCTATTCTCTTTTTGTCTGAGCTATTTATCGTCCACGTTTCACTTCCATACATGGCTACACTCCACACAAATACCTTCAGAAACGACTTCCTGACATTTAAATCTATACTCGCTGTTAACAAATCTTTCTTCTTCAGAAACGCTTTCCTTGCCATTGCCAGTCTACATTTCATATCCTCTCTACTTCGACCATCATCAGTTAATAGCAAAACTGCTTTACTACTTTAAGTGTCTCATTTCCTAATCTACTTCCCGCAGCATCACTACATTCCATTATCCTCGTTTTGCTTTTGTTGATGTTCATCTTATACCCTCCTTTCAAGACACTGTCCATTCCGTTCAGCTGCTCTTCCAAGCCCTTTGCTGTCTCTGACAGAATTACAATGTCATCGGCAAAACTCAAGGTTTTTATTTCTTCTCCATGGATTTTAATACCTACTCCGAACTTTTCTTTTGTTTCCTTTATTCCTTGCTCAATATACAGATTGAATAACATCGGGGATAAGCTACAACCCTGTCTCACTCCCTTCCCAACCACTTCTTCCCTCTCATGCCCCTCGACTCTTAAAACTGCCATTTGCTTTCTGTACAAAGCCTTTCGCTCCCTGTATTTTACCCCTACCCCCTTCAGAATTTGAAAGAGAGTATTCCAATCAACATTGTCAAAAGCTTTCTCTAAGTCTACAAATGCTAGAAACTTAGGTTTTCCTGTCCTTAATCTTTCTTCTAAATACAACGAACAAAAAAAGAAGTCGGATAGATCGTCTGCCCTGTAAGCAGGAGATCCCGGGTTCGAGCCCCGGTCGAGGCACACATTTTCAACTGTCCCCGTTGCTAATTGTCAACGCCCGTAAGCAGCTAATGATCCGGATTTCATTGTAATTTCATTACAAGAAGTTAGCGAAATGACGCTGCAGATCAATCTGACCGGCCGTGTATGGCATGAGAAAATTTTTGTTAAGTGTACAGAGTTGCTCCAAAATATAGCACCATGCGCGATAACAGAGTGAATGCAAACAAGGCAACAGGCCTCGGCGTTTCAGCATCAGAGACAGTGGGGATTATTCGTATGGTGAAGGTAGCAGCACTGAGTTTTTCCACAAGATCTAGAACATGATACTTCCAAGAAAGCCTTCTCTTTTATAACAGTTCCATGTCAGAAACTGCATGCATTTCGTTTTGTTACATTTAAGCGTTAATCTATTTTCTGAAAAACACGTGCTGATATTACTGTCCACCCTGTTAGTTATACAATTTACATTACGTCCTAAATCTTTCACAAAAACACTTGTGTCATCTGCAAAGAATTTTGTTTTTAGTTATTTGTCGATCGTCACATATGAGGGTGTCTTTCCCAAGAGTCGTCAGGCGAATTTTCTCTGGTGTTTTGGCAGATATTTGCAATTTTGCTTTTTCATTGTGTACCTGGAGTCAGCCCAAAAAAATACTGCTCATAACTTCTTTCATTCAACGGCCAGTGTCAACGTAAGGTGTAGGTTTGTTTTCTGTTACAAGCAAAATGATCTTTAAAGCACAATTTTAAGGGCCCATTCGATAGAGCGGTCCCAAATTAGTCTAGTGCGATATTTATTTTATCGATATGTATTAACAGGGACAGTAAAATTCGAAGAATAACCAGCACTCTACCAGTGACAGCAATGCCCTGGCCGGTGCTGACTACTACTGCTAACTATGCCGCACTACTGATTCGCTGCCGAATTACTGTTCATTCTCCGTGTTTTGCTCTCCCTATTATTACACAGCGCTAAAACGAATATCAGACTAGAATAATTTGCGAGCGATCTATCGAATGGGCACGTAAAATTACGGTTTCTGGTGGTACCAGGCGTAACATGAAAAACGTGGTGAGCAGTAATTGTTTGGGTTGACTCCAGCTACTCAATGCAAAAACGAAATTGGAAACATCTGCGAAACACCAGACTAAATGCGCCTGACAGCTCATAGGAGAGGCATCCGGTATATCGAGAAAAACAATGGGACCAGAACAAATGCCTGTAGCACTCCCTCTCCCACCTCACATGACCCTAGTCAGGATCGGACCTCTTCCCTATTTGTTGATACTGGAGGAAAATCTTCTGCTTATGAAGTTAACTATTGTGAGCTTTTCCCCCAATCCCATAACTTTCCGATGTTTGCAAAAGTATTGTATGGTCTACAAAATCAAATGCTTTTCTCAAATCATACAAAATAACTACTATTCTCAAGTTATAGTTCAGCCTCGTTAGTGCCTCATATATTAAAGAACATCTATAGCTACATGGATATTCTGCAAATCACATTTAAGTGCCTGGCAGAAGGTTCATCGAACCACCTTCACAATAATTCTCTGTTACTCCAACATCGGGCAGCGTGGAACAAACGAACACCTATATTTTCCCGTGCGAGCTCTGATTTCCCTTATTTTGTTATGACGTCGTTTCTCCCTATGTAGGACGGCGTCAACAAAATATTTTCGCATTCGGAGGAGAAAATTGGTGATTGAAATTTCGTGAGACAATTCTACCGCAACGAAAAACGCCTTTGTATTAATGAGGTCCACCCCAAATCCTGTATCATTTCAGTGACACACTGTCTCCTGTTTCGCGATAATACAAAACGTGCTACCCTTCTTTGAACTTTCTCAATGTATTCCGTCAATCCCATCCGGTAAGGATCCCACACCGCGCAGCAGTAATCTCAAAGAGGACGGACAAGGTTAGTGTGGGCAGTCTCCTTAGATCTGTTACATTTTTTAAGTGTCCTGCCAATGGGAATGAACGTTTGGTATCATTGGCAGGGAGGCCCGTTACGGAGCAGATCCGGCCGCCTTGGTGTAGGTCTTATTACATTCGACGTCACATTGAGCGAACTGCGCGATGGATAGGGATGAAATAATGCTGAAGACAACACAACACCCAGTCCGTGGGCGGATAAAATCCCCGACCCAGCCGGGAATCGAACACGGGCCCCTTAGGACGGCAGTCCATCACGCTGACCATTCAGCTATCGGGGCCCTGTCCTGCCAATGAAACGCAGTCTTTGGTTAGCCTTCCCCACAATATTTTCTATATGTTCCTTCCAATTTAAGTTGTTCTTAATTGTAATTCCTAGGTATTAGTTGAATTTAAGGCCTTCAGATATGGCTGATTTATCGTGTAACCGAAGTTTAACGGAATCCTTTCAGCAGTCATGTGGATGACCTCACACTTTCCATAAACTATGGCCAATTGCCAACTTTAACAAGTTGCAGATATCTTTTCTAAATTGGTTTGCAATTTGTTTTGATCTTCTAATGCCTTTACTAGTCAATAAAGACAGAATCATCTGCAAACAAACTAAGACGGCTGCTCAGATTAGCTCCTAAATCGTTTATATGGATAAGGAACAGCTAAGGGCCTTTAACACTACTTTGGAGAACGCAAGAAATCACATCTGTATTACTCGATGACTTTCCGTCATTAGTACGAACTGTGACCTTTTTGACAGAAAATCACAAATCCAGTAACATACCTGAGATGATATTCCATAAGCACGCAATTTCATTACAAGATGCTTGCGTGGTACAGTGTCAAAAGCCATCTGGAAATGTAGAAATGTTGTTGTTGTTGTTGTTGTTGTTGTTGTTGTTATCTTCAGTCCAGAGACTGGCTTGATGCAGCTCTCCATGCTGCTCTATCCTGTGCAAGCTTCTTCATCTCCCAGTACCTACTGCAACCTACATCCTTCTGAATCTGTTTAGTGTATTCATCTCTTGGCCTATCTCTACGATTTTTACCCTCCACGCTGCCCTCCAATACTAAATTGGTGATCCATTGAGCCTCTGAACATGTCCTACCAACCGATCCATTCTTCTAGTCAAGTTGTGCCACAAATTTCTCTTCTCCCCAATTCTATTCAATACCTCCTCATTAGTTATGTGATCTATCAATCTAATCTTCAGCATTCTTCTGTAGCACCACATTTCGAAAGCTTCTATTCTCTTCTTGTCTAAATTATTTATCGTCCATGTTTCACTTCCATACAAATACTTTCAGAAACGACTTCCTGAGATTTAAATCTGTAGTCGATATTAACAAACTTCTCTTCTTCAGAAACGTTTTCCTTGTAATTGCCAGTCTACATTTTATATCCTCTCTACTTCGACCATCATAAGTTATTTTGCTGCCCAAGTATCAAAACTGCTTTACTACTTTAAGCGTCTCATTTCCTAATCTAATTCGCTCAGCATCACCCGACTTAATTCGACTACAGTCCATTATCCTCGTTTGGCTTTTGTTGAAGCTCATCTTTTATCCTCCATTCGAGACACTGTCCATTCCGTTTAACTGCTCTTTTAGATCCTTCGCTGTCTCTGACTGAATTACAATGTCATCGGCGACCCTCAAAGTTTTTATTTCTTCTCCAGGGATTTTAATACCTACTCCGAATTTTTCTTTTGTTTCCTTTACTGCTTGCTCAATATACAGATTGAATAACATCGTGGATAGGCTACAACCCAGTCTCACTCCTTTCCCAACCACTGCTTCCCTCTCATGCCCCTCGACTCTTAAAACTGCCTTCTGGTTTCTGTACAAATTGTAAATAGCCTTCCGCTCCCGGTATTTTACCCCTGCAACCTTGAGAATTTGAAAGCGAGTATTCCAGTCAACATTGTCAAAAGCTTTCTCTAAGACTACAAATGCTAGAAACGTAGGTTTGCCTGTCCTTAATCTATCATCTAAGATAAGTCGAAGGGTCAGTATTGCCTCACGTGTTCCAATATTTCTACGGAATCCAAACTGATCTTCCCCGAGGTCAGCTTCTACCAGTTTTTCCATTCGTCTGTAAGGAATTCGCGTTAGTATTTTGCAGCCGTGACTTATTAAACTGATAGTTCGGTAATTTTCACATCTGTCTACACCTGCTTTCTTTGGGATTGGAATTATTATATTCTTCTTGAAGTCTGAGGGTATTTCGCTTGTCTCGTACATCTTGCTCAGCAGATGGTAGTGTTTTGTCAGGACTGGCTCTCCCGAGGCTGTCAGTAGTTCTAAGGGAATTTTGTCAACAATGTAGAAATACGGAATCAATTTGAGATCCTTTGTCAATAGCACTCGACACTTCATATGAGTAAAGAGCTAGTTGTGTTGTGTTCTAAATCCGTGTTGACCGTGATTCAATAGTCCATTCTCTTCCCGATAATTCATGATGTTCGAACACAATATATGTTCCAAAATACTGCTGCATATGGACGTTAACGATATATACCTATAATTTAATTGATTACTCCTACTACCTTTCTTGAATATTGGTTTGACCTGTGCAAGTTTCCAGTCTTTTGGTACTGATATTTCGTTGAGCGAACGGTTGTATATGATTGTTAAGTATAGAGCTATTGTATTAGCATGTTCTGAAAGTAACCTAAGTGGTACACAGTGTAAATAGTATTTCCTGTGGACAGTCCCTTTCTGAAGCCAAGCTAAGAGTTTAACAGCAGATTTTGTGCTCTGAGATGTATTACTGCTCTCCTGCACATTTATTTCTTGGAAACTTTGAAAACAGTGGTAGCAAAGGAATTGGCCAGCAGTTTTCTACGTTATCTCTTTCACCTTTTTTATGCAGTGGTTTCACTACCGAGTATATCAGTGTGCCAGGAAATTTACGACTTCTGAAAGACACATTGAATAGGTGACTGTGTACACAACTAATGCATCGTGCACTGATCTGCATAATTCTACTTTCTTTACTCTTCAGTGACGCAATAATTGATTTAACATCATTTTTGTTTGTTTCCTGTCTCGGAATTCCAGCTTTCAAGTGTTCTGCATAGTTAACTGTACCAATACGATACTGATTCAACTCACTGACTGTTGACAAGAAGCGATTATCAAATATCTTCCACAACAGTTATATTCTCAAACCAACATTCTGCCCCAATACCTCTTTCGCAATAAACCATATAGTTTCAATTTTGTTCTAAGAATTTTGGTGTAACGTATTGTTTTAGCCTGTCTGATAAGATTCCTTAGAACTTAGCAGGACTCTCTGTAGTAACATTCTTTTACAGGGCTATGACTGCCCTTCATATGAGCCCGCGCTTTGTTAATTGGGAAAGTGCTATTAAAGAAGCTGATAAAGATTTGAAGAAATGTATTTATCGTTCAAGTCGCCGGTAATGTAGATTTCTAGCCAAGTTAGACCTTTGAGATTGTCTGCGTTGGAAGTAGACTCATATTTCTAAATCTTTTGTTTACTACTTTGGGATACAATTCGGCCTTGATTCCTTTCGGTTTTACTATATGTGCATCTTGATCTGATAGGTCATTACTATATTTTTCTCACACTGTGGCCATGGACTAGAGAACAATCTATAAATATATTGTCTATGATTGTACCACTTCCGTGAACTCTGTTTGCAAAACATTCTGTCTCTAATAGGTTTTAAGATTCAAGTAAACCCATTAACACTCTTTTTCTCTGAAGAATGTCAGAGAATTTGTACTGACATCATCACACAAAATCATCCTCACGTCTTTCTTAATAACTGAGCCTAGTACAGCGTCAAATCTGGAGAGGAAAATTCTGTAGTCTGAACTGGGTGGTATATAGGACCCTATTATGAAAATTTTTATTCCTTGAAAATTCAAATATTCGATCTTTACAGTGTTTTGATGTGTCAACATTTTTGAGTAAGACATCCTCCTTTCATAGATTCCTCGAGAGGAATCCTTAGTACTTAGTGATCCATTTATCTGATGACCGCACGCACAGCGTAGTAGATGGCAATCGGTGAGCGCTTCGTTGTCCAGCAAATCAGACGCCGTATCGCCCATCTACTACCGCAGTACTAAATTTAAAATACATGTAAATAAATTTTATACTCGCCCCTGACATGTAACGAGATGCTGGAACTGTCTGTCATTGTTTTCCCCGCACTTCTGTCATCTACTCAAGAAATTATTCGTCACACGATGTAACGTATGCGGATGTATTGTGTACACTTTACCCTTTAGTGCTCGCCGCAAATAGAAATAGCACGGGGCTAAATTTGGACTTCGACAAGGCCAAATATTGTTACCAGTGACTCTGTCCTGGAACATATCGTGAACTGCTTGCAAAGAAACATTGGTCGTATCAGCCCACGGTAAGCTTCGCTCTATTTAACTCAATTTATTAAAAAACGCTTGCCAAACATTTTGTATATATCTTACACTGTTAAATGTGCCATTAAAACAATTGGGCTTATTATTCTGTCACCACTAACTGCGCGCTACACTCCTATTTTCTGATCGTGAAGCGAGTCTTCATGAAGTAAAGTATGTCTATCGGCGTTCCAATTTCGACAGTTTTGGAAATTAACATACCTATGTAAAGGGAACCAAGCCTCGTCTGAAAACAGAATGAGATAAGGATCCATTTCACCGGCATGCTAATCCGCAAAACCTGACCCTGTGCACGGGATAACCAGGTTTAACTTCTTACACTACTGTTGCTTTATAGGACCTTAGCCCAAGTAACTTAGCAGCTTTTTGTGCAGATGTGCTTGAAATTTACCTTTGCTGTGCAAGACATCCACGAAAATTTTTAGGGGAATTTTGCAGACAGTATGCGATATCGTCGAGATGAGCTTCTATGAGCACTGTACATCGTCATTTACTCTTCTCGTCATGAAAAACTTCCCGTTTCACGAAATTTGTTCACTAATTTGTGTATTCCATCACGACTCGGAATTCGAACACCTCGAAACATCCGTTAAACAATCGCTGAACTGTATGAGCAGACTCTGGACGCACATACGAATCGTAAAGGAACAATAGTTATGGAATGGAATAATTCGTTGCTGCTGTTGTTGCATTCGCAGACTTCACACTTACACTCGTGATGCTTGTTTCACTGTTCGAATGACACTGGCCGAAAAGGCGCGTAGTGCGGCATTTAACACGTTGACGCGGGACCCATTCGATTGGCCATCGTGGGTCCGGTTGCCTGCAAACACCACCCGCGCGTGCGGTCGTTGGAACATCCTGTACTCCTTTGTTACGTTAATGATGCCCTGAGATATAAATAAAGTCAATGTCAAGATGTATTAGCAATTCGTCTATTTTGCCTTTAATTGCCCTCACTTTTCAATGAATTAAGCTCACTGCACCCAGTGCATTCTCATTTACTGAACTATATTTCAACTTCAAAGGAACCTTCTTCAAACACGTATACCTCCGGCCTGATTTCATTCTAGAAAGCCCTTCTATCGTTATTAGTGGACTTTCACATTGACATTCGATGATTATCTGCTAACCCACACCAGTCCAAAAAAATTCTCAGAATCACCTTTTTATATGATGGTTGGATCTTCGCCGTTTTCGGTGGTAGTGAATCCACACGTTTCAACTGCTTCCTCTGATCTTGTGTCTTAATAATACACCCAGCATTCGTTAAGCATTTGTCAAGTTCAACAAGTCGCGTAAAATGTTAAAAACTCATCCCAGACAAATTTTCGCCATCGCCTCAGTAATGATAAGCCAGCGTTCTGGCACCAGTGACTCCTCTTGCGATTGCTGCCTCTTCACAGGAAGATGTTCTTCGTCATTCAGAATCATTTGACGCTGCTGGAAGCGTCTGCGTAGCCTAACCACTTTGTCATATGACGCGTTGTTGACGTCCATTTGCATCAGTCCAGCGTCTATTGTTGCAGCGATGTCTTCTTTCAAATGCTGCAGACGAATTTCTACACTATCTCCGTTTTACCAATGGCCTCGGCCATGTTATTTTGCCTCACTAGCGGTGTGCTACAGTACTGTGGCGCAGGGATAATAATGTGTACCAGGACATGCGTAACTTCATTTTTTTCCAGGTGATAATTAAAACTACTGCAGATCGTACGGAGACCTATGTAACAGGTAGTCTCCAGTTCATTCACAAAGCTGGCCATACATTCTATAAACTTGTATGTTATTCAGCAAGCGACAATCCGGATATGTTTCGGACGTGTTTCGGAAACCGAGGAATACTGTAGCACCCTAGCCTTCATCTATACCCGCACTCTGTAAAGCACTGTGACAAGGATGGCAGAGGATGCTTCTCACTGTAACAGTTATTTGGGATTCTTCTCATTCCATTCAAGTATGGGACGTAGGAAGAATGACTGCTTAAACGCCTGTGAGCGCGCTGCCATTATCTAATCTTGTCTTCGTGATACCCACGGGATCGATACGTAGGGGGTAACAGTATATTCCTAGTTTCACCCTTGAAGTTGGTTCTTGAAACTTCGTAAGTTCTTTTGCAACAAGGCGGTTCCTTTTCAGTCCATCATTATTTACTTTAAGCACGGAAACATAGCTCAAAATTCCATTATGTTAGTCTGTAAGTAGGCTTTGACGAAATAATTTTTGTCTATTTTCTGTCGCTGTTTCAGTTCTTCCAGCCTCTCAGAGCCGCTCTCCCCTGGGTCAAACAAAACTGCCCTTCTCTGTATAAGTTCAATATCGCCTATTATTCCTGTTAGATGTGGGTCCCACACACTTGAGCTGTATTCTAAGCTGGGACGCACATTTTCCCAGTACATTTTCTCACTGAACCAACCTCTACTAGTTGCCGTATCTAAAACTGTGCTTAAGTGATCATTCCATTTCACATATCCACAAAATGATACATATAGGTATTTGTATGAGTTGAATGATTCCATTTGCAACTCACTGATGTTGTCATCATAGAATACAACTTTCCTGTGGTTTGTGAAGTGCACAGTTTTACATTTCTGAACATTTAAAACAAGCTGCCAATCTTTGCTCCACTATGAAACGTTGTCAAGATCTGACTGTATATTTGTCCTCGTTTTTTTTCCGGTACTTCCTTGTAGATAACTGAATCAACCGCTAAAAGTTTGGGGTTAGTTACTGTCTGACAAGTACTTAAGATACAGTATGAACAAAAAGATGGGTTCAAATGGCTCTGAGCACTATGGGACTTAACATCTGTGGTCATCAGTCCCCTAGAACTTAGAACTACTTAAACCTAACTAACCTAAGGACATCACACCCATCCATGCCCGAGGCAGGATTCGAACCTGCGACCGTAGCAGTCGCGCGGTTCCGGACTGCGCGCCTAGAACCGCTAGACCACCGCTGCCGGCTGAACAAAAAGAGTCCCAGTACATTTCACTGGGGCGCGTGTGTGTAAAACTCTCAATCAAAGATAGCATCCTGCCTCATTCCTAAAGATAAATCCTCAATCCTGTCACAAATGCGGTTTATACTTCACAAAATCGTACTTTCGATAATAAGTATAGGTGTGGTATTGTGTTAAATGATTTTGAGTAATCCAGAAATACTGCATCTACCTGAATCCTAGATCGGCGGCTTTCAGGATGTTATGTGAGAACAGTTGGATTTGATATAATCAGTGTCTAGGAATCCACGCTCGGTGGTGGTGGGGATCATTTTATTGCAGATACCTCATTATGTTTGAGGTCAGGATAGGTTCTAAGAGTCTACAACAAATGGATGTCAAGAATGTAGTTTTGTGGATCACTTCTGCTACTCTATCTGTAGGCAGATTTGCTATCTTCCCACCACTTGGTACCATTTTCTGTTCGAGGGATCTACGGAGTTTTATGATTAAAAGAGGGGATACCTCAGCCGCAAATTAGGTGCGGAAATCAGAAGCTGATGGGGATTGTGATAAGTCCGCCAAAGAGAAGCAAACAAAAATACTCAGGTAGCAATAATGGAACAGCTGTATTGGCCAAAAGCAAGTGGCACGTCTATTCCGACGACCGACCGCGGTGGCCGAGCGGTTCTAGGCGCTACAGTCTGGAACCGCGTGACCGCTACGGTCGCAGGTTCGAATCCTGCCTCGGGCATGGATGTGTGTGGTGTCCTTAGGTTAGTTAGGTTTAAGTAGTTCTAAGTTCTAGGGGTCTGATGACCTCAGATGTTTAGTCCCATAGTGCTCAGAGCCATTTGAACCATTTTTCTACTCCGACGTGGACTGAAAACAAGACATAAAATAAGTCACTTCTTGGAATAACCACGAGTACTTCTCAAGGCCGGATAGATTGTCAACGAGGTCTACGCTCCTTAAACAGACACTTTATCAAACTCAGAGTCTCACAGGACGCTCAGAATTTATATACATACCGAATGAATAAAGTTTCAGTCCCGTGGGGAGCAAATATCTCTAAGTCTGGTGTGCAGATGTTTGAAAAGTTCAAAAGGAAAAATTTTACAAGTTCACAAGTCAGCCACAACAACAGTAAGGAACCATGAACACTTTTAGTCCACGGATAGTAGTTCCAAGTGTCGCAAGTCAGACAAGCGACTTCGTAGAGACGGCCCTCGAATGATACAGCTATCTTTTCTAAATCGTTTTGCAATTTGTTTTGATCGTCTGATGACTAGTCGATAAACGACAGCGTCGTCTGCAAACAATTTAAGAAGGCTGCTCAGATTGTCTCACAAATCATTTATATAGATAAGGAACAGCAAAGGGCCTTTAACACTACCTTGAGGAACGCCAGAAATCACTTCTGTTTTACTCGATGACTTTCCGTTAGTTACTGCGAACTGTGGCCTCTCTGACAGGAAATCACGAATCCAATCACATAACAGAGACGATATTCCATAAGCACGCAATTTCACTACAAACCGCTTGTGTGGTACAGTGTCAAAAGCCTTCCGGAAATCCAGAAATACGGAATCAATTTAAAATCCCTATCATAGCACTCAACATTTCATGTGAGTAAAGAGTTAGTTGTTGTTGTTGTTGTTGTGGTCTTCAGTCCTGAGACTGGTTTGATGCAGCTCTCCATGCTACTCTATCCTGTGCACGCTTCTTCATCTCCCAGTACCTACTGCAATCTACATCCTTCTGAATCTGCTTATTGTATTCATCTCTTGGTCTCCCTCTACGATTTTTACCCTCCACGCTGCCCTTGATGCCTCAGAACATTTCCTACCAACCGATCCCGTCTTCTGGTCAAGTTGTGCCACAAACTCCTCTTCTCCCCAATCCTGTTCAATACTTCCTCATTAGTTATGTGATCTACCCATAGAGTCAGTTGTGTTTCACATAAACGATGTTTTCTAAATATGTGTTGGCTGTGTGTCGATAGACTCTTTTGCCGGCCAGTGTGGCCGAGCGGTTCTAGGCGCTTTAGTCCAAAATCCTACTGCATATCGACGTTAATGATATGGGTCTGTAATTTATTGGATTACTCCTACTACCTTTCTTGAACATTGGTGTGACCTGTACAACTTTCCCGTCTTTGGGTACGGATCTTTCGTCGTGCAAACGATTGTTAAACATGGAGCTATTGCATCAGCATACTCTGAAACGAACGTAATTGGTGTACAGTGTGGACCAGAAGACTTGCTTTTATTAAGTGATTTAAGTTGCTTCACTACTCCGAGGATATCTGCTTCTACGTTACTCATGTTGGCACTTGTTCTTGATTCGATTTCTGGAATATTTACTTCGTCTCCTTTTGTGAAGGCATTTCGGAAGGCTGTATTTAGTAACTCTGCTTTAGCAGCACTGTCTTCGATAGTACCTCCATTGCTACCGCGCAGGGAAGCACTGATTGTGCCTTGCCGGTAGCATACTTCACATACGACCAGAATCACTTTGGATTTTCTGCCAGGTTTCGAGTCAAAGCATCTCGCATTGAAGTCCGTTAAATTTCGAACTTCTGTAAAAGATCGCCAGTCATGGAGATTTTGTGTCTGTTTAAATTTGCCATGTTTTTTTCGTTGTTTCTGCAACTATATTCTGGCCCGTCTTGTATACCAAGGAGCATCAGCTCCGTCGTTCGTTAATGTATTTAGTATAAATCTTTCAATTGTTGCCGATACTATTTCTTTGAATTCAAGCCATATCTGGTCTGCACTTACATTGTTAATTTGGAAGGAGTGTAGATTGTCTCTCAAGAAGGTGTCAAGTGAATTTTTATCTGCTTTTTTGAATAGGTATATTTTTCGTTTATTTTTGGAGGATTTGGGCGTTACAACATTCAGTCTCACTACGACAACCCTGTGCTCACTAAACTCTGTATCCGTTTTGATGCTCGTTATTGACTCAGGACTATTTGTTGCTAAGAGGTCAAGTGTGCTTTCACAACCGTTTACTATTCGCGTGGGCTCATGAACTAATCTCTCGAATACCCTGGAGGAGACAGGTCCTGCACTGGTGGCCGGGGCAGTTGGGACGATGATGTCCATCTCCATTGGTGTCAGTTCTTATGCGGTGTGAGTGGAACTGTGGGACTCCAGTGAGCTGGTTGCCTGCAGCGGCTGCAATGGCCTGTCGATTTCAGGGGTGAGGACAGTGGATGACTCTGTCTCTGAAAAAACGAAAGTGGTAGTTTCGTGATGTCAAGAGAAGGACTACAGCAAGGTCATAGCTGGCTGACAAGTTGTGGCACTGTATGCCATCCTGAAGCGTCACCTCTTTCCTGGCTCTGCCTATTAATTTTGAAACGACTATCGGAAACCAATGGTGGCGTTCCTTGGTGGCAAAAACAAGTAAGGGGGGATCTCTAAGTGAAAAACAGTGGCAGCTGGACCGCTGAGTAGAGGGTTGTGAACTTTGTTTGAATGACTTCAGCAACAACCCCTTAGTGGGCAAGAGATCATTAAGTGACATTTCATTTCACATGAACCAATTAATAACAATTTTAGCAATTAATAAAAGGTTGAACAAATAATGACAATTCCAAAATTTATTTACAACAGATAACAAGCCCCAAGCGGTGGCAACCATACAAATAATAATTTGGCCCTAGAAAGAATAAGATGATGGCAATAAAGGGCAAGAACTCGATCTAGGAAAATGAGGGACTCACAACCGCTGTTTATTAAAATAATTTTGAAAAATCGTGATAATCGCTATTAGCGGCGACAACAGACACCCATACTCTTGGCGACTACCACAGGCGAAATTCTTCATGCCAATCGTTTTTAGAAAAGCATTAATATATGAACTTTTTTCTTTTAGAAATACAAAAATACAACAATTGTAAAAAAATACCAATCTCAATATACAATCCGAACGTATGGAAATCCACTGAATTAAAACTCTTTCGTTTAACACAGAATTTAATGACCGACTGGAGAGCACAAGCTATTAAAGCAGACACTCCAAAACTGTGTCGAAGACTTTGAGGGGTAGTACAAAGCGAATACAGCTTCTTGTATATAAATTCCGTGCACAGAGTGGGCTCCGATAACACCGTCGCGCACGACGGCAGACGCAGGTTAATGCCACGCTAGCGCAACCGCTCGGCAGCCGCCGTGGGGGCAAAGACTGTACCAACAGACTGCGGGCGTGCGAAACAAGGATCACAAGCCGCAGCCAGGCTCATACACTCAGACCCGCGCAGTGCAGTACAAGGCCCACAATCATTCAACTTTATCGTAGATACCCGGAGTACAGAACATGCATTTGTAAATATTAAATTACGGACAACCCAACTTCATGCAATCAATTTATATTAACACACCTAAGCCAAGAAAAACCCAAGGAACCCATATGCGGTGACACAATTTCAACTGAGTGTACAAAATGTAAATCACGAACAAACAGGAGACAAAATTCAAAGCAAGGTAACAAGAAATTTAAATCTTAAAACGCTCGGGTGAAAGCCTCGTCAATATTGCCATAAAACTAATTCACTAAATATCCAGTTATAAATCTGCCTTACAATCATTGCTTTCCGCTGCAGAGGCAACACCCAAAGCTCCCCAGGAAATATCTGGCGCAATAACAATGCTGTCGAATACGACTTCTGCTCGGTAACACACAGTGCTGCCTGAAAAAGACTAAATGCCAGTACTGCAAAAGAAAATTCCCCATCGCACCCCCTAGATTTAGTGGTAGGAGGCTCAGGTGATAACCTGTCTTCTGAGTTTAAACACTTCGCTGGCCACCAAACTCCCCGGACATGAACATTATTGAGCACATCTGCGGTGCCTTGCAACATGCTGTTCAGAAGAGACCTCCCCCTCCTCGTACTCTTACGGATTTATGGACAGCCCTGCAGGATTCATGGTGTCAATTACCTCTACCACTACTTCAGGCGTTAGTCGAGTCCATGCCACGTCGTGTTGCGGCACCTCTGCGTGCTCGCTGGGGCCCTACACGATATTAGGCAGGTGTACCAGTTTCTTTGGTTCTTCAGTACATGACACATGTACTGTCATTAATGCCGTGAATGGCATACCAGACGTGTTTTCCGATGGAAGATTCGGTTGACTTGACGCCTTGTCATCAAACGTTTGCGTTTCCCATTCGAAGCCCACTTCCGTTCTACTGCTGATAGAGTAGCTCTGCAGAATCAACTGTCATTATAAGTCCCTTCCTTACACCTCGCTGTTGCAAACAGACGTTAAAGAACGACATAGACACAAATCTGAATACGGTGAACAGAGGAGGAAAATAAAAAAAAGGGAACTAGCACGAGGTAACACGGTTCGCCCGCATGGCAGTCGAACACCGTGACCACTTAACCACGACGCCGTTGATGTTTTACGCAACTCTATATTGAACTTCTTGTCCTTCAACCACTCACTGTTTCTATTTTGCTTTTTCTCACAGTTCAGTACACCTTCTTCTTGTTTTCATCCTAGATCTGTGTACAGTTTTTGAGGGGCTTTCCACTGAGCCACCTTACCACTAACTCTGAGAGGCGTGCGATAGGGAGCTTCCCTTGTGAGAGAGGGTGAAACAAAAAATAACCACAATGTTCACAGATATTCAAGGTAACAATGTCAGTGTAACAAATCAAACACAGGCGCGGGTAACCTGAATTATTACTCAGAACCACTCTGAACTTAACGGATCGTAGCACCGATCCGCGCAATATATCATGAATACGAACGCAGAGTTCAGGACCAAACAGCAAACTGCACTTAAAACAATTACAGGGTAAACACATCTGTAGATTTAGAGGGCAGAAAACATGTTCGAATAAAACGACGTAAGCACAGGAAAATCACCTTAAATCATTTCCAAGAGTCCACGTTCGAGAGCATAAATTCTCCAACTGGTAGATAAGAGAACCAGGTCCACATAGCAATAGCTGTCAAAGATCTCCAAGCGCCTAGTCTCCCCGGCTAGCAAACACAACACCCTGCAAGCTCTGCCAACGCCGGATAAATTGATGACCACAGCGCGAGACACTGCCCTCACCTCTCTCCAGCGACGCCTTCACTTCCCACCAGAGCGCGCCACCTCGCGCTCGAGTTACAACACACGACCGAAGATCAAAACAGGTTGCCAGGGTCGATATCCAGATAGCCGCCATGGCTCACCCATGTTAGCAATACTCACTGGAACGCACAACATTCCGTTGAACGTTTCGTCAATCACACTGCTACATAACGATGTCTCAGATGTATTAATTCCATTTGATGATAGCTGTGTTCAGAACAATTATCTTATAGTTGGAATATTTTGACGTAGTTTTCACTGCCCCTGGCAGAGGAGAGGGGGGAGGGGGGTGTATTGTATTCACATTCAGATTCAGTCAAATAGTCTTCAACTTCGAACGATATGACTGCGTACCTACTTGATTTGCACATTACTTCAACGCCACTTTGAATATGACTTTTAGAATTAGCTTCACAGCCATAACTGTTACGACCCAAAAGAAGTCCTCCTTTGACTATATTGCTCTAAGGATGGCTAGGAATCAGGAAAGCTGACTTTGATACACATTCGTAACGTCTTTCTTCACGCCTTATCAGTGGAATTCCGACCGTATATCTATCTTAGACTTATACGAAATCAATCAAAACGTGTCTGTAACTGCATACTCGGTTGCCAACTAACGTCTCAATTACAGACCTTGGCTATCACGAACTTTCTTCTGTATGGCATCACGTCAAAGAAATTTGAACCCTTGTGCCAATTAGGAAACGAACATATCTTCCCCGGTGGTTTGTGTTAATGACAGAACTTCCGAACCTGTCGTCAGTGGAGCTCGCAGTAATTATTGCCGAATTCGTGGTGGCCTGGAACGCCGCTTCCCGTCTACTGCACGGAGCTTCCGTGACGTCCGACGACTCACGCTCTTACTTCTCACACTTACTTGGGAACATTACAGGACACGGGTTAATTATCTGCACTTCTACACAATCAATCTAAATGACGGTCGGCAGCCTCTCTTTCACCTGAGAGACAGGGTTAAAATAGTCACTACTCCTATAACAACTGCTTTCAAAAAATTCGCAGCTGTGACCATTGGGTTGGAACACGAGAACTGCAAACGGTTACTACACTGTCTCCAACCGGTTGCTAGTATCTTATCAGTCGGAAAAACAGGGTAACACTCTAAAGTTAAAAAGGATAACACACTTTAAAACACCACAAGTTTTCACTGGAACAAATGGAACCTATTTTATTCTATAAGGTCAAGAGCGAGATTTAAATTCGAGATGAAAGGATATCAGTGATAAGATTCGCTGATAAGATTTCTATCCTCAGTGAAAGTGAAGAACAATTACAGTATCTGTTCAATGGAATGAACAGTCTAATGAGTACATAATACGGGTTGGGAGTAAATAGAAGTAAAATGAAAGTAATGAGAAGTAGCAAAAATGAGAGAGAGAGAAACTTAACATCAGAATTGATGATTATGAATTAAGAGAAGCTAAGGAATTCTGCTACCTAGGTAGCAAAACAGACCATGACAGACAAAGCAAGAAGCACTAAAAAGCAGACTAGCACTGGCAAAAAGAGCATTCCTGGTTAAAAGAAGCCTTCTAGTATCAAACATAGCCCTTAATTTGGGGAAGAAATTTGTAAGAATGTACGTTTTCAGCACAGCATTGCACAACAGTGAAACATGGAGTGTGGGGAAACCGGAACAAAAGAAAATCGAAGCATTTGATGTGAGGCGCTGATGACTCCACCTTCTCAAATGGGACCTCTGTCCACCAAACAAGAGCTCACTCATCGAGTCGCACCCTTTTCTCACAAAAGTCGGAAAGCAGTTGAGCACTTTACACCTCAATATATGAAACGCACTTGCCAATCGTATCAGTTTCCCGTAGCAGAAGAAGAGCACTATTTATCAGTGAGGATCAATACACGCAACACTTTTGAAACCTCAGCCCAATCCCAGAGCGCCGACTACTCACATCCTGCCGTCGCGAGGGATGCCGGCTGATTCCCGATTTCGAGAGCTCCAAAACCGTTCCGCGAAATCATTTCAACGTTCACGCCTTTCGGCTAGACAGCCTCCAGAGCAGAGTATGGACACTTCAGTTAGCGATTTCTTGCTGCTGGGTAGGTGCAACATCGAGATAGTTTGCAAAGAAAGGTATTGTAAACTGTGATTCATAAGCAGTAACATTATGTTCTGAGAACGAGCACTCGTAATAACACAGTTATGAAGTCGATAGACTGTATGGTAGAGCATGGTGTGGCGTATCGCGTAATAGTTTAATGTAAGGCGACCCGTTCGCAGCGCTGCAAGCTGCTTTCAACCAGGGTGGATCAAAGTCGGTGACCTATACGGTGGAAGCAGCGGCTGCGTGCGACAGAGTGTGGGGCCGCTTTCATGTTTTTAACGGTGCCGTAGCGAGAGTGATTCACACCCCACCCCCACCTCCCCTCCCCCAGCAGCGTCGGCCAGGGTGGACCAGGAGACATGCCGTTGACCTCTACGGCCTGTATTTGGCTATGAGGCACTGATCAAAAGTGTAATGTAATCTCCATATATAAAAGGAAAATTCCTATTGACTGACGGACTCATCATTGCCCAGCCCAAACTTGCTAAGGACTGAAACATGAAATTTGAAGAGGGTGCTGATCTTATACTGTAGGCATCGTTTAAGAAGGGAATTATCGAAATTCGACCCCTGAAGGATGAAATAGCTGATGAAAGCTTTTTGAAAGTATGTCGCTATTAAGACAACTTTGAAGCTAGAACTACGAAAATTAGTATTCGGTTTCTCTGTCAGAATTACGTTCGGAAAAGGCATATTTGTTCCATCGGCTGTACAATTTATGATTATTCCGTACCGATTTCGATTGTTACAATCATCTTCAAGGAGAAAAACATTGTACATTAATGGATCAACCATACATTTCCCTCATATATGTGCCATACAAATGTAGAACATATATAATTGTCGTAATAGTCTGTCTTAACACAGTCCGTGGCACAATTACAGTAGTGCATATTTGGTGATAACACAATAATTAAGTGTGGAGTTATCACCAAATGTGCACTATTGTAACTTCGCCAAAGCACAGTGTGTTTATATGGACTATGTTAAGACACACTATTATGACAGTTATATATGTTCTACATTCGTACAGCTCATATATGACGGGAATGTACGGTTGATCCTTTGATGTACAATGTTTTTTCTCCTTGAAAGTAATTCTAAGAATGGAAGCCGGTAGAGATTAAACATAAAATTGTTCAGCTAATGGCACAAATACGCCTTTTCCAAATTATTTAACAACAGTAGACAATTGCCTACGAAAAGCTCAAAAAATATGTGTTTCAGCATTTTTGGAAATTTAATCTTTAAGGATATGAAATAGTCTGTGATAGATTTTTTTACAATAAATCTTTATTAAAGAATTACTAACCATTTTCAAAGCTACATCTATGAAAACTGGCATTTGACTTCTCAGTTGGAAATAAAATGCGTGTGTTTCAGTGTTTTTGGAAAATTCAGTTCCTAAGGGGGTGGAACAGGGAATGAAAGTTTTTATAGAAATGTTTCATTATAGAAGCATTTTCGAAGCTAGATCCATGAAAACTGTTGTTGGCTTCTCGTTTGGAAATAAAAAATACCTGCGCAGTTCTTTTGGAAATTCGACCCCTAAAGGGGTCAAATAGGGTAAGAAATTTTTTATTAAAATATTTCGTTATATTAAAACATTTTTAAAGCTAAATCTGTGAAAATTTGTATTTGACTTCTAAAGAAATATGTGTTAGGGATGAAATTTTCAACGGAAATATCACCACAAGAACTCAAAAGGCAGGATCTACAAAGGTCTCTGACTCCAGCTGAAAATGTCGCTTTTTGGTCAGAAGTACATTTGGAAAAGACAATGCAGATTGAAAAGTTTAGATGTTCCAATTTGTGAACAACAACAAAATTCGATTAAGGAAAAACAAGAAAAAAACAAAAAAATATGTGCAGACCAGACCATACAGTCCACGCGAGTGAAGCAGTGGATGCTAAGCTAGTCAGTAATAAAGATAGAAACGACGATGGATAAAGGATGCAGTATGGTTTTCAAATGTTGAACTCGTAAGTGATCGAAAGTACTTCAGTTAAATAATGAAAATAGCTGTGACTAAGAAAGAAACAGTAGACAGATAGCTTGGTGAGGCGGAGGGAGGGGGGGGGGGGGGGGGTAGTTTATTTTCCAGCTGACACCGCCTTTCTTAGGGGACGGAGGAAGATCGTTTCGAACGGCAGAAACGGTAACATGACTTGCTCAAGTATGTATTCCAGGCTGACGCTGAAGGATAAAGTATATTCTCTCATTTTAAATTTTTAATAATCACAGCTGACGGTTTGTCATGTTGATCTGTATTTTCATTAAATTACTGAGTATAGTAATATAAGTCGCCTTTAGGATGTTCAGCTTATAGTATATTCAGTTTGAGAGCGTCTTTAGTCCACAGATTTGTTTATTTGTGTAATGTAACAATTTGTTTAATGCTCATCTCACTAAATGTATGTTTTCCACACAGTGTTCCCATTATCAGATGTATGCCAATGGCGACCATTGCTATTGACGTAATGTGACTGATTAAATCGTTTAAGAACCGTTTTCCATAGCAACCTACCCTCCCTCTCACATAACGCTACAAAAACTCCTCCCCCTGAGACTTTAAAATTGTTAAGGAGTTTTCGGAATGGGAAGCGACGACGAAAATCAGTAACAAGAAAAATATAAAAACTGCATTTAGTAAAAGAATAAATCCTCTTAATTAATCGATTATGAACATATGTAATGACTTCCTCAATTACTTCCCTGTTTACTGGTCTGCGAGTCAGTGTCCATGGCACTGGGCACAACAAAGGCATGAGTTATGGATAAATTTAACAGCTGGAACCCCCGTCCCCGCGTATTTCTCAAAGAATTGCATTGGGAAGTTGGGATCAGTTGAGTAATTGAATAGAAGAATGTCACTGCTTACCTTTTTCGCATGGATGGTCACAGAGGAAATGTGCTGTAACGACATCATAGGATGGAAATTTCGATTTTATCTGGATACAGTGAACCTTTACTCATTTTCATAGAAAAAGAAAGATTAGGGTTTTGAGGTTCTGTCGACAGAATGGTCATTAGAGACAGAGTACCAGCTCGGATTGCATAAGGATGGGGAAGTTAATTGCAGTCTTTACAAAGGAACCATTGAGCCAGAGAAACTACGAAAATCTAAATCTGAACAGCCGGACAGGGATCTGGATCCTGCGCCTCCAGGATAGGGCCGTATGTGATTAAATAGTGTGTAAGCGTAGGGACCGATGACCTCAGCAGTTTGGTCCCAAAGGAACTTACCAAAAATTTCCAAATTTTCCAGGATAGGATTCCCGTCTCACAATCACTACGCCACTTCACTTGGTACTTCTAATAGAAGACGGTGTCCCTAGACACATTCCAGCCAAAGTTGCTGAGACACTGGGGAGAGAGGAGTTCGCGAAAATGGAGTGGCCTGTGTATTAGGCGGACGTGAATCTCGTTCAGCGTTCGCGAGATGTTGCGAGACAACGTGCTGAGCAGAGAACTCCACTACCCTTCGGCACTACGAACCCGCAAATTATAAAGTGGGAAGCCTGGGGCGATACTGCTACAGAACTTCAAACATATGTAGTATTTCGTGTATTTGCTTACAGCCGTTTTCGCTTGCATACGGTAAAACATGTCACCCTGTAACAGTCATCCCAGAGTAGCAACCTTTTTCGATTCCTAGAAACTATTCAGGACTGGTAGTGACAGGCCAATGAAAAACACTTTGAAAAATCTCGCGTAATAATGCGACAACACACTGAAATGAAATTTAATTACGATGACAAGTCTTTAGTCTGACAGGAGCACAAAGGAATTCAGCCGGCCGCGGTGGTCTAGCGGTTCTAGGCGCGCAGTCCGGAACCGCGCGACTGCTACGGTTGCAGGTTCGAATCCTGCCCCGGGCTTGGATGTGTGTGATGTCCTTAGGTTAGTTAGGTTTAAGTAGTTCTAAGTTCTAGGGGACTGATGACCACAGATGTTAAGTCCCATAGTGCTCAGAGCCATTTGAAAGGAATTCAAACAAACCCATCCACTGAACAACAGTAAGCGAACAATTCGTAATGGATAGTTAGTACCGATTTCAGTATATAAGCGATTATATGGTAATCGGTCTTTCTGAACGTAAAGAGCGAGAAGATAAGAGTGGAAATGTGTAGCAGACAGGTACTCAGACCTGACAGAGAGGTATGACGTGTTAGGAGCTTCATAACAGCATACTCTTCATTCTAAAGCGAAGCACTTAGTCTAGTTTAGACAAGTAGTCAATAACAAAAAATAAAAAATGTACTTTATAAATGGTAATACTGAAAGTCGTGCGTTAGAAAACACTGTTCAGATCATTTATCTTTAGCCATTTGTTGGTCACTGGCGAGATGCAAAGACTCACTGCACAGGGATTTCGTCTGCTACAAACACTGAAGTCTTAGTTGCATATAGGAGGTATGTCTATGCGCTGCACTTTGGAGGAGAAGCTGTCTGACCAGTCTGGTGTCAGCGTGACATAGCCTTGAGCAGTGTGCTCGAATAGACTGCGAAACAAACCACATGGTGTTCCAGGACCGGTGAAGCTAGACGCATCATTAAAACTCTGCCTGCACTAGTCTTCACGGGTTTGCCGCCGGCGGCAAACCCGTGAAGACTATTTACAACACATCCGCCGGGGAAGCTTGAATAGTCACACTGCCTGCACTAATTCGAACACTTTTATATTTCATTTTGATGGACATTTCTATGCTGCAACATGCAGGAATGTATAGTGAGACCACTGCTTGCAAGTGTGAATTGCCGTAATATACTCTGAGGCATAAAAACGAAGCACAACGGTGGAATTATACGAATGTGACGGAAATCGGTAGGTGTGATGAACATGTACAGACAAACAAATGATTACAATTTCAGAAAAAATGGACGTTTTAGTCATGAGAAAGAGCTTCACAAATTGAGCAACTCAACAGCGTGTTGGTCAGCTTTGGCCCTTATGCACGCAGCTATTCGGCCTGAGTTGTTGTGCGTCCTCCTGAGGGATATCGTGTCAAATTCTGTCCAACAAGCGCTTTAGATCGGGAAAATTCCGAGATAACCGGAGGGCCCTGCTCGTAGTGGTTCAAAAGTTCTCAATTGGGAAGAGACCCGGCGACCTAGCTGGCCAAGGAAGGGTTTGGCAAGCACTAACACAAGCAAGGGAAACTCTTTCCGTGTTCAGAAGGTCCTTATCTTGCTGAAATGTAAGCCTAGGATGACTTACCATGAAGGTCAACAAAACGGGGCGTAGAGTATCGTCGATGTATCGCTGTGCTGCAAGGTGCGCGGATGACAACCAAAGAGGCGATGAAAGAAATGGCACCACAAACCGTCATTCCTGGTTGTCGAAACGAATGACGAGCGACAGTCAGGTTGGTATCCCAACACTGTCCAGGGCATCTCCAGAAACGTCCTCGACCTGGAATCTTGTTGACTGGAGTACAGTTGCCTTCAGTGATGCGTCCCGCTTCGAAATGAACGCTGATAACCAGCGACTGGGAGACCTACATACACTATGTGATCAAAAGTATCCGGACACCCCCAAAAGTATACGTTTTTCATATTAGGTGCATTGTGCTGCCACCTACTGTTAGGTACTCCATATCAGCGACTTCCGTAGTCATTAGACATCGTAAGAGAGCAGAATGGGGCGCTCTGCAGAACTCACGGACTTCGAACGTGGTCAGGTGGTTGGGTGTCACTTGTCGTACGCCTGTACGCGAAATTTACACATTCCTAAACATTCCTAGGTCCGCTGTTTCCGAAGTGATAGTGAATAGGAAACGTGAAGGAACACGTACAACACAAAAGCCTACAGGCCGACCTTGATTGTTGACCGAGTATTATTCACAACCGATTCAAAAGATTTACATGTGTGCACCTGTTACTGGCGTTCAGAGTAGTCATCAACGTTGTGTAGAACCCGTTGTCAGCGATGTGTAAGGCGTAGTATACCGTTGGCAGAGCCTCTTCTGTTGATGGTGCGAGTGGAGCGGTCTAAAGTTATGGTGATTCTCGTGTATGACTGTGATGGTGTTATCCTAACGAATTACGTTCCTCCACGGCAGACCGTCAATGCACAGTATTACTGTTCGTTTTGGAGCATCACCTGCTACCAGCTTTGTGAAACAAGCGGCGACACTTTCTGCACAACCCACCCATCATTTTGCACTACGCGCAGGAGCATACAGCGCAAGCTGTGGCTGCTCTGTTCGGTCGATGGAACTGGGAAGTACTGTACCATCCACCACACTCCCCAGACTTAAATCCTTTTGACTTTGGTTTGATTCTGAAGATGAAGGAATCACTTCGTGGCATTCGCTTCAGAACTGTTCCAGAGTTTCGACAGGCAGTAGACCGCCTCGTTCGCACCATCAACAGAACAGGCTCTGCTAACAGTATACTGTGCCTTCCACATCGCTGGCAACGGGTTCTACACAACGCTGGTGACTACTCTGAAGGACAGTAATAGGTGCAAACATGTAAGTCTTTTGTATCGGTTGCGAATAAATAGTTGCCACTATTTAAGTTCCAACCCTCGTATTATGATTTATTCCAGATTTTGAGTGTGTAAACTAGACTGCTAATTTAGTGCCTCTTTTTGTACTTTCAGGTAAACATGTGCCTGTATACTCTCGATGGAAAAGAGAGGAAAGAGGAACAGTATTTATTCATATCACAACTTGGAGAAGTTTGATATTACGCCATGCAACGTCACGCTACAGTCGGCTGACTCAAGTTCACGATCAGACGCCGCCGGCTGATCTTCACCAGGCCCACTGATCGAGTTAAGGATATCTAAATGTTAATTTTAGCTGATATGACGTATGTGACAGAGTGAAGTACGGACAACTTTCATTTATTAGAACGCTGACGTGATCCAATTCGGTACTCCAATAATGAGAGCCGAATGAAGTTTTCCTGGCTTCAATATATCTGGAGTCCAGCGTGGAACATGGGCGGTTGAACGCGACTAAACGTCTTGATGCAGGCAGTGCCGCATGGATAATATCCTTGTTCATCACGTTTGTACTATTATTCTGCTTACAATGCAGAGCAGACTCTATGAAATATAGTTACTTCATTACGTGCTGTATACAAAGTTTTTTGAATTGTATCAGGTTTGTTAACTGTTAACAGTATAACGTGTGATTCTGTTGTCGATCTTTCATCGTTTCTTTTATTACCAGTTTGTGACCTTATCTGCTATATCCTTTTTATTTACAATTAAAAGCCACTGACATCCTTGAAATTTAAAATGGACTTCTCTCCGGTGTTTAGACAGCCTCAGCCCACTCGCTGGTAGCTTTCATTACAGTCTCACATCAACAGAGCTGGACACCAACGACCTACGTGCTGCTTCTGTGTTGCGACATCATCATCTTCTTTATCAAGACACCAGGTCAGTGGACAATTAGAACATTTGTGCGTTCTACCTCGACGTGGTAGGATTCAACTATGGCCCCTCGCACGCTCTACATTCATAGTACAAATTTGCACAGGCGCGTGTAATCTAGGGTCACACAGAATAGGGAAAACGCAGACCTCCAGGATGCTACTTATGAAGACTATGCACACTTGTTTCCATCAGATAGCAAAATTCAATCAGTTTCCGAAACAATTAGACCCATCAAAATACCTACTCCCTGTTCTCCTGTAAGGAGAAGTGGTTTCCTGAATAAACAACGCAAGTCCTGATTTGTCTTGTCTTCACTATCATTACGCTACATATGAGTCGCAGGCAGTTGAATCGATCTGCAGTCTTTGCAAATGCCATTTCTCTAAACTTCGCAATAATGTCTTGTGAAATGAATGTGTTCTTCCCTCCAGGGCCTCCCATTAGAGTTCACAGAGCAATTCCATAATACTCGTGTGTTGATCGAACCTACTGGTAAAAAATCTGGCAACATGTCTCCGAACTCATTTGAAGTCTTTCTTTAATCTTAATCCCAAACACTCGCGTTTCCTTTATAGATGAGCTACATTTTCCCAGAGTTCTCCCAATAAACCGAGTTCCACCGTTATCCTTGCCTACAACAGACCTTACGCGCTCGTACCACTTCATATCGCATTGCAACATTACGCTCGGGTATTTAACGAATGTGACTGTGTCGGGCAGTACACCATCAATTCTATATTCCTACCTCATAGGATTGTTTTTCCTACTCAGCACTATAGACATACATAAGTCCTTTCACCTGCAGAGTCCCCTAAATTCACTTTACAGGTAGATTAAGCAAAGATGCACTTGAGATTTGAAATTTAAATTGTTGACATGACAGCTGTAATTTAAGTTATAGACCTAGTTATACATCGCCTGTTGTGTTTGCAATCTGATGAATTACGATGCTCATTTCATAATTACGAATCTACGTGAAAGAATGGGTTTACTTTTTGATCTTTGTCGCAAATATTTACTAAATCTATCACAGTGGGATATTACACTTTATAAAGTACTTTGTCTTTTCGGTGAGCTGTCTACAAAAATGTGACTCACATCTATAGCCCAATGACTTGCAGATAACAAGAAAGTACTTCTCTAAGAGCGAGCAGTTCAATATGACCTATAAGAGAGGCGTGTTTCCACACGAGTATATAACTGAATAATATATTCTGTTGGATGAACAGTTGCTGCCAGTTGTGTTTATTTGAATGCAAGACGTTAGGAGCTTACTTCGACTTATACTTGAAAGCTAATGCCTTGCTCTTGGCAAATGTGTTCGAAAATTTCCGCGCATCTGTTTTAATACAAACGAAATGGAACCAGCCCAAATGAGACTTAGCCTGACTTAGCATTGGTGCCCTGCTGAAAACTATTATCACATTATTGTAGCTTATTATGGACATAGAATAATTACAATTTACTTGGCATGTCATCAGAAGTGGTATTGTTTACTGTTCACATTCGTATAAAGTTGCACACGGTACGTTTATGGCTCATTATAATGAAAATAACGATGGATCTTGTATTATATGCCTCAGAGTTATAGTATCTATGAAATGCAGTCCCTTTTTTGCATGGCTGTCTGTGCACAGTTCTGATGTAACGAGTATACCACCTGATTCTGGCACAGGTTACAGTTTAGAAGTAGATCTTAAGTATCAAGAAAATATGCATGAACTTCATACTGACTTTTGAGTGTTTGCAAAGAAAATTTTACTATCACCTAGCATCAGCAAGGAGAAGTTTCAAATAAGCTGATTTCAACATTATATGGTAGAAACATTATGTGAATCACTACAGAAATTTAAAGCAGTATCTGAACAATAATCGTATTCTAAGCAAAATTCATTTGATATTATCAGTATGTAAATGTCCCTGGATGAAATCATATTTAATGTTACTGCTAAAAAAATATGAATGCAAAAAAAGATTTGAAAATAATTTCTTCAGGCGTATAAATAACAATATTTTGGCAAAATTATACATTATGTACGAAGAATTAGTGTTGAAGCTAATTACAACTTGAAATGGCAGATATGAAGTGGCTGCTCTGACTTTAAGACGGAATTTCACGTGCACTGTCGTATTTAAGAAAAATTTTATTGCGATTGAATTAAGTAGACTTAACAATGTTTTCGAGAAACGCATTGCTGTAGGACTGTGTATTTTATACGCTACTTGTGGATTTCTATTACGGCTGTGTGTTGAAAAGTTTGAGGCGAAAATTTTAACGTACTATGCAGAGACGGATAGCTTAATACTCTTACATAATGCAACTACCTCAAATATGCATGACGTTACAATAAAAGTAATGTGCACAGGAGGTTTGACACATTCCATACGTTAATAAAAAGAAAGTGGATTTAATGGAAGATGAATAATCAGGGGATATTATTAAATAATTAATATTACTGAGAGCAAAGTCGAAGCTGAGGTACAATGCATAATGCGAAGAGAGAAGGGTGTGAAACGTTCGTCAGAAAAGAAACTGACAGTTCATAACTAACTGCAATCAGTGCTGAATAATGTTGATAAGTCGACTGTACAGTAGTATATAATTCGACACAAACTGCATGTAGTTTCGACTGTAAAGCAGTATAAATTAAGACTCTCAGCAAAAGATGAAAAGCGTTTCATACAAGACGATAAAGTGAGCACAGCTGCGTGGGGTCATTTTTGAGAAGGCAGCTCTGTACCCAGCAATTGCTGCAGCATTAAACTACCGGTTGTGAATACAAAATACTGTAACTGTAAGCTACCCGTTGTAAACACAGAACTGAAATTGTAATTTATATATTATTCGAGGGTGGTTCATGGTGTGGGTTCCTGTAGTCATGTCCTAGTTCATGAACCACGGGCAACATATGAGTGGCCAAGTAAGTGGTCCCGACAGTCGGGATACCAGTTACTTTGGAATAAGGCTGGGCATCTCGGACATATTCTGAGTCGTGGTCACCTTTGTACTCATACGGCAAAGACTACCAAATCCACTGGTTAGTCCCTCAGCCGTTAGGGGTAAAACCCAATGGGACTCGGGGCAAGTAAGGCTAGCAACCTGCTTCCCTGGTACTTTAAATATGATGCTGGCAACAATCAGAGCAAAATGCCTCGGACCTTTGGAGGTGATGGAGTCCCACCTCTAACTGACAAACCAGGGACTCCTAAGATACGACTTGGCAAACAAATGGTAATGAGATGGGGAGCTATTAATATCAATGGGGGCTACTCTTGGAAGAAGGTAGAGCTGGCAGAGGCTGCAAGTAAGGTGGGGCTGGACGTTTTAGCTGTTAGTGACATTCGGGTAAGAGGTGAGAAAGAAGAAGAAGTGGGAGAATACAAGGTCTACTTGTCAGGAGTCAAAGCAGGAATAGCACAATGAGGTGTAGGGCTTTACATCAGGAAAGAAATGGAACCCAGCGTAGTTGCAATAAGGTATGTAAACGAACGACTGATGTGGATAGATTTGACAGTGTCTAGCAAGAAAATTAGGATTGTGTCAGTATATTCGCATTGTGAAGGGACTGATCAAGATAAGATGGATAGTTTTTATGAGGCACTCAGTGATGTAGTTGTTAGAGTAAAGGACAAGGACAGTGTTCTGCTCATGGGTGATTTTAGCGCCAGGATTGGAAATCGAACAGAAGGGTATGAAAAGGTTATGGGTAAATTTGGAGAGGATATGGAGGCCAACAGGAACGGGCAGCAACTCTTGGATTTCTGTGCCAGTATGGGCTTAATAATCACAAACTCCTTTTTTAAACATAAGAACATTCACCGGTATACTTGGGAAAGCAGGGGAACCAGATCTGTCATTGACTATATAATAACAGATCAGGAATTCAGGAAGGCTGTGAGGGACACACGTGTATTCAGGGGATTCTTTGATGACACTGATCATTATTTAATCTGCAGTGAAATTGGGATTGCGAGGCCGAAAGTGCAGGAGGTCAGGTCCATATGTAGGAGGATAAGAGTGGAGAAACTTCAGGATAAGGAAATCAGGCACAAGTACATAACAGCGATCTCAGAAAGGTACCAGTTAGTTGAATGTAGTCAATTACAGTCATTGGAAAAGGAATGGACAAGGTACAGGGACACAGTACTAGAAGTGGCTAAAGAATGTCTTGGAACAGTAGTGTGTAAAAGTAGGAGGAAGCAAACAGCTTGGTGGAATGACACAGTCAAGGCAGCCTGTAAAAGGAAAAAGAAGGCGTATAAAAAATGGCTACATACTAGAACTCAGGTAGACAGAGAAAGTTATGTTGAAGAAAGAAACAAAGCCAAACAGATAATTGCAGCATCCAAGAAGAAATCTTGGGAAGACTTTGGAAACAGGTTGGAGACATTGGGTCAAGCTGCTGGAAAACCATTCTGGAGCGTAATTAGCAGTCTTCGAAAGGGAGGTAAGAAGGAAATGACAAGTACTTTGGACAGGTCAGGAAAACTGCTGGTGAATCCTGTGGATGCCTTGGGCAGATGGAGGGAATATTTTGAAGAGTTGCTCAATGTAGGTGAAAATACGATCAGTAATGTTTCAGATTTCGAGGTAGAATGGGATAGGAATGATGATGGAAATAGGATCACGTTTGAGGAAGTGGAGAAAATGGTCAATAGATTGCAGTGCAATAAAGCAGCTGGGGTGGATGAAATTAAGTCGGAACTCATCAAGTACAGTGGAATGTCAGGTCTTAAATGGCTACACAGGATAATTGAAATGGCCTGGGAGTCGGGACAGGTTCCATCAGACTGGACAAAAGCAGTAATCACACCAATCTTTAAACATGGAAACAGAAAAGATTGTAACAACTACAGAGGTATCTCTTTAATCAGCGTTGTGGGTAAAATCTTCTCAGGTATTGTTGAAAGGAAAGTGCGAGTATTAGTTGAGGAGCAATTGGATGAAAATCAGTGTGGGTTTAGGCCTCTTAGAGGTTGTCAGGACCAGATCTTTACCTTACGACAAATAATGGAGAAGTGTTATGAGTGGAACAGGGAATTGTATCTATGCTTTATAGATCTAGAAAAGGCATATGACCGGCTCCTAGGAGAAAGTTATTGTCTGTTCTACGAGATTATGGAATAGGAGGCAAACTTTTGCAAGCAATTAAAGGTCTTTACATGGATAGTCAGGCAGCAGTTAGAGTTGACGGTAAACTGAGTTCATGGTTCAGAGTAGTTTCAGGGGTAAGACAAGGCTGCAACCTGTCTCCACTGTTGTTCATATTATTTATGGATCATATGTTGAAAACAGTAGACTGGCTGGGTGAGATTAAGATATGTCAACACAAAATAAGCAGTCTTGCATATGCGGATGACTTAGTTGTGATGGCAGATTCGATTGAAAGTTTGCAGAGTAATATTTCAGAGCTAGATCAGAAATGTAAGGACTATGGTATGAAGATTAGCATCTCCAAAACGAAAGTAATGTCAGTGGGAAAGAAATATAAACGGATTGAGTGCCAAATAGGAGGAACAAAGTTAGAACAGGTGGACGGTTTCAAGTACTTAGGATGCATATTCTCACAGGATGGCAACATAGTGAAAGAACTGGAAGCGAGGTGTAGCAAGGCTAATGCAGTGAGCGCTCAGCTACGATCTACTCTCTTCTGCAAGAAGGAAGTCAGTACCAAGACTAAGTTATCTGTGCACCGTTCAATCTTTCGACCAACTTTGTTGTATGGGAGCGAAAGCTGGGTGGATTCAGATTACCTTATCAATAAGGTTGAGGTTACGGATATGAAAGTAGCTAGGATGATTGCAGGTACTAGTAGATGGGAACAATGGCAGGAGGGTGTCCACAATGAGGAAATCAAAGAAAAACTGGGAATGAACTCTATAGATGTAGCAGTCAGGGCGAACAGGCTTAGATGGTGGGGTCATGTTACACGCATGGGAGAAGCAAGGTTACCCAAGAGACTCACGGGTTCAGCAGTAGAGGGTAGGAGGAGTCGGGGCAGACCAAGGAGAAGGTACCTGGATTCGGTTAAGAATGATTTTGAAGTAATAGGTTTAACATCAGAAGAGGCACCAATGTTAGCACTGAATAGGGGATCATGGAGGAATTTTATAAGGGGGGCTATGCTCCAGACTGAACGCTGAAAGGCATAATCAGTCTTCAATGATGATGATGATGATTCGAGGGTAATCCCAAAAGTAAGGTCTCCTATTTTTTTTATAAGTAGATAGACTGGTTTTTTTCTACAATGGTTTACATCAGTTTACAGCTTGGACATTTAGCTATTTTTCGACATAACCACCATTTCTGTTGGTGCATTTTTGTAGACGTTGTGGCAGTTTTTGTATGCCCATGTCATACCAGCTCGCAGCCAGGCTATTCAGAAAGTTATGAACCTCTTCTTTCACCTCGTCGTCGGAGCTGAATCGCTTTCCGGCCAAATGTTCTTTTAATCTAGGGAACAGGTGATAGTCACTGGGCGCCAAGTCAGGACTATAGTGTGGGTGGGTGATTATGTTCCACGGTTTGCCGACTGATGTGTGGGCGAGCGTTGTCATGCAGAATGCGTACGCCGTTGCTCAACATTCCTCTTCTCCGGTTCTGAATTGCCCGTTTGAGTTTTTTCAGAGTCTCGCAGTACATGTCAGCGTTGTGGTCTCAGCGATTCAGCTCCGACGACGAGGTGAAAGAAGAGGTTCATAACTTTCTGAACAGCTTGGCGGCGAGATGGTATGACATGGGCATACAAAAACTGCCACAGCGTCTACAAAAATGCATCGACAGAAATGGTGATTATGTCGAAAAATAGCTACATGTTCAAGCTGTAAACTTATGTCAACCACTGTAGAAATAAACAGGTCTATGTACTTATAAAAAAAATAGGAGACCTTACTTTTTGGATTATCCTCGTAGAAAAGATGTAAACGGAGAGTGTAAGGTGTAAGTTGCAAAAGTATTATGAAACCGAAATTGTAATCGATAAATTGTACAAGTATTACGAAATGGAATTCGTAACCTACTGATTGTATATGTATTATGAAACTGAAATTGTAGCCCACATGTTACAAATCTACTATGAAACTGAATTAGCAATCTGTATGTTACAAATGTACGATGAAACTGAATTAGTAATCTGTATGTTATTGATATATTTTGAGAATGGGACGTTCCAGAATGTATTGATCTACAGATTTCAGTTTTTTTGTCGTGATTTGTATCTGTCATGCCTGTTTCAAATTCCATAACATACAAAATATCTATCCCCTTCTTATACTGCATACATTATATCAAGTGATACATCCCTGAGAGTGTATGTGTAAGGACTTGACTCAGTGCAGACAAGCTAAACATATGCTTTGGATAGGGCAATCGCCATCAACACTGGAACAGAATGATATCATGCTCTCTCCTCTTTCCCATCTGTGAAATAAGGAGCTCTCTCATTAGCACATTTCAAAGAGATAAATTAAAAAGGGGTGGAGATGGTACGGCTTAAGGAGGAGTTGGGAATCGTGATAGGAGAAGCTGATGGGGCTAGAAAAATACTGGGGCTGCGATTTGGAGAGCAAAATGTGTGTGTGTGTGTGTGTGTGTGTGTGTGTGTGTGTGTGTGTGTGTGTGTGTGTTTGTGTGCTACCTGCTGACAAAACTGTATGGATTATGCGAATGCTGATTAAACAGCTGTTCTGTGGGACATACTGATTAGGTGTTTGGTTTTAATGGCCAGTGAAGTACTGGGTTGCTGGGTTGTGACTGGGAGATCGAAATATGTCTGTGTTGTCTTAGAACTTCATCGATTGGCCTCTTTCTAACAAAGTTCTGTGGCTTAAGGAGGAGTCGAAAAATGTGATTGGATGGTAAATGACATGGCTGTGGTTGGGAGATCTAAGGCCAGCTTTAGAAGGGGCGCCTTCACAGCATCGCTCAGTGGTTCGCAAGTAGCACTTCCGTTGACGTTGGTGGCGCTGCTACAAAGCGTATAGCCGTCAGCACACGGGACGAGGCAGCCAACGTTGACGTACAGGCACACGTGATGTACAATGCCACGAGACACAGTGCCGTCGGCACACGCAATGAGTTGGTTAACGTGATTTTACACTCTCAGTGCTCTCCAGCGGAGCTGTCTGCGTTACTTAGCTCGTAAACAGTACAGTTTGCTCACGAAAATGGAGGCGCGTAGGATTCCTGCGTTACTCTATTAAAACGCACATTTCTCTCCCTTGTCCACATTCTAATCGTGATGTTCCGTTTGTGGTATACATATATAAAAATTTCTATTGTGGTATACATATATAAAAATTTCAATACCCGTGAACATGTAATAAGACAAAGAGGAAAGATACATGTCTGGATTAGTAAGGACACCAGCTCATGAAAGTTCACTAAATTGACCAAACTCAATTCTGACAGAGAACGCACTTATATTTCCGTAACATTAAGAATTACAGAAATTATTTCTGTTGACTTCGTAAGAAAGTCGCACAACCATTCCGAAGATGCGAAGATGAATAAAAAAAATGATGCAACAGGGTTCCAACACTATACGTGCTTAAATGCTGCAGAGCAACATGGTGCCTCTACACATAACACTAGGCTATAGCTTCAACATAACCGACCTTGGATTTTATCTTAGTCTTCTAAAAGATGCAATCGTGGAATTTTTCACACATTATTTGATGATATGAAATCTGACAATGATTTTCGTATGTCGAAAAATTCGTTTCAAGAACTTTTGGCTGAATTAGTAATATCATTCGAAGCAAAGAGACCGCTACGCGACAGACCATTCTGCTAGAAGAGACTCGAGCACTGACAATGAGGTAAGTAAAAAATCAAAATTTAAGAATCTGATATTTTTCAGCATTTATCAGGCGCAAGAAAACGTTATACTGACTTGCATATAGAAACAGTACAGTAGAAACGTCGTTAGATACATCATTACAGCTGCTTAGGTCACTGCATCAGGACTCTGAAGTAAACGATTATCTGAGTAATCATCATGTTGTATACAAAGTCGAGTCCTATTATTGTCCTTGTATGTAAACGCAGCAAGCCCCGAGTTAGCATGGTCTGTTGCTGGTGTAACCGCAAAGGTGATTGTTGAAGTTAGGCTGGTGGTGAGGTCCCATTGTCTTAATGTGTACAAAATTGAGGGATCATGGAGGCTATTGGTGCTATAGGTGCATAGGCAGCACGTTTAGCAGAAAACAACACTCCCAAGTGTCTGGCTTTTTTCAGTCAGCTTAATATTAATACGACAGCCCACGCCAAAAATTTTAAGCTATAGCAGTATCGCCAAAACCGAATGAAATCGACAGATTTGATTACACTAAACTAAAAAATACTAATTTCAGACATTTACAGCGTTGCGTTCAATCCGACAGCATTTTCAAAAATGTCCAAAAATTTTACCGAACTGTATTCCAGCAACAAGCCTGATTTTTTGAAGATGATTGAATGATAGATATAAGATAAACGAAAATACGTTTTGCAGATACCTGTAACGTAGTGCAAACCATTTGAAAAAATTAAAACTTAGACCAAAGAAGTAAACTCATAGCATACCGTATGAAAATCTGTTTTACTGGTGGATTTGGCACAATTAATGCGAAAAAAATCATATTTCAGAAGAAAATCTGAGCACCTTCCGTTTTCAAAATGTTAAAAAGTTTAACCGATCGGTAACAAAGCATTACATCTGAAAACTGTTGGATATGACGAAATTAGTTGCTCAGCTGTAGGAAAAATTGATATCAGAAAAATTTAGTTCAGTACCTCATTAATTCGACAACTTTTCGATGCTCAGAATACGTTAAAAAATCATACTGGGGCGTATGAAAGTCAATGTTGAAATCCCGTAAGATCCTGAGATAATTAGCAAAGAGCATAATCGAAACCGCTGCCTTAAGTTGAAGGAATTTTTAAATAAATCGTACTAAAGGAAACGGGGGTAAATTTTGAAAAATGCAACTTATTTAAAATGTAAAAAATGCAAATGTTTTTAACTGTCGGACTCATTATCGTCGTCATCAAAATCATTCTTTATGTCACTACCCAGATCTTCGATGTTTTCTACTGGAAAACAGATACAATTAGTCAAAATTACTAATTTCTTAAAAATATCTTACATTAAAATTGAATCTTCATCTAAAATAATGCCGCTCATTTCTCTTAATTGGATAGCGAAAAATCACGAGAAATAGTAACATCTGTCGTTGTCAAACCGTCCGAAATCCGTGGGGTTTAGAGCTATCGTATGAGCTTTGTACCATACTTGCGCAATATATCTTGTTCTCAACACACAAAAAATCCAATTCTGCTTTATACGGCAGTTGATTGCACGCACCGTAATTAGGTAAATCAAAATTTAGAGTTATTGAACAATACAAAATTTCGAAAAACACAGCCCTCAGTCGCGAACACAATTAATTTGTGACCTAGGTTTCGGTGTCACAAGGGACACCTTCTTCGGACAAAATTAAAACTAAATGTTACAGCATAACGTCCCAAAAAATACGAAAGCTGCGGTCATACCTGTCAGCGTCAGATAGAATTAAAATAAAATGCAACAGAGGTGCAAGCCACTAGGGGCTGCCATGTGTCCTCTGCTACAGTCAACACAAAACAATCTTTATATCTCTCTGGTCGTGCTCTTGACAAGTTATATCTTCGTCTATTGTCTGGTTAACAGTACTCGTATATTGTCTGGTTAACAGTACGATTTTCAACCCAATATTCATAGCACATGTCTTGATTAACATAGATGGTTTTGTTCACGACGATCTGCGCCATGTCCCATTGGGACCAATTATTAATTAAACATTTAGCCAGAAATTCTTTATATTTTATATTTAGCGATTCTTTTGCGAAATTTGAAGGTCTATCTTGTTGCGATCCTGAGATGTAAAAATCTACCGATTTATGCTTTCGTGGAATCCATGATCGGTGTTCCTATTACAAGGGTAGAAATATCTGTGAAATATTAGATCAATTTTTGCAACACCATGTTTGTACAATGTATACAAAATATTCTTCGAGAGATCTCCAAACGTTCGTGGAATGTTTTCTAAGGTATTCTGCACCAAGAATTCATCAATGATTAAAACATCTACTGATCTCATATCAGTAATTTCAATTTTTCTGCAAGTAACGTATCATCACAGGATCGTAAAAGCGCCGAAACATTCTTTTCGTTTTTGGAAGTGTAGTCATTGAAAAACGTCTACAAACAGTCTTATGGTAATCCTGGTAGTCAATCAAAAGGTTTAAAGAAAACTGGACCGGATGGCTACAATATAGTTCGGTAAAAACATTTTGTATTTTTAAAAATGTGCTCAGGCCAAATGCTATGCCCAAAAGTCTGAAACCAAACGGATTTGTCAGAAAATGACAAAATACATGTACATTTTTAATGTCAGTTGCGACATTTATACCGTTAATGCCCACGTAGTCTTGTTCAGGATTATCTAATCTATAGATTTTGTACCGTATTAGCCGTCAAACGACGAGATACGAATTTGGTCCTGGGCTCTCGTACACAGTATCGAGAAAGCTTAACTTTTCATAAAATATGTACTGTCACCTGTACCTTTCAGGAGAACCTGATGCAACATTCTTTGTTGGTTTGCCTCTTTCCCTCTTGTACGAAGCACAGTTACTTTTCTATTGCTAAGCAATGGCTGCAGAAACAGCATAAAAGTCTTATTTTATGTCTGGTGCAACTATAATATTATATCTTTGTACAAAGATATTTGTATAATACCCTCTGCATTTTGAGCAATCTGCACATCGATCATCACATTGGGTTATCAGAAATATATGAGATGCTACGTGACGTTTCCGAAGCTATGTTGTCGACGTGGAAAGCAAACTGGTTTCCATCTCTGCCTTCAGAACTTTTAGCAGAGTGTGCCGCAGGATTTAAAGAATAAGCCAAGTTTCCCTACTGTGTAGCAGCGGTACGAGCAATAAAGCTTGAAGGAAGTGCATCATTGGATTTTAATTACAAACTTTTTTGTGCTTCTACTCGCTGCATGTCATTCATGGTATAAATTTCTTTACGTTGAGGTACGTGGGGCAGGAAAATATGCTTCTTGGAAAGTGTCCAAGAATTTAGATTATTACAAAATGGTGAACAACAACAGAATCAAGTTACCAGCATCAACACCAATTTCACAACGAAAGTTTGAGGCAATTGCGAATGTGCCTTAAGGAGACAATGGATTTGGACTCTTTCAGTTCCTTCTGAGAGATTTTGCAGGAAGATTTTTAACTGTTGTATAATGAGTGTCCATTGACTAAGAGCCAGAAGATACAGCGAATGTGTTTTGATAAACCGAGCAATTAATGGAGGATATTTCATCAGCCTTAAATATTCAACAATAATTGTAATAAAAATTTGCTGTCTTCTGCATATCTTCGTCAAGGAAAGCCATGGGTATAAATTTAAGGGCACACTTGTGTTGCTAGACTAGACGGTGAGATACCAGTAGACAACCCTCTACCAGGAAACGCTACTAAATGCATCCGAACAGAGTTTGCAAATTAACTCATGAACGAAGGAACATCTCCGTTGCAAATGGAAATAATTTCAGTGTACGTCACATTTGAAGTCAGTATTAACATGCAGTTGAGATATTTGCTATAATTACAACTTAGCACGTGCTGAATTTGTAAAGTATTTTAGCGAACTCAATATTTCTTGTACTATTGATATTTGGTGGATATTATCATTAATTTACTTACCGATTGACTTTTCCTCTTCTGTGTGCATGTCAGTAAAATTTGTTCAGGAGTTCCTTGCGATGAACTTCCACTCGTTCTTATTTTCAGCCTTTTTGCTGTAATCTCGTGTTTCAGATCCCATATGGCAGGCCACTTTTCAACCTTTGTGATGAAATCTTCTGCATTTGATGCTCGGTCCGTGTATTCCCACTACAGCAGCCACTGCGCTAGGAAAAATCAGCTCGTCCGTTAGCAGCGCCGCGCTCATGCATTTGAAATAGTGGTGTGGCGGTGGCTCGGTCTGAACGCTGCCATTACGTTCCCTACATGGTCACGAGTGGAGTCACGTTTTATGAGGTCGCCACTCGCGGCGGAGTAGAGCACCGAGTTCGCCAGCAACACCACCGTTTAGTGGCTGTGGCTGCGTGTGACACTGCTCAGATACCTAAATAACATTCGCCATCGGCAGCGCTGTTAAGAATCGTTGCTAAGTGGCTACGTCTGAGCGGGCCTGAATATGTTCACTACTGGCCATTAAAATTGATACACCACGAAGAGGACGTGCTACAGACGCGAAATTTAACCGACAGGAAGAAGATGCTGTGATATGCAAATGATTAGCTTTTCAGAGCATTCACACAAGGTTGGCGCCGGTGGCGACACCTACAACGTGCTGACATGAGGAAAGTTTCCAACCGATTTCTCATACACAAACAGCAGTTGACCGGCGTTGCCTGGTGAAACGTTGTTGTGATGCCTCGTGTAAGGAGGAGAAATGCGTACCATCACATTTCCGACTTTGATAAAGGTCGGATTGTAGCCTATCGCGATTTCGATTTATCGTATCGCGACATTGCTGCTTCACGTTGGTAGAGATCGAATGACTGTTAGCAGAATATGGAAACGGTGGGTTCAGGAGGGTAATACGGAACGCCGTGCTGGATCCCAAGGGCCTCGTATCGCTAGCAGTCGAGATGAAAGGCATCTTATCCGCATGGCTGTAACGGATCGTGCAGCCACGTCTCGATCCCTGAGTCAACAGATGGGGACGTTTGCAAGACAACAACCATCTGCACGAACAGTTCGACTACGTTTGCAGCAGCATGGGCTCTCACCTCGGAGACCATGGCTGCGGTTACCCTTGACGCTGCATCACAGACGGGAGCGCCTGCGACGGTGCACTCAACGACGAACCTGGGTGCACGAATGCCAACACGTCATTTTTTCGGATGAATCAAGGTTCTGTTTACAACATCATGATGGTCGCATCCGTGTTTGGTGACATCGCGGTGAACGCACATTGGAAGCGTGTATTCGTCATCGCCATATTGACGTATCACCCGGCGTGATGGTATGGGGTGCCATTGGTTACACGTCTCGGTCAACTCTTGTTTGTATTGACGGCACTTTAAACAGTGGACGTTACGTTTCAGATGTGTTACGACCCGTTGCTCTACCCTTCATTCGATCCCCGCGAAACCCTACATTTCAGCAGGATAATGCATGACCGCATGTTGCAGGTTCTGTAGGGGCCTTTCTGGATACAGAAAATGTTCGACTGCTGCCCTGGCCAGCACAATCTCCAGATCTCTCACCAATTAAAAACGTCTGGTCAATTGTGGCCAAGCAACTGGCTCGTCACAATACGCCAGTCACTACTCTTGATGAACTGTGGTACCGTGTTGAAGCTGCATGGGTAGCTGTACCTGTACACGCCATCCAAGCTCTGTTGGACTCAATGCCCAGGCGTATCAAGGCCGCTATTACGGCCAGAGGTGGTTGTTCTGGGTACTGATTTCTCAGGATCTATGCACCCAAATTGCGTGAAAATGTACTCACATGTCAGTTCTATTATAATATATTTGTCCAGTGAATACCCGTTTATCATTTGCATTTATTCTTGGTGTAGCAATTTTAATGGCCAGTAGTGTATGTGTATTGGCTTAAATGTTGTCTGATAGGTCTATTTTCAAGAAGAGGCATGGCTTAGAAGACTGGAGGGCCACGATGACGTCATCCCGCCACCACTACAGCCCTGCCCTCTCCACCACCTGTCACAGCACGAGACATGGACGGTGTGGATATTTGACCCAGAGTCGCCGTTCCGTTCCTACTCTGTCGCACTACGAAAATCTTTCCTGCTTCTATGTCCGACATACAACACTCACATCGCATTGTTATTCATTGATAAGTCAAAATTTTGTATAAAAAGGGGCCATATTTTAAGAATATTTTCTCTGTAATCATACCAGTTATGTACTTGGCTTAGTTAAAAAAGAAAAAAACAGTGGAGGCTCACAATACAATAATATGTCTCCAGAATAACACGGCGTCACTTAGTAAAAGTATAAAGTTCTTTGTGGTTCACAGTGGAAAATTTATCCGTAATGAGCTCTCACACAGCATCCTTCACTTCTACTACAGATAACTATAATTGAAACAGTACGTGCTCTGCCTACAGCGAGTGAAATACGTTTAGTCGGGAACGTTAACAGCAATTACGACATTACATAACAAGAAAAATTTATGAATGAAGTTATAAAATAATTAGTTTAGTAAACGACGAAACCGAGGACACTCTTAAACAGTCACGGTATATAACACAAAATATGAAATTCATTAGTCGCGGAGTACCGGCTCTGACAAGGCAAGAACAGGGAATGAAATCGTGCTTATAGTTCCAGTCAAACTATTCCAGTGGGCGCTTGACTCGATTTCAGAAAATGATTTTAAGGATGGCTGTACAGGGATTTTAGCTCAGCTCCTCGAATCTGAGAATCGATTGCCTTACTCAATGCCGGCTGGAGTGGCCGTGCGGTTC
Organism: Schistocerca piceifrons; assembly: GCF_021461385.2. Taxonomy (NCBI): domain Eukaryota; kingdom Metazoa; phylum Arthropoda; class Insecta; order Orthoptera; family Acrididae; genus Schistocerca; species Schistocerca piceifrons. The sequence goes on along the minus strand of NC_060140.1, from coordinate 337,929,651 downwards.
TAGGCGCTACAGTCTGGAGCCGAGCGACCGCTACGGTCGCAGGTTCGAATCCTGCCTCTGGCATGGATGTGTGTGCTGTCCTTAGGTTAGTTAGGTTTAATTAGTTCTAAGTTCTAGGCGACTAATGACCTCAGAAGTTAAGTCGCATAGTGCTCAGAGCCATTTGAACCTTACTCAATGACGTTTCAGCTGGATAGTCGCGGAAGACCTATGAAACATATGATATTGCAACGCCTGTGTTTTTCCAAATTACGATGCAATGTTTCTTCAGACATGCATGCATGTCAGAAGGAAAAGACTCTGCAGCGACTACAGCCGTTATGAAATACATGAAATGTATTCGCTGTTGCGAATATGGACAACCATCAGCTATAGAATGGAATGACGACAACGAATATTTGTGCCAGGCCGGGGACTCGAAGCCGGATCCCCCCTTATCGCGAGCGGTCGCCTTACAATTAGGCTATCCGTGCCCGACTCACGGCTAGATCCAACCTTCCAAATGTCGTCAACAGTGTGTCTACGACATGTACTCGTACATCCATTATGTATATTCCCGTACAGGGGACACATTTTGATTAAAAGTCGCTTGCCAGCTGATAGGATATTGCAGTGCCTGTATTATTCCGAATTATGATGCAGGGTTCCTTCGGATATGCATGCATATCCAAAGGAACAGGTACTGCGACTTTCAACACACCGGTGACGACATATTGGGGTTTGGGTGTGCTCTGATAGCCTAACGGTAAGGAGACCGATAGCGATAAGTGGGAAATCCGAGTTCGAGTCCCATTCTGGCACAAATTTACATTGTCGTCATTCTATTGTACAGCTAATTGTTGTCCACATTCGCAACAGCGAATACACTTCATTTACCTATGAAACATCGCGCCATGTACTCCAGTCCGTGGCAACAATTTTTTGCTAATGCATCAAACATTCTTCAGCAGCTCGAGAAAGTTTGATGATGGGATAAGCCATACGGATAAGAGTGATACAAAGCATAATTTCAGCCATGTTCCCTACACTGTCTATAAACAATTATTTTGTATCACAATCAGTAATTTAACATGCACTGCTTCTTCCGTTGTACATATCCCTGTTGCTCCTGCGTGTCATCTAGCCTGCTTATTTCTGGTTTTCGTCTCGATCCTTTCTCGTCTCTTGCAATACAGCAAACAATTGCCTTTGTTCATCTACCCTTGATTGCCTTGCTGCATCTCGGAATCACCATCAATTCTATTTCTTTACGAACATTCTAATGCCTTCGAGTCCAACCAGTAGCCTGATTCGTCTATTACGCTTCCTGTCATTCCAAGTAATTCCCACATGCATAGCTCCATTATTCATCGTTCAACTGTCATTATTTGAATGATTTTAGTATTAAAAGTATCTATCTCATTGCCGTAAGTCAATACTGCTAATATTGGAAACTTCTGTTTCAAGAAAATTGGATACAAAAATGAATGAAGACCAGTTCTGTAATATATATTCTTAAAAATGCATTTGTAAGCTAGCTGTCATCAACGAAATTTTTGAGAAAAGTGTTCCAAAAACCACATATTAGACTACATGCACAATTCCAAATCTGGAAGGACAACCTCCTTGTCGAAAATTCTCATGGGCTTAGAGTTTAGTGACAACTTCACGGATGATAATTCTGTCACCTTTTAATAGCACCACTAGCGTCAGTAAGGATTTCGACTATTCCCAGCAGCAGTTCAGCACACAAACGGAACTGCGAGTACCAGATGACCTCAAGAGAACACACAAGATATAATAATAATAGTAGTAGTAGTAGCTTTATTCATCCGTATATCTCTTTTTTCACGGATATAGGACATGTCAAAATATTTACAAGTTTAGACCAATTTAAAAAAGCTAATTTTATACACATACACTCCTGGAAATGGAAAAAAGAACACATTGACACCGGTGTGTCAGACCCACCATACTTACTCCGGACACTGCGAGAGGGCTGTACAAGCAATGATCACACGCACGGCACAGCGGACACACCAGGAACCGCGGTGTTGGCCGTCGAATGGCGCTAGCTGCGCAGCATTTGTGCACCACCGCCGTCAATGTCAGCCAGTTTGCCGTGGCATACGGAGCTCCATCGCAGTCTTTAACACTGGTAGCATGCCGCGACAGCGTGGACGTGAACCGTATGTGCAGTTGACGGACTTTGAGCGAGGGCGTATAGTGGGTATGCGGGAGGCCGGGTGGACGTACCGGCGAATTGCTCAACACGTGGGGCGTGAGGTCTCCACAGTACATCGATGTTGTCGCCAGTGGTCGGCGGAAGGTGCACGTGCCCGTCGACCTGGGACGGACCGCAGCGACGCACGGATGCACGCCAAGACCGTAGGAACCTACGCAGTGCCGTAGGGGACCGTACCGCCACTTCCCAGCAAATTAGGGACACTGTTGCTCCTGGGGTATCGGTGAGGACCATTCGCAACCGTCTCCATGAAGCTGGGCTACGGTCCCGTACACTGTTAGGCCGTCTTCCGCTCACGCCCCAACATCGTGCAGCCCGCCTCCAGTGGTGTCGCGACAGGCGTGAATGGAGGGACGAATGGAGACGTGTCGTCTTCAGCGATGAGAGTCGCTTCTGCCTTGGTGCCAATAATGGTCGTATGGGTGTTTGGCGCCGTGCAGGTGAGCGCCACAATCAGGACTGCATGTGACCGAGGCACACAGGGCCAACACCCGACATCATGGTGTGGGGAGCGATCTCCTACACTGGCCGTACACCACTGGTGATCGTCGAGGGGACACTGAATAGTGCACGGTACATCCAAACTGTCATCGAACCCATCGTTCTACCATTCCTAGACCGGCAAGGGAACTTGCTGTTCCAACAGGACAATGCACGTCCGCATGTATCCCGTGCCACCCAACGTGCTCTAGAAGGTGTAAGTCAACTACCCTGGCCAGCAAGATCTCCGGATCTGTCCCCCATTGAGCATGTTTGGGACTGGATGATGCGTCGTCTCACGCGGTCTGCACGTCCAGCACGAACGCTGGTCCAACTGAGGCGCCAGGTGGAAATGGCATGGCAAGCCGTTCCACAGGACTACATCCAGCATCTCTACGATCGTCTCCATGGGAGAATAGCAGCCTGCATTGCTGCGAAAGGTGGATATACACTGTACTAGTGCCGACATTGTGCATGCTCTGTTGCCTGTGTCTATGTGCCTGTGGTTCTGTCAGTGTGATCATGTGATGTATCTGACCCCAGGAATGTGTCAATAAAGTTTCCCCTTCCTGGGACAATGAATTCACGGTGTTCTTTTTTCCATTTCCAGGAGTGTATATTTACAGACTTTCAGTTAGACATAATCATTAGATTTACTCCTGGTATACAATATTTTTTTTTACAAATAACTTATTAAATAATGTAATGCCACACCGTTCACTATCAGTCACTGCACACACTATATGCACATTGTTTCATAACACTTCACTCACTACACACACACACACACACACACACACACACACACACACACACATACACACACTGGTGATCTCTGGGCTATTTTCTGTACCGCAGCTTTCCATTTGCTATCCTGAAAAACTGAGTCAGCATCCCTCCATACTGAGTAAGATGTTGAACACAGAAAGAGGAAGAGGTGTTTGTATTGTGCTATGCATAGCTTTGGGGTAAGTATTTCTAGAAAGGAAAAAAGGAAGGAAAAAAAACATAAAGTGAAGGCTTTGTGTGGAATGTTGGATGTTTTATAATCATTATTATTACTATTACTTATTTGTACAACACTTTTTATCAAACGGCTACTTTGTTTTATCTAAGTAATCCTCCAATGTATAAAATGTATTGCTTAACAGGTGCTTTTTAGCTGCCTTTTTAAATAAGTGTATTTTTGCAATATCTTTAATATCTTTTGGTAATTTATTGTATAGTTTTATTCCTTGGTGGAAAATGCTGTTTTGAGTTTAATGTTTATTTTTTCTTGGTAACTGCAAGTTGAGTCTATCTCTTGTTGCATGGTCATAGACAGAGCTGTTTGTGCAGTAATTAACAATGTTATTTTTTATGTGTGTAACTGACTGATAAATGTATTCACATGGAGCAGTTAAAATCCCCAGTGTTTTGAACAGATCTTTACAATGAGCTCGACTAGTATTTTTGGTTATTATTCTTATGGCTCTTTTCTGGAGTTTGAAAACTGTGTTCATATTTTGTGTGTTTGTTCCCCAGAAAAGTATGCCATACCTAAGAATTGAGTGTACATATGAATAATATGTAACTAAAAAACATTGCATATTACACAATGATGATAGGGTTCTTTGGGCATAACATGCTGATAACATTCTGTTTGCAAGTACCTTTGTGTGTTCACACCACTTCAACTGAGAATCAATATTCATTCCTAGAAGTTTTGCATTTGTTACACAGTATATAGAGGTGTCATCTACATTTAATTTAACATTGTCGTTTTTCCTCTTCAAACTGAAATTCATGGCATTAGTTTTCTTTATGTTCAATGTCACTTTATTGGTTATTGACCAATCATAAACTTCCTTGAGAGTATCATTTGCTTTTTTGCTTTCTTGGCACGGAGTTCTCTTGTTTTCTCGGTGACTATAATATTGCTGTCATCAGCGAAGAGAATTTTTTCACCATGACTAACACTAGTGGGAAAGTCATTGCTGTATATCAGGAATAGTATTAGTCCTAATATGCTACCTTGCGGAACCCCTATATTAATGTATTTTGGTTCTGATAAGTGTTTTACTAAATGTTTAGAACTATTTGAAAGTATGTGGTATCTGTAATCATTGTACCCTATCTGCTAAGTACGATCGAAACATGTCATTAGCTACCTGTTTTATTCCTAATGCTTCTAATTTATTTAATAGAATAGAATAGAATTTAATAGAATAGAATGAACCATGGACCTTGCCGTTGGTGAGGAGGCTTGCGTGCCTCAGCGATACAGATGGCTGTACCGTAGGTGCAACCAGAACGGAGGGGTATCTGTTGAGGGGCCAGACAAAAGTGTGGTTCCTGAAGAGGGCAGCAGCCTTTTCAGTAGTTGCAGGGGCAACAGTCTGGATGATTGACTGATCTCGCCTTGCAACACTAACCAAAACGGCCTTGCTGTGCTGGTACTGCGAACGGCTGAAAGCAAGGGGAAACTACAGCCGTAACTTTTTCCCAAGGGCATGCAGCTTTACTGTATGGTTAAATGATGATGGCGTCCTCTTGGGTAAAATATTCCGGAGGTAAAATAGTCCCCCATTCGGATCTCCGGGCGGGGACTACTCAAGAGGATGTCGTTACCAGGAGAAAGAAAGCTGGCGTTCTACGGATCGGAGCGTGGAATATCAGATCCCTTAATCGGGCAGGTAGGTTAGAAAATTAAAAAAGGGAAATGGATAGGGTACAGTTAGATATAGTGGGAATTAGTGAAGTTTGGTGGCAGGAGGAACAAGACTTTTGGTCAGGTGAATACAGGGTTATAAATACAAAATCAAATAGGGGTAATGCAGGAGTAGGTTTAATAATGAATATAAAAATAGGAGTACGGGTAAGCTACTACAAACAGCATAGTGAACGCATTATTGTGGCCAAGATAGACACGAAGCCCATGACTACTAAGTAGTACAAGTTTATATGCCAACTAGCTCTGCAGATGATGAAGAAATTGATGAAATTTATGATGAGATAAATGAAATTATTCAAGTAGTGAAGGGTGACGAAAATTTAATAGTCATGGGTGACTGGAATTCGGTAGTAGGAAAAGGGAGAGAAGGAAACGTAGTAGGTGGATATGGATTGGGGCTAAGAAATGAAAGAGGAAGCCGTCTGGTAGAATTTTGCACAGAGCATAACTTGATCATAGCTAACACTTGGTTCAAGAATCATAAAATAAGGTTGTATACATGGGAGATCCCTGGAGATACTAAAAGGTATCAGATAGATTATATAATGGTAAGACAGAGATTTAGGAACCAGGTTTTAAATTGTAAGACATTTCCAGGGGCAGATGTGGACTCTGACCACAATCTATTGGTTATGAACTGTAGATTAAAACTGAAGAAACTGCAAAAAGGTGGGAATTAAAGGAGATGGGACCTGGATAAACTGAAAGAACCAGAGGTTGTACAGAGTTTCAGGGTGAGCATAAGGGAACAACTGACAGGAATGGGGGAAAGAAATACTTAGAAGAAGAATGGGTAACTCTGAGGGATGAAGTAGTGAAGGCAGCGGAAGATCAAGTAGGTAAAAAGACGAGGGCTAGTAGAAATCCTTGGGTAACAGAAGAAATATTGAATTTAATTGATGAAAGGAGAAAATATAAAAACGCAGTAAACGAAGCAGGCAAAAAGGAATATAAACGTCTCAAAAATGAAATCGACAGTGGAAAATGGCTAAGCAGGGATGGCTAGAGGACAAATGTAAGGATGTAGAGGCTTATCTCACTAGGAGTAAGATAGATACTGCCTACAGGAAAATTAAAGAGACCTTTGAAGAAAAGAGTGCCACTTGTATGAATATCAAGAGCTCAGATGGAAACCCAGTTCTAACCAAAGAAGGGAAAACAGAAAGATGGAAGGAGTATATAGAGGGTCTATACAACGGCGATGTACTTGAGGACAATATTATGGAAATGGAAGAGGATGTAGATGAAATGGGAGATACGATACTGCGTGAAGAGTTCGACAGAGCACTGAAAGACCTGAGTCGAAACAAGGCATTTGGAGTAGACAACATTCCATTAGAACTACTGACGGCCTTGGGAGAGCCAGTCCTGACAAACTCTGCCATCTGGTGAGCAAGATGTATGAAACAGGCGAAATACCCTCAGACTTCAAGAAGAATATAATAATTCCAATCCCAAAGAAAGCAGGTGTTGACAGATGTGAAAATTACCGAACTCTCAGTTTAATAAGTCACAGCTGCAAAATACTAACGCGAATTCTTTACAGACGAATGGAAAACTGGTAGAAGCCGACCTCGGCGAAGAGCAGTTGGATTCCGCAGAAATGCTGGAACACGTGAGGCAATACTGACCCTACGACTTATCTTAGAAAACAGATTAAGGAAAGGCAAACCTACATTTCTAGCACTTGTAGACTTAGAGAAAGCTTTTGACAATGTTGACTGGAATACTCTTTTTCAATTTCTAAAGGTGGCAAGGGTAAAATATAGGGAGCGAAAGGCTATTTACAATTTGTACAGAAACCAGATGGCAATTGTAAGAGTGGAGGGGCATGAAAGGGAAGCAGTGGTTGGGGAGGGAGTGAGACACGGTTGTAGCCATTCCCCGATGCTATTCAATCTGTATATTGAGCAAGCAGTAAAGGAAACAAAAGAAAAATTCGAAGTAGGTATTAAAGTCCATGGAGAAGAAATAAAAACATTGAGGTTCACCGATGACATTGTAATTCTGTCAGAGACAGCAAAGGACTTGGAAGAGCTGTTGAACGGAATGGATAGTGTCTTGAAAGGAGAATATAAGATGAACATCAACAAAAGCAAAACAAGGATAATGGAATGTAGTCGAATTAAGTCGGGTTATGCTGAGGGAATTAGATTAGGAAATGAGACACTTAAATAAGTAAAGGAGTTTTGCTATTTGGGGAGCAAAATAACTGATGATGGCCGAAGTAGAGAGGATACAAAATGTAGAATGGCAATGGCAAGGAAAGCGTTTCTGAAGAAAAGAAATTTGTTAACGTCGAGTATAGATTTAAGTGTAAGGAAGCCGTTTCTGAAAGTATTTGTATCGAGTGTAGCCATGTATGGAAGTGAAACATGGACGATAAATAGTTTGGACAAGAAGAGAATAGAAGCTTTCGAAATGTGGTGCTACAGAAGAATGCTGAAGATTACATGGGTAGATCACAAAACTAATGAAGAGGTATTGAATAGAATTGGGGAGAAAAGGAGTTTGTGACACAACTTGACAAGAAGAAGGGTCCGGTTGGTAGGACATGTTGAGGCATTAAGGGATCACAAATTTAGCATTGGAGAGCAGCGTGGAGGGTAAAAATCGTAGAGGGAGGCCAAGAGATAAATGCACTAAGCAGATTCAGAAGGATATAGTTGCAGAAACAACGAAAAAAACATGGCAAATTTAAACAGACGCAAAATCTCCATGACTGGCGATCTTTTACAGAAGTTCGAAATTTAACGGACTTCAATGCGAGATGCTTTGTCTCGAAACCTGGCAGAAAATCCAAAGTGATTCTGGTCGTATGTGAAGTATGCTACCGGCAAGGCACAATCAGTGCTTCCCTGCGCGGTAGCAATGGAGGTACTATCGATGACAGTGCTGCTAAAGCAGAGTTACTAAATACAGCCTTCCGAAATGCCTTCACAAAAGGAGACGAAGTAAATATTCCAGAAATCGAATCAAGAACAAGTGCCAATATGAGTAACGTAGAAGCAGATATCCTCGGAGTAGTGAAGCAACTTAAATCACTTAATAAAAGCAAGTCTTCTGGTCCACACTGTACACCAATTACGTTCGTTTCAGAGTATGTTGGTGCAATAGCTCCATATTTAACAATCGTTTGCACGACGAAAGATCCGTACCCAAAGACGGGAAAGTTGCACAGGTCACACCAATATTCAAGAAAGGAAGTAGGAGTAATCCAATAAATTACAGACCCATATCATTAACGTCGATATGCAGTAGGATTTTGGACTAAAGCGCCTAGAACCGCTCGGTCACACTGGCCGGCAAAAGAGTCTATCGACACACGGCCAACACATATTTAGAAAACATCGTTTATGTGAAACACAAGTAACTCTATGGGTAGATCACATAACTAATGAGGAAGTATTGAACAGGATTGGGGAGAAGAGGAGTTGGTAGGACATGTTCTGAGGCATCAAGGGATGACCAATTTAGTATTGGAGGGCAGCGTGGAGGGTAAAAATCGTAGAGGGAGACCAAGAGATGAATACACTAAGCAGATTCAGAAGGATGTAGGTTGCAGTAAGTACTGGGACATGAAGAAGCTTGCACAGGATAGAGTAGCATGGAGAGCTGCATCAAACCAGTCGCAGGACTGAAGACAACAACAACAACAACTTGTGGTTGACTGTGTCGAACGCCTTATAAAGATCCAAAAATGTGGCTGTGACAAACTCATCTTTATCAAGAGCGTGAAGTACAACTTTTGTGAATTCTACTATGACTGACTCCGTATTTTTGCCACTTCGGCAACCAAACTATGATTCGCTTAAAATATTGTCTTTCATAATTGCTTCTATTATTTTTGAGAATGCTGACAGCAGGGAAATGGGTCAGTAATTTGCTATGTCTTCTGCATTACCTTTCTTAAGCAAAGGTACAACTCTTGCCTGTTTTAACTGCTCTGGAAATGTCCCTGATGTGAAGGATTCATTTATTATATTTGTATATGTTCTGTGTGAAGTGGTCCTGGAATGTAGGGCCACTTCTGTGCGGGGTTGCGTCATGGCAATGGGTCGTGGCGAGGGAGTAGGCTCCTTGTAGCTTAGACAAACAGCATCCAAGTTCGAAACACACTATGAGGCAAATGAAGGAAATAAAAAACGACCCACCACGAAGGTATTATACGAAGGAGACGGAAATCGGCAGATGTGATGTACACGTGCGGACAAACAAATGATTATAATTTCGGATATGAAAGCAGTTATTAGATTTGGCATGATTGATAGAATCGTTGGATGTCCTCCTGAGGAATATCGTTCCAAATTCTGTCCAGTTAGCGTTTAGTTCGTCAAACTCCCGAGCTAGTTGGAGGACCTTGCCCATAATTCGCCAAGCGTTCTCAACTGGAGAAAAATCCGGCGACTTTCTTGGCAGTGGTAGGGTTTGGCAAACGTAAAGACAAGCAGTAGAAACTCTCGCCATGTGCAGGCTACTATTATCCTGTTAAAATGTAAAACCAGGATGGCTTGCCATGAAGGGCTACAAAACAAGGCGTAGAGTATCGTCGACGTACCGCTGAGCTGCAAGCGAGCCGCGGATGACAACCGACGGTGTCCGGCTGTGATAGGGCATGACTTCCAAGTACATCCCTCCTGGTTGTCGAGGTATATGGCGGGCGACAGTCAGATTGGTATCCCACCGCTGTCCAGGGCGACTCCAGACACGTCTTCGTTGGTCTTAGGGGCGCCTTTCGGACCGGGACTCATCACAAAAGACAATTCTACTCCATTCAATGAGATACCAGGCCGAAGACGAGTCTGGAGACGCCCTAGACAGCAGTGAGTGGTTAAGAGAAAGAAACTGAATACAAGCAAATTCCAAAATTCAAACCAGAAGGGGAAATTCATTCTACTTGCTTTTTAAGAGAACTTCCTAGGTCACTACCAAAACGTTGGGATGACAAGAGAAAGACATATTTTGTACGTAGGAACCCAGCCAGGAATGCAACACATTCAAAGGAATTTACTTCATACAATGACTTCCAAGAAATTTTCAAAAGGAAATACTGGTCGTCAAGTACAAAAAATGAGTTAGCACTTCAGTTGTTGGATCATCATTATTATAAAAACTGCTGGAGTAGTTACAAGAAATATATTGAACGATCCTTCATTAGGTCAAAGTATTTACACTGCCCCATGCAGGAAGGTCACTTAATGAAGATAATGGTTTGTTGGCTGCCCTACTAACTGCGAAAAGAAATGTGATATCGGGGTTGGGCTATTGTTAAAGAGTTACTAATGTTAAGAGAGGGACCAGATACGTTAATCTGGGACCGAGGAGTCTGTCCCAAAGGGGAGAATCATCGATCAGATAATATTAATGGAATCAGGAACCACGACAGTTCCAACGTAAAATAAACATGAACAATGAACATGTGAATAGACCAACGGACAGGGCTTTTCAATAATAGTTGTTGGAAGATAATATATGTTCTGGAGCAGGGCCAGGCTCCGGGACCCTCATACTCAAACAGTCACAACTGCCAATGAAAAAGTCAAACTTAATGTGACTGAAGACAAAAGTGGACATTCATTCAGCTTCTTGGAGTGAAATATCTTTAATATCGCAGGTGTTGCTAGCAATAATGAGAAAAAAAGTTTTCACATCCTTACTACCAGTAGCATGAGTGTTTATTGTTGGCATTACTGGCAATAAAGAAAAGCAAATTAAATAACAAATCTGAATATAAATACATTCACTTTCTGCCTAACATTCCTTTTAGTCCCAAATTTAAACTTGTAGTCCCTAATTTTAACAAGATGATATTCGACTTCACTAGAAAAAGAGTCTTGTGGAAAATTAATGATGGTCAGGCTCGTATATCTTTCCGCACTAATTTATTACAGTTCCAGGAAGAAAAATAAATATCAAATGTATTCATCTAGTAGCTTTTACTGATATTGTTGCGATAAAAGAAACAGAACAAGTTAGACAAGAACTGCTGGAAAAAATGTTAAATTGAAATCTAAAGAACCTGATATACTGAGTGAAGAACAAAAGAGCTTTAGAAAATACATTTTTAAAGCACATGAATATATTTTCTGGCAAGCCAGGTATAACTGAGGCCTATGTTTACAAGTTTAAAGTAAAGGAACATAAACATTTCTCCTGTAAACCTCATTCTACACATATGAGTCTACAAAATGCTGTTAGAAAATAAATACAGAAGATGGCTAATAATGACATTTTAGAATGTAGTCTTAGTGTCTATAGCAATCCATTATTAGTTGTTAAGAAACTGTCAGTATACAGGGTGATCCACTGATAGTGACCGGGCCAAATATCTCACGAAATAAGCGTCAAACGAAAAAACTACAAAGACGAAACTGGTCTAGCTTGAAGGGGTAAACCAGAAGGCGCTATGATTGGTCCGCTAGATGGCGCTGCCATAGGTCAAATGGGTATCAACTGCCTTTTTTTAAAATAGGAACCCCCATTTTTATTACATATTCGTGTAGTACGTAAAGAAATATGGATGTTTCAGTTGGACCACTTTTTTCGCTTTGTGATGGATGGCGCTGTAATTGTCACAAACGTTTAAGTACGTGGTATCACGTAATATTCCGCCAGTGCGGACGGTATTTGCTTCGTGATACATTACCCGTGTTAAAATGGCCCGTTTACCAATTGCGGAAAAGGTCATATCGCGTTGATCAAAATGCCTAAAGGGCGTGTGCTATGTATGCTGCTCGGTATCCTGGACGACATCATCCAACCACGACCTGCAACAAATGATGATGTCCAAGTAGGTGTTTTAGCTGCTGTCGCGGCTAATCCGCACATCAGTAGCAGACAAACTGTGCGTGAATCGGGGATCTCAAAAACTTCGGTGTTGAGAATGCTACATCAACATCGATTGCACCCGTACCATATTTCTATGCACCAGGAATTGCATAGCGACGACTTTGAACGTCGTGTACAGTTCTGCCACTGGGCACAAGAGAAATTACGGGACGATGACAGACTTTTTGCACGCGTTCTATTTAGCGACGAAGCATCATTCACCAACAGCGATAACGTAAACCGGCATAATATGCACTATTGGGCAACGGAAAATCCACAATGGCTGCGACAAGTGGAACATCACCGACCTTGGCGGGTTAATGTACAGTGCGGCATTATGGGAGGAAGGATAATTGGCCCCCATTTTATCGATGGCAATCTAAATGGTGCAATGTATTCTGATTTCCTACATAATGTTCTATCGATTTTACTACAAGATGTTTCACTGCATGACAGATTAGCGATGTACTTCCAACATGATGAATGTCCGGCACATAGCTTGCGTGCGGTTGAAGCGGTATTGAATAGCATATTTCATGACAGGTGGATTGGTCGTCGAAGCACCATATCATGGCCCGCACGTTCACCGGATTTGACGTCCCCGGATCTCTTACTGTGGGGAAAGTTGAAGGATATTTGCTATCGTGATCTACCGACAACGCCTTACAGCATGCGTCAGCGCATTGTCAATGCATGTGCGAACGTTGCGGAAGGCGAACTACTCGCTGTTGAGAGGAATGTCGTTACACGTATTGCCAAATGCATTGAGGTTGACGGACCTCATTTTGAGCATTTATTTCATTAATGTGGTATTTACAGGTAATCATGCTGTAACAGCATGCGTTCTCAGAAATGATAAGTTCACAAAGGTACATGTATCACATTGGAACAACCGAAATAAAATGTTCAAACGTACCTACGTTCTGTATCTTAATTTAAAAAACCTACCTGTTACCAACTGTTCGTCTAAAATTGTAAGCCATATGTTTGTGACTATTACAGCGCTATCTATCACAAAGCGAAAAAAATGTTCCAACTAAGATATTCATATTCCTTTACGTACTACACGAATATGTAATAAAAAATAGAGGTTCCTATTTTAAAAAAACGCAGTTGATATCCGCTTGACCTGTGGCAGCGCCATCTAGCGGGCCAAGCATAGCGCCATCTGGTTTCTCCCCTCAAGCCGGACAAGTTTCGTTGTCTGTAGTTTTTTCGTTTGACGCTTATTTCGTGAGATATTTGGCCCGGTCACGATCAATGGACTACCCTGTATATTCACTTGGCTTGAATGCCAGAACACTGAAAAGATGTGTGAAAACTGGACGCAATAGCCCCAATGCTATACTAGAGTTATTATCTAAATTTGAAGAAGCAAGCTTCTTTAGTCTAATGTACCTAAAGCTAAGTATTGACAGGTTCCATTAGCTGAAGAATCAAGACCATATACAGTTTTCTTGTTTAAAGGTAAATGTTGCCAATTTAAGACATTATCTTTCAGGTTGAACATCTTACAAGGAAATGGTGAGACTTGTCATGCCGAAACATGTACTGATTTTTTTACCACTGTTGGTTAACTATGGGAAGGTCCGCATGTAAAACTGTAACTACTGACGTGAAACGGAAGTCACCTAAACAAAATCACGAAAACGGCTGTTTTTCTTGCTTGGGGCTTGCAGTGAGGGCTGGCTACTTCTGGAAAACGAGAGTGACGAGCTGTTGACATGGTGAGCATTACGCACATGTTTGGGGAGTGCGGCCGTCCTTTAGAAGCGTTCACTAAAAAGTGATATCGCTGCAAGATTTTGGTGAAAAAGGGAAACTAATATTCGTTTCTATGGGCTGCATTTTCTTTTACTGTCTGCTACGTATTTAGAAACAATCGTCCTGGCGCCAGTTCGAGTTGTGAAAAATGTTCTCTGCATCTGTATCTATACTCCGCAAGCCACTTTAAGATGAACATTCAGTCTCCCGTCACATATGATGGCGAACCTTTTGAAGGTTGTGCTGCTTGCTGCGGAGATATACAACAGAAGCAAAAGATGCCATCAACAGAAAACACGTGTGAAGACTACAATATGTTCAATATTGCAAGCACTGTTAACAATGTGAACTTCTTACTTTTGTCATTAGAGCACGGTCCCTTTTACTCCACTTTTAAGTAGACCTATGATACTGTCTCTTGTAAGCATTATAAACTGGTCATTCTGAGCCCTAATTTTCATGTAAGTCAATTGTGGGTATAATTGGCAAAAACTTTCCGTTTCTAAGTATGAGAAGAATTTAACCTATCTTCTGTGAATCAGTACTTCGCCAGATGTTGTTGGCATTTAAAATATACAATTAAAATAAATGTCTACGTGTATGCATTGACGTTGCATGAATATACTACTAACTATTATATTTCAGGTATAGTATTTGATTTTTTTGTGAGACATTTGCAAGCTAGAACCATTTTCCAGTAGGGAATATGTAATTGACAATAGCACCAAAATAGCATGGTGCAAAGATCACTTTTTGGGGCCTGTGGGATGAAGCTAGTGGTTTCTGGTCTGTTCTGTTCTGTTTTGCTCTCTATTCTCCAACCTACAACTGCAGGCACACACCAGCAAGGCAACATCATCGGAAACTGGGACTACTGCAGCACAACCACAACAAGTAACAGAAATGGAACTACCCACTGGTTTCAACGCTTCACCAACTCAATGGTTGCAATTACGAGCGCCCCCATTCATGCCTTCTCAGACACACACATGGTTCGCGGTAATGGAAAATATATTTCTACAACAAAGAATAGTCAGTTATCACGAGCAGTTCACCTTGGTGATGAGTAATTTGGACCATCAGTCCTCGGCTTTGATATCTGACATTACAGTGAACCCGTCTTCTGAAGGAGAATACTGTAGACTGAAAGAAGAATTAACTTCTCGGTGTGTGAAGTCAGTCGACTTCAGAGTCAAACAAGTACTGTACCAAGAGAAACGGAGAGATAGGACCCCGTCAGAATACTAGTGTCATTTACGCAACCTGGTAGATAGTTCGACAGTCTCTGATAGACTGTTACTCCACGTATGGCAACAACAGCTACCAACGCAAGTAAGAACTAGACCAGCTATATACGACGAGAGATCTGTTGACAAACTGCTGCTCGCTGCTGACAGAATCTACGAGACGCACTAGCGTACTGCAACAGTCGCAATGACGTCGACAGATGCCACGTACGATAACTACCATTACCAGCAAGACCAAACTGACGATATAACAGTAAACTGTGCAGCGGTCGCAACGCGACAAACAACAAAAAGTTCAAACGAAATTAAAGATTTAAGAGCCGAAATAGAGGATTTGCGAACGCAGCTACGCATGCTACAGCGACCACAAGTTATCTTTAAGCGCAAGAGAGACCGGGCTGGGCGTGAAACACGAAGTCAACAAGAGAACGAGCGTAAGGTGTGTTGGTACCATAAACGTTTTGGGAGAGATGCTCCAAGATGTACATCACCGTGCGCCTACTCAGACAACCAAGGTGTGTACAGAGACAGTGCAGTGTTTTCATGTCAGCGACAGCAATCGTCAATACATATGCCTCCTGCTTCGAAAAGATTGTATGTATCAGACGTACTTACGTGTACAAGGTTTTTGGTGGATACCGGGTCAGACATTACGAGGTGCATTCAAGTTCTAAGGCCTCCGATTTTTTTTCTCCGGACTGGAAAGAGATAGAAACATGCGCATTGTTTTAAAATGAGGCCGCGTTCATTGTCAATACGTCCCAGAGAAAGCAGCACCGTATGGCAGATGGAATTTTACCGCCAGCAGCGAGAATGAGAACTGTTTTAAATACTTAAAATGGCGACGTTTTCCTTACTTGAACAGCGTGCAATCATTCGTTTTCTGAATTTGCGTGGTGTGAAACCAATTGAAATTCATCGACAGTTGAAGGAGACATGTGGTGATGGAGTTATGGATGTGTCGAAAGTGCGTTCGTGGGTGCGACAGTTTAATGAAGGCAGAACATCGTGTGACAACAAACCGAAACAACCTCGGGCTCGCACAAGCCGGTCTGACGACATGATCGAGAAAGTGGAGAGAATTGTTTTGGGGGATCGCTGAATGACTGTTGAACAGATCGCCTCCAGAGTTGGCATTTCTGTGGGTTCTGTGCACACAATCCTGCATGACGACCTGAAAATGCGAAAAGTGTCATCCAGGTGGGTGCCACGAATGCTGACGGACAACCACATGGATGTCCGTGTGGCATGTTGCCATGCAATGTTGACACGCAACGACAGCATGAATGGGACTTTCTTTTCGTCGGTTGTGGCAATGGATGAGACGTGGATGCCATTTTTCAATCCAGAAACAAAGCGCCAGTCAGCTCAATGGAAGCACACAGATTCACCGCCACCAAAAAAATTTCGGGTAACCGCCAGTGCTGAAAAAATGATGGTGTCCATCTTCTGGGACAGCGAGGGCGTAATCCTTATCCATTGCGTTCCAAAGGGCACTACGGTAACAGGTGCATCCTACGAAAATGTTTTGAAGAACAAATTCCTTCCTGCACTGCAACAAAACGTCCGGGATGGGCTGCGCGTGTGCTGTTTCACCAACACAACGCACCCGCACATCGAGCTAACGTTACGCAACAGTTTCTGCATGATAACAACTTTGAAGTGATTCCTCATGCTCTCTACTCACCTAACCTGGCTCCTAGTGACTTTTGGCTTTTTCCAACAATGAAAGACACTCTCCGTGGCCGCACATTCACCAGCCGTGCTGCTATTGCCTCAGCGATTCTCCAGTGGTCAAAACAGACTCCTAAAGAAGCCTTCGCCGCTGCCATGGAATCATGGCGTCAGCGTTGTGAAAAATGTGTACGTCTGCAGGGCGATTACGTCGAGAAGTAACGCCAGTTTCATCGATTTCGGGTGAGTAGTTAATTAGAAAAAAAATCGGAGGCCTTAGAACTTGAATGCACCTCGTAGTTCGCTTCCTGTCAGCCATGCGCCACACAACGAAAAAGACATACAGCCACTTTTGAAGGCAGTGAATAACTCGGTGATTAACACGTACGGATGTAAAGTGGGCAAGATTAATGTGGGTTTTTCCAAACAGTTTACCTGATCTTTTGTGATAGCTGGTATATCAGAACCTATTTTGGGCGCTGATTTTCTGGCACATTTCAAAAAAATGGTTCAAATGGCTCTGAGCACTATGGGACTTAACTTCTAAGGTCATTAGTCCCCTAGAACTTAGAACTACTAACTAACCTAAAGACATCACACACATCCATGCCCAAGGCAGGATTCGAACCTGCGACCGTAGCGGTCGCCCGGTTCCAGACTGTAGCGCCTAGAACCGCTCGGCCACCCCGGCCGGCTCTGGCACATTTCGAGTTGGCGGTCGACTTACAAGAAAACGTTTGTTAAATCTGACAGACAACAGTGCAATATCAAGCACTAAAGGGCATACAACGTGTGAGAAGCTACCGGCGATTGGCAGTTCTGTAGCCGAAGAGCTACATGACGAAGAGAAGAATCGGAGATGTTCTGACAGACAGACAAAAGAAGTTAAACATAGTACGGTTCACTATATTCGTACCACGCCAGAACAACCAGTTTCACGACGAGCACGTAAAATCGCACCAGAGAGATTGACAGAAACAAAGGCGATTGAAAGGTGGCTACACTGAGCCATTGCGCCAGAGATTGCGCCAAAGAGTATTATTAAGCCGCCTCCACAGTGCTTGTTGAGAGCTCGTAGAAGTCAGTGCTTGGAGAGAGCTCGTAGTAGTCAGTGCCTGTCGAGGACTCGGGGTAGTCTGTGCTGAGATGTTGTAGCAGAGAGTGTTTGTTGAGATGTGCTATTAGGCAGTACTTGCTGAGATGTGATATTGGAGAGTTCTGGTTGAGCTATAATGTAAGGATTAGAACGATTTTCATCAATATAAATGAGGTAACTAACTCCGTTTGTTTTTATTTCAGTGTCCTAAATAATGCGTCATTACAGGTTCAGTCAACAAAGCATCTGGCGTGTGTTCTTGTATTAGAGTGTAATTCTGCTTTCCTTACGCAATTATCGTATTTCTAATTTTCTTTTATCACGTCAGTATAATTGGTATTTAAAAATTCTTGTCTTGTTGAAGAAGAACTGTGCCAGATGTGTACGTTGAGTCACACTCTCACACACAGAACAATTACATTTGTGCTTGGGTTTTGTAGGTTTTATAGTTGCTGGGGACTTAATTAATTAATTGTGTTAACGAAAAATTTCATTTAATTCTTGTTGTTGTTCTTTGCAGTCAGATAGCGTAATAATACTAGTCAGGGCCAACCGATTACGAGACACAGCGTAATCGGACATACAGCCACCAAAAGTATTTTCAATCATATTTAATTAAGCCCCCATGCACGTGGCGACCGCTGCTTCGGATCGTCCCTTGGATTCTTCTGATTGTAAAAATAGTAGACAGTAGTATTGTTGTAGTAATTTGTAGTTTAGTAATTGTAGTCTATATTGCATGTGTAGATTTGGTAATTGGCATTCTTGTAATGGTATTTTTCAAAATTTATTTATTTTTTTGTTGTCTTGTCTACGGGTTTGACAATTTAGTGCAATTATTTCAATTGTTCGATTAATCGTGTTTGAGGGAAACTTTTCATGTAAATGGTATTGTTGGAGATAAAGAGTCATTGTGTGTAAATTTTCGTACAGTGACGAATTTTTTTATGTTTTGTAAATGATTACGCGATCAATGAAAAAGGCGAAAATGATGAATAGTGAGAATGACGAAATTGTTAACATGGCGAACTCGCCAACAGAGGAAAACTGTGATGAATAATGAAGTGGAAAACAATGTAATAAGTCGGGAAAATAGTCTGGAACCTTTTCAAAATTTTTCTCAATCAGAAAATTCACAGAATACGAGATCAACGATAGAAGATTCTGAAATAGTATCGAACACAGATAGCTTCATGGCTATGCGGAAGGAAGTTAGTTTTGTGGGAAATGTTAGGGGCGAAAAGAATTTCGAACCGGCTGATATGGAGCAGTTGTGGGTGTAATATTAAATTTGGGATCAGAATTAAAAACACGGTTAGACTCACAAATGGGAACAATTAAAACAGAGATGGGAACTTTACGATCTGAATTAAAAACAGATAGGGGAACAATGGAGCAGTTTCGATCTGAATTTAAAACAGAGATGGGAACTTTGGAGACACGGTTAGACTCACGAATAGGGACATGTTTCAAAAATATGAAAGATGAATTAAAGACAGAAATCAGAGAAGAAGTACAACCGATTTTGAATTCTCACAATAATAGATTAATTGCAGTAGAGATTAGACAAAGGGAACAGGATAAAGAACAGGAAGAAAGAGATCGCGTGATAGTACAAAAATTTTCAGAGTTAAATTTACAATGTGCACACGATAAGAAAGAAATATTTGAGAGAATCGAGGAATCCATACCAAATGACAGAATAAATAACCTAACACAACAATATGAACAGCTAGCTACCAAATGTGTCAATACCGAAACCCGAGTCGCGACACTTACGGAAGACGTAAATAAACAGAAAGAACAATTAGGTGACTTATCGGAAAGAGTTGAGGAAATTTCAGATAAATTGACAAATCTTAGTTTACATGGGGACAGAGATTCAGATGATACAGCACCATTGCCATTTGCAGAAACCGAAGAGTACCAGAACATAAATAAGCATGTTGAAAATCAGGGAAAATTTAATGAACGCGTTAAAAGAGAAGTTGAGGCATTACGAAAGCAAGTCAAACAGATCGAAGGCGAAATTGTAGGAAAAGACAGTAGAAGAAATTTAGAATCACAGATAGCAGAGGGGTATGAAGAAAATAATTTGTTTCATTTACGGGATGCAACAACAGAGCGCCAGGCGCGCGAACTTGACAATAATCGACATTGGGACTGGAACGGACGGGGTAGGTCTTTGTCGCCACGAGGCGAAAACTTTGACTATAAACACTTTTTGACTGTTCGGAAATTTAAGATCTTCCGCAACTCTAAGAATGACATACATCCATGTGCATGGTTAGATCAATTTATGTACGCACTTCCACCAAATTGGCCACTAAGTCACAAACTAGAAATTATGTGCGGCTATTAATGTCCTCAGGGGATTCACTACTCTAAGTGAATATGTGCCGTAGCGAGCATAGGGCCCCGAGCTGTAGTGGTGCTATTTCTCTTTTAGTTTTCTGTACCGCTGCCTACTCTTTTACTATTCTTTGCATCTGTCAAACCAACTCTTCGACTATCAATCTATCTAGTGAGTAAGTAAACAATAACCGGATTTGACTAATTTACCCAAAAGTGATTTCGGAAATTACCATGTGGAGTTACTGTACCTTCAGCAGCATTCATTCGTAGTTTAAACGAAATGTTACCTGTTTATCTTCGTGACAATATTACTTCATATGTTGACGACATTCTTATTGCTAAACATTCTTGGAGTGAGCACAACAAAATTTTGGATTCATTATTACGTATTTTTGCAAGAGTTGGCACTACAGTGAACTTAGAAAAATCTGAATTTGGTCGTTCTCAGGTGAAATTTCTCGGTCACATTATTTCTACATAAGGTATTCTTCCTGATCAAAAAAAAAAAAAAAAAAAAAAAATTAGACGCTATTCGTAATTATGCTGTTCCTACCACTGCATGGGGGCTTAATTAAATAAATAATTGATTGAAAATATTTTTTTGTTTTTAGTAACTGTCTGTCCGATTACGCAAGTCTCGTAATCGGCTGGCCCTGACTAGTATATTTACGCTATCTGACTGCAACAAACAATGTAAGAAAATTTTCGTAAACACAGTTAATTAATTAAGTCCCCAGCAACTAAAAAACCAACAAAACCAATAAGCACAAAAGTAACTGTTCTGTATGTGGGAGTGTGACTCAACGTCCACATCTGGCACGGTTCTTCTCAAACAAGACAAGAATTCTTAAATACCAATTATACCGACGTGACAAAAGAAATTTAGAAAAACTATAATTACGCAAGAGAACCAAAATTCACTCTAATACAAGAACACGAGCCAGATGCTTTGTTGACTGAACCTGTAGTGACACATTATTTCAGATACACAACTAATAAAGGAACATTATAAATTTTACCTTCATATATATTGACGAAATGCACTCATTACAATAACATCTGCTATCTCTCCCATCAAATAACTGCATAAAACAAGGAACAACACTTTTTACTACAACATATCCTTCCGATTTCACGACAAGCAGTGCCTGCTACGAACTCCCAACACACACTGTCCTCTCCGATCTCCTAACAAGCACTGACTGCTATGAACTCTCGACAACCACTGACTGCCACGAACTTTCAACAAGCACTGTGGAGGCGGCTTAATAGTACTCTTTGGCGCAATCTCTGGCGCAGTGGCACAGTGTAGCCACCTTTCACCACAAAACGTGATGTTCGTAGTTTTCTTGGTGTCTGTAATTTTCTTAGACGCTTTGTTAGATTGGACGATTTGGCCACACCTCGTTTTTGCGATCTATCTGGAAAGTTCTTTGTAAACGAAAACCGGTCGACAGCTCTGTTTGGTTAGTTTGTATTCCTGATGAGTGGGTTAATAAGCTGATTTGGTATACGCATTTCTTTCGTTCTACTAATGGTTTTGCGTACATTTTCGTAGCAGTTGAGTTGACGTCAAAATATGTGTGTTTTACACCTTTACGCAAAGCAACAGCTCGTTCAGTATCTAACGCTTTTATCAAACATTTTCTTAAAGAAGTTGGTCGTGTCGATAAGGTTATATCAGATAATGGATCACAGTTTCGTTCTAAAATTTGGCTTCGTACTCTACAGCGTCGTAAAATTAAACCAATTTTCAATTCACTTTTTCACCCTCAATCTAACGCTTCAGAGAGATGGATGAAGGAAATCAATAAATTGTGTCGACTTTATTGTCATCAGAATCACAGAACGTGGGATCAGTATCTTCATATTTTTCAAAACATTCTGAATGAACTCTCTAATGATTCAACTTCTTTACCGCCTATACTGGTATTAAAAAATAAAGCACCGACAAATCGCATATCTGAAATCGTTCCTTTTCCGCCTTCACGGAAACTGCGGCATTCTGAAGTTGTCAACCTGGCTCTGCAAAATATTGCATCTGCGGCTGCTAGAAGAGAGAAATCAGCTAAGCGTCCTGGTCGTTCAAAATTCTTGTCAGTTGGTCAGAAGGTGTTAATTAAGTCTCACCGTTTGTCTCACAAAGGAAAAGGCTTGTGTCGCAAATTTTTTCTGCTTTATACGGTCCATATAGAATTCGCAAAATTATTCATGATAACGCTGTTGAAGTAGAAACTCTTAAATCACGACGCTCTAAGGGAATACATCATATATCAAACGTAAAAATTTTTGTGGAATGACATACTTTTGAAAAATTTTTGTGGAATGACATACTTTAGAGAAACCAACAGCTACATGTAAACATGCAGAGAATACAAGGATACCGCGCTGTGTTTTGGCGGCGGCACATACTCAAAGCAACAGTCAAGTCTGCGCGCCGCACAAGGCAGTCGTTGACCGCGAACAATTGCTTCCTACGTCACGCGCCTACAGCTGATCGAGCGCTCAGTGCGAATGCACTGACAGCCATAAACAAATACACAGTCTAATTTCTCCGACTAAATTCAGTATAAAGCTATAGTGACTTGATGAATTATGTTATTAACATTCAGTATTTTTCAGGATACGGTGCTATAAAATATTTAAGAACTTCAGGTAAATTCTGTGTGTCTCCGACGTTAAGAGGACTTGCTATCGAGAAATTTTCAGAAAGAATGTAATTTCCAAGAAGAAACTAATAAACTAAAAAGGTAACTATTAATTGAGTTCATTTTTCAGGTAACATATTTCCACTTAGGTACGTACTTTAGACGTAATTTGCTGCTCGCAATTACGTGATTCATACTTTGTGCTAAATTTCATGTTCTATGAAATTACTTGTGAAGCGACGTGCTTGCGTACGTTAACTGATTTTGACAATGATTATTAATGAACTGGGTTGTAACTTGTGTATATTATGCATCGCTTGGCTGCACTGCTTTTTCACTGATGTCATATTTTTTTTATTATGTGCCTGCTGCGCTTATTTATTTAAATTATAATTGTCACCTGATTTATTGTGCTGATGT
This sequence comes from Schistocerca piceifrons, assembly GCF_021461385.2. Lineage (NCBI taxonomy): Eukaryota > Metazoa > Arthropoda > Insecta > Orthoptera > Acrididae > Schistocerca > Schistocerca piceifrons. The sequence goes on along the minus strand of NC_060140.1, from coordinate 337,906,202 downwards.
GGTTAGGTATGTAAGTTATACTTTGTGATTTATCTGCTTACGCCTTCATGTTTACTTATTAGGATGACATATGAACATTTATTTGCTTATGCTGATATGATGCTAATGACCTGTTTGCTGCTATGCGTATGGATTGCATATTTATACATTTCTGTTTGTTGTCATAACTACTCTTTAATTTGGTATATAGAAATGCTGATATACTGTGTACAAACATAGAGTTTAGGTCACACTATTGTATTAATTATAGATTGTTTGCTTGGCAGAGCCTCGTTGTAAGAATGGTGCTGCATACACTTGTTGACATTCTGTTCTCTACTGGTATATTTACTCGCTATTGCTTGTTTTGCTTACGCTCAGTGCCTTATATTTTTGAGATAAGAAAATGAACTGCTATAATTCGACGAACGACATTAGTACAAGAAACTTCATAGAAGTCACATAAGCTGAGGTTTTATGGAAGCTGTATAAATTTATGCTAATAGGAAGGAAGCTAACGACATGACATACCGAAACTAGGTTTAGACCATTGACAGTTATTACACTGCATTTTTCGTGAGCAATTGAAATAGGAAGTGACACTTGACACAAGAAATACTCCACATGTTTGCTTCTGTTTGCCATAATTCTTGAAGTGGTGTACACACTGTGAAATATTATGATCATTCACACTACGTAATCGTACTTAATTACTGAGAGTTATTCGAACTAAGTCTGTTAGAGGTCATGTATGCATTTCTTTTGTTTATAATTCATAATGAGTAGAAGACTTGGCTCAGATGGATTACACAGAGGTTGTGTGTTGACAATGTGTCTTCGGATTGTATGGGATGATGAGGTTTGCATTAGGATTTTATCTGTACTTGTTCGAGGAGACTGACTAGAGGAAAGAGTTGTTATGGAAGTGAAATGATATTGGTAATAAGGTTTATATGTATCGAGGCATTGAAGAGGTATTATTGAGGTATTATTGAGATTGTGTGAAGTTGATGATTATTGGAGTTTTGGTGGATAAGAGGTAAAGTAAGTGAGGAGCATATATTGGCAATAAGGTTTATATGTATCGACGTATTGAAGAGGTATTATTGAGGTATTATTGAGATTGTGTAAAGTTGATGATTATTGGAGTTTTGGTGGATAAGAGGTAAAGTAAGTGAGGAGCATATATTGGCAATAAGGTTTATATGTATCGACGTATTGAAGAGGTATTATTGAGATTGTGTGAAGTTGATGATTATTGGAGTTTTGGTGGATAAGAGGTAAAGTAAGTGAGGAGCATATATTGGTAATAAGGTTTATATGTATCGACGTATTGAAGAGGTATTATTGAGGTATTATTGAGATTGTGTGAAGTTGATGATTATTGGAGTTTTGGTGGATAAGAGGTAAAGTAAGTGAGATGCATATTTTTTTGTTGGTCTTATGGAACAAGGAGGATGAAGATAGCAGACTAGAACACTAAAGTAGAAGGAAGATAGTCTATACACACACTTTGTTAAATCACTAAGCAGTATATACTTTTTTTTGAAGAGAGGAAGTATTTGCATATCTTGGCTCACTGACAGTTGTTCAACAACAGTACATTTGATCTGGCTTGGCAAACATTGGTCTTGACATGATGACTATGACGTTGACCTAACTATTATTGACTGTTATACATTGCTGCCACTACTACTTGATACACATGATGAACATCAGATTTTGACAGAATTACATTTACACAGTTAACACTATTCAATTACACAGTAGTACTTAATGTGGACGAAAGATGAATGAGTGTGTTTTGTGTGTTTTCCTTTCCTAACCCTACCCACCTATCTCGTAAATATTATTTTATTTGTTTGTTGTGGCTTGCACTGACACCCATAAATATTATAGGTTTACTGATATTTGAGTATTTGTAATAGTTAATATGACAATTATCTGACATCATTTGTGTGTTTGTTATGATTTGTATGTTTAGTGTAAAAGCATTTGTATGTGCATTCAAACTATTGTTCATGCCTGAACTGTCTGATTAGTGAAGGTAAATATTGTGAACTGTTACCTGCACTTTTTCAACATAATGTGTGACACTTAGGAATGATTAATTTCTGCTGATGAACTGTGTGATCAGTGATAGTGAATATTATGGACTGTTACTTGTACTTTTTCTACATGATTGGTGCCACTAGGACATGTTTAATTTCTGCTGATGAACAGTGTGATCAGGGATAGTGAATATTATGGACTGTTACTTGTACTTTTTCTACATGATTGGTGCCACTAGGACATGTTTAATTTGTGCTTATATACTCTGATGAACAGTGTGATCGGTGATAGTGAATATCATGGACTGCTCTCTGGACCTGCTCATCATTGCTAGGTGCAACTGATGGACTACTTGTATGGAAATGAAGTCACTTGTTGCTGTCTGCACCTACTCAACATTGCTGGGTGCCACTGATGGACTGCTTCTACTGAACTAATGTGACTTGTTGCTGTGTGTACCTCTTCAACTTTACTGGGTGCCACAGATGGAAATGCTTCTACTGAAATGATGTCACTTGTTGGTGTCTGCACCTGCTCAACATTGCTGGGTGCAACTGATGGACTGCTTCTACTGAAATGATGTCACTTGTCGGTGTCTGCACCTGCTCAACATTGCTGGGTGCAACTGATGGACTGCTTCTACTGAAATGATGTCACTTGTTGGTGTCTGCACCTGCTCAACATTGCTGGGTGCAACTGATGGACTGCTTCTAATGAAATGATGTCACTTGTTGGTGTCTGCACCTGCCCAACTTTACTGGGTGCCACAGATGGAACTGCTTCTACTGAAATGATGTCACTTGTTGGTGTCTGCACCTGCTCAACATTGCTGGGTGCAACTGATGGACTGCTTCTACTGAAATGATGTCACTTGTCGGTGTCTGCACCTGCTCAACATTGCAGGGTGCAACTGATGGACTGCTTCTACTGAAATGATGTCACTTGTCGGTGTCTGCACCTGCTCAACATTGCTGGGTGCAACTGATGGACTGCTTCTACTGAAATGATGTCACTTGTTGGTGTCTGCACCTGCTCAACATTGCTGGGTGCAACTGATGGACTGCTTCTACTGAAATGATGTCACTTGTTGGTGTCTGCACCTGCTCAACATTGCAGGGTGCAACTGATGGACTGCTTCTACTGAAATGATGTCACTTGTTGGTGTCTGCACCTGCTCAACATTGCTGGGTGCAACTGATGGACTGCTTCTACTGAAATGATGCCACTTGTTGGTGTCTGCACCTGCTCTCAACATTGCTGGGTGCAACTGATGGACTGCTTCTGCTGAAATGATGTCACTTGTTGGTGTTTGCACCTGTTGACCATTGCTGGGCTGGAATTATCAACTATTTGGTTCTTTTTTTTTTTTTTTTTGAATAATTAAAAGAATTTTATGTGAATATTTGTATAAACTGATTTTTTATGTATTGTGTAAACTATTATGTAAAGCCACATGTATGAAAAGAATTTGTATTGCCTACTGTATTTTATATATTAGGTTATTGAAAGGTCAGTGCAAAGCCAAAATTTTAACTAATTATGTGATATTTAGGTATTAATATTATCTTTTATTTTTGTCTGTATTTTTCTGGACGAATTTGGTGGTATTTTCACCACCAATGCTGGCAAAAATACCATCAAATTCTGGCCTGTGGAGGAGGGGCATATGAAAGGTGGCTACACTGAGCCACTGCGCCAGAGATTGCGCCAAAGAGTATTATTAAGCCGCCTCCACAGTGCTTGTTGAGAGCTCGTAGAAGTCAGTGCTTGGAGAGAGCTCGTAGTAGTCAGTGCCTGTCGAGGACTCGGGGTAGTCTGTGCTGAGATGTTGTAGCAGAGAGTGTTTGTTGAGATGTGCTATTAGGCAGTGCTTGCTGAGATGTGATATTGCAGAGTTCTGGTTGAGATATAATGTAAGGATTAGAATGATTTTCATCAATATAAATGAGGTAACTAACTCCGTTTGTTTTTATTTCAGTGTCCTAAATAATGCGTCATTACAGGTTCAGTCAACAAAGCATCTGGCGTGTGTTCTTGTATTAGAGTGTAATTCTGCTTTCCTTACGCAATTATCGTATTTCTAATTTTCTTTTATCACGTCAGTATAATTGGTATTTAAAAATTCTTGTCTTGTTGAAGAAGAACCGTGCCAGATGTGTACGTTGAGTCACACTCTCACACACAGAACAATTACATTTGTGCTTGGGTTTTGTAGGTTTTATAGTTGCTGGGGACTTAATTAATTAATTGTGTTAACGAAAAATTTCATTTAATTCTTGTTGTTGTTCTTTGCAGTCAGATAGCGTAATAATACTAGTCAGGGCCAACCGATTACGAGACACAGCGTAATCGGACATACAGCCACCAAAAGTATTTTCAATCATATTTAATTAAGCCCCCATGCACGATATTCGAGGAAATGTTACAGTCGGGAATAATTCGCCGGTCAGACAGTCCGTGGTCTTCAGCCCTACACTTAGTACGTAAGAAAGATGGATCATGGAGACCGTGTGGGGATTACCGAGCATTAAACTCAAGAACCTTTCTAGATAGATACCCAGTACCTAATATACAGGACTTCACATGTGCTTTGGACGGCGCGAAAATTTTTAGCGTCCTCGATTGCAAGAAAGCATACAACCAGATACCGGTGGCTCCAAGAGATGTTCAGAAGACAGTAGTGATTACACCATTTGGATTATTCGAGTTTTTATTTATGACTTTTGGCCTTAAGAACGCAGCACAGACCTGGCAGAGTTTTATCGACGACGTGATAAAGGGATTAACATTTTGCTTTGCTTATCTTGATGACATCTTGGTTTTCTCTCCGGATAGTCAAACACATGAACAGCATCTGTGTCAACTTTGGAAGCGTCTATCTGACTACGGAGTCGTTTTAAACGAAAATAAATGCGTCATGCACAAGAACCAAGTCACTTTCTTCGGCCATACTGTGTCATCATAAGGTATATTGCCTCTGCCAGAGAAGATCGCGGCGATACAGGCCCTTCCGAAACCGACAAACTACCAAGAGCTACGAAGATACATGGGAGTAATAAATTTTTATAGATGTCATCTGCCAGCAACGGCTACGGTGCAAGCACTACTCACTGATGCACTCAAGGGACGCGACGCCAAAGGTCGACGAATAATTAAGTGGACACAAGAAATGGACAAAGCATTTAATGATCTTCAAGCAAGCCTCAGCAAAGCAGTGTTGCTCGCTCACCCAGTTCACTACGCACAGCTAGCTATTGTTGTAGACGCGAGCCAGTCAGCAATAGGGGCGGCGATGCACTAGCGTGTAGAAGGGCAATGACAACCACTACGGTTTTTCTCTAAAAAGTTACAGACTGCACAACAGAAGTGGAGCGCGTATGACAGAGAATTGTTCGCGATCTACGAAGCAATTCGATACTTCCGCCCACAAACAGAGGCTAGACCAGTGACTGTGTTGACAGACCACAAACCCATAAAATCGGCTTTTAAAAATACCATTGATAAGTGCTCACCAAGACAGTTCCGTTATATTGAGTTCATAAGTCAGTTCACGACAAATATACGCCATTTAATAGACGCAGAAAATTTAGTGGCTGACTATTTTTCACGTATTTGCGGGATTTCAGAAATTATAGACTATGATAAACTTGCAGTGGAACAGACCAAGGATGCAGAGCTACGACAGCTGTTAAACGACCCGTCTACAGGTCTGAATTTCGAGCAAATTCTGGTGCCTAACTCCAAGCTGAAGCTGTGGTGCGACTTTTCTCAAGGCAGGCCAAGACCATTCATTTCAGAAATACTGCGCAAGACGACATTCGACAGTGCCCACACACTATCGCACCCAGGAGCCAACGCTACAGTCAAGCTGCTGACTGACCGCTATGTGTGGTCTTCTATGAAAAGGGACGCGCGCCTTTGGGTACGTTCCTGCATTCCTTGTCAACGAAGTAAGGTAGGACGACATGTGCGTGATGATATTGGAGATTTTCAAGGTACCTCTGCTAGATTCGCACACGTTCACGTGGACCTGGTTGGACCTCTCCCACAGTCAGAGGGTTACAGATATTTGTTTACGGCCATAGATAGGTGCACAAGATGGGCAGAAGCAACTCCAATAGTCGATATATCAGCCGAAACTACTGCGAAGACGTTTCTGTGTACGTGGCTTGTCCGTTTTGGATGCCCACTTCATGTCACAACTGACCAAGGACGTCAGTTCGAATCTACGTTGTCCCTCGAGCTATCCAAAATGTGCGGTTTCCAACGCCACCACACGACTACCTATCACCCTGCCAGTAATGGTATGGTCGAACGATGGCACAGAACACTCAAAGCAGCATTGATTTGTCATCAAGAGAGATGGACGGAAGCATTACCATTGGTGTTGTTAGGCCTGCGGACAGCTCACAAACCCGATATTGGTGCATCAATTGCCGAGATGGTTTACGGCGAGCCGCTACGGATTCCTGCAGATTATTCAGTACCAACCACTACCTGGATCAGAGGGCCTCACGCACTGGGCGCAGCAGCTAAAACGGCACTGCACAAATATACGTTGCCCGCCTCCTTCTCGCCGTGGCAACCGTAAGGTGTTTGTACACAAAGACTTATACGATTGCTCTCACGTAATGCTGCGAACAGACTCAGTCAAATCGCCTTTATAACCACCATATACGGGCCCATTTCAGGTGCTGAGTAGAAATAAGCATACCGTGAACATAATGTACAATGGTGTTCCGACAAAGGTATCGACTGAACGTGTCAAGCCAGCATGTGTTTTACCATCTCCGTCCTCTGACACCACGCCTGTGCATCAACATATGATGGACGCAGAGCATACCGAAACACCGCTCAGCACATCGTCCGAGACAGGTGAATCACCACCACAAACAACAACGTCACCGCCCCCAAGACACCCGACGCACACCAGAGCTGGACGTCGAATAAAATTCAAGTATCAAGATGTCCCTGGGGCTCCGCACTTTAAGGGGGGGGGGGGGGGGGGGGCTGTGTGGCAGTGATATTTTTCATGTCTGGTGCAAAGTGATATAAAAAGTGCGCGAGAGTTTTTTATGGTCGTGTGTTGTTTTTTTATCTTTGCCGTGAGAGTATAGAGTCTCCTAGTTTTTGTTACTTCTCTGTTGTTTTTTTAGTTTTCTTCTCATTGTGAGTTTTTGCGAATAAATATTTTTTCGTTAACACATTATACCGGACGGCTATGCAACTATTTGTTGTAGGCAAGTCGCCTACAGTATACTGTAGTTTCAGTCAAGCACTGCTATCCTTTGAAAAGGAACGTAATTGACCTTCAGTCTCCCATGTGCCTCATTCTACACATATTCCAAGGAATTCTCAGGAGGTTAAAAACCTTCTGAGTGCTCAAGGAAAACCTCCAGCGAGATCACACATCCGCGACTCTAGCATTGACCAATAACATCTCACCTTCATCTCTGAATTACCTGTGATGCTGGACAGTGTTTATGGGACCATTCGGTTTCACTTTCGAGAAAATGCCGTGTACGTGTCAACACATAAAATTCAAAATATTTCTACATGCAAATGGAGAAAAAAAAGACTGCAACCCCACAATCATTTTTCTGTATTAGGTTCTAAAGTAAGAGCAACTAGCACTTAATTAGATAGATTCCCATAAATTGTTGAAGTGTACGCTGGACGAAATTATGTTGTGGGTAGTTTAATCGACTGCCTTATTTTCCTTGAAAACAAAGAGTAGTGGAGTATTACACTAACGGAATTTTTGTCTCTTTATGAGTAATGAGGGTCGTCTAGGTTAAAGATTCGTTCGAACTCATGGATAATCATGAATGTTGTATTATGCACAAAAGCTTTAGACATTGAATCATATCGTTCATTATGTGAAATATTAACGACTATACTGACAGTAATGCGAAAGCTATGATTTGTACCTAGACTGGGATACCTAAAAGACTGTAATTTTTTAATTGTTTCTATCTCTCTTCCTCATGATTCATAGGAAGAAAAACCCAACAAGACTATATTACATGCTGTATAGAATAGATGTTATCTAAGTAATTTCAATTGTTTAAATGTTCGTTTGTTAACAGTTTTCTTTTATTAATCACTTCTCTTGTTTCGGACGCCTCCGTGGTAAGATGTCTTATGGAGACGCTCCGTTTTTTGTGTGATGGAAGAAAGAATAAAGTTGTACCACAAAGTATTCAACACAGTGTTTATTACAAGTTTAGAGTGGAGTTTTATTTAGTAGGAGGAAACACCTGCGACTCCTTCTACAAAAATCTTATGTCACGAAGACGCTGCCTTATCAGCGCGACAAGATCAGAAAAAATTTATTTATCTAGTAAAAGGAAGGCCACAGAATAAGATTCCTGAGCTGCTGCTATCAAGAAGAAATGAGGTAAAGCGATAACTTCTGGGGACACAACTGTACAAGACATTAATGAGAATTGGTAGTGTTTCAGGTGAACGTAACAATAGCAGCTGTTCGGTCTGCCGCCCTCCCCATATGTCTTCAAGGACTTATCATTTTTTATACAAATTGTAAAAAGAACTAAACCACGTCTGCCCCATTCAGCAACTCAAGTGACCACTGTTTGCGATATGACAGAGCTATCGTGATTTTCACCAAAATTCGACTACTCCACCACCTGGTCGATATTTATGATAATTTGACGTGAAATACTCCTTCTCATCCTGCCCAGTGATATTCTTTAGCGTCTGATGAAGATCCACACATAGCTGCAGACAGGGTCCACAAAATCTTCACAGCATTTAGTGTGTGAGACAAATCACTTATGTATTGCTAATCAACGCCCTGCAACATCTGACTACTTTCCAAAGACTCCCAAATCCGACCACTGGATTGGACAACGAGCACCACAGTGTCAACATCATTACCGACCTGTTTCTACGGTATTGTCTGTAAATGACACTGGTTCACAGTCTAAGTGAAAGACGATAAGGACAACACGCAATTTATCATCTTCTAAAAACCCCTGACAAATCCACCACCTTAGTTAGGCAGCCCCTCCAGCTACCAGTTGCTCCACGCCCTGCTAGGCATCTTCTGCCTAAACACCCGCCCTGAAAACAGGACACTTCTCACGCCTGCACACGGGAATGCACTTCCGAACACTTGAGCACTTTTTAACTTTCCGCACCAAGAGAAGAACTTTATTGATACCTGAATATAATTTTCTGAAACGCACGCCACCACACTAGGACTCAAAACTAACCCCCTGCAACCCACTAGAGCTGCCAACGCACTCGACGATTTCACGAGCTGCCAACAACTCCACGAAAGTATATTAACATGTAGACGTTTCGATCAATTATCCTCCGGATCAGAAAGGAGGCATTTCATTTAGCCACTTCCGGTTAATTTTCATAGTACTGCTATAAGACGTTTCTGCCTGTCAACACTTCCAGTAGTTTTTTTCCTAATAGTATTTCCCTGACTAAATAAGGAATGCTGTAGGAATGAAGTCAACGCCAAAGAATGGTGACACCTGGCTGCTACAGTCTGTTCCGAGGTAGGGGTGCTGCTGTTGGAGAAGTACTGACTAGCAGAATATCATAAATATCTCTCCAAATCAGACCCTCATTCTCAGACGTTCTCGGACAATCACCGATGTTCTCTGTACATGACACTACTGGATTGTATATGTGATTTTGAGCGCCATTGTTTCTATCAGCTGTTAACTTCAGGGTGAAGACTGCTGCAGTGCCAGATGAAGCATCCAATCAACTTCCTAGGACTTCACCTGCAGACAGAAGCTGTAGGCGATTGTCTGAGCGAGAGACTGCATGCAGATAGGTTGGCGCCTCTCCCCTATAGGTCACCTGCCGGGCCCTATCTTCTCCTACGACCACCTCCGTGGTGTGTTGGACGTTCGAGCTTGGGCTAGGGGCTGTCTGGTCTCTCTGTTTCTGTAAAACATTTCCTGTGGGTCTTAATCATCACAGATCACCACCCATCATTGGCGGTACCCTTACGGTTCAATTCTACACATTCTGATGTGCCGTGCTCCAAGCTATGTGTATGCACAAGCCATCATGGCTGTCCTTCACCGGCCATATTTAGCGCTGCTTCAGGGCCAGAGGCCTGACTTGGCCGTTTCTCGATGCCACTTTGCTGCCACAGTGACCTGCTTACACTGATACCTAGCAGTGGTCACCAGTCCATGGCCTGACAGTTGTGACTATGAATGAAAAACGATAGACACTTCCGTCAATATCTTGGTGTCAGAAGTGTCTACAGCATCGCCTACTGCCATCAGCTAAGAGGGCGCCCTAACTGTGACGTTGCCACCACCCTGGGTTGCAGCTTCGACACTGCGAGTGTTGTGAATACAGTGTCTTTTTGTGCGTTCGTTTGTCTGCAAGGGTCTCGGAAATCTACGGGTTTTTGCCAGTTGTTTGTATTTGTACATGCGGTGTGTAAAATGTAAATGAAGTCCCATGCTTATTGACAGAGCGTAGGGGAACGATGCGGCAAGCCCGCACCGCCGTACTAGGCAAGGTCCTAATGGAGGTGGTTTGCCGTTGCCTTCCTCCGACCGTAATGGGGATGAACGATGATTTTCACCTCGGGGCATGTGAAAAACCCTGACCCTGCCGGGAATCGAACCAGGGAAGCGAGAACGCTACCGCGAGGACACGAGCTGCGGATACATGCCGTGTAAGGAAAGCAAATTCAGATGGAGTTCCGGGAATGAGTACTTGTTTTAGATTGTGCCATTTAGAACAGGCAATTTATTTTGTGGTGAGCAAGGAGTATGACTCATTGGTTTGAGAACTTAAAGCCTTGAGTAGCCATTTAGAAGGAAAGATTGTGTTACAATAAGAAGTGTTATGTTAGCAGTATGTTTAAGAGTTATCCTTGTCATTCTGTTTTGTTCTTTTGCTATTTACTGTTTTTCGTGTAACTAATCAAGGGTCGACAGTGTCGTTTTCGATGTGACAGTGAGCTACACTGGACAAGCATTGCACATTTTAGCAGCCCCAGTAGTTGAATTGCAAGAAAGTAATGTGAAAATATGTAAAACAGACTACAGTAGCACACCAGGCTGATATAGCAAAGAAAGTAAAAACTGAGAAGGAAAGGAACCGAGATTGGAGAGTCCAACTACTCCAGAGGAAGAGAAGAAGGAGCAGGAGTGGGACGAATGGTGGGTAGAAAATCGACCACTATTAAGCTTTCAAGTACGCTTGAGAGATTAAAGAAGACAGTACTTGCACGGAAGCAGGAAATGAAGAGAATGAACATTATAGTGTGAGCTTAATTGGCGGACAAAGTACTAATATTTTAGAAGTTGAGGCGAACAACGTAGAATTATCAGCTCCCATAACTTGATAAAGTGTGGAGCATGAATTACCTGCAGTGCCAGACAAATTGAACGTGTGCTGTACTGAAGTAAATATGTGTGATATTTATTTAGGTGCAGTGATATTTACTCCACTGGGTGATTGCGCGTGTTGTTTGGAGGACGTGGAGCTTGGACGAGATGTACAGGGAAGTACATGTACCACAAGCCAACAAGACTGCGTCCTTGCAGGGTCGGGAGGTTTATAAAGTTGATGATACTTGTAGGGTTATGGGTAGTAAAAACGTTGTGTAGTTATTCTTCGGCAATGTACAGTCGTATTCAGGGAGACACAGTTCAGGCGAAGTAGACTGCTGCAAGTGATACATTGTTGGAACGTTCTATCGACATGAGTGAGGGATCAAGTAAACTGCAAATGAAATCGTCAAGATTCAGTTCGCACATTAAACTGCCGAAGGGCACAGAGAAGTTGGTTTTGGTGAGTAAAGGTACAGGAAAGCATGGCATCGCAAGAAGTATTCACTCTGTAATTAGCCTGAAAGTAAAGGGATTAAGTGGCTCTGCCGATCAAAATGTTGCGTGTGGTTATGCTACGTGTAGGTTTTGTATGAGTATGGTTTTAGGGATTTGTTTTCTGAGAAACGTAAGGGTATCTTTTGTTTCGAAGATAAAGTTTTGGATGATGTACGAAATCAGGGAGTTACGAAACCACTTGAACAACAAGTAGATTTCCAGTTGAGTTGAAATCATTTTGTGTTAAATGATTTATTACAAGAATTTGCAACGAAAGAAGAGTTTTAGTAATTTAAATTTAATAGTCTGTTAAGTGACAATTCAATAGAGTTATATCTGTCTGTGAAAACGAGAGAAGTTAACTGGGTTAACCATAGTAAACAACGTTTAGAGTAAAGGAACAGCTAATGAACCTTGTGGCTTATGCTACGAATTAGTGTAAACGGAAGAGGAAAAATGATGTATTTTTATGTTAACGTGTATAACCTATATTAAGATCCTTGTAGTCCAGAAATGTAAACAGGTCCCAATTCACAGACTTGATTTCTTCAAGTAGGGAGGAGTGTTGCCTCTGTCAGGTACAACGAACTGCTCCTTCAGTGCTCAGCAAAAAGACATCAAACGCAGGGAAGTGAACGTCAGCCGGCAGCCCTGACACCGTTTCACAAGAAGGTGTATTCAGAATGTAAGAGCACTAATTCAGGAAGCTGATAATGCGGAAGACGCTAATCAGCGCCTCTGGTGGATGAAGTTGGGAAATACTACAGCTCTTGCAAGAGCTGACAGAATGAGAAAAGCTGAACGATTGAAGTCATCACCGCCAGTTAGTGACACCCGACTGATACAGTCTTTTGTCTCTTTCAGACTGGGCATACTGCTGCTGGAGAAGTACTGGCCAGCAAACTCACATGAATGCCCTCCCCCCCCCCCCCTGCCCAAAAGTCAGACCCTCTTTCTCGGAAGTTCTGAGATGCTCGCTGGCATTCTCTGTACATAACTGTACCATTGTGTGCGTGTGTGTGTGTGTGTGTGTGTGTGTGTGTGTGTGTGTGTGTGTGTGATGCTGAAGACCACTGTTTTCCTCAGCTGTTAACTTCGAGGTGAAGATCACTACAGTGTCAGATGAAGTATCCAGTAACCTACCGAGAACTTGTCTCCAGAAGTTGCAGGCTACCGCCTGGGCCGGGTATCGTATGTAGACGACATGGTGACAGGATCACCTGCCGAGTGACTATCTTCTGCTGGCAACTATTTCCCAGAAGGATCACGTGTTCGAGCCTGGGTTGCGGGTTGCCCAGCCACTCCGTGGCCGTACGTCAGCTCCTGAGGCCCTTCATCGTCGCTGATCACCACACAGTGTGGGCATATTTTTGACTACAGTCATGCTGTCTACATCGGCGTGGAACGTTGCAGCCACTTGTTTGTCAGCGTGCCAGGAGATGTGCCTGGCATATTTCGGCGACAACTTTGCTGACGCCAACGCCGTCGCTGCTAACATGAGCCGTTCTCCGAGCCAGCAGTTGCTGACCTCAGCATCCGAGGCACTGGTAGCCATCGACGTTATCAAAAGACTATAGCCTCCCACCCGCTTCAATCCCTTCTCTGCATTAAAGTGAGTATAGGACTTTTGTAAACAGGGATGTTTCATTAACGGCTCGCAAGCATTTCCAGCTACCACCACCTCTACAACCCACGTCAGGGCGAGGAAGTGGCACCTAATCCTAACCTACGATTGGCCGATTCCTCAGCCGCCCTGAGGTCAAGTCCCGACCCCAAAAGGTGTGTCTAATCCCAATTAACTGAATATGATGCCTACATTTACGTTCAAGAACGGATACTGTTGCTGACAACCATTCTAGTAACACCTGAGCACATCAGTACCACAAACAAAAACAAACACTCGTCACTGAAAATCACTCACCAAGCAGGTTCTCATTCAACACTTCAAATACGAAGCATCTCCATGTTTGGAGCGCGTATTTGAATAATCACTGCAAACCTGCTGCACAATCAACTTACTAGATGGGATCGTTGAGGAGAATTCGGGAGGATGCAGTGTATGGTATACTGGAGGTCACATGGACCGTCAGGGAGGATCTGGTTCTCCAACCTGCGATTTCTTCGAACGATGAGGCAGTAATGTCTTCCTTGTCTGCACCTCGTAAGTGCTTTCAGCAGCGATCTCCGCTTCGAATGTCGCAGCTACGCCGAAAACTAAGCAAGTTGCGCTAGTACCAACAACTGCACATGTTGACTGCCACTGAAACTGTATCGATTTCTGAGTTTAATTTCCCTTTCCCCTGGCACCTACAGTTTTCTTCCTATTAGTCTTTCTTTCTGGACAACAGTTTTTTCACTCCAGATTTACGACTTGTCTTCCAATTCCAGATTTGTAGATAACTCATTTCTGAGAGCTCATTATTAACTGTCATTCCCAGCTACTCAGTAATATCTCACTGCATCTCAACACTGCACCTCTTCAGATGAATCTTCTAGTTCAGATGAATCTCTTTCTTCGTTGGTTTCCAATCATTGCTATTAGAGGCCAAGAAACAAGGCTCCATCCACGTCTTGTGAGGATGAGACAGTATCCTTCTCCCCACCATTTTGGGAGAGATCATCATCTTTTGAGTCACAGTCATGATAAATCCTCCTCAAAGAGCGACCTCGAATTTTCTTCTTTTAACTCCTCCGTGTCTCATCCAACTTATTTCGTCCTTCCCTTTTTACATGCTACCCGCCCTAATCTTAACTGCCTGGAAATCACTTCAACCCACTTCTCTTTCCTCCTCCACTTCCTTCTTCTTACTTTCTCTCTAGGTCCTATTCTGTTCTCTGTCTCCTTCCTTTTCGGCCTCTTCCTAGATTTTGTCTATTTCTATTCTAGCTCCTTCTCTCTTTTATTTCCTTCCACCCTCGGTTCCCTCTCTTTCTCACCTGCCTTCAACTATGCCAAAAGTTCTGTTACTATATCCAATTTATCTGCACAATTTTGTTTAAATTACCTTCTTTGTTTCATTACTCAAACCCATCAGGAATGCCGGCCGTAGTGGCCGAGCGGTTCTAGGCGCTACAGTCTGGAACCGCGCGTCCGATACGGTTGCAGGTTCGAATCCGGCCTCGGGCATGGATGTGTGTGATGTCTTTAGGTTAGTTAGGTTTAAGTCGTTCTGAGTTCTAGGGAGTGATGACCTCAGAAGTTAAGTCCCATAGTGCTCAGAGCCATTTGAGAGCCATCAGGAATAGAAATCTCTAGATCTATATTCAGACATTACTCGTTTAAATGGTACACCATCTCAACAAATTCCAGCAATCTGTCGCAGTAAGCACAAACAGCCGGTACAAGCAAAAAAGGTAGAGAGAGTTGCACTTCAGTAGCACAGCAACTGATAGACAAATGTGTTGGTTTAATTTCTTAAACAAACACAGTCACTATTCACATTTCTTTACAGACATAAGATACGGTGTCCTACAATCCAACAACTCTTCTAATATAATATGAAAATAGTGCAGTCAAATAGATAGATGATTTAAAACCAGTAAAACACAAGGACTATGCGCCTGAAAAAATTTCATCATCATTATGGTCATACCAGTCATTCAGTGAAGCCGATAGGTTACCTTCAGATAACATACACTGGTCGATTGTTTCTAGTGTTAACATTCTACATTAAAGAATTTCTGTAGCAGGACTCACACCAGTACCTGCAAGACGTGTGTCTTAGCTGAACCATATGGTACCGTAGTACTCACGTGAAGCCATGGTGCACGCAACAGTGGAAGACAGCTGACGATCGGTATGCCAATGCTTGTCAGTTGGCTCACGAAGGCCAATGAGACACGTTATAATCCCATTGAGATTCTCCAGCGTAGGTTGGAGAAGTACTTAGAGCATTGGAGGCAGTTTACCAAGGTAAGCCTCGTGTTCAGTTCAGCACACAGTAGTGTACATAAGAATTACTCATGTGTAGACCTAGCGTTATGAGACCCTCCCATCTGACACAGTAACGAATGACTCGAGGGCGTCGCTAGAGTGGGTTTAGCAATTGTTCAGCTCTTAGCAGATTGATATGGCATGCCACGAGCATTTTTTGCTTTTCATCCAACGATATTACACAGTTAATCAGCGATTCAGCCTCTGTTTACTCTATTCAACACTATTTACTTTTGAAGGTGGTTGTTGTACCGCATTCACAAGCACTGTCGACGATTAAATGAAAAGGGCTGGTTTTCCGAATATGCGTCTTGGCTCATATATGGCAGTTCGCTTGTGTATGTACAACATAAAATGACAAGAGTGTAAGGTAGTTGGGCTCAACCCCCCCCCCCCCCCCCCCCCCGCCCGCCAGCAGTTTTGAGGAAAGCACGCTAAATAAGTTCATTACGTACAATCGAATCAAAACTGACAGAATTGATAAATAAGTGAAAATTGAGCACGTTTTGCCATCATGTGTGGGGTCCGCAAACGCATATTTTCCTAGATAACGTGGAAAGAAGCTGTTACGACTGTTGCTTATGTACCCATACGGCAAACACGGTTTAACGAAAGCGCCTCGTGTAGCGACCAGAGCTAGAGAGCAGAGGGTCTGTGTTCTATGCTCAAATGCATTCTGCAGTTTTTTATCTGTATTTTTTCCACATCGAAATTGGTAGGAATAGCAGGGTTAATAAGGTAGTCAATAAATAATGATAACAAGGTAGGCAAATAAATCTCTCTAACGGGTAGAATTAATAAAGAATTAAAATTTTAAGCCTCGTTATGTGAAAAGTCCGAGTAATACAGTTACTAATTCGTCATGAGGGACCGTGGACAGCCGACCGCACGATGCTTAATTACAACGAGATGCGGTATATAACTTTATTTGGAGGTTTCAAAATGGTTCAAATGGCTCTGAGCACTATGGGACTCAACATCTGTGGTCATAAGTCCCCTAGAACTTAGAACTACTTAAACCGAACTAACCTAAGGACATCACACACATCCATGCCCGAGGCAGGATTCGAACCTGCGACCGTAGCGGTCACGCGGTTCCAGACTGAAGCGCCTTTAACCGCACGGCCACACCGGCCGGCTTCAAAAGGGAAACGTGCTTCTGCAAACCCAGGTGGGATTCCACAACCGACCGGATGCAACACCAGTCCATGATCAACATTCAGCTTCGATTTTTCAGGTGATGTCATCGTTTGCGTGGTATGCATTAAAATTAATTCCCGAAAAAGAAATATTTTTAAAAGCAAGCCAAATCTGTTTCCCGCCAAATATTCCGAAGGAACGATGTAGATGCGTGAAGACTGCATTCATTAGATGTTTTTGGTGCCGCTTGGAATGTTTGCATGACAAGTACCATTCATGTCGTTATTCGAAGGAAATTGAGGAGATGTAACAGAGTAAGTGGAAGAGCCATTGTAAGGCGACCAGAGTCAAAATTTTAATTCTTTACCAACCGAAGTCGTTTGAGAAATTTATTTACCTACCTTGTTATTATTCCTTATTGATTATCCTCCTATTCCTATTAATTTCTAAACGGAAAAAATACTGGGGGATACCTTTGGGGATCGAACACAGATTTTCTTCTCCCCAGCGAGATTCTTTGTCGCTACACCAGCGGCGCTTTTGTTTAATAGCGTTTACCTTATGCGTACATAAGCGATAATTGTAACAACTTCTTTCCCCGCATGGCGCGAGATTCGATCCGGCGACCTTCGGATTATGAACCCGAGCACTTACCGCTGCGCCACGACGCTGTAGAAAATTATTAATGGTAGAGAGTATTTCACCGCAACGGTTTCTTTCAACTGTCGATTTTCTCGACAACGGCTGAGAAGTGCATCTTGGTGCTTTGCCACATTACACCTCTGGCCATGAGCTTTCATTATGCGCAGTATGAATCGAATCTGAATTTCACAATTGGCGGCCTCCCCTTGTTAGAGTCTTTCATTTTAGGCTGTACACAAGCGAACAGCCAAATACATTCTAAAAAAATAAGAAATAAAAAAATATAAAACGATGGAATTATCGGAATGAGACGGATATCGGTAGTTGTGACATATATATGTACATACAAACAAATTGCTACAGCTTCAGAAAAATTGGATGATTTATTTAAGAAAAAGAGTTTCACAAATTAACCAAGCAAATAACACGTTAGTTCGCCTCTGACCCTTATTTAAGCAGTTATTCGGCCTGGCATTGATTGTCAGAGTTGTTGAATGTCCTCCTGAGGGACATTGTGTCTAATTCTGTCCAATTGGCTCGTTAGCTCGTCAAAACCCTGAAATGTTTAGGGGGCCCTGCCGATAATGCACCAAACGTCCTCAGTTGGGGAGACTTCCGGTGACCTAGCTGGCGAAGTTAGGGTTTAGCAAGCACGAAGACAAGAAGTAGAAAGACTCACCATGTGCAGACGGTTATTATGTTGGTCAGATGTACGTCCAGGATGGCTTGCCATGAAGGGCAACATATGGGACGTAGAATATTGTCGACGTACCACTGTGTTGTAAGGGTGCCGCGGATGACAACCAAATGAGACCTGCGATGAAAACAAATGACACCCGACCATCACTCCCAGTTGTCGTGCCGTGTGACAGGCGACAGTCAGGTTGGTATCCCACCACTGTCTGGAGATCTCCAGACGCCTTCGCCGGTCATCGGTGTTCAGTTCGAAGCGGGACTCATCAGTGAAGACAATTCTATTCCAGTCAATGAGATTCCAAGCCAAAGACGTTTACGGAGACGACCTGGACAGTGGTGGTATACCAACATGACTGTCGCCCGCCACATGGCCCGACGACCTGAAGTGATGGCCAGGAGTGCCGTCTCTTTTCACAGCAGGACCCCTTAGGTGTTATCCGCGGCACCCTTACAGCACAGCAGTACGTCGACGATATTCTACGCCCCGCTTTGTTGTCCTTCATGGTAACCCCTCCTGGGCTTACGTATCACCAACATAATGCCCGTCCGCACATGGCGAGAGCTTCTGCTGCTTGTCTTTGTGCATGCCAAACCCTACCATGGCCATCAAGCTCGCCGGATCAATCCCCAATTGAGACCGTTTGGAGCATTATTGTCAGGGCTCTCCAACCTCTTGGGATTTTGACAACCTAATTCGCCAACTGGACAGAATTTGACACGATATTCTCAGGAGGACCTCCAACAATTGTAGCAATCAGTTCCAAACCGAATAGCTGCTTGCATAACGGCCAGACGTGGACCAACTCAATTTGTGAAGCTCTTTCTCTGGAATAAGTCATCCAGTTTTTCTGAACCTGTAATAATTTTTAGGATGTACCGTACACTGAAAAGCCAAAGAAACTGGTACACCTGCCCAATATCATGTAGGGCCGCCGCGAGCATGCAGAACTGCCTCAACACGACGTGGCATGGACTCGACCAGGCGCGGCTCGTGGTTTCTATACGGGGGAAGGCTGTGGCATTTATTGATCAGAGCCAACATAGACCTCGGGTTACGCTACAGATTAGTCTGACGTAAACAACTAAGAATTCAGGGGGAGGGGGTGGGCAGATCACGCTCTACCCATAATTTTACGTACTGTATCTTCTATAATCAGGTATTAAATATCATTAGAAGCTAACTTCGTGTTAAAATCTTTGGTTACTGTTTTTATACGTCATTATTGCATTTTCTGACACTTTGCAGCAAATCATATGAAAACACGCGTTTCGGAGAGATCTTTAATGCGGGTCTGGAAGCACCAAGTTCTTTCACTTTCATCCTATGGCCGTGTTCCAAGTTTTTACCTATTAATTTGCACACTGAATTCATATTGCGCTTGTTTCACACTCGCGGTATGTTGCAGGTATTCACCAGCAAGTAAAACTCACTAAAATCCTGCAAAATATACTCCGAAAAAGAAACTTGCTAATATCACACGGTATCAACAAAAGCAGTCAGCATCAGCAAGCAAGGAAGGTAAAGTAACGGGACAAATTTCGCGCGTTTTGTCCTCTAACCACTTATGAAACTCTCGCTAGATGGCAGTACTGGTACGTTACTGTAGTGTAGTGCACTCTGGCGGGATATTTGCAAACTTATTCTAAATGTGGATAAAATAGCCAATAGCAGAAACAAAACAACTATGTAAAACATTATCAAAACAATAATACTAAATGTCGATTAATGACGCATCGAAGCGTAGTAGAGATATGCAGAGACAGAGATTGGATAGCGAAGTTTCGGCCACTCTACATTCCTTTATTACATAGATAGTGGAACCTGAAAAATATGTGGTGGTTGGTACGACACCCTTAGGCTGCAAGCCCTGAGCCTTCGGGTCGCCCATAAAGAGCAGTACTTTGTAGAAGCCACGCCCCCAAACCGCTACTACATGCAGCTTACGGACGTTTCAAGGCGCAGCCTAAACACTACTAACCATTCGGAAAACATCTATAGATACAAACAGTTCCAAAAATGTTGACCGTCGTTATTTTAATCGGAACGGGAAATATGCGAAATCCGTCCTGATAATTTAAATTATGTAATACGTTCTTGCGAAATTTACTTTAACATATATTTTGGGGCGGCTCCGCCTCAGAGCCTTTAATTACGAGCCGCGCCTGGACTCGACTAATATCTGAAGTAGTGCTGGAGGGAACTAACGTCATGAATCCTGCAGGACTGTTCATAAATCATGAATCCTGCAGGGCTGTCCATAAATCCGTAAGAGTACGAGGGGGTAGAGATCTCTTCTCAACAGAACGTTGCAATAAATCCCAGACATGCTCAACAGTATTCATGTCTGGAGAGTTTGGTGGCAGAGGAAGTGTTTAAACTCAGAAGAGTGTTGCTGGAGCCACTCTGTAGCAATTCTGGAAATGTGGAGTGTCGCATTGTCCTGCTGGAATTGCCAAAGTCCGCCAGAATGCATAATGGACATGAATGGATGCAGGTGGTCAGACAGGATGCTTACGCACGTTCACCTGTCAGAGTCGTAACTAGATGTATCAGGGGCCCCATATCACTCCAACTGCACACGCCTCACACTATTACAGACCCTACAGAGCCTCCACCAACTTGAACAGTCCCCTGCTCACAAGCACGGTCCATGGATTCAGGTAGTTGTCTCCATAGCCGTACATGTCCATCCGCTCGATATGATTTGAAACGAGGTTCGACCGATCAGGCAGTGTCCCCAGTCATCAACAGTCCAATGTCGGTGTTGACGGAACCAGGCGAGGCATAAAGCTGTGTGTCTTGCAGTCATCAAGGGTACACGAGTGGACCTTCGGCTCCGAAAGCCCATATCGGTGATGTTTCGTTGAATCGTTCGCACTCTGACACCTGTTGATGGCCCATCATTGAAATCTGCAACAATCTACGGAAAGATTGCATTCTGTCAAGCTGAACGATTCTCTTCAGTCGTCGTTGGTCCCGTTCTTGCAGGATCTTTTTCCTGCCGCAGTGATGTCGGAGATTTGATCTTTTACCGGATTCCTAATATTCACGGCACACTCGTGAAGTGGTCGTACGGGAAAATGCCCACTTCATCACTACCTCGGAATGCTGTGTCCCATCGCTCATGCGCCGGCTGTAACACCACGTTCAAACTAGCATCAAGCTGGCTAACCTGTCATTGTAGCAGCAGTAACCGATCTAACTGCGCCAGACACTTGTTGTCCTATATAGGCGCTGCCGACCGCAGCGCCGTATTCTGTCTACATATCTCTGTATTTGAATACGCATGCCTATACGAGTTTCTTTGGCGCTTCAGTGTACATGTTTGTCACATCTACCGAGTTCCGTTCCATTCGGATAATTCCTTTGTGGTGCGTCGTTTTCTTCTGTCTTAGAGTGTATAAGTCACATCGGTAGGCCGTGTCTGAGGCATTTCCCCTTTTATTACACTGCTCCATCGGCGACACATCTTGTCGAAGAGGGCCAGAATCCCTGGGTTGTTGACTGGCCAGGATTAGGTTCCTTTCAGATAGATATATGCTGGTGCAATAGCTCCACACGTAACTATCATATATAACCGCTCGCTCGACGAAAGACAGGAACGACTGGAATGTTGTACAGGTCAAACCAATATTCAAGAAAGGTAGTAGGAGTAATTTATTAAATTACACGCCTATGTCATTAACCTCGTTATGCAGCAGGATTTTGGGACATATAATGAGTTCAAAATTATGAATTACCTTGAAGAGTTCGATCTATTGACACACAGTCAACACGGATTTAGAAAATATCGTTCTTGTGAAACACAACTAGCTCTTTACACACACAAAGTGTTGAGTGCTATTGACAAGAGATTTCAAATTGATTCCGTATTTCTAGATTTCCAGAGGTCTTCGACACCGTACCTCCAAAGCGGCTTGCAATCAAATTGCGTTCTTATGGAATATCACCTTAGTTATGCGATTGGAATCGTGATTTCCTGTCAGAGAGATCATAGTTCACAGTAACTGACGGAAAGTCATCGAGTAAAACAGAAGTGATTTCTGCTGTTCTCCAAGGTAGTGTTATAGGCACTCTGCTCTTCCTTATCTATATAAACAAGTTAAGAGACAATATGTCTTAGGTTGTTTGCAAATGATGCTCTCGCGTATGGTCTAGTAAAGTCATCAGAAGATCAAAACAAACTGCGAAATTATTTAGCAAAGAAACCTGTATGGTGCTAACAAGGAAATCGACCCTAAATAATGAAAAGTGTGAGGTTATCCACATGAGTGCTAAAAGGAATCCGTTAAACTGCGGTTATATGACAAATCATTCAAATCTAAAGGCCGTAAATTCAACTAAATATCTAGAAATTACAATAACGAACAACTTAAATTGGAAGCTCACTTAGAAAATGTTGCGGGGAAAGCAAACCAAAGACTGCGTTTTATTGGCAGAACGCGTAGAAAATGTAACAGATCTACCAAAGAGATTGCCTACACTACGCTTGTCCGTCCTCCTTTGGACTACTGTTGCACAGTGTGGGATTCTAACCAGATATGATTAACGGAGTACATCGAGAAAGTCCAAAGAACAGCAGCACTTTTGTATTATCGCGTAATATGGGATAGAGTGTGACTGAGATGATACTGGATTTGGGGTGGGCATAATTAAAACAACGGCACTTTTCGTTACAGCGGAATCTTCTCACGAAATTGCAATCACCAACTTTCTGCTCCGAATGCGAAAATATTTTGTTGACGCCGACCTACAAAGGGAGAAACGATCATCATAATAAATTAAAAGAAATCAGAGCTCGCACGGAAAGACATAAGTATTCGTTCTTTCAGCGCGCTGTTCGAGATTGGAATAATGTACACTACTGGCCATTAAAATTGCTACCCCACGAAGATGACGTGCTACAGACGCGAAATTTAACACATGGGAAGAACATGCTGTGATACGCAAATGATTAGCTTTTCAGACCATTCACACAAGGTTGGCGCCGGTGGCGACACCTACAACGTGCTGACATGAGGAAAGTTTCCAACCGATTTCTCATACACAGACAGCAGTTGACCGGCGTTGCCTGGTGAAACGTTGTTGTGATGCCTTGTGTAAGGAGGAGAAATACGTACCATCATGTTTCCGACTTTGATAAAGGTCGGTTTGTAGCCTATCGCCGGCCGATATGTTCGAGCGGTTCTAGGCGCTACAGTCTGGAACCGCGCGACCACTACGGTCGCAGGTTCGAATCCTGCCTCGGGCATGGATGTGTGTTATGTCCTTAGGTTAGTTAGGTTTAAGTAGTTCTAACTTCTAGGGGACTGATGAACTCCGAAGTTAAGTCCCATAGTGCTCAGAGCCATTTGAACCATTTTGTAGCCTATCGCGATTGCGGTTTATCGTATCGCGAACATTGCTGCTCGCGTTGGTCGAGATCCAATGACTGTTAGCAGAATATGGAATCGGTGGTTTCAGGAGGGTAATACGGAACGCCGTGCTGGATCCCAATCTTATCCGCATGGCTGTAATGGATCGTACAGCCACATCTCGATCCCTGAGTCAACAGATGGGGACGTTCGCAAGACAACAACCATTTGCAGCAGCATGGACTACCAGCTAGGAGACCATGGCTGCGTTTACCCTTTACGCTGCATCACAGACAGGAGCGCCTGCGATGGTGTCCTCAACGACGAACCTGGTTGCACGAATGGCAAACGTCATTTTTTCGGATGAATTCAGGTTCTGTTTACAGCATCATGATGGTCGCATCCGTGTTTGGCGACATCGCGGTGAACGCACTTTGGAAGCGTGTATTCGTCGTCGCTATACTGGCGTATCACCCTGCGTGATGGTGTGGGGTGCCATTGGTTACACGTCTCGGTCACCTCTTGTTCGCACTGACGGCACTTTGAACAATGGACGTTACATTTCACATGTGTTACGACTCGTGGTTCTACCCTTCATTCGATCCCTGCGAAACCCTACATTTCAGCAGGATAATGCACGACCGCATGTTGCAGATCCTGTACAGGCCTTTCTGGACACAAAAAATGTTCGACTGCTGCCCTGGCCAGAACATTCTCCAGATCTCTTACCAATTGAAAACGTCTGATCAATGGTGGCCAAGCAACTGGCTCGTCACAATACGCCAGTCACTACTCTTGATGAACTGTGGTATCGTGTTGAAGCTGCATGGGCTGCTGTACCTGTAGACGCCACCCAAGCTCTGTTTGACTCAATGCCCAGGCGTATCAAGGCCGTTATTACGGCCAGAGGTGGTTGTTCTGGGTACTGATTTCTCAGGATCTATGCACTAAAACTGCGTGAAAATGTAATCACAGGTCAGTTCTAGTGTAATATATCTGTTCAATGAATACCCGTTTATCATCTGCATTTCTTCTTGGTGTAGCAATTTTAATGGCCAGTAGGGTAGAATTATTGTGAAAGTGGTTCGATGAACCTTCTGCGATGCCTTAACTGTGGTTTTCAGAGTATCCATGCAGATGTAAATGTAGATTATTGTAAATAACTGCAGCTTCAAAAGAGCTCAACGAATCAAGATTTCTTTTTTTATTGTGAACTTTAGGTCTACATTATAACAGATGTTTGCGGGTAATTGAAGTGAGTTACGCTATTATGTAATTTTTGTTCCTATGCTATGGAGCATTAACGACTTTATTTTGAGGAACGGAGAGACGAATGAGAATTTTTTGAATTCGGAGGATAAGCCTTTTTTTAGGTAAATGTAGTACATTTTTAATCTTTGTTTCATCGTCTCCGTTCTCAGAATAACCCGGAGACTCGTATCCATTACTTTCATACGAACCACAGCATACAGTGTGTTTCAAGATGAATAGCAAATATTTTAGAAGATGATACTATAAACTATTTTGAATAAAATATTCCATATGACAAGTATCTAGTTTTTATGCGTTAGAACATAACACAAATAAATATTCGCAGAAGATGTTAAGCAAAGGCAAATGATTAAGTATAAAGTTGATTTTCAAAACTGTCACCACCGACTTCGACGTACTTTTGACCACACTACTTGCAGCTCTGCCGAGGTAGTCATGGTGTCGTTTTATGAGGGCTCCACCCTTCACTATCCGAACGATAAGTATAAATTCGTCGGTGGAATAAAAACAGTTGCCCAGGAGAAACGAATTTAAATTAAGTTTTAAATTTGCTTCGCTGCCAGTCAGTTTACAGGATATGTATACAAGATTAGTGTTAACATTAATAGTCACATTATTATTTTTAGTCCTATTCATGCAACCTTTTTTCTTTTTTTCTACTTCTGGTTACCAGTTTTTAAGTACAAATTCGTCGGTGGAATAAAAACAGTTGCCCAGGAGAAATGATTTTAAATTAGGTTTTAAATTTGCTTCGCTGCCAGTCAGTTTACAGGATTAGTGTTAACATTAATGGTCACATTATTATTTTTAGCCCTATTCATGCAACATTTTTTCTTTTTTTCTACTTCTGGTTACCAGTTTTTAAGTATAAATTCGTCGGTGGAATAAAAATAGTTGCCCAGGAGAAATTATTTTAAATTAGGTTTTAAAGTTGCTTCGCTGCCTATCGGACATTTTACGTTATTGATCGAATGAACAAACATTTTATTGCTGCATGTTGAACCTCTCTCTGAGCCACTGATAGCTTTAAGAATGGTAATGAAGGTCATTTTTCCCTCTAGCTTTTTAGGTACGTACATCACCGTTCTTCTCAAATTGTGACTGACTATTTATGACGAATTCCACAAGTGAAATTATGTAGTGTGACGGCGCAGTTAAAATGCCTAGCTCCTTGAAGAGGTACCTACATGACGTCCGTGGATGAACACCACATATTATTCTTACGGCTCGCTTTTGTGCAGTCAATACTTCCTTTCTGGATGAGTTACGCCAGAAAACTACTCCGTAAGACATTACTGAATGGAAATATGCAAAATTGTCACGAGGTTGTTAAGTTTGTTTCCAAAATTAGCAAATTACACGAAGCTGAACTTAATTGTTTGAGAAGCTCACTAATATGCTACTTCCAATTTAAGTTTTCATCAAAATGTACACCAAAAATTTGGGGCAATTTACCCTACTTATTGACTCCTGCTCATGTGCTACGTCAGTGTTGTACAGAATTGAATGTGTTGCGTTTTTTTTTTTTTCAAAATTTATGGAGAGTCCGTTTTCAGAGAACCACTTAATAATTCTTTATAAAATATCATTTATGAAATCTTCTGCTGCTTTTTCTGTAATGGGATTTATTATCACACTTGTATCGTCTGTAAAAGATAACAATTCCGCTTGCTGACTGTCATGTAGAGGGTCATTCGCACATATATAAGGTTAGGAGTGGACCCAAAACTAAATGCTGTGGAATTCCCTTTGTGATTGTATCTTTTTTTTCTCTCCAGTCACTAAAATCTTCTTTCTTTCGGACATTGACTACATTATTCGGAACAAGAGGAAGATCACTGTCTACATACGATTTCGTAATCAGACTTGAAACATACATGTATGTAATATACAGTATAAAGGAGATATTTTAATCCGTGTTTCACAGCTTTTTAATTAAAATCCACAGTGCCATACAAATTTTAAGGCAGTTCTCGGATATAGTACCAACAAAAGTCACTAGATCGCGGGCCGATCAAAAGTTCGATCAGGACCCAACTGTGACGTAAAGAGTTCGAACAGTTCGAATCGTGCCCAAAAAAAAAAAAAATCCTACTCGAAACAGCGAAAACTGAGCTGAAACCGTAGAAGAATAATTCCCCAAAAACAACGAAATATTAATCGGTAAATGTAAAAACTGATGGCGCAACTAAATATCTTTACACACGGATGCAGACACATTCATTCGTCGCATTCAGTGATTCAAACATGCCCTTCGATTTAGAACGATTACAGTTTCTCAAGCGACTTGCATTCGCTATGAGTATCAACAAGGAACAGGCACAATCTGTTTGTGTGGCAGGTATGAAACACCCGGGACAATGCCGGGCACAGCAGCTAGTAACCAATAAAATTTGGACGCATGCTATATGTAACGTTTAATTTAAGTTAGTCTTTACTACCACCCTTGAAACAATTACTCTTCCACTGAAACAACCTGTGTACGAAGATCCTGATAACCGAAACGCTATGACCACTGCACACCACGAGACTGAATGCCACTTGCTGGTGCTGCGGCCACGAGACGCGATAAGCAAAGCGTACAATCGTTGGAGATAGGAGTGGGGAATCATTCTATCGACATTACAGGTCGCAAATGGGGTACTTCATTAGCATGAGCGACTTTGAAAATGGGCCGATTATTATGGCTCGTCGCTTGGGAAGGAGCACATCGAAAACGGTGAACTTAGTCGGCTTTTCGCTCGAGCATCTATGGAAAGTGGCTGGAGGATCAAGGCGACAATGTCCTGGACATTCACGTCTCATCACTTTGTTGAAAATGTGGCTACGCGCCAGGCGACATCCACGAATTGCCATGATGAGTCAACTACATCGTCAATTACGATTGCAGTGTATACGAGGTTATGGAGCTTGGATTGATGACCAATGGAAACGTGTCATCTGGTCGGATGAAAACGACTTCTTGCAACACCAAGTCGATGGTCGTTTGTAGATATGCTTTCACCCAGGCACACGGCTGCTTGAAACAAACACTACGTACAAGCGCAGGCCTATGGTGGCGGTATTATACTATGGGTGGGAGATATTCGCTTGGGCTTCCATAGGACTTGTGGTAGTGATCGAAGGTTCCAGGACAGCAACGGTGACATGAGCGATACTGCATCCCTTCACGCTTGATGTCTTCCCCGACGATAGAGAACTGACGTTTATGTCCTGGCCACCAAATTCGTCTGACCTTGACTTCGCCGGAACGCATTTGGGACGATATAGGGCGCGATCTCCATGCCTCCAAACCACCGACCTGTAATTTACGGGAACAGATTCACTTTTGCGAATACTTTTAGTGCCAAATACCTCCGGAAGCCCAAGAAGGACTTATCGAGTTCATGCTACGCAGAACTGCTGCTGTGATTTATTCCAAAGCTGCTCCAACACGTAATTCTTCAGGTGATCGTAATGTTATGTCTCATTAGTGTCTACACAGGATGTTTCAATGTTTTGCATAAAAAATCTAGGGGTGATACATCACGTCATGACAAACAACTTTTGTTACGGATAAACTGTTCGCTGACGCTTCCCGGAGACGCTAGGCGTCTTTTTATTGAATTCGCCGACCCGCAGACGACGAGATTTTACCAAACTAGCAGAACAATAACACCTTAACAATGAGTATATGTAAGCGAATTAAAATATCTTAGAAACTCAGCCTACCCCCTTTCACTCGAAGGAGATGACTGGATTAAAGGCACTGCACACGAGAATGAAAAGGAGGTTAATGTTTAACCTCCCATAGACAACGAAGTCAATAGAGACTGAGCACAAGCTCGGGTTGGGGAAGGATGGGGGCAGGAAATCGGCAGTGCCCTTGCAAAGGAACCATCTCGGCATTTGCCTGAAGTTATTTAGGGAAATCACGGGAAGAATAAATCAGGAGATCCGGACGCGGGTTTGAACCGTCGTTCTCCCGAGTGCGAATCCAGTGTGCAAACCACCGCGCCAACTCGCTCGGTACTGGATATACAGGGGCCGCAGATTGGTTTGGCGCAGTCGCCTCGTAGGGGCATAACCAATTATGAAAGACGCCTAATGACGTCAGAAAATCCCATAGAGCATATCGTCTCTAATAAAACTTGTTCCCCATGACATGATCTGTTACGCCTAGACTTTTGATGCAGAGACTCTGAATCATCTTGCATACAGGGTGATTCTTATTAACGCCTAAAATCTCCAGAAACGATGTGGATGATACTGAGACAAGTAATTTAATATAAGACACAAGACGCCGAAAATGTCGGCAAATACGCCAAAAGTGGACATCAAATGTTGAACATGTGAAGTCGCCAGGTGACGTACCTCCCCGCACGTGCAGCGTTTGGGCTTGTCGATCCTGCACACGCCAGCAGAGGCCACTCTGTTTTCGAGCATCTTTCGTAATTGTGATCTGTTGTAAACGTAGAAGTTACAGAATTATTGTCCTCGATGTAACCAAGCACAAGATGTTCTGATTTTGTCTTTCCTTTTGCCCCCTTATTTTAGACACTATTTTGTAAAGAACGAGTAGTTCATTTACTGGAAGCAAATTCTTATTTACCTGTGACGCAATGTGATAGGTTTTTGTTATACTGTACCTTTCAATTAGTCAGTGAAGGCCGCGAGACCAGTAAATAAAATAATGAATATTAAGTGAATGTAATCTCAAAAGTTTCTAATGCAACGCAAAAAAATACTGCCTGCCAAAGCAAGACTCGAACCCTGAGCCCCATGAACTAAAAGCGCGCGTACAGGCCCTGAGCCACGCCGATGTGAATACTTCATATGAGTTTGCATGATCAAGTGTGACGGACTGATGGGCTCCACCGCTGCATCTGGTGACGTCACATGTTCAACATTTGTCATCCACTTTTGGGGCATTTCCCGACATTTGCTGCCCCACGAGTCTTATATTAAATTACTTGTTTCAGCGTCATCTACGTCTCTTTGGTGTTTCTTAAACGTTAATAAGAGTCACCCCATATACACAATTTCCTTCAAAAGGCGTGCTTAGTTAGTTATTTAGTTGATTCCATGTGTCACGAATCGTT
The DNA here is from genome assembly GCF_021461385.2 of Schistocerca piceifrons. Classification (NCBI taxonomy): domain Eukaryota; kingdom Metazoa; phylum Arthropoda; class Insecta; order Orthoptera; family Acrididae; genus Schistocerca; species Schistocerca piceifrons. The sequence goes on along the minus strand of NC_060140.1, from coordinate 337,876,209 downwards.
CGCAAGAGTTCCGTCGAAGTGATTACAAACGAGTCATTTGCCAGCTGTATTACTAGTTGCTATTGTGAATGGCTAAATGTTGGCAGTTTATAGATAATTAAATAGCACAGTGGCTTAAATTTAATGAAGGTAACATACTAGTATGCCAAATTGCTAATGTTACTAATAAAATATAGCTAAACATAAAATAAAAGTTAAGTAATTTCCCATAGTGAACAGCATTCACACACTTAACATATCCACTCATGTTTTGAACTCATAAACCATTCACACACTGAAATCTAGGTGAACTCAAGCACTCTATTTGCTCTTCTGATCTCATACTTAAACATGGCAGTTACCTAGATAGGTTTTTTGCTTCCTGCTCCAATTTTCTCTGTTGATTAGTGTCATTTATCGTCAAAATAATATATTTTATTTGTAAGTGCTGGTAACAGAAGTATAATATCTTCTCTACTGGCTGCGAGTAGTCCTCAAATTTTATTTGGAGATTCACTATTTCGACGGAGTTGATGAGGCTGATTCCTCTTGTGATCTAGAAATTCTCCTGTTAACTTTTCGTACATTCGCAATGCTTGTGAAAGAAGCGAATACAACATAACCTATTGTTATCTGTTATTTTCCGTTTCTGATATTCACTTTGTATTTATTTTCACCTCTTGAACGTTAATGACATGTCTGAATTAGATCGGCATTTGGACCACATGCCATGATTCTGGAGTAGTATCCTTTGCTTCGCCGTTTTCAGCTACGCATTGATTCTTAGATAGTGACTGGTGAGACTGCAGCTGGAGACATCTCGCTGGAAGCTTATTAGCTTGGCATGTTGAGGTGTACCTTTAACAGTATATACCTCCTATCAGTAATCTGGAGGTGATGGACAATCCACTCGGTCCGATTCTGCTTGACTTGTCTATAACGCTGCTGCAGCTGCCAGTTTTTTAAAGAGCTAGGAAAACTCACATTTTTTTAACTTCCTTAGAGGTCTTTCGCACTTCGGCGCAAAGTATAAACCTCGTTATCTAGAGCTACTGGACTTTTCTCTCTTCTAGATAGAAAGAACGATTTCTATTAGAGAACAATTAAAGTAAGTTTGTGGAAGAAGAAAGATGTTTTCGTCTAGCGACTCGAGTTATAACGGTTCTTACGAAGTGGACGGTCTTCAGCAATAAAGCTACTATAATTGTACGGTGTGGCAATTGAAGGAGAATAAAGGTTTCAGAAGGTAGAGTCAGGAAAGAAGTAGAGTTAATCATTCCATAATGTACTTTGTCAGTGCGCATATGGCAAATGAAATGAAAAAAGGAGCTGACCTTTGTGCTGTTTGCGCTCTTGTTAGATAGTCACCTCACATCGCCTTTTCGCCGTTATAACTCGGCAGGACCTTTTTGAAATATAGATCTCGTACTAATTGTAAGTTATCGTGATAAGACATCGATATTTTGGAATTTTCAGATGTTGACTTACCTTAGCCATACGAAAGGCTAAACAAACACACCTGTATTCTCTCGCCGAACTTAGTTCCACTGAGGTTCAGCAGCTCATATGGTTTCATATTTGGTAAGTGTTTCTCCCAAAAGCTGGATTCCTCTTCCAAGTGTAGATCTTCTTGCAATTAAGATGCTATCACAGTGATCTTCATTCAACCATTTCAGCAATCAGCCAAGATAACTATCGGTAACATCCGTTGTTCCACCGCTCTACCTAATCAGGGTCGTTGAAGTACGTGCGAAGTGTATGAACCGTCCCATACACTTGTCTTATGTAGGCGTTGCCGATCGCAGCGCCATACTCTGCGTGTTTACATATCTCTGTATTTGCATACGCATGCCTATACGAGTTTTTTTGCCGATTCAATGTATGTTACAGTAACGCATTACACGCCGTGAGAGAACTAAAGCTGCATACACTTCTTTTACTTGCGCTGAGAACAGCCATGTTCACATTACAGTTTCTTTTTCTTTATTTAGGACAAGTACAGTCACTGTCAAGAATGAACAATATTTTTAAATTAATAATTCTTATACAGAGCGTTTGGGAAAGGTTTATAGGATTTCATAAAACTATATCTTCTAGTTTTACAAAGGAAGAAACGTAACTTAATCTTCAGAAGTAAAAGTGTATATCGCGGGTTAATGTGGCTGCCAATAGGGATCTCCATGGTGCAGCCAGCTCGCTCGGTCTTTACGAAAAGTGTGTGGAGTCAAGATGGCGGTAACACAGCAACAAAAAGCATTTTGCGTTCCCTGTTTCAACAGGTTCTGTTCAGTTGCAACCGTTCAGCGAGATTTTCTTCGAGAGCACGGAACTGTACCTCCTACAGTTCAAAGCATTCGGCTATGTCACCAGCAGTTTTAACCCTAATAATGTGCACCTATGAAACTGTCACATGAACTATACAATAGGGTCACAGTGGCCCTTAGTTACTTGCTGGAGAAAATGCCTAAATATAGAATATTTTACAATGAAATTGGACTGTCTTATACTAAACGCATTTTATTTCGCCACTGTCAGGTATTTTCAGTCAATATTAGCATTAATGCATCCAATACTCGAGGCAAAGAAAAAACTGTTTTGGAAGATTTTCCATGATCAAACTTTAAAGTGATCCGGAGCTAAAGATTTTAATCACAGATTAATCATATGAATACGCTATTCATTAATTAATTTCACATACTACACAAATATTTAGAGATGTTCTCAATTATTCATAAATTGAGTCACTCATTATTCCCACCCTCCTGGAATATCAACAACTAGCCAGCCTCTTCTATTAGCGGCAGCTGTGTTCCAACAATGGCCATTCTCACTATGGACGACTGTATTTTATTCATCATTGTCTGAGATTGGGCAGGCTATTCAGTTTCGGCATTGTCCACAACTGTTGCACCAGCTTCAGAAACACATACTTCAGGAATGTCACTTAGGTCACTAACATGTTCTTCTAACAATGCTTCCCATACTGCATCTCCCAATAACGTCATTTCAGCCGGCCGCTGTGGCCGAAAGGTTCTCGGCGCTTCAGTCCAGAACCGCGCTGCTGCTATGGTCGCAGGTTCGAATCCTGCTTCGGGCATGGATGGGTGTGATGTCCTTAGGTTTAAGTAGTTCTAAGTCTAGGGGAGAGTCGAGGGACATGAAAGGGAAGCAGTGGTTGGGAAGGGAGTAAGACAGGGTTGTAGCCTCTCCCCGATATTCTTCAATCTGTATATTGAGCAAGCAGTAAAGGAAACAAAAGAAAAATTCGGGGTAGGTATTAAAATTCATGGAGAAGAAATAAAAACTTTGAGGTTCGCCGATGACATTGTAATTCTGTCAGAGACAGCAAAGGACTTGGAAGAGCAGTTGAATGGAATGGACAGTGTCTTGAAAGGAGGATATAAGATGAACATCAACAAAAGGAAAACAAGGATAGTGGAATGTAGTCTAATTAAGTCGGGTGATGCTGAGGGAATTAGATTAGGAAATGAGGCACTTAAAGTAGTAAAGGAGTTTTGCTATTTGGGGAGCTAAATAACTGATGATGGTCGAAGTAGAGAGGATATAAAATGTAGGCTGGCAATGGCAAGGAAAGCGTATCTGAAGAAGAGAAATTTGTTAACATCCAGTATTGATTTAAGTGTCAGGAAGTCATTTCTGAAAGTATTCGTATGGAGTGTAGCCATGTATGGAAGTGAAACATGGACGATAAATAGTTTGGACAAGAAGAGAATAGAAGCTTTCGAAATGTGGTGCTACAGAAGAATGCTGAAGATTAGATGGGTAGATCACATAACTAATGAGGAGGTATTGAATAGGATTGGGGAGGAGAGAAGTTTGTGGCACAACTTGACCAGAAGAAGGGATCGGTTGGTAGGACATGTTCTGAGGCATCAAGGGATCACCAATTTAGTATTGGAGGGCAGCGTGGAGGGTAAAAATCGTAGAGGCAGACCAAGAGATGAATACACTAAGCAGATTCAGAAGGATGTAGGTTGCAGTAGGTACTGGGAGATGAAAAAGCTTGCACAGGATAGAGTAGCATGGAGAGCTGCATCAAACCAGTCTCAGGACTGAAGACCACAACAACAACAAGTCTAGGGGACTGATGACCTCAGATGTTAAGTCCCATAGTACTTAGAGCCATTTGAATAACGTCATTTCTATGTGCCATTTTCACATAAATGGACTTAAGGATACAGGGTAGTTTTCCGTCTCAATATTACGCAAAAATCAACGCCTATTTCATTCAGGCACAAATATGTTTTACATATTTTTTGTTGATATCAGGTAATGCAGCACACTTTCTAAACAAATTAGAAGTAATTTGAATATTTTTTAACCCGCTTAGGGTTATTAAAAAAATTACAAAGAAATTGATGCAATTTTTTTTTTCAAAAAGCTTCCTCAAATTGAGGTACCATTAAATCCAATGTTATACATTTGAAGGAGACCAAATTTTTAGCAGATATGCATGACATGATTGCTGAGATACTAGATCTATTTAATTCCACCTATTATGTGTATTACAAGGATAAAAAATATCACATCTTTCAAGTTTTATAATTTTATCCTAATAAAAATGTTATTTTTCTATAATTTAGTTGATTCTGTAAAAAAGCTTAGGTCTACTACATAAGTATGGACTATTGCAAGTTACAGAAAAAAATTAGAGCAGTGGTTCATAAACTTTAGGAAATACTTGTGCCTGAATTCTGAAAAATATAACTTGCGGGGAATTGCGAATAAATATATGAGTCCTATCAAACAGTGCCTCAGAACATTCCTGAAGCATAGTCTTCATGCTGCAGCATTTCCTCATCTTCAAGAATCCTCTTGGCATCCCTTTCATCACTTCTTGCTTCTTTGGTAACTTGAAGTGCGAAACTTTCAGCTTCATGTACCCATTGTCTGTCACATGCAAGCAATTGATCTTATATGTTACAGCCATATTTTATGCCTAAATTTCTTGGGACTTCCAACCTTCCTATCACTCCATCACTGAAACATATTACTGCATCCAGTACACCAACTTTTAATGTATTTAGTACTACAAAAACATTCTTGGGTGAACATCCTTGGTGCAATGGTTGAAACTTTCATTTGTATTCTGAGTGCCCCCATGAAGACATTTACTAAGCAAAACAGGGTCACCCAGGTCTCTAAAAATTGGTTTTATTTCATCCATAACAGGCTCAGGAAGAGAATGCTTATGATGGTATATTTGACCTCTTTCTTTTGCTTTTTGATAACCACACCAAGAATCTGTTCCTTCAGGGCAAAGTCCGTGAACAGGGTGGTCATCTGTGGACAACTTATGAAAGGAGGTGGCCCATACAACTTTTCTCATTGCTGTAACATCATTCAGAGCTACAGTTCGTCTAATGACCAGTCCACAATAACTCTGAAGAAGATCTATTTCAGTTTCTGGCAATCTGCCTTGGTCAGACAGAGACTTTCCATCAAATAGCAACTTTACTACATTTCTCTTCGTATTTTCCTCAATCTAGCGCCCATCCTCTTTTACACATGTCCACAACACTCCAGTTTTTTTACCAAGGTATCGCCATAAACATTGAACTCATTAATTTTATTGAAAGCTTAAGAGTCCCCATCGCCTAGGAACTTCGTATATCTAACGTTATAAACGGGCACCGACTTCTGAAATATTTGTAGAGCTCCATCACACTCCATACCTCCACTGTAACCACCATAATTCTTAGAACACTGATGTTCAATATGTCCTTCAGTGTTACCATGGCAGGTGTGGCAGCACTTGGATGAGCACTCAACAACAACACCTTTTCCATTCTCCAGAGAAGTAGCACTTACAACACCATTCAAGGAACGATGGCCTCGATGTTGCCATGTCCCATCAAGTGCAACAGCAATGACCCTGGTTCCACCAATATTTACAGTTTCTTCTATTGCACGTTTCATAGATGTTTTAGACACAACCATCAAGGCACCTAAAAGTATTTTTATATACTTTCTGAACCTACTGGGAGGAGGAGGAAGGTCCATCAAACCACAAAACGTTTGAGCAACTTTTTTTTCCTTTTCCTATTGCACACATTGCATACACTAACTTCAAACTCACATAATATGAATTATGCACAATGTTCGAAGTCATTTTAGAGGTAGATTTATTGCAGGATCTACACCGAACAACTAATTTTGACGCTAAACCCTTCCTGTTACTTTGTTGCTCAGTTATTTCCAGACAGCTTACACCATTACATTGTTTACATTTCGCCATTTCCTTTATCAAAGAAGATAAGATGCCCATATCAACAACAACAAACCCACTACAAACAGCGGCATTGTTAACAGAAAAATTTTAGTCAACAGGATGTGTGCCATGTGGGAGTTCCTTCCCTGAAGAACTGATACATAGGCTACTTTCAACAGTGTAGCCTGCTTTGTTTGTGAACTGGTTACCAAGGAATTTCCTTTTATTGGATTTCTTGATGCGTGGCATAGTTCGTATTGATTGCACACTAAGGGATATGTACTTCCACAAATATATGTAGCACTTGGGCAACAAACACTCAGTAACACGTTAACGAACTGCTTCGTCGAAACAAAAGTAAATACTAGCAAAGATAATCATTTACAGACACTAGGAACCTGCACTGTTACCAACATATACAATGTGTCATACGTATAATCACTGGAAACAGAAAGTTCACAGTTCTTTTCGAACTAACACTGGTTTCTATAACAGAAATAAAGGAGGCGCGGCGGCATACATGACTGTAACTTTAAAATTTGGTATATATATATATATATATATATATATATATATATATATATATATATATATATATATATATATATATAGGTAATATTTCATTTGAAACCGTATAATGTATATATCAATGTAATCAGGTCACACTATAGAATTTAATAAAGTCATAAAAAATTTCGATTTTTTTCACCATTTGTAAGTATCCTGTACCCTTAACACTCAGCGATGGAACAATCATACATTCTATACTCTAGGGTCACAGCGATCCTTCAAAAAATATTTGTGTCATATTAAGTAAACAAAAATCTATTTCAACTTTGAACGTCCATCCTCTACTAGGTCTCACTCGATTCTAAATTTACATTGGTGGCAGCATTGTTGCCAACACTCCATAACAAAATAAACCGAATATGTCTATAAAAAATGCCGAATTAAAATAAGGTCTATTATTAAAATAAGGTATATTTCTTAATTTGGAATCTTCTGGACATTATAGTAATACAAACAGTTAAATGTGAATGCATAACATTATTTGAAGTACATATCCCTAATAATAAAGAAACAATGACTGCATTTTTAAAAGAGGTAGGCACAACTGCATGAATTTCAAAAGCTTTTAGTTATCAAAATTCATAATTGTTGCATCCATCACAGAAAAGATGACATCATCGCGGGACATTGTAGCGAGAATTTTAGAACAGTGAAAAGCTATGCGTCTTTATTTCGATTCAAAATACCAAGAGGAGAGGCTAACTGCGGCAGAAGAAATTCACCAATCGCTCAATGACAATTTTTTAAATTTATTTTTGGCCTATATTTCACCAAAATTAAAAGATTAAAATAAGCTTTTCCAAAGTGGTAAAGTTGGTATTACTGACTTACAGGAAAATATGGTAGAAGGGCGGAAAGAAATGTTGCTTTGCTACATGGACCAGCAGTACGTCGCAACCAATAAATTGAATGACTTTGACCCCAACAACAAGTAAAATTTCTTCCTGACAGTCAAATGCATTTAGGAGTTAAAGTACTGAAGGCATTTCAGAAACCACAAATACGAAATGAACGGGATGCCATGAAGACTTTTACCGCAGGTATAGGGATTTCATGCAGACCGGATGTTCAAAACTGACAGATTTAATTCTGATGATGATTTACTGCCATTGCTTGCAGTTCTGAACCCTAAAAGGGCTCTTTCAAACAAATAAAGAGGGAAAACTTCCTCTCTTATACGTCTTATGATAAAACTGGCAAGAATGGTCTCTCTAGATCATGCTAAACATCTACAACAAATCGATTATGACTGGAGGAAACTTACTGTCGTAAAAATAGACAAAAATATTGAGAACTGCTCAGAAGTGGACGTATTTTGGGGGGAACACAGTCAACACAAATACTTTATTTGGCGACAAAAAATTCCCAGCCCTACCAGAGTTTGTGCTCTCTTGTTTATCCCTCTCACATTCAAATGCTGGCTGCGAACGACTGTTTAGTAAGGTGAATCTTATAAAAGTGAAAAACAGGAATAGGCTCGTTACTTCCTCAGTAAATGGATGTTTGCTTGCTAGCCAGTGTTGAGCAGATAACCAAATAACGAAGTAATTTTTATATAATTTTATAAACTATGTTTAATTTTTATAAATTGTTTCCCAATAAAAAAATTAAAATTCAACAGCATTAAAATGTGAAGAAGTTAACGTGAAATAATTGGAGACACCTATTTTTATGTGGTACCAGCATACAGCCCCGGCCGAGGCCGGACACGTGCTCTCCGCGATGCACTGCTACAATCATAACAGCGCTCTAATTCAGTTATTCTTGACGATAAGAAGGCAAGTGAGAAGAAGGTTAGAAAAGGGTTGAAATTATACTTAAAGTTTACTGGAAGTTGCTAAATGCTTTCATAAGGAAATATTATGGGATAAGTAAGCTGCGCTACTTTTCAAGCAGAAGTGCGTTCTTGACGCATTTCATTATTGCCGACGTCATATCTCCTGAACTACACATATCAAAAAAAGGTTTGCATCGCCCCCGTTCCCAGAAATCCTGAAGATAGACCTTGCCTGAAGATAGATGTTGACTGTGGATATTGTATCACAGGCACAGCCCCTTTGATGTTCAGAGATGTCAATAAACCCGCCAAAAGATGTAAACAATAGTGCATGAGCAGCGCCTGTTAGACGGAGGGCGTCCGACAACCGAACAGTTTAAGTCATTCCACCAGGGAGGAGGTACACGGCTCGTGTTGTCCGTAGTTCAACCATATCTAGACGGTCAATACCGCGGTTCGATCGCGTCCGCATTGTTACTTGTGCCAGGAAGGGCTCTCAACAAGGGAAGTGTCCAGGCGTCTCGGAGTGAACCAAAGCGATGTTGTTCGTAGATGGAGGAGATACCATGGCGAGGTCCATTTTTGCAACCACGACACCATGCAGCGCGATACAGATGGGCCCAACAACATGCAGAATGGACCGCTCAAGATTGGCATCACGTTTTCCTCATCGATGAGTGTCGCATATGCCTTCAACCAGACAATCGTCGGAGACGTTTTTGGAGGCAACCCGGTCAGGCTGAACGCCTTAGTCACACTGTCCATCGAGTGCAGCAGGGCGGATGTTCCCTGCTATTTTGGGGTGGCATTATGTGGGGCCGACGTACGTAACGGCTGAACGATACGTGAGTGCCATCCTCCGACAGATAGTGCAATTATATCGGCAGCGTATTGGCAAGGCATTTGTCTTTATGGACGACAATCGTGCCCTCATCGTGCACATCCTGTGAATGACTTCCACCAGGATAACGACGTCGCTCGACTAGAGTGACCAGTATGTTCTCCAGGCATGAGCCCTATCGAATATGCCTGGGGTAGATTGAAAAGGGCTGTTTATGGACGACGTGACCCACCAACCACTCAAAGGGATCTACGCCGAATCGCCGTTGAGAAGTGGGACAATATGGACCAACAGTGCCTTGATGAACTTGTGGATAGTATGACACGACGAATACAGGCATGCATCAGTGCAAGAGAACGTGCTACTGGGTATTAGGGGTTCCGTTGTGTACAGCAATCTGCACCACCACCTCTGAAGGTCTCTCTGTATGGTGGTACAACATGCAAGGTGTGGTTTTCATGAGGAATAAAAAGGGCGGAAATGATGTTTATGTTGATCTCTGTTCCAATTTTCTGTACATGTTCCGGAACCCTCGGAACCGAGGTGATACAAAACTTTTTTTGATGTGTGTATTTGCTGTACAGTGTTATTACGCAGCAGGTGCATTCAATGATATATGTATGTATATACTATGTGCAAAAGTGTTACGAATGGCATTAGTAGTAAAAAAGTGATAAATTAAAAGTCACGTCTGACGTTGAACGCCAATGTAAGCAAAAGCTAGTTTTTGACACTTCTATGTCTCTATCGCGTCATATCCCTCTGAACTATATGTCGTATGTGATATAATTTTGCAGGTGCATTTAGTGACGTTTTTAGATAATGTCTCCAAAGCGAGTTGCGAATAGTGATAATAATAAAGAAACAAAAAATTAAAAGACCATGGCAGATGCTGAAGACTGGCCACATAAATAGTGAAAATGTAGTCAGCAATAAACTTTTTTCCTTCTACCATTTTGTGGGGCCTGTCAGCGAAAGTTTCGTAAAAGTTTGAAGGTATACGTAAAGTCTGTTGGAACTGTCATCATTTTCGTGTAATGGATGAACAAAGTTGGAATATTTGAGCGCCATCGGTTTCTAGACAAATACTTAGTTCCTAATTGTAACACTTATAGTGTTAAACTTGACTTACTCTTAATGAGTAGATTATAAAAACATGTTAAATTTCTAAAATCGGTCAATAATTACGCGAAATATTGAAAATGAACTTTTTGTTACCCCTGGAATCCGTTAGACAGAACACCTCAACAAAAGCCAGGACAGACACTCAAAAACGGATTTTATATTGTAGATAGTAGATATGTACGATCCCTTAACGAAACGTACAATAATTTCGATGCAATTATGCGATCCAGTAAGGCTGAATGTTTGGCAACGCTGCTCCAGAGTCAGACTGAACCTAGTGTACCCTTGTGGAGTTATGACAGTGGTTGTTTACGTAAGCGGAAATCCACAGGTGGTCCCCGTGTGCTCAGTCAAGGGACAGAGCGCATCTAACGTAGCGCTCACATGTGTACTCACCGTGCCACTTCAGAACTGTCAGCTACGCCTGAACAGACGACCGGCACGTGTGTGGGGTCCGGCTGGCTTGCTATCTGAAAGCTCATAAGGCTATGTACGCTATATATATTGTACTATAGTGACTGGACTGGAAGGCAACTATAGTAAGTGATTGGTAGGCAATAGCGAATTGGAAACCTTTACCGAGGGATAACGTTTTCGTGCAGCGAAGCACTGAAGCTCAGACATGTCCCTGTAACCACTGGATTACCGAAATAGTGTTTAGAAGTATCCAGCAAATAACCGTTCTTAAAAGGACTGCAACAAAGTCAGTCGAAACGTCGGCAGCTTAGTTACTTTAATGTTTTATAACGATGCGGCCTAATACCCAAAATTATTTTACTCAAAATAACACTGAGCGTGGAAGCATACGAACTTACACCTATTGTGATTCACCAATCTCAAGCAGTTCACAATCCATCACACTGCAATCACCAACCAGACAACCTCAGAACCAGTACTTTCAGGATCTTCACATCATAGCAGAAACGAAGATTACTGTCATAACGAGCAGTAGCAAAGAAGCTGTCCACACTTTGTATAAAACATTTTTATCTTATTTTGAATCTGCATTACTAAGTGGCTAATCCAGCTCATGGTTAATGGTGCACGGTCCCAGTTGTAGGTTAACAATCTAACGCCTTCCAGGAGCAACAAAAAATTTATTTTCAATATTTCATATAGTAATCGTTGTTGCGGTCCTCAGTCCAAAGACTGGTTTGATGCAGTTCTCCACGCTACTCCATCTTGTGCAAGCCTCTTCATCTCCGAGTAACTACTGCAACCTACATGCTTCTGAATCTGCTTACTGTATTCATCTGTCTCCCTTGATGCCTCAGAACGTGCCCTACCAACCCATCCCTTCTTCCAGTCAGGTTGTACCACAAAAAGTGTCTCATTTACTAAACTAATTCCCTCAGCATCACCTGATTTAATTCAACTACATTCCATTATCCTCGTTTTGCTTTTGTTGTAGTTATTGACCAAACTTCAAAATTTAAAATGCTCGCATAATCTACTCATTAAAAGTTATAAACTTACGTTAAAAGTTTAACACTGTAAGACAAGTATTACAGTTAGAAATTTTGTAAAAGTCTTGAAACAGCGCGACTCACCGCGTGCAAATACTCAGACTACATTCATCTAGTATTTGAGAATTAGAGCACGAAAGAAATTGCAACAAACTTTACACGTAGTTTCATATCCTCACGAAACATTTTTGCTGACATCTCCAACAAAATGATGAAAGGAAAAAAGGTTATCGCTTCGTATATGTTCGCTGTTTGTGCAGTAAAACGCCGCATCAGGCTAGACGTTTTATTTTATTAGTTCTTTATTACCAATTCTATTCGCAACACATTTTACAGACAGACATCTGCCTAGTTAGCAGGAGACCTGGTTTCAAGTCACAGTCGTAGCACAAATTTTAATATATTGCTTATGCTTCCATCCTCATCGAAGATAACTATGTTATCGGGCAACCACATCCATCACTGGCCGCAGCTCGTGGTTTGGATTTAGTGTCGTAGCTTCTAGATCGCGGTATCCCGGGTTTAGTTGCCGGCAGGGACAGCGATTTTCTTCGCTTGGAGCCTGGGTGTTTGTGTTGTCCTAATTATTTCATTTCATCTCATCTTCATCGACGCTCAAGTTGCCAAACTGCCGTCAGGTAGAAAGACTTGCACCAGGCGGCCGAACAACTCCAGTCGCGATTTACTAGACAATACTGTCATATAATTATTGCATTTCATCCATCACATTGTAATATACAATAGGACATTCCCCGGCGGCAACGTAAAACTTCCTGTTTAGTTTCATTGTTTTGCGTAGCGTTTGCAATTTAATTTTTCTTGTCGGATATCCTTCACTATCGACTAGCCACTCACTCGGCAATTTTATCTCTGCTGCTGCCTCACTTTGAGTTGCGTTAAAATTAATGAAAAAAATAGAAGCATCTCTGTTTTGTCTTCTCCAGGAGGATGTTGAACTGAGATACGCAAAGAGAGTTGCACGCATCCTTTTGTAACAACCTGGTTTATATAAATGGTGAGTTTCAAAATATTTTGATGTGGTATAGATTAATTAACAGCCAATAAGTGATTTTATATTTAAGTTGCTGGGATGATCCAAAAAGAGAGTTATTCAGAAGGAACGAAAATATTTTTTTCCGACAGTTCAAATGGCTCTGAGCACTATGCGACTGAACTTCTGAGGTCATCAGTCACCTAGAACTTAGAACTAATTAAACCTAACTAACCTAAGGACATCACACACATACATGCCCGAGGCAGGATTCGAATCTGCGACCGTAGCGGTCACGCGGTTCCAGACTGAAGCGCCTAGAACCGCACGGCCACAACGGTCGGCTTTCCGCCAGTTGCTGTAAGTTATATGAGAACATATGATACTATATGCTGCGAAAGGTCACATTGTGGTAAATCATGCAATTCGCTTGACAATATCGCCAAGGAAATCATTTCCATGTCCGGCGTACAAACTGCACTTTAACTCGGCTACCGAAATATATGGTCCAGTCACATTAATGTGACCACCGCCTATGTTCGACATAAAGGTGTAATAACGCTCACAGACTGGAGATGGCAGCACTAGCAATGAAGAGTATACAAAGCTTGTCGGGGGGATGAGCAGCAACAATGCAGCCGTTGTCGCAATGCGTAAACGGACCGATTCATCTGAAGTCCAAAAGAGCACCATCATTGGCTTTCGGGCAAAGGGTGGAAGCATTTCGAAATGGCTAAGTCTGTACACCGTTCGGTGCTGCCGTGATTAAATACACCATGTATGGAAAAACGGCGCTATCCAAGATTGGCGCCGAGGTAACTGTGGTTCACCACGGGCCACAGATGACAGGGGTGAACAACGGCTGCAGTGATGTGTACGGGCGAACAGACGAGCAATTGTTAAGCAACTGACCATCAAGATGCACAAAGAGGCTACCAACAGTGTCTCCTCGACGACCGTTGAGCAAACGTTACAGCATATGAGCCTCCGCAGCAAGCGCCTGATTCATGCACTCACGCTGACTGGTGATCATCAGCGACGGAGGTTGGAATTTGCATCATAGTACTGCAACTGGACGTCTACTAAGTGGTGACAAGTGGCGTTTTCGGATGAATCGCGTTTTGTGTTCCATTGGACAGATGGCCGTTGGCGTGAACGGCATGAGGATTGAAAGCAAACACTGTAAGTAGACTGTTTAGGTTTTTATGCTGGTAACGCCATGTAGCGCTCTATATGAAAATCGCTGACTGTGCTGTGTGAAGGCTGTGGTTGGTTTGCATTGTTGGAGTAATATTCGCCATTGTAGTGTTGGGCAGGTGGATGTGAAGAGCGCGTAGGGTTGCGCAGTTGGAGGTGAGCCGCCAGCAGTGGTGGATGTGAGGAGTGAGATGGCGGAGTTGTGAGAGCGAATGATCTGGACAGAGACAGTAAATTTGTAAGACCGGATGTCATGAACTGATATATATAATATGACTTTTGAACAATATTAAGGAAAATACATTGTTTTTTTCTCTATCAAAATCTTTCATTTGCTAACTGTGCCTATCAGTAGTTAGTGCCTTCAGTAGTTTGAATCTTTTATTTAGCTGGCAGTAGTGGCGCTCGCTGTATTGCAGTAGCTTGAGTAACGAAGATTTTTGTGAAGTAAGTGATTTGTGAAAGGTATAGTTTAATGTTAGTCAGTGTCATTCTTTTGTAGGGATTATTGAGAGTCAGATTGCGTTGCGCTAAAAATATTGTGTGTCATTTTAGTGTTGATCAGAATAGGTAAACAGCGAAATGGGAAATGTCTGAGTACGTTCAGTTCTGCTCAGCTGTTTGAAAATCAAATAACGTAGGGGCTTACCAGCACAGTAATTCATTAATTTTTCTAAGGGGACGTTACAACACCTTCCATGAGTTACGATCTGGGGAATGTTTTCGTCGCATTCCCTGCGTGATCTCGTCATTCCGGAAGGCATAGTGGACCAACACAAGTACGCATCTATTCTTGGGACCATGTCCATCCCTGCAAGCAATTTGTTTTTCCCCGGCATGATGTCATCTACCAGCAGGACAATGCAACGTGTCACAGCTCGCTGTGTACGTGCGTGGTTCGAAGAGGACCACGATGAGTTTGCTGTACTCTCCCGGCCACCACGGTCAAAAAGTCCTAAACAAGGGAATGGTTAGCGTGTGACCCAAGGATAACGTCCTCAAAGTTTGCAAAGAAGGAGGAGATTTACATCATTCCTAGAAGAGGCTACTAACTATTCCAAAGAACACTGAACCATTTCAGCTGTATAGTAAGAGTGTGGATGAGTGGAAAATATATACACATTCGAATATAGTAATAAAGGTAGTAATAAAGAACTGGAAGCAGAATTTTCGATAGCAGACTGGTGAAGGGCGCGTTACAACTTGAATACGCTTCACTGCTGTGGTAGCAATCACAAGCGTGGCGAAAACTTTGGACACATTTTGTTAATTGAACGCCGTATGCAGTTAACTGAAAAAATAAAAGTCATTTTCTAGCCGTATTCCTATACGTGTGTTTCTTCTCCGGTCTATCCTTTTGATTACCACCAGTGATTTTTATGTATTTTATTGGGGTGAACACGTACAATTGATAACCTGACTGCGTTTTACTGATTCAATGAACGAGCTGCAGCTCTTCGAGACTGCATTAGTCAGAGTGCCTAAGGAAGTCTCGTAGGCTGGTAGCCGTGGAATATTGAATGTGAAGATGGACTCAGTATCCTAAGATTCAATCCATGAATTATGGAGAGAGTCAAACAGCAGTAAGACTAGTCTATATGTTTAGCAAGACCTATGATAGGTGTCTCAAGTGGAGGTGATATCCGAGAACAAATGCGGGGTGGGAAGGAGCGGGTACATTACATGTGTACACAAGAACACTAACTAGTGAGCTTATTATGACTACGTAAATAAGACTGTGATTACTAGGAAAGCTTCACGATAAAGTAGAAGAATGAATATTTCAAAAGTTGAAGTACGAATATTTCATACTGCTTGTTAAGTGTTGGCTGTCTTTTTATGTACAAGTGACAAAATGATCGGTGTCAGAACCCAATTTGTCACAAGATGAGTTCGTTTTTCTTTGCTGGATCGTGAAGCTGGGATCTTTCCGCATTTTACTCCTTCTGATGAGAGGAAAATGTTCTCCCCCCCCCCCCCCCCCCCCCCCCATCAAACAAAAATCGACCCACGTGTTCCCATGATCCCGATTGCATTTCTGTATCATTTATAAAATTCTTCTACATGAGCGTCACAAAAAAGCGTAACAGTGTCATGGTACTATAGTGAGAACATAATATAGTAAATGTGTAATCTTTTAACTGCTTTTCAATACACACAGTATCAGGTGAAATTGACAAATAAGTGATACATAATTTAATTTAATTTTGAATGATACGAAGGTCTTGACTATTTGTCTCGAGACTGGCGGAGTTACTCGGTGTGCTGTTGGTCTGAAAGTACTTGCAGCGATAAAAGACAAAATTACATTTATACACTGAAGTGACCAAAGTTATGGAATACTGATATGCACATGTACAGTCAGTGATAAGAACATGTAAGTATCAACGTACACATGGCATGAAAGGGCAGTGCATTGGCGGAGCTGTCAGTTGTATCAGGCATTCATGTGGAAACGTTTCCGAAGTGATTATGGCCACACGATGGGAATCAACAGACTCTGGAAGTGGGATGGTAGCTGGAACTAGCCGCATGGGACATTCCATTTTGGAAATCATTAGGCAGTACAATATTCCAAGATCCACAGTGTCAAGTGAGTGCCGAGAATACCATATCTCAGGCACTACCTCACACCACCACAGTGCAGCGAAATTTGGCGTTAATGGGTTATGACATGAGAAAACCCATGCGAGTGCCTTTGCTAATAGCACGACGTCGCCTGCAGCGCCTTTCCTCGGCTCGTGTCCATATCGGTTGGACCCTAGACGACTGGAAGATCGTGGTCTGGTTAGTTGAGTTCCGATTTCAGTTGGTAAGAGGTGATAGTACGTTTCAAGTGTGGCGCAGGTCACACGAAGCCATGGACCCAAATTGTCAACAGGCACGGTGCGAGCAGGCGGTGGCTCTATAATGATGTGAGCTGTGTTTACATGAAATGGCCTGGGTCCTCTGGTCCAACTGAACCGATTATTGACTGGAATGGTCAAGTTCGCTAACCTGGAGACTATTTGCAACCATTCATGAACTCCATGTTCCCAAACAACGGTAGAATGTTTACGGATGACAATGCGCCGTGACAGGACATTCTGGACAACTCGAGCGAATGATTTGATCAGCCCGACAGTACGACTTGAATCTCATCCATATTTATGGGACATAATCGAGAGGTCAGCTTGTGCACTAAACCGTGCGTCGGCAACTCTTTAGCAATTATGGGGGGGCTTTACGGGCAGCGTAGCTCAGTATTTGTGCAGGGGCTTCCAACGACTTGTTGATGCTTGTCATGCCGAGTTGTTGCACTAAGCTGGGCAAAAGGATGTCCGGCACAATATTAGGCGGTATCCCATGACAGTTGTCTTGTGATTGTGAAACATCCCCTTTGAACAATTATACATGACTGTGCTAAAACTGACACACAATACTTTGTTAGCGCAACGCAATCTGACTTTCAAAATTCCCTACAAAAGAATGGCCCTGACTAACATTAAACTATACCTTTCACAAATCACTTACCTCACAAAAATCTTCGCTGCTCAAGCTACTGCAATACAGCAAGCGCCACTACTGCCAGCTAAATAAAAGATTCAAACTACTAAAGGCACTAACTACTGATAGGGATAGTTAGCAAATGAAAGATATTAATAGAGAACAACAATGTATTTACCTTAATATCATCACAAGTCATAATATATATATCAGTTCATGACAAATTGCAAACCTCCGCCATCTCTCTCCCCACATCCACCACTGCTGGCGGCTCACCTCCAACTGCGCAACGCTACGCGCTGTTCACAGCCAGCTGCCTAACACTACAATGGCGAGTATTACAACAATGCAAAGCAGACACAGACTGCCCACAGCACAGCCAGTGATTGTCATACAGAGGTGGCGTTACCAATAAAAAACCTAAACAGCCTACTTACATAGAGAAAACATAAACAGCCTACTTACATAGAGAAAACATAAACAGCCTACTTACATAGCCCCCATGCTCCCCACAAAAATTTTTACAAATGGTGTTGGGCACTGGCCAATACAGATTTGACAAAAATTTTTCACAATTACAGTAACAAAGATACAAAATGCACACACTTATTAATATTATGTTGGTCAAAAGATCAAAATTTCTCACAGTCCATAAAGACAGTCCACATTGTTCATCACAGTAAAAATGCAGAGTTTTTCTCAAAGTCCAAGCAGTAAAAGAAAATGCACATAGAAGTAGTGGATTTCCATGCAGTCTTGAAGAAGTAGTGTTGACCTTCCAACGGAAAGACAGTGCTGACTCTCGACATGCAGACAGGTAATGGGCCACAACAGAGCAAACCCACAGCAGAGTCATTCGAAGTTTGGAAGAATATTGGTAGGTAGGTCATCACAGAGCAGACCCACTGGAGTCCTGGTAGAGATTGTGGTATTGGTGGGCCACCAGAGGTGCAGACCCACTGCAGTCCTTGTAGAAATAATGGCGTTGGTAGGTCATCATAGATGCAGACCAACTGTAGTCCTTGTAGAGATAATGGTATTGGTGGGCCACCAGAGGTGCAGACCCACTGTAGTCCTGGTAGAGACGGCCAGCAGCCATCCGTTGCGACTGTGCAGGTGCACAATCACCATAGAAGATTCTTGCAGAGAATATAGCAAGTCCATAAACCACCACTTGTGCACTCAGAAAGTTTTTCTTTTAATTGTCCTTAGAACCAGCAATGCTGTTATCCAGTCCCTTGCTGAATTACCAACACACGTGCAAACACTATCAGTCCCTACTTCTCACATATTGTCCATATACTATGACCAACAGAAATGTGTGCAGTGAAATGAATGCTTACAAGTTACTTAATTTGATTAACTGGCGTCAATTACAATTATATAACATGAGAATACAATTACAAAGGTACAAAATACATAATTAAAAACATAACAATACAGATAACACTTGTAGTACAGGCCTTACAAAAGAATAGAAATAAACATATACATCAGTGTTACAGGAATGATGACATGAGTACAAAAATAAAAGATCAGAATCACTTTTGAAACGTCAACTTCACACATGAGCATGAAAACAACACAGAATAAATAAAGTCTAAGCATCTTTACAAAGAAAATAACAGAGTATTAGAAAAATTCTACAACATAGCTCTCATCAGCTAAACACATAGACAGGAAAAACACAAATACACAAGGGTACACAAACATGTAGTGGGATAACACAAAAGGAAAGGACAGGGTTTGTTTTACTGCAGTATTTTGCAAACAAAACTTTCTTTGCTTCTTGGAGATCTCCCTTCATTCATCATTATTCCCAAAAGTCCTATCTGTACCTCTTGTCTGTATTCTAACCATATTTCTTTCAAAATAAATATGTCTCATTGTACAATACTCATTTAGGCCCAAATCGTTTTCATATAACTTTCAAAGCATTCTTTCCCTATTCTCCATAGTTAGGTTCTTATATAGTCTACCCCCTCTTAAGCTAACTTAAATCTACTGAGCTCAGATATTAAACTAAGGGACGAGGCAATGCAGCAGCACAAAACAATTAACACAAACATCAATGACAAAAATACAAATGCCAAAGCAATTGCAATATTACAACTCATATAGGGCACTGTGCAGCAAAAAAAAAAAAAAATCTGGCTTAGCAGAGTAACACAAATTAAAGTTCAGTAGCACTATGCCTGGCAAACAGCAGCTTATATCGAAACATGACATAGCTCAAGTAGAAAAAATAGTACACTAAAGATAACAGTGCAGATAAGGCAAATGTATAATCACATCTTAATGTCTAAGTAATTAAAGTGGTGCACCACAAGAAGTTATTCTACCAAAAAGTTACCAATTACTTGAAAAGAAAATTATGAATGCAGTTACTAGTTCCTTCTTATTGTTCTTTCCTTTCCAAGTGCTCCTTTTTTAAAGAATGTGGATCATAAAATAATTATTTAATAGATCTGTTGACAGAAAGTGTTCACATTAGCAAATGCATTTAATTTTATTTTATGAAACCAATGCTGCAACACAGCTGGAAAACAGATGTCAAATGAAATAAGCAATTACGCAAACCAAAGCATAAAAACATCATTCAATAGCTATGTGGCATTTCGTAAGTCAGTAGCTCTCAATTCTCGTAGAAAGACACTTGTCATTATCAGGTTTGCAGATGTAAGAATATTTCCAAGGATAATGGCCTCCCCTTTTTTTTTTGTGCTACCTGTGCCGCTGAAAAGGGCTCACAATAATGGCTTTTTCTCCAGGCGTCTGACACAGCTGGGTGCCCGCGACGCATTACGTGCAGGTGGTCACTTAACTTTCGTACGGAAATATTTACGACAGGAGATTCTGCTACCGTGGTAGTCTCATATAAAAATATTTCACAGGTCAAGAATTAGCGTTGCAAATCTGTAGAAACAAAACCCTATAAATATAACAGTGTCCAAAAAAATTTTCAGTGGCATTGTGATACATTCATGCATATACACACACATTTCATAACTCTTAAAGTACGATTCTTGGTTTCCAACAACCTTTTCATAAATCAGAGTCCCTAACCCCTACTCCTTATTCCTTACCTTATTACACATATACATATTCATATTCATCAACACGTCTTCAATATTTCATCATAATAGCTACATAGCATAATCAGATTCCTCATATAGCATCAGCTTATTTATCATAAACATACCTCAACAGCATAGTACACATCGTCGTCGTAATAATAACATCATAACACTTCAGTCAAATCTTAAAATCGTCGTAACTTCCTCCAAAAATTTCAAAACGTAAAAAAAATTCTCTGCTCATTTCAATAGTGTCATCTACCTCAAACGTACTTTAAAATCATGCTCCCTTACCAAATATATCATTCAAATCTCTCATAGTATCACAATGGTTCCGAAAAAATATGAACAGTTTACAAAGTACAGGCAAAATACGGTTTCATAAGTGTGAAGTTATCCAACCGTGTAATTGCGTAAACATGTGTCACTGATGCAGTAAAATAAATGTTTGTCTCTCTCAGTTAAATAATCAGATAGCTGTGTAATTTGTGTGTTAGAGAAATAAGGTACCGATGTGTAAAGTTGTATAAGCAAATACCATATTAGCTAGGGTTCCTTGTGGTTGCCACACACATGGTACACAAAGTAAGTGTGTACCCCCCTGAGGATTAATGTAATTATACCCTCAGGTGTTACAGATTACAGCAATGAAATGAAATGTATCACTGAAAACTTTCTTTGTAATTCAAAAATCTTTAAAAATAAATGTTTTAAGTACAAAATTAATCACTGAAATGCGTGTCCTGTAGCTCTAAATGTGCATATTGTTGTAAGATAATCTCTGTGAAAGTGTCGTAGTTATTTTCCTCCAAAAGCTAAGTTCTGCAGAAGCCAATGTACTTACCTCATGATAAACAAAAGTGAAATGCTTTGCGTAGAGATATCTTAGTTATTACGCTTATAGTTGTGATGATGAAAGTACTGTGCTGTAACGTATTGTTGTGCTATGGAAAAGGCTGTCTCCTTGTAGCTATACCACAAAAGTTACTAATAAAACATGTTTTGATTCCCAGAAGAATTCAGAAAACTGTGCAGATATAAAACAGATACACCGCAAAAGCAACATTGTAAATTGTCACTCATTAGTAGCGTCGTGATAAAAATCGTGTAGCTGTCACATAAACTAACCTCTGTGTCATCTGGTATCTCTCAGAAAGCACTTTAAATTCAGAATGTATTTTCAAATAAACCAAAATGTTGCATTAAAATCTCATTAGCAGTACTGGTAAATGTTCTAAGTATGTGAGCCTTATAGTCGTTACGTAATCGTGCAACAAACAAGCAAGAATGTACACACACAATAACACTGTGACGTCTGTTTACTATAACAATGCATTCATCATTTATGTTTAAATAAGTTCTCTTGGTTCTTGATTGGATATTTAACTTCAAACATTGTTGCATGGTAACAGTTTCTAAAGCATACTAGTAACGTGAAGTGAAACGTTTTATGGCAAAGACAAAGTTAAAAGGCAGATTATCTGTCAATAAATGGTTTTACATGTGAAATGTGGTGTAAACCTTTACTCTTCCTAGTACGCAGAGTTTCAACTTCAACGCAATTATCATGCGGTATACGTCGTTAAAGAATACTGGAATTTTTCTTAATGTTAGCGTCTATGTTATTTTTTCCTGAGCCAGCCGGCGCAGGTGGCTGCCTGCGGCGCGAGTCATTGTCTGCCTCTTTGTTGGCGCGCGTCGTTATTGGGATTAGGAGACCTAACTTCTACAAATTCGCCTTGCCGAGAGGGCCCAGCTCTGTTAGAGTCCCGCCAGTTCTGATGGAATTCAGGTCTGTCGTTTTGTCGGTAGTTTACACAGTTTCTTTCGTGTCGGTCATGTGGTGGAGAATTTCTCCCTGAATCGTAACTGCGCGCAGAACTGTTGCGTCTGTAGTTATTCTGTCTCCCTTGATAAGAATTGTTTTTGTTCCCATATTGTCTGTTTCTATGGTAATCTTTGTCATATTCATTACTACGGAAATGCGATCTTTCTCTGTAACTATTATTACTCTGCCAGTGGTTGTCATATGGGTGGTGTCTGTTCTGGTCACGATACGTGTTGTGAGAATAACCCTGTCGTGTCCAGTTATTATTTCTTTCATCGTGGAATTGTGACAGATGTGACCTGTAATTGTTGTGCTCCTGTTTCCGCGTTCCCCGATTGTCAGTGTCAATTTCCAGTTCTTGTAACAGACCCTGAAATGCTTCAATGTCATCTTTGCAGCGTCCTGCTAAAATAATATGTCGTAAATGTTCAGGCAATTTGAGTAAGCAAATGCGGATGAGTTCTGAGGGGCTGTATGGGTTTGATAGATATTGATTCTTATGCAACATGTCTTCAAAATATTTGACAAGACTGGAAAATTCAGATTGTTCAAAGTGTTTCATCATCATGATGCTATGTTTTACACGGTCTTGTGTAGCTTGAGACCAATATGCTGAGAGGAAGGCATGGTAAAACTCTCCTTCACTGTGGCAATCGTGAATTACCGATCGCATTCTTACAGCTGGTTCATTCTCCAAGTAGCCACACATAAATTCTAATCTGTGTTCTAACGACCAGTTGGGAGGGAAACAATGAGAGAATTGATGGAGCCACGCTTGTGGATGAATGTCGTTGGCAGAATTCTTAAACGTTTTGAATTTACGTGTAGTAATGAACAGCTTATAGTCAAAATCATCGTGTCTGCGAGTAGCATCTCGGTCATAGTTAGGTCGTGTCGGCCGTTCCATCTCAAAATTCGGTGCACATTGCCAATTTCTTTCATAACTTCCGAAATGCCCTGTGTTATTATTTTGTGTCTGTTCCGTATTTGTATGTCCCTCTTCCCGTATTGGGGCGCGAGTGTCCTCAGAAATACGTAATTCTTGTACTACTTGTGCCAACTGATCTTGCACTTCCCAGATTTCTCTTTTGTACTGTGTATTGATTTGATTTTGATTTTGTTTGAATTTTCTAATTTGTTCATACTCTTCAGTGTCCATGGAAGCTACGGGTGTTGTGTCATTCAGATCATCATCTACCTTTGTAGATAAGTTAGTGAACTGATCTGAAAGTTCGGCTACTTTATCCGATAGTGAAATCATTTCCTCTCTATGTTTTTCTGAACCAAGTTTCAGAGTGTCCATTTGTGTTGCAATCGTGTCTACTGTGACCTTTAAGTTTTCCTGAGTTTTTGCAAGTTGCATAACCGTATCGGTAGATGCAACTGAGTCAAATTTTGCTTGCAAGGTCTCATGATTTTCATGAACAATAGTTTGCAGTTCTTTTATAGCTGCTTCGTGATTCTGTAGTGCATTTTCATGACGCGAAAAAATAGGTTGGAAATGCTCACAAATTTGTGTTTTTACGTCATTACAGACTTTTTGACATTTCGATTCAATGTGATGTAACTCAGCAGTTAAATCCTCACGTGTTCGTTCAAGAGTTTGCTCCAATGAGTCTAACTTTTTAAGATTTTGTTCCATTGTGTCTAACTTTTTGAGATTTTGTTCCACTGTGTCTAACTTTTTAAGATTTTGTCCCATTTGTCTCTGATTTTGTTCCATTTGTTGCATTAATTGCAATAATAATGTATTAGTGTCTGGAATCTGTTTCTCTACGCTTTTCGGCAGTGCATTTGCACCGGCAACATTCACATTTTGACAAGCAGAAAATGCGTCTTGACTCATTTGAGAAAACGGTGATAACCCAAAACCTGAATCTACAGTATTTGCGAAATTGTGTCCTGTCATTTCGGATTCCTGAGACGAGCTGTTGCCGACCGATCGATCGATAATGCTTCCCTCTTCACTAATTGTTTCACTGTCCGTGCCATTGTTTGCCGCCCGCTCCATTTCCCTATGCACGATTACCAAATTACTACTTTGAACATCAGTTAATTCATTACTCTGCGGCGCTAACACACTGCCTTCGTCTTCACTGTCATTTCTCAGTTTACTTTGGAGCCTAGTATTACGTTTTTCACACGCCATTACTGTCACAGTATTTCACACGACAACACAGAAAAACACAATTTGAAGAGCAAAATAAAATAACGTAGCAATGGAAATAATGTCTAGTTAATTGCAGCTGCGAAATACTTGGTGCAAATCTACATGCATGCCACAACTGTTTTACTCTACAACAATGAAAAACTACAACTACAAAGGAGATTCTCTCTACAATTACGCGCTAGCAATAAACAAAAGCTACACTAAATACACAAACTACAAGAAAAAATCAGAAGATTCCAGGTTCGAATCCTGGCAGGGTCGCCATATGAAACATCCCCTTTGAACAATTATACATGACTGTGCTAAAACTGACACACAATACTTTGTTAGCGCAACGCAATCTGACTTTCAAAATTCCCTACAAAAGAATGGCCCTGACTAACATTAAACTATACCTTTCACAAATCACTTACCTCACAAAAATCTTCGCTGCTCAAGCTACTGCAATACAGCAAGCGCCACTACTGCCAGCTAAATAAAAGATTCAAACTACTAAAGGCACTAACTACTGATAGGGATAGTTAGCAAATGAAAGATATTAATAGAGAACAACAATGTATTTACCTTAATATCATCACAAGTCATAATATATATATCAGTTCATGACAAATTGCAAACCTCCGCCATCTCTCTCCCCACATCCACCACTGCTGGCGGCTCACCTCCAACTGCGCAACGCTACGCGCTGTTCACAGCCAGCTGCCTAACACTACAATGGCGAGTATTACAACAATGCAAAGCAGGCACAGACTGCCCACAGCACAGCCAGTGATTGTCATACAGAGGTGGCGTTACCAATAAAAAACCTAAACAGCCTACTTACATAGAGAAAACATAAACAGCCTACTTACATAGAGAAAACATAAACAGCCTACTTACAATTGTAATAGTTGAAGTCAAATTTTGTCGATTTGTCGAAGAACGCATCTTATGGCACATTCCAACGATTATGGTTTTCCTTGTAAAAGCTAGGAGAGATAAGCCGGCAGAATTATGTGGCTTTTTGTCTTGTCATTGCCATAAAAATAACGATTTCGTCCAGACTCGTAAAGAATTTAAAATATTTTTGCCTCTACTGCACGATGGTAAGGTATGTCAACAATAGTCTCCAAGCTAAAGACCTTTGAAATTGAAGTGACTGACACCCCTGGCTCAATACGAAATTCATGCAATGTACGTCATGACGTCAGTATATTGCCTGGCGGGCTTCCAAAAAGTAGTCGGCACACGGACCGTGATTTCGAACATCAACATTGAGCGTGCCGAGATCAATGTGCTGCTGAACTCTCAGAAACGATGCGGCTTGTGCATAAGGTACGTGTACCTTGACGGGGTACACACGATCGCAGCGCGCTTCATCGGCATTTTTCGTCACTAACTGGTTCGCAAATCACACTGTTTACGAAATGGGTGGATGTAAAATTCCTGAGTTAGCTCTATTAAGAAGCACACTTCCTCCCTTCTCCATACGCTAGTCACACTGTTCTGTCTGTAGCATACATAAATAAAAATTTCAATATTCATGAACATGGTAAAGGCAAATAGTAAAGTAGCATGTCCAGTCACTAACGACATCGGCTTCTAAAAGTTTCATTACAAATAATGCGATGTAGTTTTACAGTAGTTCCCCACGTAATATAAACATTATTTCATCATTCTCACTTTTTAGTAAAACCTAAACGTCATTCTTACTCGATCACTGTTCCTTTTCAGTAGCAGAATCTTTTCAACATGTGAAATACAAAACTTGAAACAACAAAGTGCAAAAAATATGTTACTGTAATTAGTGAAAGCTGTGATGTAAATAAAGCCAATCGAACAAACTTATTCCTCAGAAGCAGCACACTTTTATGTCCACAAAGTTGAATATTGTAGAAAATTCTTCAATTAAACTAATAAGAAAGCAGAAAACGCGAAGGTTAGTACAAAAAAAAAATGTTTTCATCCAATGCGTGTGATAACATTACTAACTACCGAATCCGGCAATGCTTGACAATTGCTACATGTATTGGAATTTCATGTACATCCTAAATTCCTTGCCCTCCCCCCTCCATCTCTTCCAGTCTTCTCACCCCCCCCCCTCTCTGGCCGTAGATCTCTTCCTACCCCCCCTCCCCATCCTCTGTGCAAAACCTCCTGCCACCTCTCTCTTTCCATCATCTTCTCTCCCCTATCTATGTCTATTTCCGTCTGAATGTTCATTAAAGTAAAATCTGAAGTAAATCCGTCAAGAACTTTTCAAGATTTGTGGTAACTACGCTTTCTCTTTATATATTACGTGTATATGTATATATTACAAACATATGTAGCCTACGTCCGTTCAAACGTTCATTAGAGTGTCGTTTAAAAAGTCAAAGAGAAGGCAATTTCTTTTTTGTTTTCTTTTTCATGTCAATAATGCTACTACCATCCCCAATGGAAAAAAAACAGCAAAAAATCAGCTAAATCGGTCGAGCCGTTCTCAAGAAAGATATTTCACAGCTGATTTTAATTTCCGACTTTACCCGGGATTTCCCAAAATTTTTCTTTCATACAAATCTTGCCCTTAAAATTACACAACAAAGACAAAAATCAACCAAATCTATCGAGCCGTTCTCAATTGATGATATTTAATACATTGTGCATCTGATGTTAATTTCCGACTTTTCAGTTCTATTTTCATTTCTTTTTTTTCATACAGACCTTGTCCAGATACTAACGAATACAACAACAAAAAATCAATCAATTGGCCAAGCCGTTCCCAAGGCAACGATCTTTCATATATGCAGCAATTGATTTTTATTTGTATAGATCAGCGTCTCCACTCCTTACACATACCAATCTCGCATAATCAATGCCCACACTTCGCATCTTAACATCTCCTGAAAGCCTTAATCGTAAATACCTTATTAACTGACATTGAATTAAGACAAATTGTAGGAAGAACTTTCATAACACGGAAGTTATAATAATTCTGTAATCACCAACATGATGTATCCCATCATTTTATTACAAAAAAAATACCGCAATTAAAGATTGGTTTTCGAAAGATCCGTAAGTTGCTGGTGTCTCGATATGATATGTGTCCATCTGGGCTGATTGAAAGACAAAATGGCGCCTCGCGACTCTGTACTGAAGAGAGATGGCGTCATCTGACCAAGGTGACGTTCTTGCATCTCTCTAGTCTACGTTGAAAAGCACGTTCAGAATATCTGACATGCTGGGTATTGTACTGGACGTTCGGCAAGACTCCCAAGCGTGCTTTTTTTCATACCTTGAATCAGAAACTCGGCACGCTCAACGTGCCAATGTGCCGACGGCTTAAGCATCTGCCCGGTGCTCGATCGTGGACTCGCAGGCGTGCATGGCACAAAGGGCGAGGATGGCACAGCCTGGTACAGCAGTATGAATGTCTGTAGAATGAAGTTTTGTCCACGGGAGCATCGTTTTAGCTTATTTATTGAATCACTTTCGTACGTGTGACTAGGCACAGCAGATCGGTGCAATGAAGCATGTGTACCATAAAAGAGAAAACTGTCGTTGGAGGTACGGAGAAGTGGGAGGCAGATATGAAGATTAACGGCGACTCTGAGGCTCGCAGCTTGCGCCGCGCCGCGCCACACCACGTCGTCAGGAAGCACGGCCACGGTCATCTGAGACGAAGGCCGGCGCGTAGCCGGAGCGGCCGCCTGTCCGCGGAATCAGCCGCGCGCCAAATGGCGCATGAATATCAGCCGGGCACAAAGGCGACCGCCCAATGAGGCGTGCCTGCTACCCGCGCCGCACGGCCGGCCGCCGCGCCCGGAATAGGCCCCCGCTGTCCCCGCAGGAAAGGTCCCGCACGGCCACATAGCTTCACACTAACACCATTTTATTTAGTAACCTTTCGCCACTCCTAGCAATCAATCGCATTTTCATAAAAAAGTTACCCGATGTTTTGATGATGATGATGATGATGGTGACAATGATGAAGGGGATGAGGATGAGGAGGAGGAGGAAGAGGAGGAGGAGGAGGAAGAGGAGGAGGAGGAAGAGGAGGAGGAGGAGCAGGATGAAAATGAGAGTTCTAAGGGACAGCGTAGTTATTGTTCCCTTTTTCCTATCAACAGCAAAGTTTTGCAGGTAATTGACGATAGATTCGAGTCAAGGACAATGACACTGCGACTGTCACACAAAACGACTTATATTAAGTGGGTTGGGTTGTTTGAGGGAGGAGACCAGACAGCGAGGTCATCGGTCTCATCGGATTAGGGAAGGATGGGGAAGGAAGTCGGCCGTGCTCTTTCAAAGGAAACATCCCGTCATTTGCCTGGAGCGATTTTAGGGAAATCACGGAAGACCTCTATCAGGATGGATGGACGCAGGATTGAACAGTAGTCCTCCCGAATGCGAGCCCTGTGTGCTAACCACTACGCCACCTCGCTCGGTACTTATTAAGAACAGTTACCTACACCGAGGTCACAGAAGTCATGGATACCTCTTAACATCGTGCTGGACCTCCTTTTGTCTGGTGTAGTGCAGTAATTCGACGTGGAATGGCCTCAACAAGTCGTTGCAAGTCCCCTGCGGAAATATTGAGGCATATTGCCTTTATAGCCGTCGTAATTGCGATGGCGTTGCTGGTGCAGGATTTTGCGCACGGACTCACCTCTCGATTATGTCCCGTAAATGTTCGATGGGATTCATGTCAGGCGATCTGAATGGCCACATCATTCCCTCGAAATGTCCAGAACGTTCGAACCAATCGTAAACAATTATGGCTCGGTGACATGGCGCATTGTCATCCAAAAAAATCCATCATTGTTTTGGAACATAAAGACCATGAATGTCTGCACATGGTCTCCAAGTTGCCAACACAACCATTTCTAGTCAATGATAGGTTACGTTGAAGCAGAAGACACATTCCATGTAAACACAGCCCACACTATTGTGGAACCAACCCACCATGCACAGTGCCTTGTTGACAACTAGGATCCATGGCTTCGCAGAGTCTGCGCCACACTTGAATCCTGCCATCAGCTCTTACCAGTTGAAATCGAGACTCATCTGATCAGGCCACAGATTTCCAGTCATCAAGTCCATGAGAGGCGCTGAAGGCGACGTCACGCTGTTAGCAAAAGTGTCGTTGTCTGCGGTCATCGCCCATTAACGCCAAATTTCGCCATACAGTCCTAACGCATATATTCGTCGATCGTCCCATATTGATTTCTGCGGTTATGTCAAGCAGTGTTCATTGTCTGTTAGCACTGACAATTCTACACAAATGTTGCTGTTGTTGGTCATTCACTGAAGGCCGTCAGCCACTGTATCGTCTGTGGTGAGGGGCAATGCATAAAATTTGGTATTCTCGGCGTGTTGACACTGCGGATCACGGAATACTGAATTCCATAACGATTTCCGAAATGCAATGTCCCATGTGTGTGGCTCCGACTTCGATTCCGCGTTCAAAGTCTTAATTGCCATAGTGTGGCCATAATCAAGTCGGACTTCTCACATGAATCACCAGAGTACAAATGACAATTTCGCCTACGCAGTCCCCTTTTATACCTTGTGGACGCGATGCGACCGCCATTTGTCTATGTCCATATCACTGTTCCATGACTTTTGTCACCTCAGTGTAAGACTACCGCTACCATATGATGTTTCTGAGGCGTATTTCTAACCTGTAGAATTCTCAGGTGCCCGGCTGGGTCACGTTGTAATTACTCCACGATATTTCCAAATATAGTTGTTGCCATCTTCTGGTGGTCCCCGATGAAAGCCGCTCCGCTCCTGTTGGCGGCCTACGAGCTGTTTCAGAAGCGCAATGAGACTGACAATACTGCAAGCGATCTGGTAACGCTTAGTTGTTCTACTTGTGTAGATCGGTTACCCTACGGTTACATGTCACAAAAACAGAAACTCTAAACACCTTTTTCTGCAATAGAAATACAATCTATTAATCTCTGCACATTAGGATTCAGGTCACGGTACCACGTCTAACGTGGCTTCATCCACATGTCCTAATACGTGTTGGGTACGACCAAATTCCAGTACTCGTCTTCTACCCTAAATAGGTTCTGATAAAAGGTTTGACATTTGTCTTTAAATAAGTCTTGGCTATGATGATGTCATATTCCAACAGATAGTTTACTTCAAAATCCTGATTACACTTTCAATACTGCTGGTTACTGTATTCACATGTGTTAGTGATAACAGTTTTTAGAGCGACCCTCAAAACACGTACACTTCCTACCATCCTGACGACCAAATGCGTCGTCTGCAACGAGACGTCAAGAACTTCGTAAAACCTCCAGATTCAGGCTGTAGTTGTAATTCTGATTTTTGTTTACAAGCTTTTGAGACAGGTTAATATGCTTACAAAAACAAAAAGAATGTGGAACTTACAAGTTGAGAATAATGCTTACAGTAACTATTGACAATTATTTACAGGAATATGATGTTTAGAAAGTGTTGACAATGGTACACTTAATTTGCCTCTGGCGTGTTTTCCAGTCTGATTGTCAGACAGGTGTTTTGCAGTTTTGTGTTTTCTACGAATAGATTACATCTGTTTTCGTTCCCTGCCAGGACTTACAAATAAAAAAAGTAATTTTGGTGTGAATAGTTTGGAAAAATCAACTATGTTTTTGAACTGAAAATTACGACGCAATTTTCAAATTTCAAATTTGGCTATTTTCTATTTTGGTAGTACTGACAAAAACTAAGAAGCATTTCATTGTCTCTGTATCCTAAGTTTTCGGATGAGGCATAAAGTTCCAAAAGATGATTTAATTAATAATTTAACAATATTGCACAATCTGTATCGTTCAGCTTTTGGTTTGTTATTTAAATTAACATGTCTATTTCTATGTTGTTAATGCTCGGATGTTTATTTTCATGTGATATGACTTTTGACTGTTTCAGAATTTTTCTCGATAATTGCATTGTTGCAGATTTGGTTGTAAGCCTACATTGAAGATAATTTTCGATAAGCTATAAAATCCATTTTATGTTTCTTGTATATAGAACTTGCAGGGTGTCTACAGGTGTTATCTGTCGAAATATTGTGTGAACAGGTTGTAAAGATGAACTAGAAAGTTTTACTGAATCTACAGAGACCACCTCGATAATGTTGCACGATGTGTAACACCCTCCAGATGCTCAGTCCGAGCTTCAGTTAAGTGCAGCCATGACGAGATTTTTGAGAGCACCAAGACTGAAGTTGTGTTTTAGTTATTTTTTACGAAAATAGAATAGCAGAATTTAGAGCAACTTTATGCAATAAAGTTTGACGCTAAACTTGGGTGAATCTCAGAGTGTGACATTTGAATAGTTGAAACACGCCTATGGGGAACATTCCTTATCAAGAGCACACGTTTACCGCTGATTAAAACCATTTTTAAAAGATCTAGAACAGGTTGAAGATGAACTTCGCTGAGGTAGACCTTCAATTTCAAAAACCGACGGAAACATCGCCGACTCAGCATCTCCACTATATGGTGAGCAGCTGTCTGTATTTGTCGGAATATTGCCATTATTCCATCCTAAATTTCCAACGATATTGTCCCCTTCAAGGTAATTGTCTTGCCGTACTAGCAAGGGACTTGGTAGACACCTTGTTGGCGTAGGCCTATACCCGGGCCGGTGAAACATGTCACTTGACAGCTCGCGTGTGGTTGGCTACACTGAGATTGCGAGGTTGCAATAGCTGCCACCGCACACGTCCACAACTCCGAAGTACGTTTTGTAAATGTAAGCTACAATCAACGTTTATACATAGGTGCACCAAAGTACGGTTTTCTAACAATGGAGAGAACGACGACGGAGACTAAGCGTTTGATAGTATATTAAACCGGGAAATAAAAACACCCGAAGTTAATGGCAATATCTACGAAATGTCGTCGCAAACTGTTACAGTAATAGCTTCATATGAAACGTCGTATAATAATGTAATCTAAGTATACCAGAAAACACGCTGTCCACACTCATTGAAAGAAATAAAGCAAAACATGCATAGTCTGTCCGATTGCTGAGAGAAAAAGAATTAATTCTGTACATATTTACACTCACCACTTCACGATGTCAATGGCGCAATTCCATCAAGTTCTCCTTCACTGTTGTCGGAATCGGCGCCAAAACCGTTGTCTTCGTCATCACCATCATTAAGAGAAATCATTAAT
The DNA here is from genome assembly GCF_021461385.2 of Schistocerca piceifrons. Classification (NCBI taxonomy): domain Eukaryota; kingdom Metazoa; phylum Arthropoda; class Insecta; order Orthoptera; family Acrididae; genus Schistocerca; species Schistocerca piceifrons. Next base: position 337,843,329 of record NC_060140.1, on the reverse strand, counting down.
TGTTCGTTTTAATTTATAATGTCATCTATGGTCTGTGCTTCTACTATTAGTGTAGCAACATGGTCTACTTTTTTCCTCCAAGAGGTAGTGTTTACAGTAGCAAGACCTTCACGTAGCAGTCTTTCCACTTCTGTTATAGTGAAAGTCTTGTTGTTACTTCTAATGTACGCCTTGACTTCACTCCAGACCAATTAAGTTGGATTAAAATGTCAGTGATAAGGCGGTAGCCTAATTACCAAGTTACCCTGTTCGCTTGCAATTTCATCTACAATGTATTTAGGCGTCACAGGCTTATTTTCTTTCACGAGCGAGTATAACAGCAGCTTTGTCATGCTCATGTCCGCAGCAATGTCTATTGCCTGCAACCACTGCACCATAGTTTGTTTATGGTCACTAGTGGTGGGAGTTTCATCTAAAATCACGGAATGGTACGGTACATTGTCCATCACAAAACTGTCGCAACACTAAACTGGAGCAACAAATGTTTAAACCACTGTAGAAACCGTGGGTGGTCCATATCTTCATGATACTCACCGGTTTTTTTCGATCGATCCTTCAGGCACAAATCCGTTTGAAGATCCTGCATTGGCCACAGTTAATCGGGATCCTGTTCTTGTTGGCTGATGACCGCTGCTATTCGGAATATCATCTGTCCAGCATTTCTCAACTGATTCTTCTGCGTTGACATAGGTTTCGTCTAACCATGTGACTGAGTATGTCCTTTCCTACAATTTTGTGAAAGAAAATGGTACGAGCTGCAACGACATGAGCTTTTTCTAGTAACAGTTTTCGTCCATCTAACTTTTTAAAACGGATGCCAATACATTTTAATATCATCTTAAGTTACGTTTTCCCCCCCTGAGAAAAGTTCACTTTCTTTTAAAGAAATTAGCAACATCGCTATTGTGGGGCATTCTTCCCTTTTGTAGTATCCGTACATGTGCCGACGAATTGCATCGGATTGAAAAGAATCAATATCTGTAACAGGATGAGGATGTCTTTTTTTTTTCCTTCTTGCCCGGAGTACTTAAAAACACACTGTTTCTTCCACAGGGGCTTTCTTCCACACTCTTTACTTCACTGTCTTGTAAGCCTTATAACTGTTCTTTCACTGAGTCCTAGAGTTTTCGAGGTACACTCTAAAACTTTATCGGCAGGAATCTACGCATGCCCATGAACAGAAACTAATTCTTCTTCTTGGTCGTAAAACTCACGCGTCCTCCTTAGCAATTCCAAAGCCTGACTAACGGCACTCCACGGCGCAACGGATTGTCGCTTGGTGAACGACATCGTTTTGGTGACATTGTTTAACAAACGAAGACTGTAGTCGAGGAGGTAACACAACACGACACCAGGCGTTCGCGCACTAGCGTACAGTGTTTACATGGTAGCCGGCAACGTGGTAGCGTCGACGCCGGAACCGGCTTTTGTTCGGTGCTGTTATTGTTCGGAAGACGCGGCGCCTCCCGTTCCTCACTTGTTTGTTTGTTACACTATCAATTCTACGACGCTTGGGGAGTGACCTTGAAGTGACATGTTTCAACGGCCAGGGTAGAGATAATCTTTCACAGAGCCTAGTAGTATCGATGTTTTAGGTGGTGGATAAATTGCACATTTGACATTATGTCACTCCAAGATAATGCCGATTTTTCTGGAGGTATTGGCGACAAACGCGACGCACGCCAGTGATTTGTGCTTGTCTTTTTCTTCCTGCTGTTGTCTGGATACAGGCTGTCTAAACGCACGCCTTATCTGCTTGCTGGTGTACTCAGTTCTTCGGAAAGTCATCTCGAGGTGCTTCAGCTCAGTTGCGAGACTGTCTTGGTCGCAGATGGATCGTGCCCCGTGAACATGTGCGCGTTTAATGCTGTGAATTGTGATGACTACTGGAGGCACGCAGATATAGACCAGCGTTTCCGTTTCACTTGGACGTCAAGAAATGGGAGCGCCACCCTGTTCCACTTCCACGGTAAACTGTATGTTGGAGTGCAGCGAATTCAGTTAGCAGAGAAATCCACTCGAGCTGTTCCATCCATGTAGCCAGACGACAAACGTGTCATACGCATAGCGATAGAAATAAGTTCCGTTTTGTTGAGCATGCTCCTCGAAATCCTCCACGAACAAATTCACAACCACCCACAGGGGACATCCCATGGCGACGCCGTCTGCCTGTTCATAATAATTTCCATCAAACAAGAAGTACGTTGAAAAGAATACAAGTCCTTCAGTGGTGCCCTGGTGAAGAAGGGCACCAGACCTAAATTCACCAACAGATCACAGTCGTTGAATCGAAGTTCTAGCAGATGCTGTACAAAATGAATGGAATTGCGTGTGTAATGTTCGAATTTCCCCACAGATGGACTGAGGAAGGCAGTCAGGTGTTTGGCATAGCCGTATGTTGATGATTCCATATTGCTAATTATGGGACGCAGTGGAATACCCTCTTTACGGCCCACGATAGAAGAGCGGTGCCGTGAACATAGACGACACTTAATTAGTCCAGACCAACGAATGAGCTGTGGCCGACCGCAGTATAAAAACTGGCCATACTATGGACTACAACAACACCAAAATACTTAGGCAATCTTCATCCTTCTGGCACTGCGTGATTAAAGAGGCCATTGAAATCTGCGTCCAAGATTGTCTAATTCATAAAGATAGCAGCCTACGGTTAAGTCAGGCGTGGAACCCTGCACTTAGACTAGGAAAAGAAAAGCGTTCCCATATCCCGACAACGATAGCGCTGACATTTGAGACCAGAGTTCGGAGCCGGGCGCCGCTACCCACACAACTGCCACCATCCACTGCAGCGGCGGCACGAATAGCAATAGGAGAGAAATTGTGGAGGGAGCAACGGCCAGCATATGTAGGAAGCCCATGGGAGCGGAGTAACATTCATCAGGGACCACCTGAAAATGGCCGGCCAGGGTGGCCGAGCGGTTCTAGTCGCTACAGTCTGGAACCGCGCGACCGCTACGGTCGCAAAATGGCTGTAAGCACTATGGGACTTAACATCTCAGGTCATCAGTCCCCTAGAACTTAGAACTACTAAAACCTAATCAACCCAAGGACATCACACACATCCACGCCCGAGGCAAGATTCGAACCTGCGACCGCAGCGGTCGCGCAGCTCCAGACTGAAGCGCCTAGAACCGCTCGGCCACCAGCGGCCGGCGCTACGGTCGCAGGTTCGAATCCTGCCTCGGGGATGGATGTGTGTGATGTCCTTACATTAGTTACGTTTAAGTAGTCCTATGTTCTAGGGGACTGATGACCTCAGAAGTTAAGTCCCATAGTGCTCAGAGCCATTTGAACCACCTGAAAATGCCAATAAGTCTGTCTGCCAAAATATGGTGGAGTAATTGCGACATGACCCGACTGGACAACACAGCAACTTCTATTTCGGGAAATATGGCTCTGCAAGTACTGCATGTGTTAATACACACTGCTTCAAGCAGATGATCTCGCGGTTTGCGTGGTCTTGACGTGTGGGAGAACACAAAACTCTCCGTAATTAGGTGTTCCAGCTGGGTCTAATTCCCTTGTCAGTAGCGGTCGAGCAGGTAATTGTTAACATAGGAAAGGTGCGACCATCGAAGGAATGGTGCTGCATGGTCACTTGTCAAGTCTGACAACCCCCGTTATTCCTCAAATGCCGATGCATATTTCGCTAGTTGGGTTTGTGGTATATGCGTGAGATTTCAGGAACTTTCAAAGAAATAAATCTTACGGTATCACATCACACGATTTTGGTGCACAATCCGCGTCACCCGTATGAGATATCAGCCATTTCAGAAACCTCTGCAGTGAGACACTCGATTTCTCTTCGACAAACTATTCAAACCAAGTACGTTCGGCGTTTCCAATGTCTAAATGTGATGATGTAAAAACTGTTACCATGTTCCAGTAATGATTATAGTTATTCTCTTACCAGGACATCTTAAAAATAGCACCGTTCAGTCACGCCAATAGTCTAAAATTCACGCCAGTCTGTGAATAATTGCGACTGCAGTGGATACTCAGAAATCCCTAGAGAGTTTCTATACCGCAAAATTTAATGTTTAGATTGTTTAAAGAACACTTAAAATGAACATACAAATATATATGACAATGATCTTGACGAAATTGTGGTCTACACTCTGTTTCTAAGGTATCTGATAGTCAAACTATCGGTGCTTTAAATAGACGGATTGCTAAAAACGAAATATGACCAAGTTTCTCCCCCATCTCCCACACTTTATTTTCTTTACAATTCACGTATGTTACAAGTACTTAAGATGTAATAAAATGACGTCGTAGATTTCTCTAATAAATAACAGACATTTCTCATTCAACGTAGCAGGTTTACTAAGCCATGCACCTAAAAATGTAAGAAAAGCCGGTAACGAAAGAGACCGTCTGAAATTAAAAACAACGGAGCGAACCAGAAACCATACAGACATATCCCTGACACAGACACCGAATTGGAGACTGTTTCGTACACCATCATGAAATGAAAATATCATTTCTACAAAACGAGCTGCAATATGTGTAACGTACATAACCAATTCAGTTTCTTCTGAAACTGTCTGTCTAATAAATGTTAGTAAATACGAATCGAACAAATATTTATACTGATAAATATCTTTGGATTAAACACAATGTCCCAGGTGGTAATGTCCGTCCTATCTGTACCAATGTCTAAATGTGCCTCTGCGTCATGCTAAACGGCGAACATCTCAGGGAATTTTGTCAGCCTTCACTGAGGAAGGGTTTAACGAGAGAAGATTTCGCAAACTAGCGGATGGTCACCACTGCCAAGTCTCTAACCGTAGCCTTTGGGTATGAGTCGGCGACCACTGGTGGTCACGATGGTCGACTCTTATATTAGAAATGTATCAATAATAATACAGTGCAGTGGTCGTCAAACTGCGGCTCGCAAGCCGTATGTGGCCAGAATCAAGTACTGGGTAGCTTAAGTGTAAGCACCCTGTATCCGTGCCGCCCACGGTTCTCAGCCGTATTTTACTCGTATAACAATACCAGCGACCTGGCCTGGCTTCACATGCGTGGCACTAAGTATCTACGACCGGATAACTTGTCTGGTAGTAAGTTCCTGTGGGACCAAACTGCTGAGGTTGTCGGTCCCTAGTGTTACACACTACTTAATCTATCTTACGCTAAAGACAATACACACACACCCAAGCACGAGGGCGGACTAGAAACTCCGACAGGGGGCGCCGCATGACCCGTGACAAGGCGCCCTAGACAGAGCGCTACCCAACTTGACTAGCGTAACGGTAATTTTGTTTAAGGCACACTGCGTAGAAGTAGGATTAAAAATCAGAGAACAACGCAAGGTAACTGTATATCATCCCTTTCATATAAATTAAACGATTTACGCATTCATTAGAACTGACGACTCACTTTTTTGGTTTAGAATCTAGTACCATAACCACTTTTTTTGACACACACGAAACACACCGAAATATACACTCAAATGGCAGCGTATTCCTTCAAAAAACGAAAACATTCACTTTTTCAAAGCACTTATTGAAGGCAATAAATTAAAATAAAACGAAGTCATTTCGACAAAAACAAAAGGGTGAAATCAGAATAACGTATATGAAGGAATGAGGCGTTAATTTTAATGTGGCCACACATTATTTCCTCCGTCACTTTTACGTCGTGGAACATCTAAATCCATAGAAGTGTCCACAAAAATAAAAAGGGGGGAATGGCAACCCATCCAACGCCTTGTCGATGGAAAACAACATACAACATATTAGAAAAAAATTCACAATAACGGGGCATCCTGAACCACGTCGAATGGGCAGTGGCCATATATTGGGAAAAGGCACACGGATCTGCGTCATATCCACTCACCATCACGTAGTGGACATAATGTCCAACAAGCCACATGATGCTATTGTTCTTCGATCGGGGAAAGAAGGTTGAATCGGGACGCACGAGAATCTCTCCCGAGATAGCCGCCTCCGACGTCCTGAGGAGAAAAACCAGCTTTCGGCGAAGCCACCTCCAATGGTCATGACCGCAGGAAATCAACCGATGAGATAATGTACCAGTTTCATGGCAACGATTGCAACGATCCGTCACACTGAGGCCAATATGGAAAAGTCGCACGTTGGTAGGTACAATATCATGAACAACTTGGTACCACGAAGACGCCACTTCCATCGGGAAAATCGGGAGGCTGATGTTAGACCACAAAATCTTTCAATTCGTTCCTGGCGACAGGGCTTCCACAGAGGGAATACTATGAGGAATTGTTCAGGGGTTTAACAAAATTTTTAGGGAGAGATTCGCTTGGGAAAGAATATTTACTCCTAAATAACTGACCTCAAGAAAAATTCTTTAACGTGCCGTAGTTTATAACCAATCCTACCAATATCCACTGGAGGTGTTAAACTCGCCGAACGGATACAGTCATAAAGGCGAGCTGTAAGTGAGGGGGGAGGGGGCGTTGACATGTTAAAATAGTGCGGCGGATGAATAAGGCAGAAGCCTTAACCCGAATATCAGGGAGGCCCAAACCTCCCTGCAAACGGGGGGCGCGCGCCATACAAAGTGGCGCCAGATAAACCTGCCAGTTAAATTTTACAACTTGCGGTACATCATCGCAGGAAGTGGAAAGATTTGTGCAATAAAATAAGCATTACTTAACACATACGTTTCCATGGCTCGAACCTTATGAAGAAGTGAGAGGGAACGACGCTCTCGTTCAATGATTGCACCCTGAATCTTATCAGTGACAGACTTCCAGTTTATCGTAGCCACCTTTAGCGGACAACCGTCAATTATAACACCCAACGATCGATATCGGGTGACCTTAAAAGCCCATGGAATTTCAACAGCGTCAAATCCTCGCAAACTGAGTAAACGACATTTCTGGTCATTAACCCACGCTCCCGTAAGACGACAAAAGGCATCCAAAACTTCCTTCAACAGTGGTATATCACCATGGGTACAGAGAAGAACCACAACGTCATCAGCATATGCACGAACGGTGAACCTCCCTCCCAGCAGCGACCAGCCACCCAAACGAGCAGCTATAGTTCGCAATAGGGGTTCCAGAAACAGCGCGTAGAACGACATGGATAATGGACTCCCTTGAAGGAGGCCCTGACACACCGCGATGGGGGAAGTAAGACGGCCATTTACGTCAATGGACGCCCGAATACCAGTGATTAGAGAGCTAAACATCCGTCGCGCAGCATCGTTAAAACCGATAGTCGTCAATACTCGCATAAGGAATCCATGATTAACACAGTCGAACGCTTGGTGAAAATCAATGGAAAGCAAAGCGCTTGGCACGGAAATGGTGGAAGCAATCGAAATTAAGTCACGACATTCAGCAACGGGAGTCAGGAGAGTACGACCCAGAAGAGAACTTTAATGGCTCACGATGATGGTAGTCAACAATACAGATAGTCGGCTGTTGACCGCTCGCGCCACTATTTTATAATCATAGTTGAAGAGGGTTATCGGGCGGACCTGATCCACACGCAAACGCCCCGGCTTTTTGGGGACCAGGACAATTTTAGCAACCTTAAAGCTGGGCGGGAGAAGACCTCCGTGGAACACTTCATCTACCATGGTAAGTTATCGTATCTCCTATTAGGGGCCAAAATCGAATATAAAATTCTATGGGAAGGCCATCGGGGCCAGACGATTTGTGGGAGGGAGAACAAGCCACGATATCAAGTATATCATCGCGATGGAATGCAGAGAAAAACTCTTCCTGGAGAGCTGGCGTAACAACACTATCAAGGAGGAAGATGAAATCAACACACGGTGGACCGTCTGAGTCCACTTCAGTATAAAGCTCGGAATAGTACAGGTAAAGTTCACGATGATATCAGATTTGGAGGACCACTCACGCCCATCTAGAGAACGAATGGTAGAAAGACACGTCCTTTGAGATCGCTTGTGAAGCCGGAGAAGATGATAGAGAGAGGTCAACCCATCCTGTACGATTGAACGAGGCTGGGAACGCAGTCGGACACCATCCATTTGCCTACGTTTGAGTTGGAGAAGTTTTGCCTTCACACGGTGGACGTCGAGGACCCTCAAGGGGGCATCACGAGCACTATTGTAAAGATCGCGAAGTACTGCATAATAAAATTCCCTAGTGTGCCTTATTTCAGCCGCTTTTTCAGCGCTAAAATGCTTGAGTGTATTTCGAATCCGGAGTTTAGCAAAGGTGACCCACCATTCTAGAAGTGAGGAATAACTCTCCTGGGACTGGGTTGACCGCTGCCATACGTCTGCGATGATATCTTCCAGAGAGGCGTCCATGAGATGTAGAGTGTTTAGCTTCCATAAAGGGCGCGAAAGATGGACCCGCTGAGGGACGTGGTTAAAAGTCATTGAAACGGCACAGTGATCAGTGAAACTGGCAGGAATTAAACCAACCGATACAAGCTGACTACATATGCGGGCAGATAAATGAAAGCGGTCCAATCGGCTACTTGAAGTGGCTGTAAAAAACGTAAACCGCATCAATGTAGGATATATGCAAACCCAAGCATCCTGGAGATGCAAGAACGTCACCATATCATTAAGTTCACGACAAAATGTATAATTGGGGGTCTGATCTACACGGCGTAAGACGCAGTTAAAATCGCCCCCTAACAAAACCTTGCGCGGGTTCCGTCGGAGTAAATAAATAACTTCTTCCTTATAAAACCGCTCGCGATCGGATGAACGACCGGATACAGAAGGAGCATAAAGAAAAATTAAGGTGAGGTCATAAAAACTACAGCCTATACCGCGACCATCATCTAGTGTTTCGAAGTCCGTCAGCGGGATTACATCTCGATAAAGCAAAGCCATACCGGTAGAATTTTCAGGCGCGACATTGATAAATATAGAATATCCAGGAAGACAAAACACTTTAATACCTCTTGAAAACACACGATATCAGCTTGGGAATCGTAAATAAACTGGTGTAACGCAGCAAGCCGTAATTGGGAGCGTATCCTATTAACATTGAGGGTTAGAAATGTATACGCCTGCATCCGTTAACACATGTAATGTCAATAAAACAATACTAAGGAAGCACTATCACGTCCGTCTCAACGTCCGGAGGCGGGGGAAAGAAGGTATAATTCTAGTCCTCCCCGCCGGACGCCGAGGAATACTCGTTTTTCTTTTTATGACGCGCCGCGGCATGTGCAGGTTGAAAACGCTGTTTCACACCACTCTGTGGAAACATACATTCTTGATGTGGAGGGGTTGCGGGCACGTCAAGCTCCGATTTGACAGAGAAGCCATCACCACCGCAATTATCGGAAATCGGGGAGCACAACTCAGAACGACCAACAGCAACATCAGGTACGGAAGAGACAGGTAATGAAGTGCCGGTGTAGGGCGGCATCTCTTGAACATCAGGAAGACAACCCGTAGAATCCTGTTGCTCTACTGTCTCGGGGTGGAGGAGGGGTGGTATTGCACTAGAACACTGTAAAGACTGGCCAGCAGGCGACGTCTCTGCGGGAACAGCGGAACTCACGGGAAACGTCACGTCGACGGGTGAAGTGGGGGACGCAGATTCAACGCACATTTAAATATCAACAGAAGCAGCTGGAATCACAATTAACACCAGTAGACAACTCATTACCGCCAGAAGGTGCACCCTCTGTCAACGCCGTGTCAGAAGAACGAGACTGGAGTGGGGCGTCCTCGAAATCTGTACCGTCAGTCCGCCGGCGTTTGACTTGCGCTGCAGGAGCCGTCGTCCCCTCATGGACAGAGGAAGCACTGGTACGCGCCGGTAACGGTAGAAATTCGCGAGGAGTAGGGGGTAATGTTGCCCCTACATCGCTTAAAGCTGGAGACTGACTGACAGATGACTGCGAAGATACTATGTCCACTAACGTTAAAGGAAGACGTTTTTAATAAGCCGACGTCAGAACAGTAGCACGGTGCGGACAATCAGATCTGAGATGACCGCTTTCGTTACAGAGAAAACATGTTCCTTCTTGCCCTGCATACGCAACATGGATTCGGTAACCACAAACAGTTAAGTGGGAAGGAATATTCTTTTTAACGCACATGTCCACAGTCCGGATACCATTATAACATTGGAAGCGATGTTGTGCTGACCAGCGTTCCCATCGGATATGTCGTATTACTCCAAACGGAAGCAACGCTGTTGTAAGAAATGAATCGTCCACTTCAGGAGGAAGGTTATAAATTCGAACCGGAGTATACTGGAGTGCCGCATTTTCAAGGAGACTTGACTAACGGAACCATCGTGATGTGTAAACAACACTTGAGAACCAACCCGGGAGAGAAGCAGTTCTACTTGAACGGGATCATAAAACTTCATAAATAATGCATACAAATGAGAATCAAAGTAAGCAGTATCTAACCTGATCAGGTGTAACACGGATAATACCATCCAACCAATCGTGAATTTCTAAGGAGCCAGGTTGAACACGACGCGTACTCATGTCAAAACTGAAACGAACAGCAGCTCGACGAGGAACAGATTTAGGAGACTCGACAGACACCATGGCGCGGGCAGAAAACACCGCCGCCAAGAGGAAAACGACAACAAACTCCGCTACGCAACTACGATGTGACTCCGGCCGATACACCAACAACACTGAGTAGCTTCGACACAAGCAGCGCTGCGGCACAGGCGGAAGTTAATGACAACCCGCTCGCTCGACGCGCAAGGCGACATTATCATTAGACCACCAAGCCCAGCTTCTAATTCTACTCCACAGTTTAACATGAAGTACTTGCTTCTGGCGTATGTCCACATCACTGAGATGTGAATGCTACGTTAAAAGACAGCTAGAAAACCGGAGTCCAACCAGAATTGGATCCTGCGACCTTTCGGTTTTCAGGGACGCAGTTTACCGGTAGACCATCAGCCCGAATCGAATTCTACTCAAGCTGCGCTGTCGTCTGGAGCTATGGCAGTTGTACCGCTAGATGGCTATGCCATCGTTTTCACAGGAATAGCGGACTTCAAGTCATTAAAGTTCTTCCCTTTGAATCACTTTACCCCTTAGTCAAATCCCTACTGTAGTCCCTGAGATCAGACGAGACGAACAGACAGAAGCGAGGAGGGAACCTCAGTTTATGTATATAGCGAAGAAGATGATCTAGCAACAAACAGCCAAATCCAAAAACCTCAACTAACGTTCAGAACTTCAGAGTGTAATTGCCATGCTAACTAACAAAAAAGAAAAAAAGCTACAGAGACGGTAATATTTTAAAACGTGTTTAATTTTAATTGATGTTTGTCAATTTGGATGTACACCGAGTAAAGTTGGCTGCTTACCTCGTCAGCAGAGGAGTAAGTAGCGCAACCACTGTGGGGTTGGAGGCTGTCAGGAGGGGAATGTTGTATTGACTCCAGCCCTGACTACATATAGGCATGTATGACTCGTACCAGTCTACTGCTAGCCACAGACTTGGGGGATGTTTCCAGAATTCTGGAAACATCCCCCAGGGCTGTGGCTAAGCCATGTCTCCGCAGTATCCTTTCTTTCAGGAGTGCTAGTTCTGCAAAGTTCGCAGGAGAGCTTCTGTAAAGTTTGGAAGGTAGGAGACGAGGTACTGGCAGAAGTGAAGTTCTGAGGACCGGGCGTGAGTCGTGCTTGGGTAGCTCAGATGGTAGAGCACTTGCCCGCGAAAGGCAAAGGTCCCGAGTTCGAGTTTCGGTCAAGCACATATTTTTAAACTGCCAGGAAGTTTCATAACGTTTAGGAATTTCGTATTCAGGATGTGTAAGTGGTAAGATTCTGATATCGTACATGAAACATCCTGCAACCATATTCAGTTCAAAAATAAATGAAAGTTTATTTAATTAATATCGTCACTTTAAAGAAAATGTTTAACTCTTGCAAGTGGACCTGGTTAGGAGACCTTGTTCCTAATATGGCCCGTAGCCACATCTTGTTCATATTAACATTCTGGGGCATGTAAATGGCAGGAAAACTGTTTGAATACACTGCAAGAGTTGCAATGTAGTTTTAGTTTAGAAATAAGTGAAATGATATGATACTTAGACTCTTACAATTACTTGTTTTTACAAACGCTTCATATAGAACTCTTGGTACTTACTGCTTATTAGCTCTTCAGACTATTAAATTTAATCAGCAATCAAAATTGTTCTGACAGCAGCTTTTGGCCACGGCTTGCTGAAGATTTTTCCGAACAAACGTCTATTAATTGTCCTGTTTTCTTCCCTTTCATTCTAATCATTGCATTTTCAATGAACACATGAATAATGATTCGTGAAAATGGTTTAGCTCATTTAAATCATTTTTTACAGGTGGGGCACACGAAATTTTGCACTTTGTCTTTGAGTGTCAATCCTACACAATCTTCATGCACAAATTTCATACTTTTTTGGAGTCTCATTTCGAATATCTTAACAGCACACGTGACAAAACCAGCTAACCTCTTGCAACACTTTCTTAGAGGCAGAGCTGATCCTTACTTCAGTGGAGTCTTTATTTTTGCATTTTTTCTGAATATTCTTTACTGACATTGAAATTTTTTTGCTACACGTATCTTCCTTAGACCCATTGCTTTCGTTGGTAGCATTTTTCTTTCGATTCTGCGTGAACAGTGCCTTACATACGACTTGCGCCTTGTTGTTTAATGCCTTCTTCCGTGGTGTTTTGGTTATTTTTCTTCAGCTTTCGGGTTTGCAAAATTTCCCTGAAAGAACAATCGAGATCTTCAGCTGCGTCAATATCTTCAAGACTGAAATCACTTGAACTATCCTTACTGAATATGCCTCGCTTTCTGATGAACTGGAATCAATGGAGTGGCGTCTCTTTTTTCGGGAAGCCTTTGGGACTGATTGAGTCTCTGGCAGTTTCCCTGTTTCAGGGGCAATTGTCATGTGCTCTCCTGGGTCAGAACGCTCTGATAGATGAGAGGGAGCAAATCCAGTGTCTGGAATAGCTTCTGGGTCAAAAGGATAAATCCGTGTTGCACGGAACCCAGACATGACATTTACTGGGATACTGCTTTTGGCCACACCTTGCTGATGATTTTTCCGAACACACGCCTATTAATTGCTCTGTTTCCTTCCCTTTCATGTGTATACCAGCACATCATCCCAGTAAGACTCAAACGGCTTGAATACTGATTTATCCATGGGTTGTAGCTCATGTGTTGTGTTGCTGAGCAAGCAGTAAAGTCTGATATTGTGCTCTTCGGCAACGTCACAAATATCAAGGTCCAAATGTGACGATGTTCCACCAAATATCAAAATAATATCTTTTTCAGGCTGTATTTGGCAAAATGATGTATCCATTTGATGATTGTCGCAGTATTCATTGATTCCTATCTGTCATTTCTACTGCTGTCTCAGGTGGCAAATAGTTTTCCCATTCTGGCTTGCGTCGCTTTCCTTTCAAAGGCATCATAGAAGCAATAACCTGTCCAATTGCATTCCCACATGAGACAATGGTAACATTTTCCCCATGTTCCGGGGCAACAAAGTGCAAGCGTTTCTCACATTTCTTCGCTAAAACTTCACGAGACTTGTGGAGTGAGAGGCGACATCCCTTTTAGTCCATACTGTAGATAAGGTGGGGTTGGTCAAATAACTCCAAATCGGAAAAGACCATTTTCAGTTTCTGAAAATGATCATTTACAATAATCTTGTTTTAGCTATGCAGCTCTTCCTGGATTCAAGTGTTGTGTCTTCCTTCTTCCAACGTCTGGGTGTCTCTGTAGGAAAAGTTTGAGCCACTTGTGTCCAGCCAATCTCTTCGTCTCATTAAAAGGATTCTGCACACTATTCTTTTCACAATATACAGGGTGATTCAAAAAGAATACCACAACTTTAGGAATTTAAAACTCTGCAACGACAAAAGGCAGAGCTAAGCACTATCTGTCGGCGAATTAAGGGAGCTATAAAGTTTCATTTAGTTGTACATTTGTTCGCCATTTCAGCCAATAAAGTTTTTGGTCCCTTTTTCTTCGAAGGTGCTACTGTAACAGGACTACAGTATCTGGAGATGTTAGAGAATTGGCTGTTCCCTCAGCTCGAACAAGAAGCACAACAATTCATATTTCAGCAGGATGGAGCGCCACCACATTGGCACTTATCTGTCCGTAACTACCTGAACGTCAACTACCCGAGGCCATGGATCGGCCGCCAGGCAGCCCGTGACAGAGCACGTCATCACTGGCCTCCAAGAAGCCCTGATCTTACCCCCTGCGATTTTTTCTTATGGGGGTATGTTAAGGATATGGTGTTTCGGCCACCTCTCCCAGCCACCATTGATGATTTGAAACGAGAAATAACAGCAGCTATCCAAACTGTTACGCCTGATACGCTACAGAGAGTGTGGAACGAGTTGGAGTATCGGGTTGATATTGCTCGTGTGTCTGGAGGGGGCCATATTGAACATCTCTGAACTTGTTTTTGAGTGAAAAAAAAACCTTTTTAAATACTCTTTGTAATGATGTATAACAGAAGGTTATATTATGTTTCTTTCATTAAATACACATTTTTAAAGTTGTGGCATTCTTTTTGAATCACCCTGTACATATACACATTTTCTGGGCAATTTTGCTGTAATTGGATAACCAACTTCAGCGAGTCGAAAAATTCTTTGGCATAGTTCTCTTCCTGAGCTTCGCCCAAACAGGTTTTTGGTTGATAGTCGAGAACTTATGTGGTTGTGTAACGCACGTCGAGGAATCCTGTATGTTTTCGAAACGGATGTGGCAGGCATCCCTTCAGCAACAGCTACCATAACTCGTTTTAAATTATCTGGATCCCATGTTGCTCTTTTTTTTCTATGGCTCCATCTAAAAAAACATTTCCAGTCAGCCTGACGTTCCTGAATTAGGGATGTAAAACTGTGATTATATGTATTTTTGAAGTACCTTACTTCAATTATAGCTACTAAAAATTATTGACCTAAATGAAGAACGCCCTGTCACGAAGATTACCAAGAAGGGATTTGAAATGTTTTCTTTTGACATTTCTTGCAACGACCAACTAATAGGTCAGTAAAAATGTACAAAATAATTTAGATTTAATTTAGAGATAGTAAATACATGCTACATGGGGTTTTCCAGGACACGCTAAAATTAAATATGCATTGTCGTTATGCACAGCTCTATACAACAGAGTGCCTAATAAGACTCGCCCGGGCCTTGTTTTGACCGTAACGGATGGGCCTTGTTGGGAACAAACAGTTTCAAACGCGTGTGCGTTTATTGTTTAAAAACAAACTCCTTATTAGGAAGATAATGCCACTATCTTAATACAACACAATTTTCTGCTCATAAATACATATTTACTAGTAAAAACTATTCATAACCGAAACGACTGCATTAGACGAAACGTACCTTGAAAATAAGAAGCAGCCCTCGTTCGTTGAACGCCGTAGCACAACTGAAAGTAAAATAGCCGGTACGAGAGCGGGTGCGGAAACAGTTGTTGCCTTGGCCACTACATGTCACAAGCTATGACTACCGAAGACATTTAGCGCTGTTTTCAAACTTTCTATGCCAGAAAAATGAGAGTGGACCTTATTAGGTTTTCATTAGATGACTATGTACAGGTCACTTACTTCTCATAAATTACAGGCCAGTGTTTTGTAGGTGTGGAGCTGGCGTCCTACAGCGTCCCACATGTATTCCATCGGAAGGCATCACTGTGACTTTATTATCATGCTTCTGAGACCACTGCAGCACAATTGGTCCTCAACGCCCGAATCATCGTGGTGACCATATCGATAGGTCTGCTGTCACCTCCCTATTGTTAGCTGCAAATCGAGTTCACGGGATGTGGAGCTGTGACGTTGTCCGTGCATCTGGGTAGGATTAACCACTAACACGGGCCATCAAGGTGATAGAAGTGGACGAAAAGTGATGAAGAGTAGCGGTTTTAAGGGCAGAGGGAAAGAGTGCCAAGGCAAGCGCCAAGGAGAAAAACCTCTGCGACAGTCTGGACGGATAGTAAGAGCAATAGCGGATTTCTTGCTAACTGTGAAAGATCATGCAAGGATAGGTTATGTTACTAGTGCGTATCATATATCTAGATACCGTGTCAGACCTAGTGTTCATCATAGTAAGGTCGGTCCTGTCTGGCAGCACAGTGCACTACTGTGAGCCCTACAGCTGCGCCGTGTCAATGGTGACTTGGAACTGCATCAGGCTGACAGCTCACTGGTGTTCGGCCTCTTCTGTTACTGCATGGCGCATTTTTTCTGTAACTGGTTTTCAAGCAGGGCTGCACAGTGGGAGACCTGCACTACGTCCTCTTCGGCGAGCTGCATGCTGCCTTCTCGCACTTTCGCGATTAGTACTGCTTTCTTCTCTTCCTTGAGCAAGTCATCCACGTGGCTTGTGGAGTCGTCGCCGTTGCCGATGGGACGACGGGAGTCTTCGTGGCGCCCTTCTCCTTCGGTGCTGCTGGAGTGGTTGCAGGGTCAGGCACCCTTCCAACGATTGTCTTCTCGGCGACGGCCTTCTGCGATGGTACAGGAGCGGTCGCCGGGGTAGGCGTCCCTGTAGATGGTCTGAGGCCTGCAGTTGTCTCATGGCCTCCAACTTCTCAGCAGCCAGGGGGGCAACTGTGAACAGGGCCCTCTCTGTCGTTATGGTGGCTTTAAGCGCCGCTGTTGCCTCCTCTGCGACGGTACGAAGGTCATCGCTCATCGTCTTCTCATTACGGGAGGTGCTTCCCGACCGATCCCTTTGGCCGGTTTTCCCCGCTGTCGGCGGGGAGGGTTGCTTCCGCGCTGTCCGTTGTGGCGGGCTAGTCTTCGCCCGTCGACGCCGTCGTCTTCTCCGTTTATGCGTAGTGGAGGCCGCAGCATCCACGCCGCCGTCGGCCCGCCTGAAGCTTAAGAAAACTGGGCAGCCACACCAGTTGGCGACTTGTGGCTCGCCATATCGATCGCAGGTCGCTGAAACTTCTCTGTCGCGGTCACAAGTGCGGCTGTCGTGCTCGCCGGTGCACTTCACACACCGCGCTGCATAGCAGCAGTACTTGGCCACATGGCTCTCGCTCTGACACGTGTAGCACTGGGGCTGAGGATCCATGCCGGTCGGGACAGCTTCCACTGTCACAGGGAAACCCAGCAGCTTCTGCAGACAGAAGGCGTGACTTGCGTCGTCTGCTGTCTGCACCACTACGGCAAACAACGGCGGTCTCCTACTGCTGGTCCGGTTATGCAGCCTTCCAGCTGCATTACCGAACCCAGTGCGTAACAGCTCTTCCTGGACTGCTGTTTCATAACAGCACCAAGGCACCCCTCTCAGGAGCGCTTTGGTCGTCCTTTTTCGCGCCGGTGGCGCATCGGCGATATAGGAGGCCACAGCGCTCTTGATTGCCCTGTGGTCGGCCACGCTCGTTGCTTGGACGCAGATCAGTGATTCTCTGCTTCATTTAATTAATTACCTTACCAACCAAGCGGCAAGTCAGTTTCGCGATGGGCAGTGGTCACCAATGCGTTTAAAATTGACGAAGTACCTGAGGCGTGGCGCCTTGTATCGCTCCTGTCTAGAGCCTGTGTATCGGGAGAATGACTCATGCGCGCACAGTGACAGATGGTCTGAAGCGGGTTCGGTCGAGTATGCAGTTCTAATTTTCGCCTGCTAGAGGACAGTAGCGGACAGGACTGAACAGAAAGAACTATAATATAGTTAAGAAGTTTGAGCACCAGAGTCCAGTAGTGCACAGAGACATTCACGAAAAAGGTCAAGAGAATGTTTTTGTGAATTGTTCTGTTTATTTCTTGAAGGTTTTTTTTGTTTATTTATGTTTGTACAGTTTTGAATACGCTTTTAGTATGTGAATGATGCGTGAATGTGGTCTAAAGTAAATATGTAGCTCATTGCTCTACTGATGAACGGAGTACAAACTAGTGTGAGAAAGTTTTAAAACAGTGTGAATGCAGACGAGGGGAATTTTGTGTCATAAGAAGTTAAATAACTTTATGGTAAAAGGAAAGCTAATTCGAGTGCAAATGAAAATAGTTAATAACGTAAAGTATAAGCAAAATATCAGAATGTTAAATATTTATTTCTGGAAGAAGTACAGTTCGAAAGTGTGTTATTTATTGATTGGTTAGTCATGAAAAGCGCGGACTAACGCGGAGAATAATGTTTTTCAATTGGCCTTAAAGAAAACTGACCAATCAGAAGGGCGTATTCTTCGTGCGTCTTTTCTCTTGGATATATTGAATGCTTACGGCAGTCTAAGGAGTCGGAGCCCAGCCTTTCAATGGTATGGTCGCGTATAGTATGAGCTCCGAAGGAAGTTATAATTTGTCGGTTTTAGTTGTGCTACATGTTTCAAAATTTTAATTAAGTGAGGGCATGTTGTGTATGAGAAAAAACAGTGCCATATTGAGCAGATCGGTGACTAAAAACTAATTTGACACCAATAAACTTAGACTAATAGTATGACGAGCACTTTCATTTAATAACAATCCGTGCTTAGTAGCTGTTCAGATTTCGGGCAATACGTTATCATAAACTTGCTAACGTGAATGAAATGGTTTGTGCATGACCGTGTTAAGATTAGTACGGGCTTGGCAGTGAACGTGTACATCTCAAGGTTCAAAATATACCGAAGATTTGCCAGTATTTCCACCTTTCATTCAAAATTAAGACCTTCTCCCAATTCTTAGAATAGTATGTTGTATGCAACCTGGTGTGAGTTGCAGTACGGTAGGTTTCTGTACGGCTTTCCTAGCGGCGATCTGCTGCAACGAGGTCACAGGTAGGTGTAGGTAATGGAAGAAAGTAACCGCGCCGACGCATACCCCCGAACTTCATGAAGAATGCAGTAAATCCAATATCAAAACGGCTAATGCTGAAAGGTGTAAATGTTATACAGTCATCGATTTAATAAGTCATTCGTTCCAAATGATGACACAAATTATTTACAGAATTGGCAAAAACCTAGCTGAGGTACAATCGGTTTCAAGAATGTTCATGTATGTGTGAATTCCTAAGGGACCAAACTGCTGAGGTCATCGGTCCCTAGACTTACACCTTACTTAAACTAACTTATGCTAAGAACAACACACACACCCACGCCCGAGGGAGGACCCGAACCTCTGGCGGGAGGGGCCGCGCAATCAGTGACATGGCGTCTAAATCCGCGCAGCCATAATCAGTTTATATTTCGTAGAAATGTAGTATCACACAAGGCAATATTGACCCTGCGACATATTCTGGGAGGTAGGTTGACGAAAGTCAATGTACATTTGTAGCACTGACTTAGAAAAAGCTTTTGACAGTGCTGATACATTCTTTAAAATTCAAGGAGCAACAGGGCACCTAGAACTTGTAAAGAAATAAGATGCAGTTGTAAGAGTCGAAGAACAATAAAGGACATCAGTATATGAGAAGGCACTGAGTCAGAGTTGTACCCTACCTTAATGCTATATGCATTGAAGCACCAAAGAAACTGGTATAGGCATGCGTATTCAAATACAAAGATATGTAGAGAGAACACGTCGCTGCGGTCGGCAACGCCTATATACGACAACAGTTGTTAGATCGGTTACTGCTGCTACAATGGCAGGTTATCAAGATTTAAGCGAGTTTGAACATCGTGTTATAGACGGCGCACGAGCGATGGGACACAGCATCTCCGAGGTAGCGAAAAAGTGGGGATTTTCCCGCACGACCATTCACGAGTGTACCGTGAATATCAGGAATCCGGTAAAACATCAAATCTCCGACATCGCTGCAGCTGGGAAAAGATCCTGCAAGAACATGACCCACGACGACTGAAGAGAATCGTTCTCGTGACAAAAGTGCAATCCTTCTGCAAACAGTTGCAGATTTCAATGCTGGGCCATCAACAAGTGTCAGCGTGCGCACCATTCAACGAAACATCGTCAATATGGGCTTTCGGAGCAGAAGGCCCACTCGTGTACCATTGACGACGACACAACACAAAGCTTTACGTCTCGCCCCGGCCCGTCAACACCGACATTGGGCTGTTGATGACTGGAAACATGTTACCTGGTCGGACGAGTCGTTTCAAATTGTATCCAGCGGATGGACATGTAAGGTTATGGAGACAACTTCATGAATACAGGGACCCTGCTTGTTAGCAGGGGACTGTTCAAGCTGGTGGAGGCTGTGTAATGGTAGTGGGCGTGTGCAACTCGAGTGATATCGGACCCCTGATATGTCTAGATACGACTCTGACAGGTGGCACGTACGAAAGCATCCTGTCTGATCACCTGCATCCATTCATCTCCATTGCGCATTTCGACGGACTTGGGCAATTACAGCAGGACAGTGCGACACCCCACACGTCCAGAATTGCTACAGAGTGGCTCCAGGAACACTCTTCTGCGTTTAAACACTTCTGCTGGTCACCAAACTCCCCAGACATGAACATTATTCAGCATATCTGGGAAGCATTGCAACGTGGTGTTCGGAAGAGATCTCCACCCCCTCGTACTCTTACGGATTTATGGACAGCCCTGCAGTATTCATGGTGTCAGTTTCTTCCAGCACTACTTCAGACATTAGTCGTGTCCATGCCAGGTCGTGTTGCGGCACTTTTGCTTGTTCGCGGGGGCTCTACACGATATTAGGCAGGTGTATCAGTTTCTTTGGCTCTTCAGTGTAAAACCTGTACACTAAGCTGTGAAGGAAACCAAAAATAAATTTGGAAAGGAAATTAAACACTGAGTAGAAAAATAAGAAACTGCGAAGTTAGCCGCTAACATGATAATTCTATCAGAAACGGCAAAGGACCTCGAAGATCAATTGAACAGAATGGATAGGGTCTTGAAAACAGGCTATAAGATGAACATTAACTACAGTAAAACAAGGGTAATGAATAGCAGTCGACTGAAATCAGACGATGCTGACGGACTTAGGAAATGAGAAACTAAAAATGGCACATGGGATATGTCATTTGGACAACAAGATAACAAATGATAATCTAAATAGAGAGGATATAAAATGCACACTTTCAATGACAAAACAAGTGTATTTGAAAAAAAATAATTAATGAAGAAGAACTGAATTCAGTGTGAGAGATCGGATGGATACATTAGACAACTAATGAACAAGAACTGAATCCAATCTGAGGGAAAAGAAATTTAAGGCACATTGTGATTAACAACCTCTTTCTAAATGTAGCAGCAAAAACAGGATTAAATACATGTTGTCTATTTTGTTTTTCGGTCTCTCTTTTCCGCAGTTGCAGATATACACGTTGTATAGTTTAGTTACCGTCTTTTGCAGCTGTAATAGAAGTCTTATTAAGACCAGACGCTTTTCTTCTTATTCAAAAGCATCTTCAGTGATCAGGATTTTTGTTGTTTACTTCGTTCTTCTTCCACTTGTATGTATTGGGGTTTTGCACATAGCACTTTCACAGCACAAAATATATTCACATTTCTGTGTTGAGAAGTACCAGTGACCTCTTGCCACACGAAATGGCGAGAGACAGTGATACTTCTCAACACAGAAACGTAAATTATTTTGTGCTGTGAAACTACTGTGTGCAAAACCCAACACATACAGGTGGAAGAAGAAGAAGAAGGTCTTAATAAAACTTTCATTACAGTTGTAAAAGACGGTAATTAACCTATACAATTTGTACAGGATTAAACGGCTCAGTTGAAGAAACATGAGAATAAATTAAAAATGTCATTTCACAAAACTTTAAGCAACTAGAAGTAGCATCAACATCCTTCACTGAAATTAACAGAATTATAAAAATTCTAAAAAACAAAAGCTTAAGTGGTGTTGATGGAATTTGAAACAAATTCCAAAACGTTGTTCCGACTTCATAAGTAATGTCCTTAGTGATATATGCAATGCATCACTGGCACAGCAATTTTTCTGGACAGATAATGTGTGGTAATACGTCACTGATAAACGTCTTCATAGGAAATGTGAGAAGACAGACTTCAATTCATAGTTCAATTTCATTACTGACATCTTTTTCGAAAATATTCGAAAAAATAATGTGCTTAGGAGTAGTCTTACACTTAAGAGGAAACAATTTACTTAGCATACCATATAACCGTTTGGATTCCAGAGGAGATGTTCAGCTGAGAATGCTATTTACACAGTCACTCACCAAATAGTACAAACCTTAAATAATGAAATATCACCATTTGATATTTTTTGCGATCTTTCCAAAACGTCTGGTTGTGCCCCTCATGTTACCCGCTTAGAGAAACTCAAGTTTCATGGAACTGAACGGCTTTGTGCACAATTGGTTTGAATCATACTTAACGTATAAGACTGCAAAAGGTTGTGCGGAATAATTCAAACAGTACCGGAAGGGAGGAAAATTTAAGTGACTGGGGAGAAATCGCAAAGGGAGTCCCACGGAATTCAATTCTGGGTCCACTACTTTTCCTTGTGTATGTGAATGACCTTCCACTTCACATTCGACAAGCAGCATTGGACTCTTTGCAAACGATACTAGTGTTACACTAAATCCCATCAAAGAGAAAGCAACAAAAGAGATGGTAAATGATATTTTCGGAAGAATTATAAAGTGGTTATCAGAAAATGGACTCCCCCTAAATTTAAAAAAAAAAAACATACTGTTTCAATTCTGGGCAACGAGTCATACCAACGACTGAAGTGGCACATGAGAAGGAATCAGTAAATAGGGTAGAATATTCCAGATATTTGTGTATACATATTGGTGGAAGCTTAAAATCTAGGAAGAATATTACTGAGCTTCTCCAACAATTAAGTTCAGCTACTTTTGCACTTCATATAATTTCTAATCTTAGAAATAAGCAAATCAACCTACTGACATATTCTGCATGTTTCCACTCACTAATTTCTTACAGAATAATTTTCTGCGGTAACTCATCACTTAAAAAGAAAGTATTGATTGCCCAAAAACGAGTAGAAAGAATAATCCACTCAATAATTTCTTACGAAATAATTTTCTGCTCTGTCGCATCATAATGTGTGTTCACCCAGGGACGTCGTGTACACACCTCTTCAAGGAGCTGTGCATTTTAACTGTACTATCACAATTCACATATTTCCTAGTGAAATTCGTTCTACAAATAATCCATTACAATTTGAGAAGAAGAACAACACTAGAGGGAAAAATTACCTTATTACTCATTAATAAAGCTGTTCGTGGCTCACAAAGGAGTTCAGTATGCAACAACAATTTTTTTCCATTTGCTCAACAACAGAAAACATCTGCAGGTAGCCAAGCAAGTTTTAAATTTACCTTAAAATCATTTCTCCTGAACAACTAACTCCTCCTATTCCGCTGTCAAATTTTTGTTTAAAAACTGGTAGCCAGTAAGAAAAACGGGAACAGAAAACAAGAAAAAGGTAAATGTGTTTTTACATACAGTTGCATACGTAGGACTAAAAAAATGTGTTTATTAATGTTAACACTAATCATGTATACATACCATGTAAACTGACTCCTTCCGTATCATTTCGATGAAAGGGTGGTTCAGATGATCTATGGAACATGTAACTAACTAAATAACTAAAGCAAGAATCATCAGCTCGTGGTCTTGTGGTTAATATTCCTGACTCTCGATCACAGGGCTTTGGGTTTGATTCCCGGCCGGATCAGCAATTTTCTCCGCTCGGAACTGGATGTGTGTATTGTTCTCATCATCATTTCATCACTGCTGCACAAGTCGATTAAGTGGCGTCAAATAATCAGACTTGCATCAGGTGGCTAAGCTCCCCTGAAGGTGACTCGAAGCCATATGTGCCATTTGCAAATTTCACTAAACGAACAGATTGGTTGATATAACACAGTCTGAAGCATCAGGAAATAGTTAATTTGGTAATGAAGGGAGGCAGGAGGAAGTATAGAGGAACACCGTGGCTTCATCACAGTAAGCAGATTCAAATCGTTGTAGGTCGCAGTAATTATGCAGAGATGAATGGACTTGCACAATATAGACTAGAATGCAGAGCTGCATCAACCCAGACTTCAGACTGAAGACCACAGCAACGACGACGAATAATTCTCACCTTGTACCTTCACAAGATGCAAATAGTCCTTTTTTCAGATGATACAATAGGAGCAAAAACAAGTGCCCGTCATCTTACATCAACTTAAGATAATGAAATATTTGAAAATATGTAGCCAAATGGTTTGTCATTGAATTTTGACAAGAATCAGTAGTTACAGTTCAGTACTTTTCATCGAACACCATAACTTAAAATTACACTTCATGTAAACAATGAAACTGAGAAAATATATAGTGTACAATTTTAGAAACTGTAGATAGATCATAACCGAAAGAGGAAAACTGATAGCATAGATTTAATAAGGTCTTTATTCCATATATGTAAATAAAAGATACGTTTTTTAAAATACGAGGGTTTGAACTTCAATAGTGGCAACTATTTATTTACAGCTCATACAAAATAGATACGTGTTTCAAAGTTTTACTGACCAAAGTAGTCGCAAGCATCGTGTGTAACCCGTTGGCAGCGATGTGGAAGTCGTAGGATACTCTTAGCAGTGCCAGTTGCGTTGACAGTTCGAGCAGCGCGGTCTATTGCCTGACGAATTTGTAACAGTTCTGAAACGAATGCCGTGAAGTGTTTCCTTCAGTTTAGAAATCGAGTTGAACTTACGAGCGCTTAAGTCAGGGGAGTGCAGTAGGTGGTATAGCACTTAGCAACCCCATCAGTCAAACAAATCAGTAAAAGCTTGCACTGTACGTGCTTGAGCATTGTCCTGCACAATGATGGTCAG
Organism: Schistocerca piceifrons; assembly: GCF_021461385.2. Classification (NCBI taxonomy): domain Eukaryota; kingdom Metazoa; phylum Arthropoda; class Insecta; order Orthoptera; family Acrididae; genus Schistocerca; species Schistocerca piceifrons. The sequence continues at coordinate 337,818,626 of NC_060140.1, read as the reverse complement.
TTCCTGCAGAAAGTGTCATCATCACTTCGGTCTCCATGCTGTTCATTTTTGGAATACAGATCTGAAAGTCCACGGTATTGGTGATAAGTTGAGAATACCGTCCCGAAACACATGTGCTGCAAAACGCCACTGTTTCCTGCGCATGTAGCCCGACATCAATATGGTATATGATCACCATGCACACGTGCACAGGCCGCACAACAGGTTGGCATACTCTGGATCAGGTGGTCGAGCAGCTGCTGGGGTATAGTCTCCCATTCTTGCACCAGTGCCTGTCGGAGCTCGTGAAGTGTCGTAGGGGTTTGAAGACGTGCAACGATACGTTGACCGAGAGCATCCCAGACGTACTCGATGGGGTTTAGGTCAGGAGAACAGGCAGGCCACTCAATTTGCCTGATATCTTCTGTTTCAAGGTACTCCTCCACGATGACAGCTTGGTGGGGCCGTACGTTATCATCCATCAGGAGGAAGATGGGGCCCACTGCACCCCTGGTGCAAAATGACGTCAGTTCCTGTTACAGTTCCTCTGTCAAAGACATGCAGGGGTGTACGTGCACCAATCATAATCCCACCCCACACCATCAAACCACGACCTCCATACAGGCCCCTTTCAAGGACATTTAAGGATTGGTATCTGGTTCCTGGTTCACACCGGATGAAAACCCGGCGAGAATCACTGTTCAGACTATACCTGGCCTCGTCTGTGAACATAAACTTAGACCACTGTTCCAATGACCATGTACTGTGTTCTGGACACCAGGCTTTCTGGGCTCTCCTGTGACCAGGGGTCAGTGGAATGCAGCTTGTAGGTCTCCGGGCGAATAAACCATGTCTGTTCAGTCGACTATAGACTGTGTGTCTGGAGACAACTGTTCCAGTGGCTGCGGTAAGGTCCCGAGCAAGGCTACCTGCAGTACTCTGTGGCCATCTGCGGGCACTGATGGTGAGATATCGGTCTTCTTGCGGTGTTGTACACTGTGGACGTCCCGTGCTGTAGCGCCTGGACACGTTTCCTGTCTGCTGGAAATCATTGCCATAATCTTGAGATCACACTTTGTGGCACACAGAGGGCCCGTGCTACGGCCTGCTGTGTTTGACCAGCCTCCAGTCGCCCTAGTACTCTACCCCTCATAACGTCATCAACATTTGTTCTTTGAGCCATTTTCAACACACAATCACCATTAACACGTCTGAAAACGTCTGCACACTTACTCGGTGAACCGACTCAGACAAGCACCAACACACTCTGCTTATGTGGACTGCTGCCAGCGCTACCGTGCGACGACTGCAGGTCAAATGCACCGCATGGTCATACCCTTTAACGAAATTGCTGTGCAAATTTCGTTAAAGAATTTTATTTGCTTTTAAGTTAATTTTCTTTACCTTACTTTCTTTGCGTGCGAACTTTGTTGTAGAACCTCTCTCTTATTTACGTGTGGTAATAAAAAATTTTCACTTTCAAAAGAATTACGTACATTTAAAAATTACGTGAACTCATATTAACTGATTAAGAATATTTGGTTGAAAATTAAATTTTTCACATCATTCGGCCTTGGCACACATTTTCTAAATGCAGTGGATTTTTTGTTAAATATTTTTACTGAATTCTTTCCCGGCGTTAGCTTTTGAACACAAGATTATCACTATTAGCAGAAAATGGTTAATTATTACCAAGCCGACATTTAATTATCACTGATCAAACCTACTTCGCTATACATTAAAGTTATTTGAAAGAACCAAAATTGTTAAATTTCAATGTTAACTATCCGTCTAAGAATGCACAAATGTGTAACTATTTTTTTAAAATCTCAGTCAGTCTCTGGATCGCTGTAAAAGAAGAACATTCTCTTAGTTCACTGTTAATGTTTATCTATCTGTTCCCGATTTACGGGTTTGGTTGATTTTTCCTTTAGTGGCGGCTAAATCTAGATACAGACAAATGAAGTCTACCCATTCACCACATTCATCGACACAGCTTCCTACCGCTTTCAGCTCTAAACGAGGAAGACCAAAGAATACATAGTGCATTGTGCTTTTATAGTATTGCTGACTATTAACATTTCTTTGTAATTTCACGACATTATTTCCCTCTGGCTGAATTTCACATCTCTGTTATCTCAGATATTGACACATTTCGCAATTACATATTTAATATAGAAATATTACCATCCTAAATACGGAGAGAATATTACTACAAAAAATATTACAATAATAACAAATGTCTTTTACACAAAATTCAATAATATTTTTTGTTAAATAATTACATTATATACAAATTGCTCAGAGTGGCGTATATGGTACAAATAAATTTCAGTTTGTTAATGTGTGAGTTTGCCAGGGAACGTTACAACCCCGAGGTGATTTAAACCAGCAAACCGCCCACCAGAGCGTTGTTTCACCGTGTATCAGCATTATCCTTAATTTATGAGCATGAGCGTAGTACACACTTAATGTTAGTGTTATATAAGTATCATTTGAACTGTAATATTATAGTATTTAATAAATATAACTGATTCTGTTTTATTGCCTTAGGGAGAAACTTCAAATGCATTAGGCTTCATCAGGTATTCTGGGTTCTTCCTAAGTAGATATTTAAATAGCGCAAGGGCCTGAGGGGCATTTATTGATTATACAACGATACACAATACTCGCAGCTGTTTGGAGGTCCACCTGGCCCATACAGACAAGGTTCCTGGAGTGGCAACACAACAAAGAACAATGAATCTATTTATTTTAACTGAAAGAAACGGCGGCTAATTTTATTGTGTTCTTTCTATATTCATAAACCGTTAGAGGAGCTTGTACGGCCAAAAAAAATTTTAAAAATAAAAGAAGAAGAAGAAGAAGAAGAAACGATACACTTCCGTTGGAGACCGCGAAAGAAGTAACCCAAGTAAGCAAACTGTTAAACGCCGCACCACCGAGATCTCTTTATGCTATAAGCAGCGCCGGTTTAGGTTAGCGCGGGGTTCGTAGCACTGAAGACCTGCGAGATCCCAAGGCAGCAAAACGTTCTTTCTTTTAAGAGTACTATTTTATTTCAATGTAATATTTGATGGTTTTATTTAACTAAAGTACTAACGAACACTATGTACTTTTATTTTTAATCATATACGACTAAAAATTTAAAAAAAAAACATTTATCAAGACAATAAAACTGTCCATCACAGTTGAGTTTTATTAACTCAATTCACATAGCAAGGAAAAAGAAATGTTGACACAATAAACAGTAAAACGTCCCTACAAGAAAATTGTTAACCTAATGAGGTGGGCCTGCCGCTGTGGCCGAGCGGTTCTAGGCGCTTCAGTCTGGAACCGCGCGACCGCTACGGTCGCAGGTTCGAATCCTTCCTCGGGCATGGATGTTTGTGATGTCCTTAGGTTAGTTATGTTTAAGTAGTTCTAAGTTCTAGGGGACTGATGACCTCAGATGTTAAGTCCCATAGTGCTCAGAGCCATTTGAACCATTTTTTTAATGAGGTGGCCATACAGTCAAGTGTCGAGGCTCTCGGATTCGACGCCACGTCGATCCGAGACCATTCCGCTAGTCAACCACAATGTTGTTTCAATGCAGTTACTCGCACTTATTTGGGCAATGGAAGAATACGAAAAAGCACGTCTACATTAGAACACTGATACGCAGATGGATTTGAACATTAGTAGATCCACCTGCGCATTCACCCGTTTAGCAGGGACGGGGAAAAGCGACCGGTTAAACCGATACGGGCATATTTGTTCTGAATAACCGGAATTTTTCGGTACTTGTTTGGTAACGGTTACAGCGTCCACCTGGTCGCAAGTTTGTTGTGCCTCCTCCCGTTTGTAATTGTTTACAGCAAATGGAATATTGTACTTCAATATTGCCGCACTTCGTTAAATACTTTCAAACTAGGGATGGTGCCATTATGCAATACTGACGTTTTTGATGATTTTTGAGTTGTGGGGCTCTCAACTGCGCTGTCATCAGCGCCCGTACAGAGTCCCAATTTTTACACAGTCCAATTTGTATATAATCCAATCTAACCACTGTCACGAGTGGTGGTGATGGTGGTGATGATGATGATGTTCATGATGACAACACAAACACCCAGTCCCCGGGCAGGAAAAATCCCCAGCTCAGCCGGGAATAGAACCCGGGATCGCGTGATCCAGAGGCAGCAACGCTAGCCACTAGACCGCGAGCTGCAGACATTATATCGACGTGCTATATACTTGAAATAACAACTGAACGCTTACTTCTGTTGTTGCTTCAGGCTGAAAAACTTATACCACTCAAAAGCGACGATGCAGGAAAGTCATCAACTTGTGACCTTTCGCTCTCGTCGTGGCCACGCCCATTCCCTTCATCTTCACCGTCTTTACTGGAGACAGTGAGACCGATTTCTGCTACACCCTCATCCTCATATCGATCAAAATCTCTTATTTTTCCTATCTTCACTTGAATTTTTCAATCTTTGTTCAAAGTCTACGTTTATTGCTGGAAATACGAGCAATAAAAAACAACAGCAAGGCGCTTATTAGAGAAACCGTTTATTTTTGGTGTTTTTGACAGTCTAGTTAAACCGCAGACGAGAAAAACAGTATAACCTAAAACCGATAGTTTCAGGTATAACCAGCGAGTTCTCGATGTCTTCAGTACGTGGGAAGTGAAAGGTAACCACTGTTACCATTAGGCCTATTCGAATTACCAGCAAGCAGAACTTATATGTTGCCCGCCCATGCAAGCGCTAATTTGTACAGACTGTCTTGAAACTGATTATAAATTATTACTACCTACGTTAAACAGTAAAATTCCTCATAAACTTTTAAAATTTAGTCCTCTGGATAGAACACATAGTGACGCAGGCTGTGGAAGTTTGATCAACGCTTGTTTAGTGATGAAAATTGGAAACCTAACACTGCAACATTGGCGTATCTGAATGTGTTAAACTTTGAATCAAGGATGAAAATTTTGCAGAAATCGGTAGAAACATGACAGAGTACACTAAATTTTCGCTGATCAGGCCTCTCAGTAACCCGGCCAACATCCAGCCTCTAGTCGCTCAATCAGAAGCGACGCATACAGCAATGAATTTTGGTGTCCTACAATGTTGCTAATTACAATGTTAAACAATGCTATACATTCTTCACAGTTCAGTATCATGGCCTCTGAAAGGAGACACGTTATGCTAGACCTCAAGCAGAAACTCGTAATTAGAAATAAGCTGAATTGAGTTTCTTCGCAGAAAGCTATCGCTGCTGAGTAAAATGTTGGACGAGCAACTATTTATGACCAAACTTTAACAGACGAAGATATAATCAAAAGCGTACAAGAAAATTATGATAAAAGTGATGAAGAAGAGGACATAGGAGGAAAGAACATGAGATATCACACACAGCTGGAGCTGAAGCTGCAGAGATCTTCTTGGAGTACAATACACAACAGTCAGAAACGTACAGTAATGCTTGTAAAGCCGTTGTGTGATAAAGCATACTTCCGTCACGCATCATCATGGGGCCAGCTAAGAATTTAGGACATACTTCATAGTTACATACTACCGTATATGTACACACTCATGGACCAAATTTTCTGTGAAAATGAATGTATCTTTGGATTTATTAAAGTATAATCCCTATGTGCACTAAATTTAAGACAGCCTCTCAATAATGCGGCACTTTACCTTATCCAAATGTGCAAGGAACGACCGCATTAGCAAGACTCGATTCTACTGCAGAGGCGCAGTGTGGCTGAACTTCAAATTAGTGAAAAAAGCGTAAACGTAAACAATTATTAACCTTAACTAAAACTAATAATTTTCGGACTTTGGGAACAATGTGACCGACCTACTGTTAAATTCATATAGTTTCGCGGTGAATGACGAAAGAGTTTTGAGATTTCACGACGAACTGCTCGGGTACACTTGCTACTATCAACATCAATTAAGTGTTCTTTTTTCACACTTAAATTGATAAGTCAGTCTGTCTGGTGGGGTATGACACGAGTTTGATTTAAAATGATTTTTTAAGCATGTACGGGGCAGCTGCCTTCCGTTTCCCCTCGTTGGGTTGGCTCTGAGCACTATGGGACTCAACTGCTGAGGTCATTAGTCCCCTAGAACTTAGAACTAGTTAAACCTAACTAACCTAAGGACATCACAAACATCCATTCCCGAGGCAGGATTCGATCCTGCGACCGTAGCGGTCTTGCGGTTCCAGACTGCAGCGCATTTAACCGCACGGCCACTTCGGCCTGCCTCGTTAGGTACATCCTTATACGTGGGTGTATCAATAAACGATTTTCGGGCGAATTTTGTTAACAGCGTAAAGCAAACAGTCTCAGTGTGGAACACGACGTATGACTAAAAGTCTTGTGCGTGTGGGAGGGGGGGGGGGGGGGTAGAGGGGGGGAGGCAGTGCCCCTGACAGTGTGGGGCACGTAGCGTTAGTCCAGTCAAAGTAGGGGGAAAGTTCGTATAATCACAAATTTTCTACGGTGATAGGCAGGAGTGCCAGAATCGACGGTGTCCGGACATTTGCCACACCGGACATTTGCCACGGTTTTACCTGCTCCGAAGGGTTCGGTCCCTTGTCTCCCCTCCCCCTCCCCCTCCTCTTCCTGTTCACCCGCCCGCCCAGTTTGCTTTCGAAGTTCCTAACGTGACCATCAGTATGGAAGTTATTACAACGAACAAGGGCAGGCCTCCTGCTCATTAGAAAGGTTACGCGTATCTTAAACAGAGGGAATCTAAAGAAGGTGTTGTTACATGGATGTGCTTACGCCGAAAAGCGGATCATTGCAAGGGAAAGCTGCTTTCGAGGAACGGAGAAGTGTTGAGCGTATTAGAACATCTCTGTGGACCACCTGACGATGCAGCTCTGAAAGTGGAAAGAGCGAAGAGAAGGTCTCGAGAAGAAACTACACAGTTATCGGAGATATACGCGGATGAAATGGGAAATCTACATAATACAGTTTATGACTTTGTTACAGTGATGCCTAATTCAGAATCTATGAAGAGAACCATGCGTCGTCGATGGAGTCAAGAGTGGGGGAACCAACAAGAGCCTAAGAACTCTTATGAAATTGATCTTCATGAAGATCTATTAAAAATGGGAGATGGCAGTAGTTTTCTTCTGGAAGACGATAGATTAGAGGTGAGAATAATGATTTTTAGTGAAAGCAAAGGAAAAGAAAGTTTAAAAACATGTTCCCATTTTTTTTATGGATGGAACATTTAAGAGATGCAGCAAGCAGTTTGCACAGATCTACACCATACACGTAGACTTAGGAGGCTCGATTAAAGAAACAAACATTCTTCCTACTGTATTTGCACTGCTCCCTAATAAGAAGAAAGACACATATGTTCGTCTGTTTCGTCTGATAAAACAGGCAGTCTCTGAGTGGCGTCCTAAACAAGTAAAGATGGACTTTGAAGCAGCTGCGATATCGGCCATTCGTCAAGTTTTTCCCACAACTGAAATAAATGGATTCTGTTTCCATATGAAGAAGAGTTTATGGAGAAGAACTCGAGTTCTCGGTCTAACTGAGGAGTATCGCTAGAACGAGGATTTAAGACTTCACGTCAGCATGTGTGCAGCGCTGGCAGTTGTAAAACTGGAGGACGTAAGCAATGGATGGATTGAGATTCATGCAGAAGCTCCTGATAACGGAAGGTTCTCTCAATTTTTTGACTACTTTGTGGATAACTGGCTAGAGAATGAGGATATCGCAATAGAAATGTGGGACTGTTACGGAAAAAGGTACCGAACGACGAATGCTGTTGAAGGGCGGCACAACAAAATAAATAGTATTATTGGAAACCCTCACCCTAAAATCAACTATTTGGTGGAGTGCTTGAAAAAGGAAGCACAGCTCACAAACTGCATGTACATGAAATTGGAAATGAATCTTGAAGGTAAGAAGAGGAAGAAGTAGTACTTGAAGCTGGACGACAGGATAGAGAGAATCATAAAGAATTATGAAGAGACTGGCAACATTAGGCCTTGCTTGAAAGCCACTGCCCATATTCAGAAACTCGACTAAAATACGTTAAAAATAATGTATTAAAAACTATGAAGACCACCGAGTCCTCGCAGGTTACTGACATAAAATTACTAAAACATTGAAGCAGCATTATCGGAGCTAATATTAAGTTGTAATTGTAAATAGAGTGTACATTAGTTCAGCGTGTTTAGGCTGATCTTACACCCGCCAGAATGGTAGATGGTCATTTATCATTTTCACGGTCCAAAGCCTGTGCAAAGTGTGATGCGAATCAGCCTTTAATGTAAAAATTAAAAAGTGTTTCAAGCCTCACAAAAGTATACCTATTGTTGTCACGTTATAACTTTTTTCTGCCTTCCAATATTATGGCCATACTATTAAATAATTGTGAGTGCTAAAATAATTTTATGAAGCTTCAGAATCGCAACTATCACCTAAAATATCATGGTTTGTTAAGCTGATAGTATACGCTTTCGTAAAAGAAAATGGGAACTGAACCTTTGAATTGCACCTAAAATTGACACCCCAAAACTGATCTGATGTAGACATTTTAGCACCTCAAATATTTTTTATTTAAGTTTAGCTGCAAACATTTCTAGTAGATTCACATCTACTTAAGTACATTTAGATATAATCCTTTAAAAATTAAAATTTCTTACTAAATTGTTGATTATCTTTAAACAGGTCAATAAAAGCAAGGAGCTTACTACTGAAAATTAATTGTTACTAAAGAACATAAGAAACAAATGTATTAGACCTACTTTTCTTATACATTAGAGACTTTTTGAAAAGATGTTTGATCATTTCCTCTGTCACTGACAGTGTAATTTCAGTTGCTTTGCAACACCAGGGATATCTACTTCTAAATTATGTTTGCAGCTGTTCTCATTTCGAATTCTGGAATATTTACTTCGTCTTCTTTGGTGGAGGAATTTCGGAAAATGCATTTACTAACTCCACTTTAGTGGCACTGTCATCAGTAACATTACCGTCGCTGTCGCGCAGTAAAGGTACTCATTGAGCCTTTCCACTGGTTTACTTAACATGGGACCAGTATCTCTTTGGATTTTCCGCCACATTTCTAGAGCGAGTTTCGTTGTGGAAACTATTAAATGCATCTCGCATTGAAATCCGCACCGAACTTCGAGCCTCAGTAAAACTTCACCGATCTTGGAGATTTTGCGTTCGTCTAAATTATACGTGCCTTTTGCGGTGCTCCTGCAACAGCTTTCTGTCGTGTTTTGTGTACCATGGGGGATCAGTTCCGTCTCTTATTAATTTATTTGGTATGAATATCTCGAGTGCTGTTGATACTATTTCTTTGAACTTAAGCCACATATAGTCTCCATTTACATAGTTTGGAAGGATTGGAGACTATCTCTTAGAAAGACGTCACCTGAATTTTTAGCTGCTTTTATAAATAGATATATTTCGCGTTTAGTTTTGGTGAATTTCTTTGTTACGGAAGTGAGCCTCTCTACGACTGCGTGTTCACTGATCCCTGTATCCGTCGTGATGCTCAGGATTATTTGTGGCTAAGAGGTCAAGTGTGTTTTCGTAACCATTTACAATTTGAATGGCCTCATCAACTAATTGTTAAAAATAATTTTTAAAAAAGCATTTAGAACAATTACGAAAGTTGTTTTCTATTTACAATAGGGAATGAAAATGTATTTTTGGCAACATGGGGAAGGTAGATTGAAGTAACTGCCAACTATAATTGTATGAGTAGGGTACCTATTTGTGATGAGACTCAAGTTTTCTTTTCTTTGAACAGTTCAGCAACTGTTTCACCTAGACAGGGGGGTCGGTAAAAGGAGACAGTTATTGTTTATTCCTGTTGTCGAGTATAACCTCTGCCCATACTAAGTCACAGGAACTATCTACTTCAAAGTCGATAGTGAGCTCACATTATTTTTCCTTAAGTTGTCCTTCTTGTTTCTGTTGTAGCGCAGATAATTACAATTACGGCTTTTCCCTCCAGAACCTAAGATGCTTTCTCTGTGACCCTGTAAATACCAGAGCTAAACAATGTAGAACAACAACGTACGTTACAAGCGTAGCATTCTGTATTACTTCATTTCCTTATTTCTAACATTTTAAAATTGTAAGTCTACTTTAGATGACATGTCAATCATAGATGTTCTTATCTCTATTTAGTGAACGTGTTTTCAGTTGTTTTGAACATTGTCCCACTACACTTTATTAACTCATTTTTTTAAAGAGTAAATTAATATGGAGTATATCGTTCTTCTTTTCAAACATTCACAAACTCATTTATTCTTTCCCTAGTGTCTTTTGGGTATGCAGTTGTAGTAATTAAAGTAGGCACAAATGCAATGATAAAAAAGAAATGATTAGCGTACATTTGCATTCTCGTTTCATCGTTCCTTTCTTGTTGCTCCCATGCCGATGGACTGTTTCTATCGCAATCAGTAAGCGTGAAAGGAAGCTACCGTACAGACAGAAGAATCTGTATTTATACTTGGCAGAACTAATTACATGCTGACATAATCGTCGGTATTGCTTTCGTTTCCCAAAAGTTATAAATATTTCGATTTCGGAAAAGAAGCTCTGTATTTGCCCAAGACGTCGAAGAAGAAGGTCCCTTACGTACTGGTTGTATCGAGTAAGATGTGGAGATGGCGGTTTGAAAGCGGACAGAGGTAATGCGGGGAAGGGCGTCCCTTACCTGAGGGATCGCTACTCAAGCTACCTGGCGAAGGGGTTAGTGTGGCAAATGTCCGGCGTGGCAAATGTCCGATGTGGCAAATGTCCGGCATTCGAATCGACATACTAAAAATTCAGGGAAGGCAGGTGGACGGATGGTACACCTCAGGTGTTACATGCTTCACCCACGGTCCCTGCTGTCGAGTCATCTTCGCGGGTACCGGGCGCGGTTGGGCCACCCTCTCCCCAAGGGGAGTGGCGGGTTCAGCGGCGTTCGCGGCGCACGAGGCGGAGGGTCAATGTGGAGGCTGGCCGTGTGGCATCGCGCACTCTGCCAGTGAGTGGACATGTGGCCGCTCCTTCAGTAAGGTCCGAGCAGGCACACGGGGGGAGGGGGTTTTTAGTGATTGGGAGCCCCAACGTTAGGCGGGTGATGGAACCCCTTAGGGAAATAGCGGAAAGGTCGGGGAAGAAGGCCAGTGTTCACTCTGTCTGCTTGCCGGGGGGTCTCATCCGAAATGTGGAGGGGGCCCTGCCGGCGGCGATAAAGAGCACTGGGTGCACCCGACTGCAAATTGTTGCTCATGTCGGCACCAATGACTCCTACCATCTGAGCTCAGAGGTCATCCTCAGTTCATACAAGCGGCTGGCGGAGTTGGTGAAGGCGGAAAGCCTCGCTCGCGGGGTGGAATCTGAGCCAACTATTTGTAGTATCGTTCCCAGAACCGATCGCGGTCCTCTGGTTTGGAGTCGAGTGGAAGGCTTAAACCAGAGGCTCAGACGATTCTGCGGAGATCTGGGGTGCAAATTTCTCGACCTCCGCTATTGGGTGGAGAAATGTAGGGTACCCCTGAGTAGGTCAGGCATGCACTACACGCAGGAAGCGGCTACAAGGGTAGCGGAGTACGTGTGGAGTGCACATGTGGGTTTTTTAGGTTAGAGAATTCCCTCCCTAGGCCCGACAAAACGCCTCCTGAGACGGGACAAGGTAGTAGCAGGCAAAACGCAACAGGGAATAACAATATTAATGTGGTAATAGTAAACTGCAGGAGCGTCTATAGAAAGGTCCCAGTACTGCTCTCATTAATAAACGGTCACAATGCCCACATAGTACTAGGGACAGAAAGTTGGCTGAAACCAGATGTAAACAGTAATGAAATTCTAAACTCAGATTGCAATGTATACCGCAGACACAGGCTGCACAGTGAAGGGGGGGCGTGTTTATAGCGATAAAAAGTGCAATAGTATCGAAGGAAATTGTCGGAGATCCGAAATGTGAAATAATTTGGGTGAAGGTCACGGTTAAAGCAGGTTCAAACATGGTAATTGGATGTCTCTATAGGCCCCCTGGCTCAGAAGCTGTTGTGGCAGAGCACCTGAAGGAAAATTTGGAAAATATTTCGAGTAGATTTCCCGACCATGTTATAATCTGGGTGGAGATTTTAATTTGCCGGATATAGACAGGGAGATTCAAACGTTTATAACGTGTGGCAGGGACAAAGAATTCAGTGAAATTTGTTTAAGTGCATTATCTGAAAACTACCCTCAGCAGTTAAACAGAGAACCAACTCGTGGCGATAACATATTAGACCTTCTGGTGACAAACAGACTCGAAGTATTTGAAACAGTTAACGAAGAACAGGGAATCAGCGATCATAAAGCGGTTACTGCATCGATGATTTCAGCCGTAAATAGAAATATTTAAAAAGGTAGGAAGATTTTTCTGTTTAGCAAAAGTGACAAAAAGCGGATTTCAGAGTACTTGACGGCTCAACACAAAAGTTTTTATCTCAAGTGCAGATAGTGTTGAGGATCAGTGGACAAAGTTCAAAACCATCGTACCATATGCATTAGATGAGTATGTGGCAAGCAAGATCGTAAGAGATGGAAAAGAGCCACCGTGGTACAACAACCGAGTTAGAAAAATGCTGCGGAATCAAAGGGAACTTCACAGCAAACATAAACATAGCCAAAGCCTTGCAGACAAACAAAAATTACGCGAAGCGAAATGTACTGTGAGGAGGGCAATGCGAGAAGCGTTCAATGAATTCGAAAGTAAAGTTCTATGTACTGACTTGGCAGAAAATCCTAAGAAATTTTGACTTATGTCAAAGCGGTAGGTGGATCAAAACAAAATGTCCAGACACACTGTGAGCAAAATGGTACTGAAACAAGAGGATGACAGACTAAAGGCCGAAATACTAAATTTCTTTTTCCAAAGCTGTTTCACAGAGGAAGACTGCACTATAGTTCCTTCTCTATACTGTCGCACAGATGACAGAATGGTAGATACCGAAATAGACGACAGATGCATAGAAAAACAATTAAGACCGCTCAAAAGAGGAAAGGCCATTGGACCTGATGGGATACCAGTTCGATTTTACACAGAGTACGCGAAGGTGTACCGTAGGTCTCTAGAAGAGCGTAGCGTTCCAAATGATTGGAAAAGAGCACAGGTCATCCCCGTTTTCAAGAAGGGACGTCGAACAGATGTGCAGAACTGTAGACCTATATCTCTAACGTCGATCAGTTGTAGAATTTTGGAACACATATTATGTTCGAGTATAATGACTTTTCTGGAGACTAGAAATCTACTCTGTAGGAATCAGCATGGGTTCCGAAAAAGACGGTCGTGTGAAACCCAGCTCACGCTATTCGTCCACAAGAGACAGAGGGCCATAGACGCGGGTTCCCAGGTAGATGCCGTGTTTCTTGACTTCCTCAAGACGTTCAATACAGTTCCCCACAGTCGTTTAATGAACAAAGTAAGAGCATATAGACTATCAGACCAATTATGTGATTGGATTGAAGAGTTTCTAGACAACAGATCGCAGCATGTCATTCTCAATGGAGAGAAATCTTCCGAAGTAAGAGTGATTTCAGGTGTGCCGCAGGGGGAGTGTCGTAGGACCGTTGCTATTAACAATATACATAAATGACCTGGTGGATAACATCGGAAGTTCACTGAGGCTTTTTGCGGACGATGCTGTAGTATATCCAGAGGTTGTAACAATGGAAAATTGTACTGAAATGCAGGAGGATCTGCAACGAATTGACGCATGATGCCGGGGATGGCAATTGAATGTAATGTGCTGCGAATACGTAGAAAAAAAAGATCCTTTATCATTTAGCTACAATATAGCAGGTCAGCAACTGGAAGCAGTTAATTCCATAAATTATCTGGAAGTAGGCATCAGGAGTGATTTAAAATGGAATGATCATATAAAGTTGATCGTCGGTAAAGCAGATGCCAGACTGAGATTCATTGGAAGAATCCTAAGGAAATGCAATCCGGAAACGAAGGAAGTAGGTTACAGTACATTTGTTCGCCCACTGCTTGAATATTGCTCACCAGTGTGGGATCCGTACCAGATAGGGTTGATGGAAGAGATAGAGAAGATCCAACGGAGAGCAGCGCGCTTCGTTACAGGATCATTTAGTAATCGCGAAAGCGTTACGGAGATTATAAACTCCAGTGGAAGACACTGCAGGAGTGACGCTCAGTAGCTCGGTACGGGCTCTTGAAGTTTCGAGAACATATCTTTACCGAGGAGTCAAGCGGTATATTGCTCCCTCGTACGTATATCTCGCGAAGAGACCATGAGGATAAAATCAGAGAGATTAGAGCCCACACAGAGGCATACCGACAATCTTTCTTTCCACGAACAATACGAGACTGGAATAGAAGGGAGAACCGATAGAGGAATTCAAAGCCGCAACACACCGTCAGGTGGCTTGCCGAGTATGGATGTAGATGTAAGATGTCTGACCTCCTTCATAGATGTGCAAGCTGAAAAACACCCCTCCCCCTCCCCCCCCCCCTCTCTCTCTCTCTCTCTCTCTCTCTCTCTCTCTCTTTCTCTCTCTACCTCACTATGTCACAAGACTATAGGGTGTTCCACAAAGTAATGCCGATCCTTCCGCAGCTCACCTCATGAATCACTTATGACCCAGTATGCAGATGAAGTGTTTTTCATCATCTTCTTCTTACGTGCTTGGAACTGAGTCAGAACACTCACATTTGATATGTCACCCGACGTATCGTGTGTTAATTCACCTTTAATGTAACTCGGTCGCCGTTAATTGTCTTCTTCATGTGGAGGTTCTGCAAAGCAATATCTCCGTAGAACCGTGCGTAGGCCTGGAAAAACTTGAATTCTCCTCCTTTGCAGCTGGAAGGAAAAGCAATACTTACTCTAATTACGTAATGACATCAACATTTCAGCATTCACTGTCTTGTGTTTGTTTCAGTGGATGTACAGGTCACAATTACTTCGTAACTTAGAGCAGATACAATTTAATTCAATCATAACATCCGCCTCGAAGGTTCGACAAGAAATACCGCAGTTCGTAAGTAAGTGACATTTCATTTTAGAACTTCCTTTTCTTGGCTGTTAACATTCTTGGAGAGAGGTTCTGCTTCTTGACAGTCAAGTCACCGCCAAGCCGCGAAGTCAAAGCATAAAAGGCCCCGCCAATAGCAGGTGAATATGTTTATTCGCCGTAGTGCATTGCCGATTACTCGAACCGCACACTTCTCCGTTCAACTCTGCGCAAACGTGAAACAAAACGACAGCGCGACTTACCAGTTAGTCCTTATCTAATACGGTTTTACTATTTTATCACGATCATCTTTCATTTTCATAAACAGGGAGTGGGAAATGTCATTTGCTTAAACGGCATGTACCACTATACAGACATGCCCAGGTGGATTTTCCACAAAGAACACTAACGCAGAATGGAAACAGATGCTTGCTAATAATACTACTAACGCAAGGAACGCGCTGGAGAGATTCTATTAAATCTCTTCTCACTGTTCTACACTGCCAGAGGAGAAACTGATTCGTAGTCACTCTGTACGGCGTTTGTAGCGTTCTTCTGGAAAAGGCAACTTCCCTCAACATGACCGTTACTCCCTTTCCAGTTTACAGACGGACAGTACCTCACCAGTGTTTCGTATCCAGTTCTCTTCTCTGAGTACAGAAATTAACTTTCGCCCGGCTACTTTCGTGAAACAATCCGCCAAAAAAACGAAGTGAGTATTAGTGTTGGCATCCAAACTACGACAAGTTCTGGAAATACTAAAACTTGCAAGTGCACTCAAAAAGAAGAAAAGCAGTGTGTCACGTAGCATAGTATCATTAATATCTTCGAACACGAAGCCCACATCAAGCGCAACAGCAAAAAAAACTTGGTCTGGTGGAAAGTTACAAAAGATATGATCTTGTTTCTAGCTGATAGATCTGCTGACAACCATGCTACTTACATACTGACGTCGATACCTCCCTGAGAGAACTAGAGAGTCTCTGAAGTAAAGCCCCTTTCCCACCGTCACAAACCCCTTTGCTTATTGAAAAGATAAAAGGAAAAGAGAAAGAGAAAATTCTTAGCATTTAGTTGTCTTCCAAACTAAAATGAAACATCAGCAGTTCAAGAGACATGAAGAATACCCAAGTCTCCGTTATACGCATTTTAACATTTCTGACACCCCTGTGCCTAAAAGCGAGACAGCTAAAAAATGTACTTTCTTTTTTTTTAACACGTCCACAGCTCGCCTCTTCCCTCACCACCAATTTAATGTAAACACTATATCAATGCAGGTGAATCGCAGAGCAAACATATGTTCCCTACACTTGACTCCACAAGAGGGTTTATGGGGGAAAAAAACATTAAAAAGCTCTCTCATCCATTCCTCATTTAAAGGATATTTGTAACGCATACAAGCCGTTATGGGGCTCAGCACTCACCTATCCCACGGACAGACCTTCTGAGAGCCTTCTATTACAATCATTTATGTGTCTGAATAACAAGGGGCAGAACACGGACTCTAGCGCTGTAATGGAGTCGTTCTCTGACACCAAACTATTCAGTAGAAACAAGTAGACAACTTTGGCTCCAGTAGCCATTTTTCAATCTGGAGTCACCTGTCACTCCCTCTAAAATTATCCAGCCAGATGGGTGCTCGGCAAGACAAACTGGACGCAGTATAGGCAATCTGTTCACAAATGGATGGATCACATTACCAACAAGATCTAGCACGACGCTGGAGCTTTTACCTGGTCTTCAGGCCAACTATGACTGCAAGTTGTATTCTGGTGGAGTAACAGGTGTTGCTCCGCAGTTGGGCACAATAGGTCACCCCTGCAAAGGTCCAAGCGGCGGCACGTACAGAAAACTTTGCAGCCTTTTGGGTGGTGATAATGAAGTGATCCGCAGCTATTAAGGAAAGCAAGAGGAGACTTCACAACAATCCTGGACATCACATGGAGATCGCTAAAATAGGCTTAGTCACTTTCAGGAAATGTCATTGAACCACTAACAACTAACGAATGGTGCTTCAGAGGACACGTTCGTAAGGTTTGCAGTTCTTCTGTCAACATTATTTTAAACATTGAGTCGGAGACGTGCAGTCAGAATGGTGTTGCTTGAGGTAAAGTTTTATGTGTGATTTTCTTTACTGTCGTTATTAATAGTATAGCATCAATAGCGATAAGTTCTGTATAGCGTGCTTTATTTGTAGATGATTTCTGCATCTTTTGTTCTTTCTCAGGGCGTCACAACACCAATCTGTCAGTTGCAGCTGATCCACAGAAGGTTGGAAGTACGGTCGGATAAGGAGGGTTTTAAGTTATCAACAGATAAATCTGCTTGTCCTTTTTTTTTTTTTTAATCATTCGCTATCTGTTTTTAACTTTCCTAAACAGAGAATGAGGAGCACTATTTCAAATTTGAAACAAATAATGATATTTCTGGACCTTGATTTTAAGTTTGCCATACCCGAGGCACGTGGAAGAATGGCTACCGACAACACTACTATATTAAAATGTGTTGCTCGTAGTCCATGGGAAACAGAGAACTCGTCCACTCCACTTTCAATAAGCCTTCTTCTGCATGGTTTATGGGTCTATTACACCGCTGCCTTTAAAAACATTAGATGTGACGTACTATCAGGGAGTTAGGCTGGCTACCAGAGCCATTAAGACCAGCCCTATTCTCAGCATCTGTGCTGAGGCAGGAGCGCCGCAACTTTAGTGACGACTCCTCGTGATGTGACATGCCTGTAAGTGTAAAATACCATACACGCCACTGATACCTGTTTTTAATCTCTCTCCATCTCTGAAAGAGATGACGGGCTACACCAGGGTGAAGCTCTTTTCAGCTAGTTACTGTTAATGTTGTAGTGCCACAATTTATTTTTAACCTTGGGTTCTTATTTGATTAACACATAGTACCTTATGTTGGTGGGCAAGAGAAAGATGTTCTTAGGCTTATTACTTAATCTCAGCATTCGCCTTACAATTGAGGAAAACTTTCCTGCAGAAATAAACCTGACCTGTCCACATGCTTTCATCAACTTGACTGTGATATTAATAATTCCCATTGACGTGAAGTCATCTCTCTTCTATTCCGACTAAGATGGTTCAAATGGCTCTAAGCACTGTGGGACTTAACATCTGAGGTTGTCAGTCCCATAGACTTAGAACTACGTAAACCTAACTAACCTAAGGACATCACACACATCCATGCCCGAGGCAGGATTCGAACCTGCAACAGTAGCAGCAGCGTGGTACCGGACTGAAGCACCTAGAACCGCTCGGCCACACCAGCCAGCACCAGCTAGGACAATGATGTCAGTTCTCTCTTTCTATGCTTCATCATCCCACGTTCTGGCTGGAATAGTGGATCTACAAAGGATCTTGTTTATTTCTTCATTGTTTACAAGTGACTGGTGAAATGTGTGTGATGTACCTTCGAGAGTGACATGAGGAGCATACAAGTACTTGAAGTGTGGGTAGTTCATGAGAGTCACCACGATGGGGGATAGGGAGGAAAGTGTGTGTCCTCCCTCCCCTCTTCCCTCAATATTTTCTGAAAAACAACTGATTTTTTAGATTCTTAGTTGACAAAAAATGACACGACTGAATGAATATGTCCAAGCTTAACTAATTACACATACTAAATGCTCTCACGCAGTAAGAATTAATGGTCTGCAGGATTTACTAACGTTCCAGTAAATCAAATCTATACTTCTGTTGTTCACTAAAAAGACAATATTCTGAGTTTTAATGAACTGTGTTGATACGTCCACAAGTGGTCAAGGAATGGGATAGATAAGAACCAATCTACTAGGTTTTGCTGTAAGTTTTTAGGAGCAGTGGCCTGGAGGCACATGGATAACAACTGAACTCCATACAACAATCACTTACAGTCTGATGTTGGTATAATAATAAAGTTATATTCAGTGTGTGTGTCAAGAGGAATTTCTGTGAGGAGAGCTCAAGTCAGTTCATCCATACTCTTTTTTTTTTTTTTTTTTTTTTTTTAACAAAATGGAATGATGGTATGTAAATATTTATTACAAAATATATTCCAGTTTACTGAATTTTGCCACTATATGTAGTAGAGCACCTAGTTTGGAGGAATTTATGAACTATTTTGTAAACTGATCTACATATAACATATAGCCTATTAAGTTCCACAAAAAGGTTTGTAATAAACTAGCAATTTACCCTTCGCATCTTTGCCTGCATTACACAGTAAAAGAAAACAACAACAGCGTGTATTTTTCGAAGGTGTTCTTGTAAAAAGCATAGGTCTGTACTTTAAACTGCAAAATACATTTTGGTTTCTAGCAGACTATTTTAATTTTTGTTAGACTGGTTTTAGTAATCAAACTAATACAGTATTTAACAATGCAGAGACGTATCAGTGTTTCACTTAAATGACTGAGCCAAAATTTTGCATGAACTAAGCTGTTATTTAGTTTGAAAAACAATTCAACTTTAAATAATTCCCATGGCTGTTTAGGATGCAAATATAATAATAATCACACACACACACACACACACACACACACACACACACACACACAGAGAGAGAGAGAGAGAGAGAGAGAGAGAGAGAGAGAGTCGATAAATTTAAACGTTAATTTATATGACTTTTTGTACTTGGTAATCACAAAATACGTTGTAATCCAGGCTTTCAAATGGAAGCTTTGGAAGTTTTATGTGCCAGTGAAATACAGGGTGTTACAAAAAGGTATGGCCAAACTTTCAGGAAACATTCCTCACACACAAAGAAAGAAAATATGTTATGTGGACATGTGTCCGGAAACGCTTACTT
This sequence comes from Schistocerca piceifrons, assembly GCF_021461385.2. Taxonomy (NCBI): domain Eukaryota; kingdom Metazoa; phylum Arthropoda; class Insecta; order Orthoptera; family Acrididae; genus Schistocerca; species Schistocerca piceifrons. The sequence continues at coordinate 337,798,852 of NC_060140.1, read as the reverse complement.
TCCATGTTAGAGCTCATTTTATTACTTCTCTTCAAATCACATTAATCATGGAATGGAAACACACAGCAACAGAACGTACCAGCGTGACTTCAAACACTTTGTTACAGGAAATGTTCAAAATCTCCTCTGTTAGCGAGGATACATGCATCCACCCTCCGTCGCATGGAATCCCTGAGCATGGAGGCCATGGAATTGGTCCGCCTCTACCAATCCATCGGTCACCGAATCTGTTGTTGAGAAGCGTACGAACACTTCGACTGAAACGTGCAGGAGCTCCATTATGCATGAACCACATGTTGTGTCATACTTGTAAAGGCACATGTTCTAGCAGCACAGGTAGAGTATTCCGTATGAAATCATGATAACGTGCTCCATTGAGCGTAGGTGGAAGAACATGGGGCCCAATCAAGACATCACCAAAAATGCCTGCCCAAACGTTCACAGAAAATCTGTGTTGATGACGTGATTGCACAATTGCGTGCGGATTCTCGTCAGCCCACACATGTTGATTGTGAAAATTTACAATTTTATCACGTTGGAATGAAGCCTCATCCGTAAAGAGAACATTTGCACTGAAATGAGGATTGACACATTGTTGGATGAACCATTCGCAGAAGTGTACCCGTGGAGGCCAATCAGCTGCTGATAGTGCCTGCACACACTGTACATGGTACGGAAACAACTGGTTCTGCCGTTGCACTCTCCATACAGTGACGTGGTCAACGTTACCTTGTACAGCAGCAACTTCTCTGATGCTGACATTATGGTTATCGTCAACTGCACGAAGAACTGCCTCGTCAATTGCAGGTGTCCTCGTCGTTCTAGGTCTTCCCCAGTCACGAGGCATGGGCTGGAATGTTCCGTGCTCCCTAAGACGCCGATCAATTGCTTCGAACGTCTTCCTGTCGGGACACCTTCGTTCTGGAAATCTGTCTCGATACAAACATACCGCATCACGGCTATTTCCCCGTGCTAATCCATACATGAAATGGGCATCTGCCAACTCCGCATTTGTAAACATTGCACTGACTGCAAAACCACGTTCGTGATGAACACCAACCTGTTGATGCTATGTACTGATGTGCTTGATGCTAGTACTGTAGAACAATGAGTCGCATGTCAACACAAGCACCGAAGTCAACATTACCTTCCTTCAATTGGGCCAACTGGCGGTGAATCGAGGAAGTACAGTACATACTGACGAAACTAAAATGAGCTCTAACATGGAAATTTAGCGTTTCCTGACACATGTCCACATAACATCTTTTCTTCATTTGTGTGTGAGGAATGTTTCCTGAAAGTTTGGCCATACCTTTTTGTAACACTCTGTATATGTTCTCAGGCATCCAGAATGTTACATAAAGTAAAGTGGTTTTAGATTAGAATTATTTCAGCCTTTTTTAAGGGAGTCTCACATTTAGACCCCCTTGTGATCTATACCCTATCTTTGAGTCGACGCACCTCCCCTCCCTCCCATTCCCAGTAATTTAGTTTTGGTGATACCCATGGTGCAGTTGAACAGTTGAAGGACTGAGGTTTGTACTGAAGGGGAGATTTCATGGATCTAGGATTTTTTTCATTTAGACATGCCATAGCATAGCTCACCAAACAACAGAACAACCTTTCAACAATTTGCCTGCAAGCAACGTGGTCTTTTAGGGTCTGCATCATGGTATGACTTTTAGAGTTAAGAAAAGTTCATATCAATGTTTTGCATCAAAATGGAGCATATCAGCAGGTAATACCCTATTTCTTAAGAGGTCAAATTTTATGTGATCAAAACTAAAAAGAATGCACTTTACATGCAACATATTAGGAAAGCAGAAAGATTTTATAATGGTATGATATTATGTAGTGCAGCCACTATTGTTTCGCACTACTTAGAAAATAGCAGCTCTGCCACAGCAATTACAAAAAGCTTTAGAAGCTGGCAGGAGCTAAAACACTGTCACTGCAACTACGGCAACAACCCTGTTTATGTATTGGGAACTGACAATATAAAAAAAGGACAGATGTATTGCAGGATAAGCTGGACTTAGATTTGTCTTACCACAAGTCTTTAGAAGTAGTACACCGGTACAACAGATGAGCACCTAACCTGTATAAATAACCATCATTTCTGGCCAAAGGTATTCCAGTCTGGAAGCACAAAGGACTACATCAGATGATATGGCAATATGGTTCTGCAAGCACCACGAGTTTGGGCTTCTACCACCATTGGTCCAACTGCAAGCTCGAGGTCCAAATCCTTGGACTTTGCACCTTCCTGCTATGAACCACCTTCCAGCTAATTCTGGCCACGGCAGACCTGTCACATGGTGGTTGTTAGAGACCTGCATGTTGCAGCTGCATACCCTTCTACACTGGTGCGGGTTGTTCTGATGCAGAGCACCTTTCCTCACAAAGTTAAGTTTCACTTCTGAGGGCTTTGGCATCACTAACACACCTCACCACAAGTAGATGCACCATGCATAGCTAGTGCATGTGCAGCTGCAAGGACTCCAGGCATCAGCATTCTTCTGGTTGCTCAAGTCACAGTTGACCTCTGGCTACATGCTTGCTCAGTAGTCCTCCACATGCTGCCCTCACCATATGCCAAATGGGTTATGGTCGCTGTGAAGCAGCATTGCAAGTGCTGCAGTTCAAACTTGAATAAAATGTTTGTCTACTGATGCTGTTTTCTTGTGTTATCAATGGCCAACACCCTGACAATGATCCACCACCGCTACCCCCAACCGTACCACCACAGAGGCCATCTACCCCTGACCTCTACAGTTGTTGTAAGGGTCACCACATGCAGTATCACATCACAGCTGCAGCTCACACTGTCAGCATGGTGGAATGAGTGAAGGTACTGTTCTGTTTCTCCTGTTTTTGTGTGCAAAGAATGTGGGCTCCGGGCTCCGGGTGGGACTGTCACTGGAATTTAAAGTTAGCATTTGCGAAGCAATTAGAAACAGGTGACTAGTCAGAATTTCATGACAATGTCAGGGAGTGCTCCGCAGTGTCGTCAGGTATTCCCAACACAACTTACTAGGACACAGTGCGTCATGTGCTGAGTTTGTATCAGTAGAGTATTTTATGTGTCACTGTTATGGCCATACTGATAGGAAGAGTACAGAGGCAAATTGATTAATGATGAAGCTTCAGGTGTGAGTTAGTTTGCTATGGTTATGAGTGTGTATACTATTGTTTTGTAGTACTGTTTTTTTGTATACATGGTTGTGTATTTTCATTAAAGGCACAACAACAGCAGAGTCCAGGACATAGGATGTTACTGAGCTAGAGCTGATTAAGTTGTGAGTTAATGATATAGTGCAGATGTCCACAGATAATGCAAAGCTGCAAAGGGAACTGGCAGCTAGAAAGGAAAAGGAGGTATTAACTAAGCCAGCTAATCCTCTAATACATTCGGGTGCCATTAATTTGGTTACTCCTTTTTCTGGCAGGTCAACTGAGGCTGTAATGTTTTTCTTGGACATTCAAGAAGCTGCATCAAAGATTGGGATTGGATGAATAGTCAGCTATTCCAATTGGCAAAGATGAGTTCGATAGGAGAAGCGAAAGCCTTTGAGAGATGCATGGAAGGCATAAAAAAATTCACAGACATTTGAGGAGTTGAAGCAGGGCCTCCAACAAGCTATAATACTATAACATTGCAAGATTTTTCCCTGGGCAGTTAAGTGGAATACGGAATGGGGCAGTGGAAAGTTTTACTGATAGAATATGGGAAGTAAATTTGCAGACTTACGAGCTGTGGTAAAGTGATGAAGCAGAGCATAAGGCACTAGACGCTGTCCTGAGGGGCCTGCCACCCGACAAGTCTACGAGCGTTCAGACAGGTTCACTGAAAGACCTATATGCAACCGTCAGGGTGGCTAAGGAGTTAGAGAAAAGTGGTATAGTGACAAGCATACACGATAGTCAAGCTGTGTTTTACAATGAAATAAAGTGTTAAGGGTGTGGACGATCAGAGCATACGAAGACACAATGTCATCAGCCTCAATGCAAAAAATGGGGTAAGGATGGACACTGGTGACAGGACTGTACAAGCAACAGACAGAGGAGACAAGGGGTAAGTGGACAAGCGTTAAACACAATTGGGAATGTCAAGTCTGCCAGGTGGTGTTCTCACTAAATTTTGAAGCCACAGAAACATATGCACAGGCAGAGTGTGATGGAAGGGGAATTGTGAGAGGCAAGAAATAAAAATTTCTGTTGGATACTAGGTTGGTTGGTTGGTTTGTGGGATTGAAGGGACGAGACTACTAGGGCCATCGGTCCCTTTTTCCATGAACTTGAAACACCCACAAGGAAAAAAACCAACAATGGAGATGACAAGCTATGACACAGGACAAGAAAGACACAGACAGACCAGACAAAAGGAATGAAAATCACACCGAGTGTGACAGTGGTTGGCTGACCATAGAAACAAAAAAAGAAAAAGCCAACCACCAAGAAATGCACTAAAAACACCAGTCTAAAATCGTAGGCTAAGGGCCAGACTCAACACAAAAAAACTCAAAACTAAATCTACCATTGCAACGTCATCTGATAAAAGTGCAGGAAGCATATCAGGCAGCGCAAACGTCTGCCTGAGGGGAGTTAAAAGCAGGCAGTCCAACAAGATGTGGACCACAGTCAAAGCTGATCCACAGCGACATAAAGGTGGGTCCTCGCAGCGCAATAAATAGCTGTGCGTCATCCAGGTGTAGCCAATGTGCAGCCGGCAGAGCACAACAGAGTCCTTGCGAGAGACCCACAAGGAGGAGCGCCACACACCGGTAGCCTCCTTGATGGTCTGAAGTTTGTTGGGTGAAGGAAGAGTGTGCTATTCTTCACGCCAGCTGCGAAGTATCTTCTGCTGCAAAACTGACCTGAGGTCACTCTCCGAAAGGCCAATCTCCAAGGCTGGTGCACCGACAGCCTGTTTGTCCAAAACGTCAACACGTTCACTTCCCTTTTGGGATGCCTACATGACCCGGGGTCCACACAAAGACCACAGAGCAGCCACAATGGGCAAGAGTATGGAGGGACCTCTGGATAGCCATCACCAGACGAGAGCGTGGGAAACACTGGTCGACAGCTCGTAAACTGCTCAGGGAGTCACTACAGATAATGAAGGACTCACCTGAGCTGGAGCGGATATACTCTATGACAAAAGAGATGGCGACCAGCTCGGCAGTGAAAACACTGCAGCCAGCTGGCAATGAGTGTTGTTCATAATGATCCTCTAGAGTAAGAGCTTAACCGACACGACCAGCAACCATCGAACCGTCAGTACAGACAACGTCAGAGCCTTGAAACATGGCAAGGATTGAAAGAAAGCAGTGGTGGAGGGCCTCAGGAGGGACTGAGTCCTTCAGGCCCTGTGCCAAATCGAGCTGAATGCACAGGCAGGGCACACACCATGGCTGTATACGCAGAGGGGCCCAGAAAAGAGGAGGAAGAGGGAAAACCTCAAGCCCAGAGAGAAGAGCTCTGATGCAAACCGCAATCGTACACCCTGACCAGGGCCGCCGTTCCGGAAGATAGACGACTGACTGAAGGAACAGGAGACGATAACTGGGATGCCCGGGCAAACTACAAACCTGTGTAGCATAAGCAGCCAGTAATCATTGGCGCCAAAACCGCAATGGAGGGACACGTGCCTCCACAAGTATGCTGTTGTCAGGGCTTGTCTGGAAAGCTCCAGTGGCGAGTCGGATCCTGCTGTGAAGGATGGGGTCCAACAATCACAATGCGGAAGGGGATGCTGAACCGTAAGCCAGGCTTCCATAATCTAGACGGGACTGAATTAACGCCTGGTACAGCTGTAGAAGGGTAGACCGATCGGCACCCCAGCTGGTGTGAGTCAAGCAATGAAGAACGTTTAGATGCCGCCAGCACGTTTGTTTAAGCTGCCGAATATGAGGCAGCCAAGCCAATCAGGTATCAAAAGCCAATCCCAAAAACCACAGCAAGAAGTTCGCCATCAATATAAAGCCATGGCTCAGGATGAACAGTGCGTCGCCGGCAGAAATGCATAATGCAGGTCTCGGCAGCTGAAAACTGGAAGCCATGTGCTGCAGCCCAAGACTGTGCCTTTCGGATAGCGCCCTGCAGCTGCCGTTCAGCAGCTGCAATGAGTGTGGAGCCTTAGTATAGGCAGAAGTCGTCAGCATACAAGGCAGCTGAGACAGACGTTCCCACTGCCGCAGCGAGCCCATTAATTGCAATCAAAAAGAGGCAGACACGTAAGACAGATCCTTGTGGTACCCCATTCTCCTGAATTCGGGAGGAACTATGGGATGCCACAACTTGCACACGGAAGGACCGAAGCAACAGAAAATTTTGTATGAAAATCAGGAGCGGACCCCAAAGACCTCAACCATGAAGCGTAGAGAGGATGTGATGTCACCATGTCGTATCGTATGCCTATCGCATATCGAAAAAGACGGCGACCAGATGCTGACGGCGGACAAAGACCATACGGATGGCTGACTCCAGGCACACCAGATTACTGGCGGCAGAGCGCCCCTTACAGAACCCACCCTGAGACCGACCCAGAAGGCCCTGAGACTCAAGTAGCCAACTCAACCTCCGTCTCATAATGCTGGAGTGCCTGCCTGCGATCTTTAATCACCTCAGTGATCTCAGGCGACGACCAAGGCACAGTCCTCCACCGAGGGGACCGAGAAGAACAGGGAATGGCAGATTCTGTGGTAGTAATGATGGCGGTGGTGACTGAGTGGACCACCGCATCAATGGCGTCATTGGAAAGAGGCTCAATAGTGGCAATGGAGGTGAACGAGTCCCACTCAGCCTTACTCATAGTCCATCAACAGGAGCGCCCAGAAGAGTGATGCTGTGACAGAATGATCGGAAAGTGGTCACTACTGCACAAGTCGTCATGCACATTCCATTGGACAGATTGTAATAGGCTAGGGCTGCAGATCGAAAGGTCGATGGCTGAGTACGTGCCACACGCCACACTGAAATGTGTGAAGGCACCATTATTTGAAAGAGAAAGGTCGAGCTGTGCCAATACTTGCTCAGCGATGCTGCCTGTTGCCATTGATCCACCCCACAGAGGGTTATGGGCGTTGAAGTCACCCGGTAACAGAAAAGGTAGCGGCAATTGGGCTATCAGCTCAGCCAGGACATGCTGCGAGACGTCACCATCCGGTAGAAGCTAGAGACTGCAGACAGTAACAGCCTGAGGCGTCCACACCCGAACAGAGTCCAGCGAGATCTAGGTTCTCAGCAAACGCCAGAATCTCTACCTCGTCCTCAGACGCAGAGCTTGTAGGTTGAGGTGGGGTGGGTGCCACTGCAAGTTCCTTCGTCTTAGAGGTCTTCTTGGACTTGTCTCGGTGCTCCTTGGGTTTCACTGGCAGGGAGGGCTTCACTGATTCAGTCTCCGAGACAGAGGAGGATCGCGAAGCCCTACGACCAGCTGCTTATGGGCACTTATGCCACTGCCGGGAGTCATACTTCCCACTTATGGAAACCTGGGAAGGGAGGGACCCAAGGGACCCCTTGTGAGCAAGAGGAGCCGAAGAAGTTGGACACTTCTCCAGCATACAAGCTGGGATGGACGTCCCTGATGGGTGGGTGGGTGGGGGGGGGGGGGGGGGGGGGAGTGTTGCTCCCGAGGTAGGTGGCGCAGTAGCAACAGGGTGGGTAGTGCCCCACCCCGCCCCTATGGGCAAGGGGACATGTGGAGATGTACAGCTCAGTGAGCCAACTGGATTTCGCTGAACTAATGGGGCTATCACAGTTGTCGCAGCGGCGCCATATGAGGAAGTCATTCACACAGGATGGAGTTATTCATATTTCCTCTTAGCCTCAGTATAGGTTAGTCAGTCCAGGGTCTTATATTCCATGATTTTCCACTCTTTCTGTAAGATTCTGCAGTCTGGTGAGCAAGGTGAATGATGCTCTCTGCAGTTGACACAGATGGGAGGCGGGGCACATGGCATATTGGGATGTGATGGGAGTCCGAAATCTCAACATGTGAGGCTCGAACTACAGCAGGAAGACATATGGACGAACTTCCAGCACTTAAAGCACCGTATCGGGGGAGGGATATAGGGCTTGACATCACAGCAGCAGACCATCATCTTGACCTTCTCTGGTAATGTATCACCATCGAAGGCCAAGATGAAGGCACTGGTAGCAATCTGATTATCCTTGGGACACCAGCGAACGCACCGGACGAAATGAACACCTCAACGCTCTAAAGTGGCACGCAGCTCGTCATCAGATTGCAAAAGAAGGTCCCTATGGAAAATAATACCCTGGACCATATTTAAACTCTTATGGGGTTTGATGGTAACTGAAACATCCCCCAACTTGTCACAAGCAAGTTACTTCATGACTGGGCAGAGGATGCCGTTTTCATCAATACTGACCCAGAGAGCATTTTGGACAAGCCCTCCACCTCCCCAAACTTGTCTTCTAAATGCTCTACGAAGAATTGAGGCTTCGTTGACATGAAAGACTCCCCATCAGCACTCATACAAACTAGGAACCGGGGCGAATAAGTGTCACTGCCTTACGCTCCTCCCACAATGTGGCTAGGGAAGGGAACGATTTGGGATCATATTTCTGAGCATTGAACTGAGCCCGAGAACACTTAGAGACTGCCAGCGGCTGGCCACCAGCAAGAGACGATGTAACACACACACTTCATTGCAGGTCATCCACCCTGATGCCACCCACTCTGACCTAGGGGCCTCCCCACGGGTGCCACCCAGCTTCAGCAAGCGCCACCTGGCAGGACGGCCATTGCCAGGAGTCGCGATGCCCCAGGGAGATAGGCATCTACTCCTTGAAATACATGGGGAGTTAATGGCGCAGGCATCAGCAAAGCAATCCCTGTCAGGGGGCTACAACCAACAGGGTATATGGCAGCCCCACCACAAAGGACTGGCTACCATGCTGGATATTAAGTACAAGGAAGTCCATGGTCGTCGTCTCCGCAAAAAACAACACTGCACAGTGCATGGTGGAAATCGCACCCAAGAGATGGAGAACGAGAGGGATGGCAAAGCGCCGACGAGAAAGTTGGCTAAAGGTCTCAATGCACTATGAACACAATGCACCATGTAAGGCACCCTTCCCCAATTGGCTCGCTCTTCAGAAGAATTTGGAAATATGGAGGTCAAACCCGAGAGGGGATCATCACAAATAGGCAGAAAAGTTTGAGACTCCTTTTAGTCGCCTCTTACGACAGGCAGGAACACGGCGGCCTATTCTAACCACCGAACCCAAAGGGGGGACACTAGGTTGGTTGGTTGGCTGGTTGGTTTGGGATATAAAGGGACCAAACTACAGGGTCATCAGTCCCTTTTTCCTGACGCAAACACGGTTCAAGGTACAAAAATCCTCAAAACCACACCTAAAAAGAAAACAAATGGAATGAACAAAACACGGGGAAAACATATACCACAACGAAAAGTAGAAGAGGGTATTAAAACCATAGAGCATATGGTCTGGGCCGGCTGATCACAATACTAAAAGAGGATGAGCCAGCCACTCTGCAACACATTAAATGTCCACCCCACAAAGACAAGGTGAGATAAACCCATGTAGAGAAAAGGCGACCACCAAGACAAACAAATTCAAATAAAGTGCGACCGAGTTAAAATGGAGGCAGGCTGGTGACCTCAGAGAGAAGTCTAAATGTCCACCCTTAATGGTACGATAAAAACACGAATAAAACGTAACACTAAATATGCTGTTGAGGCATTGTCACCCAACACCGAAGCTAGGGTGCTGGGAAGGTTAAAAGTCCGCCAAAGAGCAGCTAAAAGTGTGCAGTCCAGCAAGATGTGGACGAGAGTCACATGTGAACACAGTGACACCGAGGTGGGGCTTTGCGATGGAGGAGGTAACCATGTGTTAGCCACATATGGCCAATGTGGATGTGGTAGAGAACCACAGAGTCCCTGCGAGAGACCCACATAGAGGTCTTCCACACATTCATAGTCTCCTTAAGGGCACACAGTTTGTTGTGCATACTAAGATTATAACAGTCCATCTCCCAAAGCTGAAAAACCTTGCAGCATAATAATGATCGCAGGTCAGTAATAGGAATGCTGATCTCCAGAAGCGGTTCCTGTGTAGCCTGTTTGCCCAGCCTGTCGGTAAGTTCATTTCCTGGGATTCCTACATGGCCTGGGGTCCACACAAACACCACAGAACGACTACACCATTCTGGGGCATAGATGGACTCCTGGATGGTCGCTACAAAAGGATGGCGGGGGTAGCACTGGTTGATAGCTTGTAGGCTGCTCAAGGAGTCAGTATAGAGAAGAAACGACTCGCCAGGGGATGAGCGGATGTGTTCAAGAGCACGAGAAATGGCTGCCAGCTCTGCACTGAAAACACTGCAGTCATCTGGCAAGGAGTGCTCTTCAATATGTCCTCCATTGACATACGCGGAGCCAACGTGACCATCAGCAATCGAGCCATCAGTGTAAACCACTTCATGGTCCCAGTACATGTCAAGAATCGAGAGGAAGTGACAGCAGAAAGCTGTGGGGTTAACAGAGTCCTTAGGACCATGTGAAAGATCCAGGTGAAGCTTTGGCCTAGGTGTAGACCATGCAGGTGTACGTGAATGGACCTTGAGTATAGGTGTTAAAGGCAAGGACTCCACTTCATACAGAAGAGATCAGACTCGAACTGCAATCTTAAGTCCTGGCCTGGGCCTCCAATATGGGAGATGAGCCGTTGTGGATGGGAAAAGGAGACGGTATTTCGGATGCGCAAGAGAACTACGAACGTGTGCAACGTAACTGGCGAGCAGTTGTGCACGCTAACCTTCAATGGAGGGACTCTGGCCTCCACCAGGATGCTGGTCACTGGACTCGTCCTAAAAGCTCATGTTGCCAGTCAAACGCCACAGGGTGCACTGGGTCGAGTAAATGCAACGATGAGGGCGCCGCCAAATCATAAACCAGACTCCCATAGTCAAGGCGGGATTGAACAAGGGCTCTGTAGAGCTGCAGCAGCGTAGAGTGATCCGCACCCCAGTTGGTGTTGCTCAGGCAGTGGAGGGCATTGAGATGCTGCCAGCACTTCGCTTCAGCTGACGAAGATGAGGAAGCCACGTCAATTGGGTGTAGAAAACCAGTTCTAACTATCGATATGTCTCCACTACAGTGAGGGGATCATCATTAAGGTACAGTTCTGGTTCCGGATGAATGGTATGATGCCGACATAAGTGCATGACAAATGACTTTGCGGCTGAAAACTGGGAGCCGTGGGCTAGAGCCCATGATTGCGCCTTGTGGATGGCTCCCAGTAGGCGCCGCTCGGCAACACCAGTACTGGAGGAGCAGTACGGAGTGCAGAAGTCATCTGCATACAGAGAAAGTGAGGTCACTGGCATGACAGCTGCTGCTAGACCGTTAATGGCCACTAAAAATAGAGATACACTCAATACAGAGCCCTGCAGGACTCCATTCTCCTTGATATGGGGGGAACTATGGGAGGCATCAACTTGGACATGGAAAGTACGGAGCGATAGGAAATTTTTGATAAAAATGGGGAACGGGCCCCAGAGACCCCACTCATATAATGTGGCAAGAATATGAGGTCGCCAGGTCGTGTTGTACGCTTTTCATAAATCAAAAAAGAGAGCAACCAGGTGTTGGTGGCTGGAAAAGGCTGTTCAGATGGCAGACTTGAGGGAAACTAGATTATCAATGGTAGAGCGATCCTGGCGGAAACCGCCCTGGTATGGAGCCAGTAGGCCACGTGACTCCAGGACACAACACAACTGCCGACTTACCATATGTTCTAATAGCTTACAAAGAATGTTGGTGAGGCTCATAGGCCGATAGCTATCTGCGTCAAGCGGGTTTTTACCGGGTTTGAGCTCTGGAATGATGATTCTCTCCCGTCATTGCGACGGAAAGACGCCACTGCATCACATCCGGTTGAAGATGATGAGGAAATGTCGCTTGTAGTCGGCCGAGAGAGGTTTGATCAGCTGACTGTGGATCCAATCTGGCCTAGGAGCTGTGGCAGGGCAATGTGCAAGGACGCTGAGGAGCTCCCACTCTGTAAATGGAGCATTATAGGGTTCACTATGATGTTCAGTGAACCAGAGGGCTTTCCTTTCCATCCGCCGTTTGAGGGTGCGAAATGCTGGGGGATAATTCTCTGATGCGGAGGCTCGAGCATACTGCTCAGCAAAGTGCTCGGCAATTGCGTTTGCATCGGTAGATAACACGCCATTGATGTTAATGCCAGTAACACCTGTTGGGGTCTGGTACCCACAAACACGTCTGATCTTCATCAAGACTTGGGAAGGTGACGCACGGCACCTTATGGTTGAGACATACCTCTCCCAACACTCCTGTTTCCGTCTTTTTATAAGCTGGGGAATGCGGGCACGGAGCCATTTAAAAGCTATTAGGCTCTCTAGGGAATGGTGCCACTTATGTCGTTGTAGAGCTCGCTGGCGCTCTTTAATGGCCTCAGCAACTGGAATCACTCAATAGAGGAAAGTCCACTGGACCTGACGGGATACCAATTCGATTCTACACAGAGTACGCGAAAGAACTTGCCCCCCTTCTAACAGCCGTGTACCGCAAGTCTCTAGAGGAACGGAGGGTTCCAAATGATTGGAAAAGAGCACAAATAGTCCCAGTCTTCAAGAAGGGTCGTCGAGTAGATGCGCAAAACTATAGACCTATATCTCTTACGTCGATCTCTTGTAGAATTTTAGAACATGTTTTTTGCTTGCGTATCATGTCATTTCTGGAAACCCAGAATCTACTATGTAGGAATCAACATGGATTCCGGAAACAGCGATCGTGTGAGACCCAACTCGCCTTATTTGTTCATGAGACCCAGAAAATATTAGATACAGGCTCCCAGGTACATGCTATTTTTCTTGACTTCCGGAAGGCATTCGATACAGTTCCGCACTGTCGCCTGATAAACAAAGTAAGAGCCTACGGAATATCAGACCAGCTGTGTGGCTGGATTGAAGAGTTTTTAGCAAACAGAACACAGCATGTTGTTATCAATGGAGAGACGTCTACAGACGTTAAAGTAACCTCTGGCGTGCCACAGGGGAGTGTTTTGGGACCATTGCTTTTCACAATATATATAAATGACTTAGTAGATAGTGTCGGAAGTTCCATGCGGCTTTTCGCGGATGATGCTGTAGTATACAGAGAAGTTGCAGCATTAGAAAATTGTAGCGAAATGCAGGAAGATCTGCAGTGGATAGGCACTTGGTGCAGGGAGTGGCAACTGACCCTTAACATAGACAAATCTAATGTATTGCGAATACATAGAAAGAAGGATCCTTTATTGTATGATTATATGATAGCGGAACAAACACTGGTAGCAGTTACTTCTGTAAAATATCTGGGAGTATGCGTGCGGAACGATTTGAAGTGGAATGATCATATAAAATTAATTGTTGGTAAGGCGGGTACCAGGTTGAGATTCATTGGGAGAGTGCTTAGAAAATGTAGTCCATCAACAAAGGAGGTGGCTTACAAAACACTCGTTCGACCTATACTTGAGTATTGCTCATCAGTGTGGGATCCGTACCAGATCGGTCTGACGGAGGAGATAGAGAAGATCCAAAGAAGAGCAGCGCGTTTCATCACAGGGTTATTTGGTAACCGTGATAGCGTTACGGAGATGTTTAATAAACTCAAGTGGCAGACTCTGCAAGAGAGGCGCTCTGCATCGCGGTGTAGCTTGCTCGCCAGGTTTCGAGAGGGTGCGTTTCTGGATGAGGTATCGAATATATTGCTTCCCCCTACTTATACCTCCCGAGGAGATCACGAATATAAAATTAGAGAGATTAGAGCGCGCACGGAGGCTTTCAGACAGTCGTTCTTCCCGCGAACCATACGCGACTGGAACAGGAAAGGCAGGTAATGACAGTGGCACGTAAAGTGCCCTCCGCCACACACCGTTGGGTGGCTTGCGGAGTATCAATGTAGATGTAGATGGAACAAGGGATCGTGATTTCCGCTGCAGAAAGATCGTTCTAGTGATCTGCTCAAACACCATATTGATGGTACTATATGGGGGAGATTCAGTGGTGATAGCAGAGCTGAAAGCTTCCAAGTCTGCCTTGTTTAAAGCCCATCTTGGTAGACGTCTGGGGGAATGGCGCTGGGGGAGTGACAGGAAGATGGGGAAGTGGTCACTACCAACCAAGTCATTGTGGGCTCTCCAGTGGACAGATGGGAGAAGTCCTGGGCTGCAGAGGGATAAATCAATAGCCGAGTAAGTGCCATGAGCCACAATGAAAGGTGTGGGGGCCTCCAGTATTTAAGAGTCAGAGGTCGAGTTGAGACAGGAAAGTTTCAATATCTCTACCTCGGCCAGTAAGCACAGTGCCACCCCACAAGGGGTTATGGGCGCTAAAATCTCCCAAATGTACGAAAGGTTTAGAGAGCTGATGAATCAGTGCAGCCAATGCGTTCAGGGGTACTGCAGCATCTGAAGGAAGATATACATTGCAGACAGTTATTTCCTGTGTCGTCCCTATCCTGACAGCCACAGCTTCAAGAGGGGTTTGAAGAGGCATAGGTTCACTGCATACTGAGTTCAGATCATATACACAAACCCCACCTGACTCTCGATTATAGTCTCTACAGTTCTTGGAATATCCCCTGCAGCCCTGAAGGGCAAGGGTCCCCATTGCCGGCAACCAGGTTTCCTGGAGAGCAATGCAGAAAGCACGTGTAAAGCTTAATAGTTGCCGTAGCTCAGCCAGGTGGTGGAAAAAACTGCAGCAATTCCACTGAAGGATGACGTTATCTTGAGGCTAGGAAGGCATGAAGCATGCAGGGAGGCAGGTTACGCCTCAGGGTCAGCTGCTGCCACTGATTGAGTAGTTGTATCCGTTTCTATTGTGGATGAGTGATCAGTGAAATCCAGGTCCTCAGGGGACACTGAGATCTCCACCTCATCTGGAGATGCAGATATGGTAAGGGAGTGGTGGTGTTGGGGCCACTGCAGGGTCCTTTTTCTTAGTAGACTTCTTTGTTTGCTTGCCCTCTCGCTTCTCTTTAGGGGCTTGCTGGGAGGGCTTGTCTGAAGTAGCTTCAGGCACGGAGGAAGACCGTGAAGCTCTTCGTCCAGCAGCTTTTGGCTCCTTTATCCAATGGTGTGTGTCCACTGAAGCATTAGTGGAGACTTTGGAAGAGAGGGTCCCAAGGGACCCCTACGGCATGAGAGGAGCCGGAGGAGGCTGCTGCCTCTCTGGCTGGGGGGAGAGGAGCGATGTCCCCTGCGTTTGGGGATGGAAGGAGATTTTCCCCCTACCACTAAGGGGGCATATATATTCTGGAGGCCTGGAGGGCCCACTGTTCGTGGCACACAGTGTGGTACAACTGGTACATGTGATGGCGATGGTAATGTAGCTGCAGCATATGTGGATGTCAACCAAATGGGATGTAATCGTTCAAATTTACGTTTAGCCTCTTGGTAAGTCAACCGGTCCAGGGCCTTGAACTCCATGATTTTCCGCTCCTTTTGGAGTACTGTGAAGTCTGACAAGCAGGGGGAGTGCCGCTCTCTGCAGTTGATACAAGCGGGAGGAGGCGCACAGGGAGTATCTGGCGCAGTGGACGTCCGCAGTCTCGACATGTGGTGTTGGAAGTGCAGCGGAAAGACATATACCAAAAATTCCCAGCACTTAAAGCACTGCATAGGGGGAGGGACATATGGCTTAACGTCACAGTGATAAACCATCACCTTGACCTTTCCAGGCAATGAATCGCCCTCAAAGGCCAATATGAAGACACTGGTAATAACCCTGTTGTCTTTGTGTCCCCTTTAAACGCACCGGATGAAATGAACACCCCACCATTCTAGATTGGCTCGGAGCTCGTCATCAGACTGCAAGAGGAGGTCGCGATGGAAAACAATCCCCTGAACCATGTTGAGGCTTTTATAGGGAGTGACAGAAACAGGAATATCACCCAGCCAGTCATAAGTGAGTAACGACCAGGATTGGGCTGCAGATGCTGTCTGAATCAAGACTGCACTGCTTCTCATCTTGGACAGCGCTGTCACTTCCCCAAACTTCTCCTCAAGATGTTCAACAAAAAATTGAGGCTTCATAGGTAGAAAGGAGTCCCTGCCCATTCTGCTACAGACTAAATACCGAGGCGAATATGGCTCTCTTCTTTCTGTAGCCCTACGTTCCTCCCATGGTGTAGCAAGGGAGGGACACGATTTAGGATCATATCTGTCAGTATTGTACTCGATCTTGCCCTTCTTAGAGACTGCTGGCGCCGTACAGTCACCAGCAAGAGATGACTTAGTCCGCTTCATTGCGGGTCATCCACCCTGATGCCACCAACTCCAATCAGGGGCTATCCCAAGGGCATTACCCACCCACAGCAAAGGCCACCTGTAATGATGGCCGTTGCTGGGAGTCCTGATGTCCCAGGAAGACAGGCATCTATCCCTTGGCATAAATGGGGAGTTTACAGCTCGGGCATCAGCAGTGTGATCCCTGTGTTGTCAGGAGGCTACCACCAAATGGGTACATGACGGCCCTACTGCAACAGACTGGCTACCGTGCTGGATATTGGGTGCAGAGAAATCCAATACTGTGATGGGGGCGAAAGATGGCAGGAGACAATGGAAGAAGATGACATACCCCACCCAAATAGTTGAATTACAGGTGGTGATGCAAAGCCATGACAAGAGGTTCAGGAGATCGAATCTAAGGGCACTATGGATAACTCATGCACCACATAAGGCATCCTTCCCATATGGCCCGCACTTCTGTAGAATTTGGAAAGTGGCAAGTGAAACCATAAAATGGAACCTGAACTTATAGGGCCAAAAAGAGTGAGACGCCTTTTAGTCGCCTCTTACAACAGGCAGGGATACCTCAGGCCTATTCTAACCCCCGGACCCGCAGAGGGATGTTAGACACAAAGGAACATAGGTCGTGGCAAGTCTGGACCTAAACCCACTCTAGTTTGTGCTAGTGAACGACTGTAATGTAAAATCCCTAGGTTCAGCAGTATTCAGTTTTCAGGTTGAGACGGATCAATTTCAACAATATGTAGAGTAGTACCTTGTGTATGTTCACGTTACTGTGCAATCCTGGGGTTAGACTTTCTCCTCAAACAAAAGTCAAACCTGACCTTCAGTGATGCATGGTAGAACTTAGAGGGACAATGTGCCACCTATGAGAAGCTGTCACCAATGGAGTACTGTCACAAGGTTCATTCAGACCAATAATATAAACTGTGGGAAAAGAACACTGGAGTTAATTTGTGTGATATGGCGTCAGGAGGCAATGGGAAGGTACTCTGGGTGAGAGTGGAGCCAGAGATGCCTACTGATATATTGTGCGTACTGCAGCCACTAGATGAAAATGATGTATTGAATGCATCACATTGTTTTGTGTGAAGACACATTGTACACATACAGGAGTAGGATGGCAGGAGAGTAGTACCCGTCAATTTTTACTGTATTACATATGACGGCAGAGCATGCAAAGGGAGCAGACAGGGAGGAAATGGAAAAGTTGTTACAGGAATTCAAGGATCTATTTAATCCTCAAGGCCCATTGTCAGCAATGCCCATAACACAATATACAATTCCATTGAGGCACCAGTATATAAGAAACTGTATCCTATATAGCCTGGCATTTACAGCCAAGTATGAGGACTTCATTAACGAGCAGCTAGCCAATTAAGGAGCACTAGTCCATGGGGGATTAAGTACCACCAATTAGAGGTGGTGCCAGGTGACTGGCCAAACATGGTGTTCTCAGCTCCCTTGGGTTATTAGCAATACCGAGGATGCCATTCTGATAAAAAAAAGTGCATCACAACATTTCAGCTGTCATTTGATGTGCTACTAAGGGGTTTGAAACCTCAACAATGTATGGTGTACCTTGATGATATAATTGTGTTCTCAAGGCATACGATCTGTTTACTTCCTCATGGGTGATCAGCCCAATGTAGAGTTGTTTGTTGGGTCACCTTCCCCTTGGTCCAATTGGCCACCATACCCCAGGTATATGGGGTTAGCATTTAGGTATGGTTTTCCCACCAGTTCTCAGTTGGCTGATTGTGTTGGTTTCTCACTGGGTGATGGGGTCACAAAATCCTTACACCATGAAATTATGGCACCAATTACAGCAGATGATACGGAGAGTTTGACACTACAAGAGAAACATCTAAGTAGGATTACTGCCATATAATGAAGTTTATGAGAAGAACGGTAGGAAAAACCACAAAAGATCAAGTTAAAAATTAAAGAATTAGAGAAGAGACTGGGCAGAATAAAGCAATGAGTTTGATAGTTGAGGAGCATCAGCTGAGATGGTATGGGAACATTAAGAGAATGGAAGAAAAAAGAAAAATGAAACAAGTCTTTAAAATGTATGTGTAGTGAGGAGCTGGATGAGGAAGAACCTGTATCACATGGGACAACAGGGTCAAGAAATGGGGACAAATGAATCAAAAAACAGTCATGGAAATGAAGAGATTGTTCAAGAACAGAGTGGAATCCTAAAATAGAGCAAGGCTACCCTGACACTAGAAAGCACAAGGGAACAGAATAAGAAGAAGAAGCATATGAAGAAGCCATGTACAATAGTTACGGAAGTTTTTAAAAGGATATATGCCATACATTTTACGTTACACACTGAGAAGTGTCATTTTGTCCTGGAGGAAGTTGGTTATTTTGGACACATAATTAGTCTAAAGGGGATGAAGAATGACCCAAGGCTCATATAAGCAGTAAGAGATTTTAGAACCCTTAAGACAAGCAAGGAGTTACAGTCCTTTTTGAGGTAAGTCAATTGTTTTACAAAATTTATGAAGATTTGGCAGATCTTGCATGGACACTTAAGCAATTGCTAAAAGGAGGAGTGAAATTTGTGTAGGCAAAAGCATCAAGCCATGTTTGAGAGCTTGACAGACAGTCTGATCTTAAGTCCGGTGTTGATTTTTCCAGACTATGAGAACAAGTTTTTATTATCATGTAATGCTTCCAATCAGGCACTGAGGTGCGTTTTGAATCGAGTAACAGATGGCAAAAAGCATCCTGCGGCTTACGCTACTCAACAGTTAAATAATGTAGAAATGAATTCGTTCACAATGGAGAAGGAGATGCTGCACTTAATACACAGGATTAACTATATTCAGTGTTCTTTGTATGGCAAGAAGTTCAAGGTTGTAACCAACTACAGAGTACTGAAGTGATTTTGGGGGTTGAAAGATTCTTCAAGCAAACTCACAAAGTGGGCCTAGAGGCTAAGTGAGTTTGAATATCAAGTTATTCATAAGTCAGGCTAAAAGCATGGGAATGCAGATGAAACAAGCAGGAAGATTACAGTGGTGCAAGCAATGGGCTATGGTCTTGCAGAGTGGCAGGCAGCACAAGCTGCTGACACTAATGCAAGCTGTACACAACACAGCCACTGTTCACTGTGCATGATGGCCTGTCATATAGGTCATATAAGCTGGGACCACGTGTGGTAGTAGCCACTAACATGAGAGAAGAGATGTTGAAGGAAGCACACAACCATGTGCTATCTGGGCAAGAGTGTCGGAGGGTGATGCAGGGTGGCGGAGTGTTACTGGTGGAAAAAAAGAAAAGTACGTTATAAATTGTGTACTGTATGTGCAATAAGCAGATACAAATCATCAGCAAGTACCACCACAAAGGTTGTCAGAGGCTACTAAACCTTTTGGAATTATAAGAATGGGTATTCAAAGAACTTTTAAGTGGACCGCAGCAGGGAACCACTGTTTTAATGATTATTGGCAATTTCTCACAGTACATGGAAATATTCACCATTCCTAATCAACACATGACTACAGTGGAGCATGGTGAACAACTACTTGCTGAGTTTGGCGTCCCTGAAACAGTAATGACAGACTAATGTACTAATTTCATATGAGCCCTGGTGAAGCAATTCCACGTTACTTGCTACTGATTCAGAAACTAAGAACTGCACCTGCATGCCAGCAGTAAAATGGAATGCATGCATCTTATGATTGGTGGAATTTGAGTTACTGTGTCAATTCTCACCATAATAATTAGAATACTTACTTGTCATTTGTTGTCACAGCATACTGTTCAAAGGATTTCACTAGCATTGGGCTACCTCTCTTATGAGGTACTGTATGGAAGGAAGAAGCCTTAAGCATTTGACGTAATCAGACCAACAATTGGGAAAGATGGGAAAACACCAAGCTCCTGGAACAATAGGAAGAAGTTGGGAAACATACAGGAATGTTTTCACATGATAGGATAGGACAATGGGTGATGTCAAGCCCATATACCCTAATGGGTGAACTGAAAAAATTTATTACATGGTACCAAGTGATAGAAACAAAGCCACTGGCAAATGTGAAGCCTCAGTTGCCAACTATAACAAAGGTGAAACTTCCTGGCATATTAAAACTGTGTGCCGGATCGAGACTTGAACTCGGGACCTTTGCCTTCCATGGGCAAGTGCTCTACCTGGCACTGGGACAAACCAATTTCAACTCAAGATGTGACTAGGATATTGAAATTACAACTATCTAGTCACATCAAAGATATATTAATAAATGTATCAGAAGATGATCTAGAAAAGTATCTTTCTGTGTTAGATGCCACTGACATGGCACAAGAAGACGCAAAAGCAAGCAGAGAGCACGGGAATAATCAATCGTCTCTGTGCAAACATGAAAACCAAATTCCTCATTCCAACCAAGGAAATGATAATAGGAGGAAGTATGAGCAACAACAAGGTACAGGTGGACTGCCAAACAGAAATGGTCACACGCAGTTTAACAGAAAACAGCACTATAATGAGAGATTTAATCCAAGCTGTAACAACAGCAGAGGAGGAATAACAGAAATCAGTGGACTAATAATAACATCGGTAACAGTAATTATCCAGTTCAGTGGATCCAAAGCACAAGACTACCACCACCACCACCACCACCACCTTAGGAGAATAATCATACTTATCCTAATGACAGTAGGAATTCAGGACAGAATGTAAACCTCAACCAACAACACTGGCCTGATCCAAATCATAATGTAAGAATTGTCGAGGTGACGAACGAAAGCTATTCAGACCCCTCGCGGTCATCAAACTAGAATCGACCCCAATAAGCTCCCAACTGTTGGTTGACGGGCAGAGAGGGGACACACCTCTTGACAAAAACACGAATACACAAATGCTGAGCTACAAAGATGGTATAGACATGCAGAAAGATATACTAATGGAACCACGCAGGTGCAAGAGCACCGGAGTTTAGATGTTGCAAGCAATAGAGCACTTATATGTAGCATACCTGTGGATACATATATCGACACAGGAGCACCAGATAGTGTCCTGAGCTATGATTTGTTCAAAGCCATGAGTGATGCACAAAAATTGCCCATGTATCCAGTGCAGTACTGTAAGGTGTCTGGAGCCATTGGTGCAAAGGCACAAGTATTAAGTACCAGATGCAGGCAGATATTTTCATATGAGAAGAAGCCATGAAATGCTCTTTTCTTGTGGTTAAGGGATTAACGGTTGCCTGTATCCTGGGATGTGACTTCTTATGTGAAAGAAAGGCAAATAACCTATAGAACAGAGAATTCAGCATAGTGAATTAAGGTAGGTGAATTGTTCTGGATTTCGTGATTAACTCCAAGGTGTAAAAATTGGATTATTTGGATTTCAAGCAACAAAAACAATTGATTCAGCTATCAAATGGTTATTTAGATTTATTTTTTTCGGAGAAACCAGGTATAATTAAAAGTTATTTATACGTTATTGAGGTGGATCCCCACAAAACATTTTGTCACTCAACTTACTCTGTCCCGTGGACAAAAAAAAGATGCAGTTACCAAAGAAATAAGAAAAATGGTACAATGGGATACAATGGGGTATAATAGAACCATCTTTATTGCCATATAGTAGTCCATTAGTTGCTGTGGTGAAGTCGAGAGGGAAATTTAGGTTGATGTTGGACACCAGAGACATTAGCAAGATTGTTGCACCAGTATGCACAAGGTCTGAGAATTTGGAAGAGCAGATACAGAAATTCTATGGAGCTAAGAATCTAACCTTAACTTAAAATCCAGTTACTGGCAGATCCCACTTTCAGAAGAATCCAGAAAGTACACTGCATTTATTTTTGGAGGCAGAAGTCATCAACTGAAGGTACTACCCTTTCGGCACAGTGTGAGTGCAAGGGTATTTGTAACCACTTTGGATACAGTGTTAAGACCAGATCTACTGACACAATGATCACATATATGGATGGTCTGTCAGCAATCATCTCTACGTGAGAGGTACATGTTGACATCTTAGAAAGAGTGCTGAGAAAATTTGCAGATGCTCGGGTAACAATAAATCCAAGTTTGGGATGGAACAAATAGAGTTCCTAGGGCATACCATCTCTCTCCCCTAGAAATAGTTCCCAATAGTAAGAAAACGCTGGTAATTGAGGAATTCTCAAAGCTGAGAACCAAAGGTGTTTATCGACCTTTTAACATTTTTTAGAAGATTCGTGCTGGACAAATTACTTAATGGCGATGCTTTACTGGGCCTGTTACATAAAAATACTACATGGTTTTGGTCAGATAAATGCCACAGAGTTTTTGAGTGTATTAAACAGGCACTGATAAATTCAAACATACTATACCACCCTAATATGGAGAAGGACTTTTGTCTTGCAGCAGCTGCATCTTCCTATGGATTGACAAAGAGGGGGAGGGGGGGGGTGTTTGTTTCAAGTAGAAGAAGGAGCTGCCAACAACAAGATCAGAGCTATAGCTTTCACCCTCAGAGCTTTGACATGCTGTGAGATATCTTACTCTGTTAAAGAGTTAGAAGCTTTGACTGTCATGTCAGCATTAAGGAAATTTCATTATTATGTTTATGGGAAACAAATAAAAGTATTTAGTGATCATGAAGCTTTAGGCTTTTTATTAACATGCAAACTATTGCATGCAAGATTAGCTAGGTGGGCTCTAGCCCTGCAGGAATATAATTTTCAGATAAAGTACATAAACTGAAAGGACAATGTTATTGCAGACACTCCATCTAGACTGCCACAGGGCACACCATAATTAGTGGAACTAGTAGACCGAGTATCAGAATTCAAGATATTATCAATAAAGAACCAGTCACACAGACGTGAATATTTACACCTATGCAAAAACACTTACAGGACTCTGATCCCGTATGGAGGAAGATCAAACAGTCCATAAAACAGACCCAAGTAATAACTTAAGTCCACATTACAAGGTAGAAAATGATGGGCTATTTTATAGGAGGGGTATGAATTTGAAAATCTGGTGTGTGTGCATCCCCAATGAGTGCATAGAAGATTTTATATGGTATACACATGATGCTTAGGGTCACGTAGGAATTGAAAAGTGTGTCGCCATCATTCAAAGCTACTTTTATATTCCAAACCTCAAATGCATCATACATAAAACTGTAAGAACTTGTACAGTCTATCAAAAGGCAAAATTAATCAACAGATCATGCAAAACTGAGCTCCAATCCACTGTTCCGGCTTATCCACATCGGTTAACATCTGTGGATGTTGCAGGACCCCAACCCACAATGAGGAGTGGATCCAAATATTGAATGATTGTCTATGATATTTTCACCAAGTGTCTCAAACTTTATACCATGAAAACCACTATGGCGAACTCAATAATTAAAAGAATCTTGAGAGATTATACCCCAAAAGTGAGTAAACAACCCTGCCATTTCATTTGATAATGTCAAATACTTCACTAGTTTTAAATGAAAATTGTTCCTTGAAGAACAAGGCATCAAGCACATTCTAGTTGCCAGATTCCACACAGAAGCAAGACCAGTGAAATTATTCCACGAGTTCAATTGCTTTGTATGCACTTATGCCTCTAAACAACACACCAGGTGGCCTGAATTGGTGCCTGTATTAAAAGCATATACAAAAATTATCACATCCAGCGATGAGTTACACACCCAATGAGCTTGTGTTTAATGTACTTGAATCAAATTAGTGGTTAAGCCATTGCCAAAATTACCAGGATGAAACAAATCAAGCGATGAAAACGTGAGAGAAACTCTAGTCAGTTTGACTAGTTGCGCTCAACAGACGAAAGCAAAATGTGATAAGACTGTGAAAAAACTATTAACTAGCAAGAAACCACCCTAAGTCATCCTTAACAACAACAACTACTACTACTACTACTACTACTACGTGATCAGGCCCAGTGGACCGCACGCATCTAAGTGGACCGCACGCATCTACAAGTTTCCTCCTCCACTGTATTCTGTCCATTGCTGCTATCCGCCATTCGCCCACATCTATTGACACTTGGTTTAAATCTTCATGGAGTCCATCCCTCCAAAGCTTCTTGGGTCTCCCTGGTGGTCTCTTTCCTGTAGGTGTGAAATCCAGGAGCTTCCGAGGCCATCTGTGATCCTCCATCCGGGCCACATGGCTGGCCCACTGCATTCGTTTGGCTTTGACAGTTCGTGCTATGTTGGGCTGCTGGTATAGTTCCTCAAGCTCTTGGTTGTATCTGATCCTCCATTCCCCTGTATCTGCATCCAGAACCAGACCGAAGATCTTCCGAAGCACTTTTCTCTCAAAAACAAGGAGCTTGTGGAAGTCCTGTTTCTGGATACTCCATGTCTCACAGCCATATAGAACAACAGGCTGGATCAGGGTTTTGTACAGTCGAATCTTGAACTGTCTGGAGAGAGATTTGGATCGAAGCAGTTGTGCTAGGCTGTGGTAAGATAGGTTTCCTGCTTGTATTCTGGCATTGATCTCTGCTTCACATGACGAGTTCTTAGTGAAAAGTGCCCCTATGTATTTGAATTCTTGCACTCTCTTGTAGGAATGGTCCCCAACCTGCAGTGATTGTAGATGATCAGCAGTCTGACAATGACCACGCATCATAACGAGGTACTCTGTCTTGGCTTCGTTTATGTTTAGCCCAAATTTGCTGGCAGCCTCCTTTAGTGCTTTGGTCATTTGCTCCAACTCCTCTTCCGATTTTCAATTCTTATAGTTATAAGCATTTACACTGCAATCACGCTAATAAAATCAGAAAGAGACTTTAATGAAAACAATGGAGGAAATGATCACATGTGTAATGCAGTGTAAACAGCAAATAGCATGAATCATCTATGATGCTATGATAGTACAACACGTACGGTCATTTGTTTTAGTTGTGTCGTGCCATGTGAGCACATGTACCTCCTTAGTTGTGTCCTTGTGATCTTCACGATCTTCACGACGGGATCCGCGGTTCACTACTTAGGTAAAAAACAAAAATGTGTTTGGCGCTCCTACAAAGAAAAATATAATTACAAAAATATGACTTGCTTTGAAAATGAAGGAGAAATATGGTAAAGTCAGACCAGAGTCTTGTTAGTCTTAATGGTCTATTGACCACAAAATGATATGGGATGCTGTAAGTAATAACAAGGAAACACAAATAAATATGTACCTATATGTTCATGCACAAGATGTACTGAAATTGTGAACTGTGGCGCATAAAGGAACATACAGCTGCAAGGGCATTGCAACCAAATGTGCTAAGCTGACACGAACTTTAAAACAAAGTATGTTGGTGAAAGCAATTAAAAAGTGAACATTTGTGTTAACAGTGACTGTGAACTAACTATGGTTAGTGACAAGAGCATGTAACATTGAATGTTAGCCATACTACGTACAAACTGTGGCAAGACATGCAGTATGCACAGAAAAACACAAGACATTAAGATGGTGATATGAGTATAGAACCAAAATGATGAAGTAAATGTGTTTGGAATGGATGTGAGTTACAGTGCATCAACAATGTAAAATTCTGCTTCACTGCAGACTCCAGCTGAAATGAACTGCGAGAGGGTGTGAGTGGAAATGTTTGTGCAACCCTGTGTAGGATGCAAACTGTCAATATAGAGGAATGCTTATTAAAAGCCTATGTTCTGACGTGCATCATAATTTCACATACCTAATGAATTAATAGCTGTTTTACAAACTATATGTGAAACATTTGTGAACAGACTTATGTTGTACGAATTAAAGCAACCATGTTTTGGAAAATGAAGACACTAAATGCTCACGCAAGTGTAATGTAAGAGACAGTGACAGGAACTGGGCCTGTATGGAACAATAAATAGTAGATTAATTGAATTCTACCCTGCACCAAAATAACATCTGCCTGTAGTCAGAATCCTATACTATGTTTAAATTTATTTTCATGAACCTGTTCATGGTGACTCAATCTGTCATGCTGAGCATCGGAGCGAAGAGAATGGGACTTCACGACTCCACCCGGCAATGTTCCAAACTAGCAGCATTATTTTTCTGGTTCAGACTTCGAAACCTGAACGCATGTTCTGGCCAAGTATCCACCTCACCAACAACATCCCTTTCCAGCCAATGCACTGTCACTCCAGTCAGCATACGGCGACTATGACGATGCATCAAGACAATGGCATTTAAGAAAATATTTATACACCACTGTGCAGAAGCTCATAGAAAAAATTAGACTGACTATTTAAGAACTTTTGGAAACAAATAACAAAAAAACCTTTAATTAGAAAATGTAGTGGTCACCTTTGTGCCCACAGTAACAAATTTTGAATAAACCACCAAAACAAAACAATAACCAAAATCAAGAAAAGTTAAATTTTAACACTGTAAACTGAAAAACTTTTATCATGTGGCATGTAATGTTATGTGATGTAGAGACGATGTCTTTTGCATTATTCGTTATAGTATTTCCAATTCTGTTTCTTTAGTTCTGTTTTAATTGCACCTTGACATATGGAAAACAAAAGCATGAAATGAAAGAAATGAGTTATATAGTCTGCCTTCTCCACCACGGTTTTCTGTCAGCCCACATCCAAATGGAGGAGCATCTGACAAAAATTAATCCCCAGCAAACTGCAATCTACAGACTATACTCAACTGAACACATAACTGTGTAGAAATATATAAAGATTTTAATTATTGTGACTATGTAGCACCAATGAAATCAAATCTAGATTCAAAGACACTATCAACTCAAATATTTTTCAAAAGGTATGTATGAACATTGTAATGTATGTGAATTTTTGAACTTGTGGATAAAAGAACTCATATTATTTGTGTAATAAAGTGATTGAACGCTTAAGTGCACTGCCACACACAAACCATGAACCAGTGTGCTCCTGGCATTACAGTAAGTGAAATATCTTGACATTAAAGACTGCGAGATTTTTGTAACTTATTCTAAATTGTCTGAAGTGTACAGTAATCATTTTTTATCAGAGACATAGTCTGAACAATATAGCTACCATCCCTGACCACTGAAATTACAGATAATAATATGCTTTCTTGTTCTATTCAAGAAATGGTTGTAATAGCCACTACTACTTCTGTCTGTCTTAATTGTGTTTTCGCTTTTTTTTCTCTCTCTCTTTTCTTTTCTTTTCTTTTCTTTAAGAGTCATTTACGTTGAGGAGGTGTGTATGTTGTAATTGTTAATATATGTATGCTTGCCTACAGAAGTCTGACTTCTATTATATAGAAGTTTACGTAATTTACAGGCAGCTTTGGTGTCGCAATATCAATTAACAGACCCGTAAGCAAGAATAAAACGAAATATTGCTACTCTCATTTTCAGTGACTGGACACTAACTCCAAAGGCACTAACTGCCTTTACATATGACCTGAATTTCTTCTGGTTTTCTGAAAGATCATTTGACAGTATTCTACTACAGTAGTCATTGAAGGCTTCATGAATTGCTCTCCTTGACTGCCACATGAACTTCATTCAGCATCTCTATCTATTGCTCTATGGATTGTTTTATACCTATTTTGCAATAGTTTCTATTTCTTTAGAATTTCCTTTATGGTGACTGTATACCATGGAAGATCACTCCCATTATGAACTGTTCTACAGGGTACATATCTACATATCTATCCAGTGCATGATCAACTATTCCTATGAACTAGAGACATAGTTCTTCTACATGCTGCTGTCCTCAGCTAAAAGTTTCAAGTTCCTCACTGAAATATGACGCTACTGTTTCTCTGTCCAGTTTCCTGCAAATATAAATTTTTCTACTTGTTTTAGTTGCCATTTGTATTCTGGTATCTACAGTTGCTATAACAGCCTCTTGGTCACCAATACCAGTTTCACTGTGTACTTCCTTAAAGAGGTCAGGTCAGTCTGTTACCATTACATAAAATATATTTCTATCATGAGTGGGTTTCTGAACTATTTGTTCTAGGTAGTTTTCGAAGAAGGCATTCAGCACTTTTCCACTGGATGTCTTGTCACACTCCCACATACAAAACTGTAATTTCCACAACTGAATGTTGCACGATTTAAGTCTCCTCCAATGAATACAGTATGATTAGAACTTATTTATAAGCAACATGAGATTTTCTCTCAGGTTTTAGGTTTCATCAGAAGGAGAATCTGGTGGTCGATAGAAGGACCCTACAATAATTTTACGCCCACCCTTTATACGAATCTTGTCCAAACAATCCCACATGTAGCTTCGATTTCTATCTCAGTGGATTTGACTTTCTTGTGTATTGTGACAAATACACCACCTCCATTTCTCATTAGTCTATCCTTTCAAAATACACTTAAATTTTCCCCAAAAATCTCAAAACTATAAATTTCATGTTTCAACCAACTTTCTGTACTTAGTATTACGTGAGCTTCACTGCTTTTCAGGAGCACTTCAAATTCTGGCACTTTGTTCTGAATGCTTCAGCAGTTTACTACTAATATTTTGACACTCTTGCCTGCAAGGAGCATTCTTTTAGAACTCAAACTTACACTTCTGGGTCTCCTACAGCTGTCATCTGGATTGAATGGAGAGACACACAATCTAAAGAAACTTTGTGTGCACTCCACACACATTCAGCTACTTGGGTATCAGCCTCTGATGTGTAGTGCACATATGACACATCCAGGGGAACTCTAAAGTTTTCAATCCTATGGCACAAGTCCAGAAAGTTTCACCTAGCTTGTCACAGAGTTTTTGGAGTTTCTGGTTCAGTCCTTCCACTCGACTCAGACGCAAGTGGCCACAATCAGTTCTGGGGACAATGCCGCAAATTGTGAGCTTCATTGAAACTCCATGTGCAAGGCTAGGCTCCTGAACTTTCTCTGCCAGTCACTGGAATGATGTAAATATGACCTCAGAGTCTAGACGACAAAGAACATTTGTTCAAACAGGTGCCACAATCTGCAGTTGCTTGCACCTTGTTCCCTCAATGGCTGCCGAAATAACCTCTTTAACATGTTGAATGAGGCCCCAAGGCCTACACAGTGGGTGCAACTTATGTTCCTTCCTGTCAATTGCTGCTATTTTCTATAGGGGTAGCATTATTTGCAATATGTTTGAACTGCCAGTGATTAATAGACTATTACTTTTGAATGCATTATGGGAACAGCAGTGATCAATGTCTTATAAATAATTACTATTAAAAACAGTCTTGACCACAATTTATTTAATAAGGTGACCGGTTTCGACCACTACTGTGGTCATCTTCAGACCATTGAGTAGGAACCTCTTTGTTGGAGAATCACCAACAAAGAGGTTCCTACTCAATGGTCTGAAGATGACCACAGTAGTGGTCGAAACCGGTCACCTTATTAAATAAATTGTGGTCAAGACTGTTTTTAATAGTAATTAATTATGATTAATAGACTGCTGCCCTTGTGCATCTGCTTCCTTTTGACACAGAACAAAGCAGATTTCCCCTCAGATTTGGGGGGAATCAGTACAACACCCTGACTCCTCCTTGGTCCCTGTCTACCCTGTAGAGGACACTTAGAACTACCACTGACATGCCACTCATAGTAAAGTGGACAAGTAATGACAGATCCCATACCTTCTGCAGATGAGACACAATCAACAGGAGAGGATAGTACTTTAAGTAACTTTGGTACCACAGGTATCGACCGATATGTGAGCTCTTCCAACACACTGATTTGCAGCAGCTACCAATTGTTTGACAGCAGTCGGGGTGATTTCCAGCTGCTTATGAATAGCAACCGACTCGTCCCCTGCCTCAGAACAAGCACAGTGGTGCTGCATGATGTCTGGTGCAATATTTTACAGAACAGTAAACAAATAACTTTAAAGTTTCTGATTCTCTTTCAATTTATGAGCCCGACATACTAAAATTATTATCAGTAGTCTTTTGGAATTTAAGTAATCTACAGCCAGAAATGAGCTATCTGTTATGATAACAGGAAACTTGTTACAAGTTTCACTATTTCTCTGAAGCGCTTTTCAGGTTATGATTACAAAGAAAATTTGACAGGAGTATTAATTTATGATAAATGTAGCTAATGTAAAATCCTATTAAAACAGAGAACTAATGTGACACAATATGTTACTCATTCACAGCAACTGTAAATTATAAACACCGATTTATTATGAAAAACGTTTACTACAAAATAGGTTATACGAATTATACAAAACACATATAGGTGAATATGTAATTGTTTATTGGCAGTTAAATGATAATACAGAAGATGTAATTACTTTTTGGCACCTAATTCTGTCTGTTAACATCTGCATTGTGTCATTTTAACTTCCTGAAGATTCTATCTCATTACACAATGTTCAGGCAAATGCCAGGATGGTTCCTCTGATAGAGCACAGCCGATTTCCTTTCTGATCCTTTATTCAATCCGACCTTGTGCTCCATCTGTAATGACCTCAAAGTCAACATGATGTTAAACACAATCTTCCTTCCTTCCTTCCTTCCTTCCTTCCTTCCTTCCTTCCACAGTGTATGAAACATAAATGTCTCAGTTCCACAAATAAGCTGATCTCTCAGTTCACACTGTACTCTGTAAACGTGAATGACAGGTTACCTACTCCTTTATGATTGTTTTGGTTGGTAGGTAATGATAGTTTAGATTCAGTCTTTTGGAAATTCTGACATTAAAATGTGTAAAAAGTTGATCTCGTGCATACAAGTAAATGCAGAAATGCAGCTTGTTAATACTGCAAAAATCTTGGAAATATTAATTTATTCAACATTCATGTAAAACTCCTGAAAATACAACTTTTCAAAAATAACACCCAAAGGTGTAATCAAATATCAAAGTCAAAATGTTGTAAATCTGCATTTGAAACATAACCTAGTACAATCTGTGATCTACTATCAATCAAAATCTGTTGGAATATATTCATCTGTGACAGGATGAACTACAGAAAAGCTTGGACACAAGAACGACACACTACAAAGTGGGCAATGGCTGCTGCTGGGTGTCGTCTCTAGTTGATCAGCACGCCTCAGCAGCAGTGGGAAGTGACACTATTCCTAGTGTCAACGCCCTACGGCCAGCCTTCAAGAAGGGTTTGGCATGGTCAACAAATGCAGTGACCACAACAATTTCAGCAGGAAGCTACAGCATTTAAACCCAACCAAACCAGATCGTCATCATGGAACAGCTTAGACAGTTGCTTGATCTCCAGTCTCTGACAGACAGCATCGTGCTGATGATGCAACTGTTTCTACCACTGTCAGGCCCTGAATACCTGGCTGTCACCTGAGCACCAGGATGCCCAGGCAACTCGGTACCTTGACACCATCTCAGGAGTACAAAGTGAGGGCCCAGCCATCAAACTTCAAATTACTGCCACCTCTCAACATCACACGCATTTGGGCCAGAACGGCCAGAGATAATGGTCTCGTGTGTGTGTGTGTGTGTGTGTGTGTGTGTGTGTGTGAGAGAGAGAGAGAGAGAGAGAGAGAGAGAGAGAGAGAGAGAGAGAGGTTTGGTTGTTTGTGTGACTGTTTTCACTGTCTCTGCTTTGTTATTGCCCGCGTAACAACTAATATATGAGATAAAATATGTTGCTACAAAAAGAGCCCTGAAATACTTTTTAGGGGTGCTGTGCTGTGACTTTCTTTGGATCATTAATTTTCAACAAAACAAAATATATTATGTTCTTATTATTCTGCATCTGGCTTTCTATAAAAAGAACATTGTTTTGTTACTGTAACTCACTATAAAGTTTATCATATCTTCCTCATTTCATAATTATTGAAAAGGTTACTGAAAATTATTTCGTTATCAATACTGAGGTTACAGTACGCAATGTTTGTTCAACATCAAAATTTTGCAGTGGACTTTTGTTAACAGTAAAACACCAATAAGTACCACAACTAACACGAGAACATGAGACTATTATCAGAGAAAAAATGTTTTTACTATAATGTTTGCCAGACCAGAACTATGCATAGCAAGATTTCTTTTATGACATGAAAGTAAATTATCTTTTTGCACTGTTAATAATATATCATCTGGAGCCCGCGTCCACCTGTAAAACACATCATAAAATCTGCTGTTCTGCCCTGCAATCCTGAAAGCTGAAATAAATAATTTTAGTTCACTATTACCTGTCCGCTTCTTTGCAGTATGATTGGTTTCATTTAATGCAGTTTGAATGCGCCGCGGCAACAGCTCGTTCATTCATAGCACAGCTCTGCACCACAAATAGTATTTAAATAGCTGTAAATGTCTTAAAAGAATGGGATAAAATACCAGGCAAGCTTATTACAAATCATAATGTAAGTTTTCACTAAGTAACTCTATTCAAAACATTTAGACAGATTAAATTCTTACACACCTTTAAAAATCAGTACCTAATGGCGTCCTCTCAATCTTGACAAAAAAATGCTACATAAGCATACAATATAGCGTCACAGGCTCTTTCTACTCACATAATTCCAAAAAGATGACAGAGACATTAATGCTCGGTCACTAATACTTATAGGTTGACATGTTCTCATCTTTGTTTGATATATTAATAAGTATCATCTGTGGCGGTTTCAGTACTCGCCGACACAGATATTATCTTTAAAAAAATCTGTACATAATTCTAAACAAGTATAAAACATGACACATAATGGTTTCTCTTTATTACATAAAGTTCACACAATCACTGTACACACAGAAATAAAATTACAATTATCCAGTTCAATTTTTTTTTCTTTTTTACCACATATAATATGCAACTCAATATGTCACTTTACAGTGGGTAGCAATCTATCCTTGCCATTATTTAATTTTGCTTAATAGCTTTCCTTCCAACCCACAACACAGTGATGTATTCCTTTGCTACTGTTCTCTAAAGCATTAGTCTACTCAGTGTCCATTCTTTCTCTTCTTCCCTCTGTTTTTTCATTGCCTTCCAAACCGCACATGCTCTGGCATCCAAGCCACATGGAATCAACAATCTTGGCCGTGCGCAACACAAGGCTTCACTTGTCCATTTCCTGTTTCCTCAATGACATCCCTGCCACAATGTACCCCTGCCCCATAATTCTGCGCCATTTCCAGTATTCCTTTCCTTGGCTAAAACTCAGCAACACATCCTGTTCCTTAAATGCAGCCTAAACCATTGAATCCCCCTAATGGTCTAACCAAAAAATTCCTTTCTCTGGATCACACCCCTCCTTTCACAATGACCTTCACCTTTTGACACTCCTCTTGTCCCTCCCCATCACAAACCTGGTATTGCAAAACACACATCTCCAGGGCACAGGTATCCCAGAACCACCTCTGCTCTCTCTGCAGGATACTGCAACTGTGCAATCCCTACTTCATACATCTCATCTCTGAAATTGAATGCCTTGCACTCCAGCACCTGGAAGAGCATTTCAGACACCATCTCCATAATGTATCGGTCGACTGACATCCTACTGCTGCCTTGTGGCACCACTATCCAACCCCTATTCTACTCACAGTGCTCCTCCTTGTTAACCCCTCGTAGTACCTAGACCCTGGCTACCTGTTCTTTTCAACTTGCTTCATCCCCCAAAACTCTCTGCCAACACTCCACTAAATTCAGAGCTGAAACAATCCCAGAATACTGTCGTTAACTTTTTCAACAAAAACATCAGCCCCACAGAAGTTACAGTCCTTTCCAAAAACTCGTCTTCAGCCCTACACCCAATTTAACCATGTTGGACTTGTCAAAAAGCTGTACTCTACTTCTCTCAATCCCTGCAATGGAAACACTTCTTTGCTACCAATCTCTCCAGTCAAAGTCAAACTAATCCATACCATGAACCCTGCTTCTCCCAGTTCATACCACGATCTTCTCCCTCTTACCTAACCACCCTCTGGTCAACTTTCACGAATTTCTCACCTCCAACTTGGTCTCACCATCCTTCCCCAGGTCCCTTCCTCAGAACACCACACTTTCAGCAGAAGAAAGCACAGCCACACACAGCCTCAAAACAGATCCTGATCCAAACAAACTACCTGCAGACAGAGGTTCCACCACTGTTGTTATGAATCACAGTGGCTATCTGGCAGAAGGAGTCTGCAAACTGTGTGACTCCACCATCTATAAACTCTGCCAAAGTGATCCCATCCCAAAAGATCAACATAACCTTGAATCCCTGCTTAAAACCTTAGGCCCTTCCCAGAGCCTCTTCCCAGAATCTATTTCCATCCTCACCAAAAAACAAAACCACAAACTCACCTTCTACATGTGCCTCAAAATCCACGAGACCAAAAATCCTGGACATCCCATTGTAGCTGGTTATTACGCTCCCTCCGAAAGAATTTTGGCCCTCATTGGGCACCACCAACCAACTGCCCAAAACCAAGCCTCCCATGTCAAAGATAACAATCACTTCCTTCACCAACTCTCCACCATCCCCACCACTTTACCTCTTGGATCCCTACTCATCAATGCTGTCACTACTTCCCTATACACCAACATCTGTAATGCCCATGGTCTTGTCACTATTTAACACTGCCTCTCCCAATGTCCTTCAGACTTCATATCCACTATCTCTTTCCTCATACACCTTACTAACTTCATCCTAACACACAACCATTTCTTCTTTGAAGGGAAGGTATACAAACAAATCTGCACATAACCATGGGCACCTGCATGGCACCTGCCTATGCCAACCTCTTTATGGGTTTCTGGGCCATCTAGAGGAAACCTTACTAGCCTCCAAAAATGCCAAATGCTTGGTCTGGTTCAGGTTCATCGATATCTTTATGATCTGGACTCAGCACCAAGGCATCTTATCTTCATTCCTTCACAACCTCAACACCTTCTGTCCTATTCATTTCACCTAGTGCTCCTCAACCCAGTGTGCCACCTTCCTGTACTTGACCTCCATCTCTCTGATGGCATCATCCACCCTCTATCCACATTAAAGACACTAATCACCGACAGTGCCTTCATTTCGAAAGCTGCTCTCCTTTCTGCTTCAAAAAATCCCTCCCGCACAGCCTGGCCACCCAGGCGTAGTGTATCTGTTGCGACAACAACTCCCTTGCCCAGTATGCTAAGGGTCTCACAAAAGCTTTCACAGACAGACACTATCCACCAGACATAGTCTGCAAAAAGATTTTCCATACAATATCTAGCAATCCACGCACCATCCCCAAGAACCAGCTACAATGGAGCACCCCCTCAATCCATTCCACTGCAGAGTGGAACAACTAAACCCAGGTCCATGACCTGCCCAATACATGCACCCAGCACATCCTATTCAGCCCTGTCACATGCTTATCTTACTTCATCAGACGCCTATGAAAGCAGCCATGTCATATACCAACTCTGCTGAAATCATTGCACAGCCTTTCATATGATTACCAACCAGTTGTCCACCATGATAAATGGCCAACCCTGAAATGTGGCAAAAAGCGAAGTGTGGCACAACAAGCAGGTGACCATAATATGCTTGATTTCAATGGCCAGGGAAGAGTTATCCTTATAACACATTCTGCACTCCAAAAGTCATCCCGGCTTCAACCTACTGTCCCCACACCTTACACCAACTGTTTCAGTCCTCTCCGCCCTATCGCCTCTTCCCAATTGACATCCCCTCACCCTCATTGTGCAGCACACTCTGCCAATGCACCCACCTGTCTTTTCCCCTTCTCTGTTCCTCTCCTTTTCTACTGCCATTACCCTCTCCCTCCCCCACAGCTTCTCCTCATTACCCACCCCACTTTGGATTACTGCTTCCACTCAATGCTACACAGTTGCATTCTAGCTGGAAACAACGGTCATGTGTGCATGAGGTGTGCTTTCTTGGGTGAATGAGTATGCGTTTTCCTTTCTTATGGTACATGAAATAACATAGATAGGTTTTTTTTTGTGACAGCTGTAAAAGTTTTACCAAGAGTGAGAAGTGTGGGCTTTATTGTAGTTTCACGAGTGGTGGGTTACAATGTGAGATTTGTCAAATATACTGGAGATTCTCACTAGGAATTGCAGGATATGTACCAAAAATAATTTAATAGAGAAGCGGGAGAATCAGATCTGTGCCCTTAGGTGCATTTACAAAATGTAAGGGAGGAACTAGATAGGATGAGGAGAGAGGAGGAGGCTGGGGAATAGGAAATGGGAATTGGTAAGAAGACTGCTAGGTGAAGGATATATTCAGACAGTTTCACTTGGTACATTACCAATACATTCGACTAACTTCAAGAGTTTAGAGGACAGGAGGACAGGCGTGCTAACTGTTGCTGCCCCTGACTAGTACCTGTAAACAGTCATCCACATCCCTGACCATCCTTGGTGGAAAGACTAAGCTGTTACTATCTCCACACAACGCAGAGCTGCTGACTGATCACCCGAGCACATCTCTTCCATCCCAATGACAGTGATTTGGTAAAGAAAAGGCCTCTGTCCTTGACAGCAAGACCTGTTGTATGGGTTACAGGGATCACCAACACAGTCACATTAGAAAGTTTAAAATAGCATACTGTCACTAACAGGCAACCCGGATGGCTGACTAATGGGATAAAGATAACATGCACAACAAACTGTAAATTATATCAAAATGATAGGAATAGTAACAGACGAACTGCAGGAGTCCATTACAAACAGTACTGTAAGGTGCTTCAAATGTCATAAGGAAGGCAAAAAGTGTGCAGTATGCAAACAGGACAGCTAATGAAACTTCCTGGCAGATTAAAACAGTGTGCCGAACTGAGACTCGAACTCGGGACCTTCACCTTCCGCAGGCTAGTGCTGTGAAGTTTGGAAGGTAGGAGACGGGGTACTGGCAGAATTGAAGCTGTGAGAGCGGGTCATGCTTGGGTAGCTCAGTTGGTAGAGCACTTGCCCGCGAAAGGCAAGACTTCTTAACACTTTGTGGTCTAGCCACGGGCTATGCCCGCAGTCCCTGTTGTGAGCGCTGCCAACGAGCGACGAGCTATGCCCGCAGTGATGTATAAAAATGTATAGAAAACAAACTACGGGTTATACTCACAGTTCGTGTGTTCCGTTACACAGCTTGATGGTTTAGTTATGCGAAAAATCCACTAGATAGCAGCACCAACTGGGGAAATGTTCGTTTCTATACAGTCTGCCACATCCATGCATTAGCAGTGGTGGCAAGATGTCACAGTGTAGACGAAGTCTTACAGACGAAGAAATTTTGGATGTTCTGTTCAATGATTCGGGTCCTGAAGGAGAACTTAGTGACTATTCTGAAGATGACAGAGATACCACAGGTAATTATAACATATTTACTGGAATTTAGGTTGTGATACATTAAAACATGTAAGAAACAGTAGGCTGCTCATACCCATTTGCTATGTATATTTCGAGTAATATATTTTAGACTTATAATGATAATACAAGTTTATCCAGTTGTACATATGACTTATTTATTTACAGAAGAAGAGCTTCAGAATGATATTGACTTGACATTTCAGCAGGAAACGCGTCCAATAGATCACGAATTTCGGAATGGTAATTGCTCTCACTCCCTCTCTGTGCTTATAAATAATCAGTAGACTGTAATAAAAGTAAACAATTTTGGCTGACTTGGGTGGGATGACATTCGTATGTCTGCACCTCCTGTAAGGAACACTGTTTATGGAGAAGTTCTGAGAGTTACAGTTCCACTTGATGCCACATCAACAGAATTTGAGTTTTTTGAAAACAATTTCAACAGGAATATGACGAAGCTTGTGAAACAAGAAACAAACAGGTATGATGCAAATACCATTGCAAACTTGAGGCGTACCAATCAAATCAAGGAACACAGTTTGTCGTCGCACTGGAAACCTGTTACTTTAGCAGAGGTTTATAAAGTTTTTTCTATAGTAATTCACATGTGCCTGGTAAAGAAGTCATCCATAGCAGATTACTGGTCCGCAGCTCCCATTCTTCACTCCACATTTGCAGCTAAACTGATGTCCCGAGATCGTTTCAAGTCAATTTTGGCAATGCTGCATATAAATAATAATGATACATACATACAACGTGGACAGCCAAATCCTGATCCTTTACATAGAATCAGGCCATATTTTGATTATCTTGTGCAGAGCTTCAGAGACTCGCTAGTGCCAAGTGAGAATTTGACCACAGACAAAGGAATGTGTGCCTTTAGAGGCAGGATACATTTTAGAGTCTACATTAAGAACAAACCAGAGAAGTATGGCACCAAACTGTCCTTTGTGTGCGACTCAAACATTGGTTATGTTCTAAATATGGAGATTTACACAGGCAAAGGTGATGCCTTCACAATTATTCCATTGTTTGAACGTCTACTTTCACCCTATTTATCTAAAGGTCACACTGTTTACATGGACCGGTTTTATACTAGCCCTAAAGTTATTGACTTCTTATGGAGCAAAGACACTTTAGGTGTTGGCACTGTTATGCTAAACAGAAAAGAAATGCCTAAGAGTTTGAAAAAAGTTGTACTGAAGAAAAGTGAAATGACATTCAGACATAGACCACATATGATGGCTTGTAAGTGGAAAGACACCTGGGATGTGGCAGTGTTGTCTTCAAAACATGGGGCAACAGTATCTGACGTAACTGTCAGGGCTAAAGGGGGCCATATAAAAAAATTCAAGCCTGATGCAGTCCTTGATTATAATATGAACAAGACAGATGTTGATCGAAGGGATCAACTTGTTGCTTACTATCCCTTCAAAAAGAAAAGTATGAAATGGTGGAAGAAGCTTTTCTTCCACCTTTTCATTCGGGGAATAGTAAACAGTTACATAATGTATAAAATGTCACACAGACAACCATGTT
This sequence comes from Schistocerca piceifrons, assembly GCF_021461385.2. NCBI lineage: Eukaryota > Metazoa > Arthropoda > Insecta > Orthoptera > Acrididae > Schistocerca > Schistocerca piceifrons. The sequence goes on along the minus strand of NC_060140.1, from coordinate 337,759,821 downwards.
CTCTGCACATATTCATGTCTGTGATTGAAGAAAAACTGGCCACGATGGCAGGGGACGAACAATTGGGAGTGAACCCTTTGACTGTAGGTGACAGACTAACCGGGCATCATTTCGGAAGAAAAATTCCTCCAACTGACAACAAAGCGAGGACATGCAGATCGTGCGAAGTGTGTGGTGACAGGGCTGAGAAAGTAACTGGAAAGTGGAAGAGGAAAGATACAATTTATTATTGTGCAATGTGTGATGTTTCACTGTGCGTGCCAGAATGCTTTGAACTATTTCATACAAAAGCCAATTACGTATAGAAATGATTTATACAAAATGTAATGTAATTTAGTTGTGAATTGTAATTTTTTTAAATAAATACCTTTCATTTTGTTTTTATAAAACATAATCCAGTGCCATATTCTTTCTACCAACAATAAATCCTACTACAAGATGTCTATATTTTCCTTGTTTCAGCTATCAGCTTGTGATAACAGTGTAAAATTTAAGTGAAGTTAGTAACTACAATGTGTTACTTCATTGTAAAGTTTAAGTTACAGTGGTTAAAATGAAAAAAACTGTAATGATTTATCTCTAACCGTTCCTGAATTACGATTTTTTGAAAAACGACAAGAAACACCAGTCTCGTGTGCTAGAATGTCGTACTAAGTCCCAGACCTTAAAGTGTTAAGTAATAGAACCCAGTATGTTGTCCTCTATAGTGAGTGTTCATCAGAGGTGAGGGTATCATCTGGAGTGCCACAGGGAAGTGTGGTAGGTCTGCTGTTGTTTTCTATCTACATAAATGATCTTTTGGATAGGGTGGATAGCAGTGTGCGGCTGTTTGCTGATGATGCTGTGGTGTACGGGAAGGTGTCATCGTTAAGTGACTGTAGGAGGATACAAGATGACTTGGACAGGATTTGTGATTGGTGTAAAGAATGGCAGCTAACTCTAAATATAGATAAATGTAAATTAATGCAGATGAATAAGAAAAAGAATCTCGTAATATTTGAATACTCCATTAGTAGTGTAGCGCTTGACACAGTCACGTCAATTAAATATTTGGGCATAACATTGCAGAGCGATATGAAGTGGGACAAGCATGTAATGGCAGTTGTGGGGAAGGCAGATGGTCGTCTTCGGTTCATTGGTAGAATTTTGGGAAGATGTGGTTCATCTGTAAAGGAGACCACTTATAAAACACTAATACGACCTATTCTTGAGTACTGCTCGAGCGTTTGGGATCCCTATCAGGTCAGATTGACGGAGGACATAGGAGCAATTCAGAGGCAGGCTGCTAGATTTGTTACTGGTAGCTTTGATCATCACACGAGTGTTACAGAAATGCTTCAGGAACTTGGGTGGGAGTCTCTAGAGGAAAGGAGGCGTTCTTTTCGTGAATCGCTACTGAGGAAATTTAGAGAACCAGCATCTGAGGCTGACTGCAGCACAATTTTACTGCTGCCAACTTACATTTTGCGGAAAGACCACAAAAATAAGATAAGAGATATTAGGGCTCGTACAGAGGCATATAGGCAGTCATTTTTCCCTTGTTCTCTTTGGGAGTGGAACAGGGAGAGAAGATGCTAGTTGTGGTACAAGGTACCCTCCGCCATGCAACATATCGTGGATTGCGGAGTATGTATGTAGATGTAGATGTAGATGTAGAAGGCAAATGAGTCTCGGTCCGGCACATAGTTTTAATCTGCCAGGAAGTTTCATATTACCCGCACACTCCACTGCAGAATGAAAATCTCATTTTGGAGGACAGCTAATTTTCACGATAAAATTAAACAGTATGGTCAGTCATCTGGCCAAAAGCACAAGATGGAGGATATAAACTCAATATATAACAAAAATGTTTTTGTTCCTGATAATTCAGATAAATGTATAGAATTTAACAACCACTTTCTGAATACCATAGATGAATTAAACAAAAAGTTAGTTTCGACTGGGAATCATCTAACTCCCTTAGAAAATGGCTGTACAACACTGCTACCTGAAATACATCTCAGTGACACTGACAAGAGATTGAGACAATAATTAAAATGTTGGAGACTAAAAAGTCTTGTGGATATTACGAGGTATCTAGCAGGATACTGAAGTATTGAGCTGTTTGCAACAACATGAAGCTTTGTACAGTTGCGGTAACTGTGCTTCTGAGATCTTGCACACCGTACCTTTGACACACATCGACTTGTGATGCAGTGTTTTAAACTTAGCACAAAATATCCTACCCTCCTTCCTACATTGTGAAACTGTGTCATTGGTTTAGGTGTAAAAAACACCGTTTTGTACTTCTCAATTTCTGTTTTCATTCAGTGACAGCAGTCATTTTATTATATCCTTGGGTCTAATGACAACATTCTTTGCAGAATATGCAAAATGGAGTGTAATTGTTACTGTCTTTGGGTAAAGTTTGTTTCTGACCAGTAAAGACATGAAGGTCTGCTGCCGTTGAAAGTAAATCAATATTTTATCATCACAGTGGATTTTCTGTGAAATAAGTGCTGCACCTATTTCCATTTCTACAAATCCCATCAACTGAACTATGTCCCCATCAGAGACCTGTCTGCTTCAACACAAATAACACAACATCAGCAGATATTGTCAGGAAAAGTTCCGAGTAGTTTTGGTGCTAGTACACAACCACAAGCATTTAAGTCTTCACAATGCTTGGATGCGATGACTGCAATCGATAAATGAAAAACTGTATGATCCTTGATTTGGAAAGTTTGTGTGTTTAATACATTCTAAGTAATCCACGTGTCCTTGTATAATTCTATCTGTGCCGTGAGAATTCTGTTGGTTTTTTCTTGTGTGTCAGAGATGACAGCACTACTATCATTTAAATACTTTGGCTCTCCATCTAGGCAACCACAAAAAATGTGTGTTTATGAGTGGTAGATATCTGTGACTCATGATCAGTTGGTTGCTAGAACTCTTCCCAAAAATGAGCCCAGGTCTCAACATCTCCAGAAAATGCCTCAAGTTTTATAATGGGCAGTCTGACATTAGCTGGTGAAGTTCCGGTCATGGAAGGTTGTTTATCATCAACAGTAGTGTGACCCTTGGTGTTTATCAATTTCCCTTATATTTCCTGTAATGGGCATCATATGGCATGCTTGACTGCGACTATATATTCATCACATTGGTTGTGCCATCAAGTAGATTGTGGATTTTGTCATCAGTGTCTGTTAATGTAAACAATAATTCCTGTAATTGATCTATAGAAAATCTGTCATCTCCAAAGGGGGTTGCATCATTAAAGTAGTGTATCTCATTCAAAATGCATGTAACATTAGCTCTTGCTCTCGTCTATACCCATTTCAGATGCTGTAACTGATTACTGGTATCAGTATTTTCTGAGTCGGCCACCATGAGGTGATTGGAATTGTCTGAGCAGGCCAAGATAGTACCTTTTTGCAAAACAACTAACAGATAACAGCATCAGTCATAAATAAGCAACAGGCATAGTGCAAAAATCTAATAATCCATTGAAGTATCAATGGAACAGTTTCAATGGCAAAACTTCCTGGCAGATTAAAACTGTGTGCAGGACCAAGACTCGAACTCGGGACCTTTGCCTTTTGTGGGCAAGTGCTCTACCAGGAGAGCTTCTGTGAAGTTTGGAAGGTAGGAGATGAGGTACTGGCGGAATAAAAGCTGTGAGGAAAGGGCGTGTGTTGTGCTTGGGTAACTCAGATGGTAGAGCACTTGCTTGCGATAGGCAAAGGTCCCGAGTTCGAGTCTCAGCCCAGCACACAGTTTTAATCTGCCAGGAAGTTTAATATCAGTGCACAGTCCGCTGGAGAGTGAAAATGTCTTTCTAGTTACAATGGCAATTTAGTGCACAATAGTGAAATCAACTGTGGGTACTAATGGAACTACAAAAATGTGATGATGTGGGGCGGTTAGAATTAGCAGTCTATGTAGTCAGTCATCATCGAAATATCTTGTTGCTTAGTGTGACAAATTAATTCAATTTATTCTGTGAGGGTGACATCTGATATGGTCCTAAGCTCAAGGATGACAGGTGTGCTTATATTTGTGCCAACAATGTTATAACAGTAGATGCCTCCACTAATGTGGGAAGTAATTCAACAACCATTTACTCCCACATTACCACTGCTTGTACTGGCCTGTGCAGGACAGACCCTTGGTGCTTCTGGGGTCCGCCTAAGATTTGTTGGAAGCTGAGGCACAGAATATTACTAGCTATGATTTTATGTTACTGAGAGGGTAACTAAGCCCAACTGTAGTTCATAACCAGCAGTGGTGGAAGTCTGATATGATTATTTGTGCCCTGCCATGGTTTTATTAGGAAGTGTGACCCATTTGTTTCCATGGCATGAACTAATTTCAGCACCACGCATGTTGCCACTGACTCACCACTACTTCACATATTAGTAGTCTTCTAAGAGTAAAGATATGTCATCTGGTCCATCCCAATATACTGCTGAACGTACAAGCCCAGATGAGTAAGCCCATTAGACAATACGGGCATGGCCACAGACCCAGTTTTCTCAGGGTTGAGCACAAAGTTCTACATCTACATCTATACTCTGCAATCCACCATACGGTGCGTGGGGGAGGGTACCTCGTACCACAACTAGCATCTTGTCTCCCTGTTCCACTCCCAAACAGGACGAGGGAAAAATAACTGCCTATATGCCTCTGTACGAGCCCTAATCTCTATTATCTTATCTTTGTGGTCTTTCCGCGAAATGTAAGTTGGCAGCAGTAAAATTGTACTGCAGTCAGCCTCAAATGCTGGTTCTCTAAATTTCCTCAGTAGCGATTCACGAAAAGAACACCTCCTTTCCTCTAGAGACTTCCACCCAAGTTCCTGAAGCATTTCCGTAACACTCGCGTGATGATCGAACCTACCAGTAACAAGTCTAGCAGCCCACCTCTGAATTGCTTCTATGTCCTCCCTCAATCCGACCTGATAGGGATCCCAAATGCTCGAGCAGTACTCAAGAATAGGTCGTATTAGTGTTTTATAAGCGGTCTCCTTTACAGATGAACCACATCTTCCCAAAATTCTACCAATGAACCGAAGACGACCATTCAACTTCCCCACAACTGCCATTACATGCTTGTCCCACTTCATATCGCTTTGCAATGTTACGCCCAAATATTTAATTGACGTGACTATGTCAAGCGCTACACTACTAATGGAGTATTCAAATATTACGAGATTCTTTTTCCTATTCATCTGCATTAATTTACATTTATCTATATTTAGAGTTAGCTGCCATTCTTTGCACCAATCACAAATCCTGTCCAAGTCATCTTGTATCCTCCTACAGTCACTTAACGACGACACCTTCCCATACACCACAGCAACATCAGCAATCAGCCGCACACTGCTATCCACCCTATCCAAAAGATCATTTATGCAGATAGAAAACAACAGTGTGGTAGGCCTCTACCACACTTGCCTGTGGCACTCCAGATGATACCCTCACCTCCGATGAACACTCACCATCGAGTACAACGTACTGGGTTCTATTACTTAAAGAAGCTGAATAGTTTCTAAAGCCTACACTCACATAAATCTCTGCTGAGTCATGGTTGTGGGGCAATAGGAAGTGAAATAGCATGTCAGACACTCATCAGAGATCATTATAGCTTTTTAGCTAGATTTCAAATGCTTTGACCATCTGCTTTGTCTTAGAGTTAGGAAACCAAGTGAAAAGGAGCCATAGACAGATATGTTATGTCATTCCTTTGACATAAGGGAAAGGACATGCCAGATATGAATTGTGGGCTGTTATCTTACACTATAATGTGAGGTGCTTCATCTATATCAAATATAGTTGCCAGTGGCCATATTGCAGCTCTGGCCATTGTTGACTGCACCTGGGCAACACAATGAAAATTCTGAAGAGTTCTCACAATGAGTAACTACACAAACGCCATGAATGCATTTGTATCTTCTACTCATTCCTATAGATTACTGAGAAGGGTAGGGTAAAATGCTAGAGTCGACTGATTTTTTGTTCATAATTGGCAGGCCTTGTGCACACATTTGATATCTGCATTAATGCCTGGCCAAAATACATCATTCCTTGCTAATCCCTTCATCCTAGACACCTTGTAGTGTACTTCATTGAATAATAGTACGGCATTTGATCAGGAACGCCACCTAGTATTTTAAGACTCTTTTGTGGACAGCAATAGTACACCATAGCTCTGATTTAATCTGAGGCATGCTAAAAAGTAAGTCTGTAGTGTCAGATTCTTAACTTTAGTGGGGCGTTCTGGCCAACTGTGACATATATAATAAGCTACTTTTACCACAGTTTGATCCTGGTCTATTAATTTTGCCACATGAAGACCATTATTTCCAAAAACTTTGTGTCTATGAAGTAAATCTTTGAAGGAAGGAAGATACGAACTTAACATCACAACAACAATGATGTCATTAGTGACACAGAGGGACATCACACACATCCATGCCCGAGGCAGGATTCGAACCTGTGACCGTAGCAGTCACACAGTTCCGGACTGAGCACCTAGAACCGCGAGACCACCGCGGCCGGCAGCACTATCTCAGATTAGGGAAGGATGAGAAAGGATATCAGCCGTGCCCTATCAAAGGAATGATCCCACATTTGCCTCAATCAATCTACGGAAATCACAGCAAACTAAAATGTAGATGGTAAGGCAAGGATTTAAACCATCGTCCTCATGAATATGAATCCATTATGCTAACCACTGTGTCACCTTGCTCAATGCCAAAACTTCCAAGCCCTCATTGCCTCATTCCCATATTATAAAATTAACGGTATAATCAGGATTAGTGGGGAGTATGGAAACAGTGTGATCGACACTAGTCCATTGCTTATGATGCCAAATAATGTTTCCTACAGAAGTCCACTTCCAAACAAGTTCATATCACAGAGCTGAACCTGCAGGTTCATCACTTACCACTCCTCATGGCACATGTTTACCGCAACACCCTTGGCTTTTTACCACCAGCAGCAGAACTAAGGGCCATGAAACTAATACTATCATCATGAAAGTCCAAGTACATATCAATACTGCTGGATTCATCTTTATTCGTCACTGACCATATATATACAATGGAATAGGATTCATCTTTTATATATAATTCTGATATACAGTATACTCCCAATTATTCGGGGTAATGTGGGGGAGAAGACACATGACTAATTAAAAAACATGAGAAATCAAGATACTTTCAAACACATATTCAGAATGCTGTCTACTGGACAGGTAGAAGTGGCAGAATCAACAGCAGATATCTGCGCTAGCTCAGGTGCAGCTTGGCACATTCATCTTCCGCTGCTGGTATGGCTTAGTGTCTGCTGAGAGAGCTTAAGTTTTGTAGAGTGGCTATATATCTGCAATGTTTGAAGCAAAATGAATATCAGTTTGCCATTTTATCTGTAGTCAAGGATGTTGTCTGCTGTTTCACCCTCTTGAAATTGACTTTGACTAACTTCACATAGCTCATGCTAGCATTATTTACTTTCAAAAAAACAGTAAACAGGGGAAATTTCTGTGTACACTGGCTGCAACAAGGAAAGTTTTAGTCAAAATATGCATTAAGTTATTGATGTAGATAAAACTGCGGGACAACTCATAACATTTTCGTCCACCCTCAATAACTTCTTTTTGCTCGCAAACCGAATGTCATTCAACGCAAAATGGGCAGGCACCACATGAAGATTATTGAGTAAACTTCAAAATGTGCATTGCATTAGCTAACAGAAATGGTATTTTCTTTGCATGAAAATACGTAAAGTCCGTCCGAACAGGCCTCAGAAGGCCCAATGGAACTCACCAACCGCCGTATCATTCTCAGCTGATAGGTGTCAGTGGATGTGGATATGAAGGGGTATGAGCCACTAGTTCTTAATCAAGTAGCTCCTCAATTGGCCTCACATAGGCTGAGTGCATCCCGCTTGCCGCTAGCGTATAGCAGAGCCAGATGGTCACTCACCCAAATGCTAGCCCAGCCTGACAGCACTTAACTTCAGTGATCTAACAGGAACCGGTAATATCACCATGGCATGGCTGTTGGCAAAGAATGTAAAAGCAGTATAATTATTAAATTATAGACTTACTGTGTGATACTGATGACTCATTACGACTATTATTGTACAAATTGTCAAAAGTTCACTTTCTGGGTCCTGGTTATGGGATTTCACCTTCTTTTTGTTGTTAATGTTGTGGAAAATTAAAGACAGTTGGGATTGCCTTGGACAAAAGACACCTCTGATCATTTGTGTCATCCACATATTTCTCTTCAAAGTGATCTGAGCAGATGTAACTTGTTATAGTTCAAAACAATGTCCTGTTTCATATTTTCTGCCCATCTCTAAATTAGTTCATGCAACTGAATGCTAAATACACATTAGACATGTTTAATTTATATTTCACTGAACAAACTGCAAAGATAAATTAAAGGATTCACCAAATAAAGCAGTTCACTTACCACACAGACAAACGACAGACTGGCTCCTCTCAATGTTCTGACAACTGTCAACAAGGCGGCTGAATTAACACTGTAACTCATGTGTTAGCCATTCTATGAAATTTAAACTCATTGCGTGCATCACTGCCCCTTGCGGCTGGCAACCCATACAGCTGGTACCCCCGTGCAACGCATGTGCTTTTTTTTATACATGAATAATCCACTAACCGAATATTCCACACATGAATAATCGGGAGTACACTGTACTTAATTACAGACACAATTACTGACAGTTATTCATACATTTTGAATTTTAACATATCTTCACAATTGGTACTTCAAAAAATTCTGTTATATTATAAAGTAGATTTTTCAGCCCAATAAATACAAACTGACCATGCTGAGAGTGGTGGTTTATTAATGATTTTTAGAGGGCTAACTCTGTGTGAGGGGGCTACTTTTAGCAGTCTCTGTCTTGGAATACCCAGTTTAATTTTCATCAAAGAGTTGTTCTGGTGAATCTCCTCTGATTTGAAATTATTTTACATTCAGTTTAATGTGTAGCAATGATTACATACATATACAGAAACACAGGCTTACAGTTGTGACTACATTATGGTTTCTAGACAGAGGTCAAGCATAGTCTTTCAGTCCAGCCCCACACATTTCTCATGCGATTTTTTTTATCTTCTATATATCACTTATATGTGAAAAGAGTCCCCATACCAGCAGTCCATAAGGACTGTGGGATTGGAACAGTCCAAAATATGTCAGTCTTAAATATTCGGAAGTGCTAATAACGATATTCTTTTGCAAATATGACTGATGTGTCCTCTCTGTGTCAACTTTGAGCCAATATAGAATCCTGTAAGTTTAATTGTTCTGTTTCCTATATTTTTAGATAATTCTAACAGAAAATTTGTTAGAGGAGAACCATTTCACAGCAGATTCTTGTGATTCCAGTGACATTTTTTGTAAGACTGGTGTGTCTTGATGGGTTGCAGTTATTGTTGTGTCATCTACATATGTAGTAATGTGGAACATGATGTGGCAAATTGATTATTGCAATTATGAAAAAGAATTGTCCGAGAACTGATCCTTGTAGTACCTCTGTCTCAACAAATTTCGTCAGAGAACATTTGTTTCTTATAGAGACACGTGATTTCCTGTTAATCCAAGAATTAAGCAATTACTTTTATTGGTGTATTATGTACCACATAAAATTCAGTTCCTCAAGCAATGTGGACACTGGAGATACAACGTAGGTAATTTACTGCACCATAATTTGAGCATTTTTTTTTTAGTATTATTTGCTGGTTTAGAAGACCAACAAGATAGGATTAATTGAGAAATGATCAAAATTCACACAAACTGCAAGTTTTATCAGAGATTCATTCCAGTGAGAGTGTCATGCAGATGCTCCTCCCTTCTCTTGTGCCTGATATAGCAAGAAAGGGGTATCATATTGGTTTATTTTTAAAATTTGAAGAGTACTCATTCCAAGACAACTCAAACTAATATAATTTACTACAGCATATACTTCACAATATGAGTAATGCAGTTAAATAAGAGAAACTTGAAGTTAAGAAGGAGCTTACTGATAGTTGTTGTTCATAAACACTATTTACTACTGGAACAGGAGAGGGACAATGGCAGTTGGGAATGATGCACCCACTACCCTCCGCCACACATCAGGAGATGTCTTGCAGAGTAGACATGTAGATGTACAATGACGAACCATGCCAAATTAAGGTACAAAGTGTTTTAAAAATATTTAGAAAATACGGAATAACAAAAAAAGGGAATAACAAAAAAAGGAGCCAGTGGTGATATGTTTCATTATGATTATGTCACAAATTAGCTTTGAAGCTTTCAACCAATGATAAGTCATGATAGACGCAAATCTTTCTATCATTGCTGCTATTCCTAACATTCTTTATGTAAACACGGATTTCATGCATCATGTAACTGTTCTGTATTACTTTTTTTCAATTAAATTATATGCAGTGTATCAGAAGTTGCTCCCTAAACTCCTTCTCAGAATACCTTCAAGATACAGCACTTCCCTTTTCAGTACTGAAAAATAAATATTGTGGTAAAGCTATGTAAAATAAGCAGCTGGTCTTGGGTTTGGAAACTTATTTACATTTCTTTCCTTAACAGTTTTCCAATAATAAAGTACAAGAAAATCCTATAAAAGATTATAGATTTGTTTCCAAACCAGAAATTAGTATTTGCTGTATTACTGAAATTGATGGCAACAGGTTCACAAACTTGGCAATTTATTAACAATTGAATAATATCACCAGTGTCTCATCATATGAAATATTATTGAAACTATCACTCACTACCCTTATTACTACAGGCAATAATCAGGAAGTAATTAATTTGTTTCAGTTTCATTATAAGCAGATGAATTATATGAATAATAATGATAACTGACTGAGAAATATTGTGTGACATACAGTTCTATTGTATCACTTAGTATTGGACTGTTTATATTAGTAGTTCCCACACCTTCTGCTGGTGCTTTTCTACCTCTCCCCATTGATATTTCAGGTAAGAACACATCAGTCAACATATATACAACATTTAACATCACTATCTCACTACCCTTCCAGATGAAATTATAATCAGCAGAAACAAGCACATTCCCACAAACATTTATTGAATCATTGTAGAAAGTAGACAATAGCTGATCATTTACATCTTCACAATCAGTAGTATTGGAATCATCATTCACTTGATAATCTGATTCAGCAGCAGCCTTCATGAATATATTCTTTGAAAATGTCACATAATCTGATCCATTTTTCAAACATACATACTTCGTTCTTGTTTCTGTTGAGTCTGTGGAAAACTTACCTTTTGCAACAGCAGGTAACTGAATTGTGAAAAAATCCTCATCTCCTAACAAAGCATATGGAGCAACACTCAAATAAGAACTTATATTATTATTGCATGTTTCCTTTGATATTTTCCTAACACATGTTGCATTACTATTAACTAGGTATTTTACTTCCTGTGAAAGAACACATGACCCACTACCCATGCTTAACAAATTTTGAGGTAGTTCAAAATAGCTGCTGTACCTGAGAGAAAAGTCTGAACCAATGTTCCATATCAGCTTAATTGGTTCCCCATACATGTACTGACTGTTCCTGATTACTGCATCAGATGTTAAGTTGGCATCGTTGTAGAAACTATTTTTTCTCTCCTTTTGTTCCACCAATGCATTCAGGACTGGGAGTGAAACAATTTTCTTCATTTCGATGAAGTATTGGCCCAAGTAAGGTGAATTAGCAGTAACATAGCACAGAAGATGAAACAATCCATTGTGCAGAGAATGTAGGTGATGCTTTTCACATGCAAGTGAATCATAATCTGACTGCACCTCATTGTTTGATGTGCAAATGAAGACTTCTTTGTCACGCTGACTGCAATCCTGAAAAATTCATAATTATTGTAAAAAAAAAAAAAAAAAAAAAAACAATAAATATAAGCTGTAATCTATGGTACCTAAGAAATAAAAATTATGAATGTATTCAACAGAATCATCTAGTCTCCTAGAGAACACCATTCTGGAATTCTCAGAGTATAGACATTACATTGTAAATACATTACTACACTTCACTGAATTTTGGTGTGAAGTGATGTGTGTAGATACCAAAGCAGTTTATGGATGTAGGTCACCAATTCTGTCTGTGACAGTTGTGAAATGAAGCCTGCAAAGCACTATTTGTTCAACAAGTGCTATTTTTGTTACATTTGATTAGTATTCTTAAACCCTTCTACCAACTACAAGTGTCAGTTGTCCTAAACTATAAATGGGTTGTTCTACTCTGAAACTGTTACTCATCAACTTCAGATAAGGATTGCCTCCAACTTTGTCATACTTATGATTTCCTAACATTTTGCTCTTTTTGTACCAAACAGACTTGAGTTTCTCCTCAGATTTGTTTTCAAAAACATGAATCTACAACACAGTGCCTGTACCCACCAAATTGGTGCTTTATCTATATGCCAAACTACTATCAGAAGCAGCTTTCTGATGCTCACTGCAATACTATCATCAATCTCACAGCCAAGCAACACAATGAGGGTGTGGTTTCAGTTCTTAAAATAAGGAATCAATTTGGCACCAACACCTAAATCCACACCTAACTTGGATATCATCAGCGCAGCGGAACAGGCAGCTGTATGGTTTCTACTTGAAGCAACTGAAGAAGTATTTCACATAACCTATTATATTCTCATTTGAACAAAACCTACAAAACTAACCATCTCTAGCAAGACAATGGGAGCCATACGGGAAGTACAAGAAGATCTCTATATCATGGTGTAACCGGCCAACAAAGGTAACACAACTGTGGTCCTATCTCATCAGGATTACACCCAGAAAATGAGGGGCCTGCAGTGCATACCAGACAATTGACACTGAACCCACCAAGAGGGGATCGAGGAAGACAATGGCCATTCTCAAAGAATCTGGCTTGCCAGATGAGGTTATTACCAGGCTTTGATGGAGAGCAACAGATCCACTGAGATTTTATGGACAGTCTATGCCCCATTGTTAACAACACTGGTACCCCAACATACTCACACTCTAAGCACCTGAAGAATTTGCTTAGCCCTTATGTCGGGAAGTGTTCACATCATATTCACAACTCCAGGCATTTTTCTAGATGCCTGAACAACTTTAGGCTTACGAGTACTGACATCCTTGTGAGCTTTCACATTGCTTCTCTTCTACCAGAGTGCCTTTACAAGAATCCTTAGAACTTATTTGCTAGAAATTTGACACTGACAAGTAACCTTTTTTAGGCATGTCTCAATGTCGACGGACTTTCTTACTGAAGGTGGCTACTACAAGCAGACGAAAGGAGTAGGCATGGGGGTCCACATTTACCAGTTGTCACTGACATGTATATGAAACATCTTGAGGAGGAAGCCCTGGAATCAGCCCAAAGGAAACCTACCTTTTCTTCTGATAAGCAACAATGTCTTTGTCATATGGCCACATGGAAGAGAGATGCTCGATGACACACGTCTCAGTTCCATACAACAAAACACAAGTTTTACCATGGAAGTCTGGATGTCCTGATAAAAAGAAAGGGGACAGCACATTGGGAAGACCTATGCCTACACACGGACAGCTGCTACCACCCTGTGCAGAGGAATGGCAAGCTAAAAATATTGAAACATCGTGCTCGCTCCCTTTCTGACAAGGGGTCTTAACCAAAAACTTTAACATCTGATGATGGTATTCTGGAAAGAGGTCTACAAAAAGTGGAAAATTCATAGAGTCCTATGTTCTACAACCCCTTTACAACTGGCAAAAACAGAAGTCTCAGGAGGATGCAGCTCCTGCATTTATTCATTTTTGTGACAATTATCTGGCAAGGAGGACAATTTCTTTGGAAGCACCAAGCGAAGGCAGTCTTTTGTCTAGCAGCTAAAACATTGGCACTGCTTGGTGGAGTCAAAGATGATCTCGGACTACAGAAATCCAGAGCCTATCACATATAGACGAACATCAAAGAAATCAGAATACCTAAAAATAACACTTTTGTAAAATTAAGTTATCTTGAGGAATACCCTAACAAGTAAGTCCATACAATTGATTCACACTGATAATTTTCACAGCTTTTACAATAAGCACATAAAAAATGAGCCAAAAATATTAACTACCAGCTAATTAAGAGTCAACTCCATATTGCAATAAATTTCAGAATTCAATTTCTCCAGTTTTGTAGTCACTTCATCCATACGATTAACTGCAGAAATAGTTTGTAAGTTACACACTATCTCATATGAGAAGACAACTGTAGCCATCAATAGACATCTTGAATAATAACTGCTTGGTTGCTCTTGTAAAGTTTCGTAGCTTAGAAGCCACATCACCACATTAGATATTTTAAATCAGGGCGTTAAGCTTGCGAGATGGGCAGGACCAAACATTCTTTGTCTATGTATAAATGACGCAGACAGTAATTCATCAGGTAAACATGCTTTCTGCTTATCTGACGAATTGTTAATTGCATCAGTATTTTGTAGGTATTGTCTGATGCGCTTTACCTCAGTGCAGTCTTACTGTGTTACTCATAGTGACTACAAACTATTCAACCTGCTATGAGGAATAGCTGTGTTATAGAAGTCATATGGCCTCCTTTGGTACTGACAGCTTTCTCAGCACATCCCATCCACAACTGAAGTCACAAATGATGACATTGGAGTTTGGGCTTGTTCTGTGCACCTACATTAGACCTTCACCGACAGCCAGTGGGCATTCAGTAGTGTTCTGAGTGCTCTGCTGTGAATGTCATAGTCAATGCGAGCCCTAAACTTGATCATGGTGAGTTATTTAGTGAATTTTTATTTAGTTTGTAGCAAGTTGTCACAGCTGGTAGTGATAGTAAGCTAAAGTTCTACACAAGTGAAAGAGATAATTTGTAGAATACATGCTTTCACCAAGTGTAAAGCATTTATATGTGCGAATCGCAACTATTGCTTGGAAATGGCAACAATGTAGTCCCCGTATGCATGTCAACCTGCACGAACTGCCATTGTTCATGGATCGGCCTGTAGTCAACTTAGTTAGCAGACAACGTCCACTCAGTGCTTCTATGTACACAAATGCAGATGTAATGGAAGGAGTTAAAGATCACAGAAATATTATATGTAATGGAGTTTGAAATAGATTAAATGTATTAGTATGTTCAATGAAGATTTGGACATGTTTCTGAAACATATTAATATCACTTAGGCTATACATGTCTTCCAACTTCTACTGAAACAGCTACTCCCGTCAGCCACCTTGCTGAGTCTTCTTAGGGAGAAAGTTTAATGAATATAATCTGAGAACTAGTTGTCTAACCAGTGAAACTGGATAACTATTGGCCACATGCATGAGCGAATTGGAAGCAGTGGCTACCCCATGTTTTCATTTTACCATTAAGTTTTTTATATTAAAAGGGAAACATTAAAATATTTGTTTTTATTTATGATGGTGGTGATAGCCTACACAAAAGCAAACAAGTCATGGACATATCTTCATTCAATGAACCAAGGAAATTTGAACATAAAATGTACATTTTCTTTTGTTTACAGTATAAATGAACTTGAAGACAATATCATGAAAAAGGAAGGCAATGCAGATGAAGAGGAAATCAGATGCACAAACTGCAGAAAGAATTTGATGAAGTTTTGAAAGATCTAATTTGAAACAAAGCACGTGAAATACATGACTTTCCCCTCAGAATTATTGAAATCCTTGTAGGATGTTAGAGATGAGCGAAGTACCCCCAGTAAATTTCATGTTCCATGGCTCATTTGTACAATTAATCATAATGATACGGAATGAGTCATTTTATACTCACATACTACATTCATTTGAAAATATGGCTACATGCTTACCAATTACAAGTTTTTAAAAAAATAAAGATGTGAACTAGTAATCCCTACCCACCTCCTTTTACACATTGCAGTAACAGAAATTCTTCTACAGAATAGAAGGGGCTGTCAAGGATAAACGTTTTTGGTTTCTTTTCAAATTAAACTCTGCTGTCTATCAGACATTTTATGTCCCTGGATAAGTGATTAAAAATGTTGGTGGCAGGACTGTGCACCACTTTTTGTACTAGAGACAGCCGTAATATTGAGTAATGAATATATTTTTTCTTCTGGTATTGCAATTACGTACATCATAGTACTTTTTGGACTGTAGTGGATTATTTACAACAAACTTTGTGGAGGAATAAATTATCATGAAGCAGTAGTCAAAATGCCTAACTTATATCTACAAGATGATCATGGGTGAGCACCACATATTATTCTTATAACAAGTTTTTGAGCAATAAAAACTTTCTTTCTTAAAGATGAGTTGGCACACAACCTTATTCCAAAGTACATTATTGAATGAAAAGACACAAATATGTCAGTTTACTGATTCATCTCTCCCCAAGACCTGCAGTGATTCTAAGTGCAAATGTGACTGAAGTAAGTTGTTTTAAGAACTCCAATTTTTTTCCACTATGTTCTTGTCAATATGAACACCAATTTTTTTAAGTTTCTACTTGTTATTATTACTTCACCAGTGTTACACTTAAATATCACTGGTCTAGTAACTCTAGAAGTGCACAGCTGAATATGTTGTGTCTTTTGAAACAGAGTGAGACTATTCACAGGAAACCACTCAATAAAACTTTTCTTCTGTTGCTATTAAGTATATTTGGAGTGATTAAAATACTAGTCTCATCCGCCAAAAGAACTAATTCTGCTTGTTGCATATCAGAAGGAAAGTCGTTTACATATTCGAAAAACAATAAGGGGCCTCAGACAGAGCCTTGTGGGACCCCATCAATGATTTCACTCCGGTTAGAATAAGCTCCACTGTTTACACCAACTAAATTAATAGGTACAACTTTCTACCTTCTTTTGGTAATACGTTGTCCATTGGTTGGCTATACCATCAGTTCCATAAAACCTCGGTTTATTTAGAATATAGACTTAAAGAAAAATGTAATAGTTCCATTCCAAGGTGTGAATCTTACACAGCCAGTAACTGAACAAGTTGTGATTGCAAACTAAAAACACAAATTATTGACGCAATGAAACACTGGTAGAAAAAGAGGATGAGCAGTTTGGATTCTGGAAAAATGTAGGAACACATGAAGAAGAGATTGTAGAAAGAGAAACCGATATTTATAACATTTTTCAACCCTAGTGAAATGAAAACACATGAAGCGAAAAGTTATCTACAACTTGTGCAGAAACTAGATTGCAATTACAACAGTCAAAGGACAAGAAAGGAAAGAAGTCATGGAGAAGGGAGTGAGGGTTGTAGCTCATCCCCAGGGTTATTCAGTCTGTACATTAAGCAAGGAGTAATAAAATCAAAAGACAAATTTAGAAAGATAATTCAAGTTCAGGCAGAAGACACAGAAACTGCTGAGACTTGCCAATGACATTGTAATTCTGTCAAGGAAGACAAGGGGTTGGATGATCAGTTGAATCGATTGGGAAGTATCTTGAAAAGAGATTATAAGATGAATACTACCAAAAGTAAAACAAGGGTACAGTATCCAAGTTAAATCAGATGATGCGTAGGGAATTAGATTAGAAAATGAGACACTAAAATGAATAGATGAGTTTTGCTATTTTGGCAGTAAAATAACTGATAATTGCTGAAGACAAAAGAATCTAAAATGCACGCTGCCAATAGCAAAACAGCATTCTGGAAAAGAGAAATTTAATAACACAAAGTGTTAGAAAGTATTTTCTAGAGGTACTTGTCTGGAGTGTAATCTTGTACACAACTGAAACACGGACAATAAATAGTTCAGACAAGAACAGAATAGAAGTTCTTGAAATGTGGACTTTGAAAGTGGGTAGATCAGATAACTAATGAAGAGGTATTGAATCAAACTCAGGGAACAAAGGACATTTATGGCACAGGGTTCAGGCAGCAGGTTACAGCCTGAGGTACCAAGGAATCATCAGTTCGGTAATGGATAAGTGTGTGTGTGCCAGGGGGGGGAGTTAAAACCTGTAGAGGGAGACCAAGAGATGACTACAACAAGCAAGTTCAAATGAATGTAGGTTGCAGAAGTTATGCAGAGATGAAGACACTTGCATAGGATAGACAAGTGTGGAAAGCTGCATCAAACCTAACTTTGGGCCGAAGACTATAACAATATCAACTACATGGAGACATTTCAGTGCAGGTTCTCCCCAAAACAATCTGTCATTTTCACTTTCAGGCTCAAACATACACAATGATCTCAACATCAACTGGGTGTTAAATCTCAACTCTTGTTCATTCAAAGACTGTGTGATTCTGCTAAATAGGGCCAAACTGCAGCAAACGGTCCGTGACAGGAGCAAAAAATTCATGTGGTCATATGGCAGGAAATGCGTTCCAAGGAAGGTGCACCCACATGAAAGTAGAGTTAAAAGATTTTTGATAGTGACACAGTATCAGCAACAGGCAGTTGGCTTGCCAGCAAGGGGTAAGCCAGACAACCATGTGAACCATTCTCCATGACAGCTGTCACAACCTTTATCATTTACAACATGTCTAGGCCTTATTACCTATGGACTTGCATCCACAGTGATGGATTTTGTACTGGTACCTCACACAAGCCACCCAAGTGCTGGGATTTCTGTCAGGCATCCTTTTCATACATGAGGCTACTAATGCGAAAGACCTGCCTCTAACTACCCTGCTACCCCCTCCCCCCTCCCCCCCCCCACCCCTCCGTCCACCTGAGTGTGCCCTCCCCACCTCCATCTACCCAGACAACTGCTTTCAATAATCAATATTCAACGATCAGTCTTTCCACTATAGTGGGCTTGTACAGTTGGGTGTCTGTGTGGTTGTGCATTTACTTTACTACGAAAAAGGTGAGTGGTTGCCTTTCCCTTATTTTACATATTTTTCCATCCAGGAATTTCCTTTATTGTTATTAGTATGTTGTGAAAGACATGGGCATGAAAACTCAAATACTTTTCTTTGTTTTATAAAAAATAATTTCCTTTAGACCATAGACGTAAATTTATTTTGTCAAATGACTACCAGTTTTGATACTACGCACTATATCAGACCATACTACGATTAAAACAACATTGCAGTTCACAATTAAAACCTTAGGAAATGTTTTTATAAAATATTTTTCTATATGATAGCTAAAGTATGGTACAAAGTGCGGTCTTATGATACAGACAGTATCTTATCTCTGGCACACAGTCATCAAAATTGTTTTCCCAGTTACGTTTGTCAGTATACCAAGTCAATGTTTAGCTAAGGCAATGCTTAATCCAGTCAATGAAGATAAAAAATGATCGAATAGGGGGAAAAAATCATGTAGTCACAAATATTGTACAATTTCAGGAGGAAGTGTCATAAATAACATACCAAAAGTCCTCAACAGTGGGATGTGAGCATGGGGTTTGGGGGGGGGGGGGGGGGGGGGACCATTTAAAGATCAGTTTTTCATGTATTTCCTTTAATAACTCAGAAACTGCAGCTTCTAACAAAAATGTTTCCCAATATAAAATTAAATTACATTAGATGTCCTGCAAAAAAGGTACTGTTTATTTTTTCCTCAAGGACTAATAGCTCCTGTGTTGCAGAGGATGGAAAAACTGCATATAATTTTTTAAAAAATTACTTTTTATTGTTATATGAAGTGGTTTAAGAACACATATTAAATGTGTGTATGACATCTAAGTGCAACGAAGGCATATTATGGGATAATGTGTGTTCTGGAGGTGTAACTGGGTGGAGGGTAGAAGCGCAAGGGAAGGTATGTTGCTGAATTGTGGTCATGCCCTTCCCTCCTTCATAGGTCTGCAAACTGAAGAGGGAGTAGGTGATCCACACTCTGTACACACCACTATATCAACAGGTGAGTCAGCTGGTTGATAGAAGAATCCAATTTCAAGTTTATGCCCACCATGTGGTGCCCCATAACATTTCTGTTAGAATGGCCATGGCATACCATTAGGCTCTTCAAAGTATGGAGGACAGCCACATGAACAAAATTCAAAAACTATTTTAGCTTAGACGCACTTTGTAAAAATAATACACTGACCAGAGGTGTGTCTTTGTACAGAGCAATTGAAATAAGGCCCTACCTGTGTGTGCACCCTAAACAGTGAATGAGTACCTACACTTGCTGATGGCGTGCACTATTCCAAGCTGCCACCTACTGAGGGTGCTTTGGAGGGCCCGCCACAGAATACACAAGCAGACCACTTCAAGAATATAGTAACAGTAAAGACATAAAAGAGACTGGTTGATTATGGGTGGAGGTCCAAATTAAAAGTTATTGTTACATGGTTGCAAATTTTAATTGTGTAAGCTCATGGAAGAAAATACTGTATTTAAAATAAATGATTCACATAGCTAAAGATAGCAGAAACCTCATTCTCTTTCAGTGTGGCATTCGCAGTTCGGAAAAGAAGTTACCGAGCATGGTGAGAAGTTACATTGGAACTGATTACAAGGTCCAGCTAATAACTGTTATTAAAGAGCAAGTGGGGTTACAACCGGTGTCAAGTACAGTGAGGCACAACAGCACTAATCAACATAACAAACGCCTAAACCACGGACACTGAATCTTGCCCAAACAATCTTTCACATAGTTTCAATTTCTATCTCGGTGGATTTGAGTTTCTTCTTTACTGCAACAAATACATCAGCTCTATTGCTCATTAGCCTATCTTTCTGATATATGCTTAAATTTTCCACAAAAATCTCACTGTTATCAACTGTTTAATCATCTTTCTGTACCTAGTATTCTTACACTTGTACTTCCAGGTTTCCTCTAGCTCTGTTTTACAACACTCAGGTAGATTTGGAGATTCAGAAAAATGAAATTATGTAGTTTTGTCGTTAATGTGGAAAGAAGGCTTACAAGATCTATATTTGCATTTTGGAATGTTTAAAAACAGAGAAAGGTCAAGAAGAGTGAAAAATAGTATTAACAATAGAATATTTGAGTTTCTGACATTCCATAACTGAGGAAATGGGTCATTTTGACAATGCATAAAATATTTTTATATTTGACTTAAACATCTACATCTGTACTCTGCAAGGGGTGCATGGCAGAGTGTATGTGCCACTGTACCAGTTATTAGGGTTTCTTTCTGTTCCATTCATGTATGGAGTGAGGGAAGAATGATTGTTTGAATGCCTCTGTGCATGCAGTAATTATTCTAATCTTATCCTCACAACCCCTATCTGAGCAATACATAGGGGACTGTAGTATATTCCTACAGCCATCATTTAAAGCCAGTTCTTGAAACTCTGTTAATATACTTTGTCAGGATAGTTCATGCCTATCTTCAAGAGTCTTCCGGTTCAGTTTCTTCATTACCCTGTGACACTCTCCCACAGACTAAACAAACCTGTGACCATTCATGCTGCCCTTCTCTGTATACGTTCAATAACGCCTGTCAGTCTTTTCTGGTATGGGCCCCACACACTTTTCTAGAACCAGTTGCATGAGTGATTTGTAAGCAATCTCCTTTGTAGACCAATTGCACTTCCCCAGTATTCGACCAACATACCCAAAGTCTACCACCTGCTTTAACCACAACTGAACCTAATGAGTTGGCTGATTCAAACAGTGACTCACTGATGTTATAGTCAAAGGATACTAAGTTTTCTTGTTTTATTAAATGCAAAATTTTATATTTCTGAACATTTAGAAAAAGTTGCCAATCTCTGCACCACTTTGAAATATTATAAATATTTGGCTGAATATTTTGTGCTCTATGCACAGCACTCTTGCAATTTTTACTCATTTCACTGAAAGCTACTGTAGGCACTTAGCACATGTGATTTCTATTTTATGTACAAATTTTCTGCACATAGCTTTGTGGCGCTCTATAGATCTGTCATTGGTCTTTTTGACTTTACAGAGGTTGATTTGACACTTCTTCCACTTCCTAGATGATTTTGGTCCAATACCCCTGCTTTTGTCTGTTCTGCTTCCTCCTCTTTCATTCCCTTGAGTTCCCTCACCAGCTGACGTATGGACTTGTTTCCATTTTCTTATTTGTTACTATTTTGCAGATGACCCACGTCTTTATTGTCACCATTTCCAAGATATTGTAAAAGGTACGCATCAGCCATCTCCTATATGCAATCTCTGTAGCATATTTACAAGTCAAATGATCAATCACATCCATCCCACACTTAGTTGCATTGTAGAATGTTATGGTTTCAGGTTTCTTCTTTCCTTCTCTGCTTATTGCTACTTCAGCATGTAGTGTACTTAGAAGGATGACATTTTTATTCTTACTTCCTTGGTACACAGTCATGGTGCAGTATCTATGGCCAGTCTGGTGCAAGATGGTGGTGGAGTGTATTTCAACATTTAGCTTCTTTACCTCATGAGGGATTTCACAACAGTTCTTGTTCGTTGTATCAACTAATGACTTTATTTTCTTTGAGCTTCATAGCAAGTTGAAGAGACCTTAAGTTGTCTGTCATCATGTTTCTTCCATGAGACACAAAACACGTAGTCCCAAAGTGGTTACATCTCTTTATGTGTGTTCTCTTTTCAAGTTATGAGAAAGCATTACATATGTACTTTTTTGTTGCATTGGCTGTGATCCACTATTATTTGGGAGCACATTTGTTGGGTTTGTTGGGCATTAGTTGAATGAACCCACATCTTATTTGGCTTGGTAATGGTTGTTTGTCTATGGTCATATTTTCTCCATCGCAGTAAGAATGAATACTTTTATTCTATGGACTTTCCCCAAATTTCAGATACAAGAGTGAATTTGTTGGCTACTAGGTATTCAGTCCAGGTTGATTTTTCATTGAAATGGAGAAATCTGAAAAGCTCCACACATCTGCCCCTAGATAAAAGTAGGGTCCAAAAATGCAACCACAAATCACCCGTAGACATACCAAGCACTGATGACAGAGTCATTTACTCATTAGCAAGTGTAAGTAGTCTGACTTCTTCTGTCCTTTGGAATGTTTACAGCAGACCTCCCTCCAGAGTAAGAACAATTGGCAATCTCCCACTCGGTTCCATCCTTAGTGACCACCTGTTTAGAGGCATTCAACCACAGTTCCTGTGACAAATGAGGTGAGGACTGATTAAGATCTGCACCTGAATTTTCTCCCACTAATCCCACGTCAATCAAAGTGTCTTCATCTTCATTTGTCTTCGATACAAAATACTCATGTTCATCAGTGAAGTCAATTTCCAATTCATCATTGGAATTCTCAAGAGATGTAACATTGCTCCATCGGAAGGTTCCTGTAGCTGAGATTGTTCAAAAACATCTTTCATACACGAAGAATATTATCCAAACGACACCGTATAAACTGTGGCACACTTGAATATGCACTTGCCAAGATGCAACAATGAACAGCAAAACCTCCACATGATGGTTGACTGTTGCCACTTCATCATTGGATTGTCTACGTATGTTCAGAAAAAATGACAGTGGTGTCACATTGAGCCCCCTCTGCCATTTTAAGTAATCAAATGAAATGGCCAAGAAAATATAAACATTTTGCATATCATAATGCATCATTGTAAAGAGAAGAAAAAATTAGAAAAAGTCATAAGATTTCATGAACAAAGTAAAAAAAAACTTTATATGAAACAACCAAAATATGTGTCAGGAGTCATTTTGATCCCTTCCACCATTCTTGTGTTAATCCATCCACTACATGAGAAGGAAGACTAACAAAATGTCAGCTACTGCAGAGGAGTGTCACTTCCACCAGTGTCACACATAGTATTATGAATAATTTTCCTGAAATGAGTTGAATAAACAACTGGAAGAATATAAGGGTCATTTTTGAAAGGGAAGATACTGCACAAAACACATTTTTAACTTATAACCGATAAATTGTCACAGAATGTTAAACAGAAAACCCATAATACTATCATTTATTGCTTTCAAAAAAGTACTTCATTCTGCAGATAGAGAAATAATCGATAACATCATTGGAGAACTTATTTTTAAAGCAAAACTAGCCTATTAAATTTGTGAAACTCTTAACAACTACAATATGTAAAGTGAAATTCATGGGAAAAATGTCTCACCCATTTCAAATAAAATCGTGTGTTAGACAAGGGACTGGCTTATCACCTTTACTGTTTAACTGTGTGTTAGAAAAAATTGTAATGATCTGGAATTTTGAAATAAAAACAGCAAAAAATGGAACCAATAATTCTGATAAGAAAACAAACGGAATTAGGGTAATCTGTCTAGCTTCGCAAATGATTTTGTGACAAATTCAGAAGATCTGACAGAATAAATCTTCTGGAATGAACAGACAGTAGAGCTGGACTCAGAATTCTATCTGGAATAAAATTTCATGACAAATATGTAAAATGCACCACAATACACAGAATTACAAACAGGTAAAAATAGAGCAAGTTAGTATATTTAAATATATTGAAGTAGCCATACAGTAAAATGGACTAGAAGAATTTGAAACAGGTTTAAGAGTTGGAAAAAATGGAAAAAGCATGTGGTTTATTTAGTATCTGTACTCCAAAAACCATCCTGTTGGCACACATGTAAACTATATGATCCAGCAGCTCTGTATCCATCTCAATGCACCTCTAGAAATACAAAACTGAAACAGTATGCCATTAACAATTTACAATGAACAGAACAGAAACACTTGAAAGATAAAATATTAGAAAAATAATTGCTGTAATACCAACTACAGATGGTTGGAAAATGAGATCTTCCAAAATACACAGCAAATATCAGAAGTAAAACCAAAATAAAGATTAATCTTCTTTAGGCACCTCTCCATAATGAATGAGTACAGTCTAAAGAAACGAATATTTCTGTATTTCTCGAAAAAAAAAAAAAAATGCTAAATAAAGGACACTT
Source organism: Schistocerca piceifrons (assembly GCF_021461385.2). Classification (NCBI taxonomy): domain Eukaryota; kingdom Metazoa; phylum Arthropoda; class Insecta; order Orthoptera; family Acrididae; genus Schistocerca; species Schistocerca piceifrons. Next base: position 337,734,992 of record NC_060140.1, on the reverse strand, counting down.
TCTGGGAAAATCAGAAAAAAGTCAGACAGACGAAAGGAAAAGATACTATGGGGAGAAAAAATAAGGAGCGATGGAATAATAGGAAACAACAAAGAAAGAAAAGACACTGGAGTTGTTATGTGGTCCAAGTTGATCAATATGAAGACATTATAAAAAATCACCATTGTAATAAAACATTAAGTGAATAATAAATTGTATCTTTTTAATGCATAGCATTGACTTTTACTTATTGGTACAATGACATACTCATGGAAGCAATTTTGACAACTGCATGCTAGGGGTAAAGGTGCTCCTTGTTACCTATCATGTGAGATTGCACTTTGATCCATACTTTACATAAATATTGTCCCTTATGCATTCCTACACCATTCACCAGATTGTGGTGAAACTTTGTTGAGTACTTGTGTTCAAGTCTGCAAAGTTTTCCGAGCTTAGTAGAGGTGACAAAGAAAATTCCTGACATTTGGCAGTGCTGCTGCCAGCTTTCAACTTAACCGCAAATGGCTGCAAGCAAAAAGAATACTCTATGGAGCTGTGATAATACTGAGGCATTGCCACAGAGACATATACAAAATCATTTAAACAATAGTATATAGTTTAGCAACAATTGGTGTGTTTCCAGTGCATGAGTGTGCACATACGACATCATTGAATTAAATTAAATAAAAACAGTGCCATTTCAATTAATATATGATACAACACATGGTGTTAAATGTGAAATTCCAAATACTCATCAACATTAGATAACAAATATCACATTCATTTTCCTTTCTTTTTCCAAGTGATTTTCCAGTAGTAATCACTAGAGACCATATTATATGCATTTGCATATTTGGCTCCTTTTCATCAGTTATTGCATATTTTAACTAAAAACTAGTGACGATACATATTTTTGCTCTATGTTTACAATATTTTAAAAATTTAGATGGGCATTCTCTAGCTCGATCTAGTTTTGATGCCTCACAGATTTACCGCGACCTAGAACTGCGTGCAATCACTAACCGAGAGGCCACTGCCTAGCGAAATTACAGGAGAGGAACAGGAACAGGCAGACAGAGTCAATGCTCCTGCATCCACACCCCCAGTTAATCCCCTCCACCGCCATACCGTATGTGTTGGCAACAATTAAATTAAACCACGCAAGCTTATAGTCGCCCGCCCACTGTTTCAGTTTAGCTGTCCATTTACTTGTACACAGTTGAACATGTTTACGACATGTGGAGTGTAATTTGTTGGGTGCCATGCCGCCCGAGAAAAGAAACTTCGTTTCATGGATACCTGACCATCCTGGAACATTTACATATGACAGAATTGTTTTATATTGTCAAGTTTGCGAGAAAAACGTTTTGTGCAAACAAAGTTTCAAATAGACCAGCATGTCAAGACAAGTCTTCATATCACAGGGATGCAGAAAAAAGGACCACAACAACTTCTGACAGCTGCAACTTGCAGTAGCAGGGATTTGTCCAAAGGTAACCAAAAAATTTGGTTTAACATGGAGCTATGTGAAGCATTCATTGCAAGCAATATTCCTCTTCACAGACTTACAGACCCTATCCTCAAAGGTTTCCTGTAAAAATATTGCTTAAATCAAAATAAACCAGATGAATCAACATTGTGTAAAAAGTACATACCAACATTATACGTAAATATTCTGGAAGAAAAACACAATGAACTCAATTATTTGGATTTCAGTTGACAAAACAGTAGACACTTGTGACTGCTACATTGCAAATGTAATTGTTGGTGCCTTAAAAGAAGGGCCTTCTTCTTCCTATTTAGAGGCCTGCAAAGAACTTGAAAAAGTAAATCATTCTACAATCACCACATTTGTGAATAAGGGTATTAGAAAAATATTTTCAGAATCTTCTGAAGATGAAAGGGTGTTTAGTTTATTTCTGCTGATGCTCCCTGTATGATCAAAGCAAGATAAGTCCTCCGAGTATTTTATTCCAATTTGATTCATGTGACGTGCTCTGCTCATGGAGTACATCACCTTGTTGAAGAAGTATGTTCCACGTTTGTGACTGCAAATAAACTGATTTCATCCATGAAGAAAGTGTTTCTAAAGGCTTCTGCCTGCACAAGACCTACAAAGAAAAATTACCAAATGTGCCTTTACCTTCCGAACCAGTGGTAAGTCGTTGGGGTAAATGGGTCAAAGCTGTGTTGTTTTACAATGAACATTTTGAGGCCATTAGAGAGGTAGTAAACAACTTCCATATCACAGAGCCTTTGGCAGTTTGCCAGTGCAAGGAAGTTTTTAAGGATTCTAGTATTAAAACAGACATTGCTGTGATTAGCACTCATTTTTCTCATATACCTGAAAGTATTAAAAAGCTTGAAACTCAAGTATTGGCACTGAATGAATCTATTCAGTTAATGAATAAAATTATTCTAGTGAACTCTTCATTGCCACAGGTATTCCCAAGAAAACTTTAAAGAAGTTTGAAAACATTTCAAAGAATAACCCAGGCTTTGAACCATTGTGTCAAATTAATAGTTTTATTAATGGGATGGCTTAACTTTAACCAGAAACAATAAGTGCCAACATAGCACCCAAATTCAAATACTGCCCAGTTACCTCAGTTGATATAAAACGGTACTTTTCTGCTTATAAAGAGTGATCGAAGACACAATCTTACTTCCAAACATTTGGAACAGTACTTGGTCATTTATGTTTACAATAGCAGAAAAATGTAAAATAAATTGGAAATGATCTTTTGGGCCAATGGCATTAATTAAAAGTTAATGCTGTTCAAAAAAATTCATAACTGTCTTTTGTTTCTTAAATAAAATATTACAGACTTTTGTACGTGCCCCTCTACGTGTAATACATCTCGAAGATGGTCCTGTACATATCGACTGTTTTGCTGCGACTCACTCGATCACATCCACTTGTTACCAACAACAATAGCTAAGAAGGAACAATTCTTGAAACACAGTATTTGTCCCCATTTTGCAAATTTTTAGAAAATAACCCCAAAAAGGTCCCCTTCCTAACCTCTACCAGAAGGTATTCAGAAAATGATAGCAGTGTTCTAAATGTAGCAATTCCTCGTAATTGATATGCACAGGTTCGGCTCTGAGATATAATGCATGCAGTAACTACCATGTTTTTATATTATTTGATCTTGCATATTTTAACACTTTTCATTCATTTTCAAGCATTTTTCACTCATATTGCATACATATTTTAAGGTTTTTATGATACATATAATCCAGTCTCTAGTTTATTTATTTATTTAGCCATCTGTGAACATTTGAAAATGTATGGATGTTGTCAGTTTATGTACATTCATATATTTATAGAGTTTGCTGTTACATGTAGTTAAACATTGTAACATATAAGTTATTTACAGTCCTTATCAAAACATTACATTTAGTTAAATATTGTGAAACAAGAGTTATTTACAATCATTGTGTACTAAGGAATTCACTTATAGTGTAAAAGCAGTGATCCTGCAAAAACAATTTAAGATTTTTCCTAAAGTGGTACATGTCATCTGTTTCTTTTATTTTCTGTGACAGTTTATTATACAGTTTTACACCTTCATACAAGAAGCCATTTTTGAGTCTTATGTTTATTCTTCCTGTCTAGGTGAAGACAGTGACTTGTTCTTGTACTATATGAAAACTGCTATTTGTGCTATAATTTTCTACGTTTTTCTTTATGTCTGCTATGGTTTAGAATATAAATTCACAAGGAACAATTAGAATTTCTAATATTTTGAAAAGTTCTCTGCAGTTGGCCCACTTACTGCTTTTTGTTATAATTCTTGCTGCTCTACTTTGCATTTTAAATACTGTTTGTAAATTCTGAGCACTGTTTCCCCAGAAAATAATACCATAACTGATTACTGAATGAACATAAGTAAATCAATTATGCCCACCGAAGCAATTCCTAATTGCTTCGTTTATACCTCAAACAGAAAAGAAAAAGGTATCTTGAGCTTCAGCAACAGACAAGCAATGGGAAGCAATACTGGATACTTTTTGAGTACACATTGCTCAATCTAGATGAACACTCTCATTGATTTACATCTAGATGCATCCCATTATAATAGTAATTATGACAACAATCTTCATCCAAGTGTGGTTATGAATAATGGGTAAATTACGTGTGTATTACAGTGCCCTCAAATTCAACCCAAACCATTATCAATAGTGGTATCATATGACAAGTTAGCCTATACGTTTCTAGACAAACATATGTGTTGTGACTTGGCAAGACAGCCAAGCCACTATGATTGGTAGCCGAAAGGCACGTGTTTAAGCTCACACAGGCTGGCGTGAGGTCTGGAACAGTTAAAGGAGTTGAGTCTAGTAAAAATAATACATAGCTGCTGGAATACTTAACTTTAATCCATAATTGGTGAACATCGGTCTGACGGTACAGGCGTCACAAGATAAATAGCAAATGATAATGGCGCCTTGCTAGGTTGTAGAAAATGACGTAGCTGAAGGCTATGCTAACTATCGTCTCGGCAAATGAGAGCGTAATTTGTCAGTGAACCATCTCTAGCAAAGTCGGCTGTACAACTGGGGCGAGTGCTAGGACGTCTCTCTAGACCTGCCGTGTGGCGGCGCTCGGTCTGCAATCACTGACAGTGGCGACACGCAGGTCCGTCGTATACTAGCGGACCGCGGCCGATTTAAAGGCTACCACCTAGCAAGTGGTGTGGTGTCTGGCAGTGACACCACATTCCTCCCCCGCAAATCAGCGAACGGTTGTGTTATAAGGCTTCCGCCCGCCGTGGGGAGGACCCCATGTTGACGTATGCGACAAGGTGGGGAGCCTAACAACAGGCGAGGCTGTGCCACCCGCACCCTGCCATTCGGTCCGAGGGGAGCTAGGAAACGCATGAAAACCTAGTCCAGGGTGCACGCCAACATGCGGTGTATGCGCCCGTAGAGAGTCAGGAGGGGCCGAAGGGTCGACCTCCATCGGGTCGGAGCACCCGACGGGCGAAGACGACAGATGGTCCGGAGCGGGCAAGAGTTCCATGGCAGAGGACAACTGGACACGGGAAGCGATCGGCAGCGCGTGACCCAGGGAGGCACCCGGCATTTGCAGCAACACGTCCACTGCGGGCGTCGCCGGCGGGAGAACAGGCGGCGGTGGCGCGTCACCATGGGGCAAAATGGAAGGCAGCGTCGGTAACACCTGGGGCTGAGGCGAGCCAGTAGATGGGTCCCCAGGGCGCTGACCGGACGGCACCGTCGCTGAAAGCAGACGGGGGGCGGCAGATCCCGTGCGACGACAGAGGCGCAACTGATTGAGATGCTGACGCACCTCACCAGAGGCCCCCAAAACCAGATACATAGCGCAGCTGAGGCAGCGAAGAATGCGCCCTTCGAGCCAACGCCGTGAACCTCGATAGTTGCGGTAGTAAACAACGTCACCTGCAGCAAAAACAGGTGTCTGCCGCTGCACAGGAACCTGATGCGGCGGATGTAGCAAAGACATCAAGGTGCGATGAGGGCGACCGTGAAGCAACTCAGCCGGCGAGCGACCATCTCGGGGCAGAGAGCGATACGAGGACAAAAAGAGCAATAATGCGTCCTCCCGAGAATGAGACTTTTTCAACTTCAACATCTGTGACTTGAAAGTCCGGACCAAACGTTCAGCGGCACCGTTGGAGTGTGGCGAAAACGGCGCGGATGTCAGATGTTGAATACCATTGGCCTTGCAGAAGGACGGAAATTCTGTGGACATGAATTGTGGGCCATTGTCGGAAACAATAGTCTGTGGAAGACCTACAATGCAAAAGATAGCGGATAACGCTTGGATGGTGGCCGATGACGTCGTGGAAGACATCCGGACAACAAAAGTAAAATTACTGAATGAATCGACCAGAACCAACCATCGAGCATTCCAGAAGGGACCAGCAAAATCGATGTGTAAGCGTTGCCAAGGGGAAGTGGCTTTTGGCCATGCAAAGAATTTCCGCGGTGGTGCTGATTGTTGTTCGGCACACACCATGCGAGAAGAGCACATTTGTGTAGTCGCAGCATCGATTCCGAACCAAGTACAGTGCTGACGAGCAAGTTGTTTCGTTCTCACTATACCCCAATGTCCTTGGTGGAGAAGCTGTAAGACAGAGGACTGTAACGAACGTGGGACCACGTCATACAAAAAGTCTCTCCTTGTGAGCAAAAAATTGGCGAACCAACGGATCTCCTATCCGTGACTTTGACAAGGGCCATTGCGTAGCAACAAAATGCAGAACGGTAGCGAGGACAGGGTCGGCACCCGTCGCTGTAGCTACACGACGAAAATCAATCGGAAACGATTCCACCACGTCATCGGTTTCCGAATCAATGAACATGCAAGCAAGTTCGGAAGAATTGACTGCTCTATCCTCAGCAACAGGCAAACAGGACAACGCATCGGCGTTTCCGTGCTTAGCAAGATATCGTAGAGGTACTGCGAGAGGAAAATAGACCAGCGAATGAATTTCTGCACTGTACGTGGAGGTACAGGCTTGGTCGGATGAAAAAGCGATGTCAAAGGTTTGTGGTCAGTGATGATGGTAAAGTGACGACCATACAAGAAATCATGAAACTTTGTAACACCAAATACGAGAGCAAATGCTTCTTTCTCGATCTGTGAATAATTTCTTTGCGCAGACAATAGCAATTTGGACGCAAAGGCAATAGGCCGATCATGCGAACCAACTTTGTGTGCAAGCACAGCACCAATCCCGAAATCCGATGCATCCACCATCAACAAAAGGGGCTTCCGGGGATCAAATGGCGTAAGGCAAGTATTGGAAAGCAACGCCGATTTCAACTGGCGAAAGGCGCGTTCACATTCCGTCGTCCAGACGAACGGAACACCCTTACGGCGTAAGCGATGAAGCGGAGCTGAAATGGAAGAGGCGTGGTGCACATAGCGATGATAATAATTGATTTTGCCCAGCACACTATGTAGCTGCTTCAAATTCTGCGGCGAAGGCAAGTCTTGTATGGCAAGGAGGTGCTCGGGACTGGGATGTATGCCTTGGGCATTGAGTACATGTCCCAGATATGGCAAGTCATGAGCAAAAAACACACATTTGTCCTTCCACAAGCAAAGACCATTTTGTCGCAAGACCTGAAATAATGTTCTGAGATTTGCTAAATGTTCTTCTTCCGTCTTTCCGGAGATCACAATATCGTCCAGATAGTTTGCTGCAGTAGGGACCCACGCACAAAGAGTTTGTAGATATTGCTGAAACAATGCAGGGGCAGATGCACACCCAAATGGCAGTCGTTTGAATTGGTACAAACCAAGATGCGTGTTAACCACCAAAATTCGTCACATAGACGAGAAACACTGTCTGAAGGCACAGTTTGGTTCACTGATAGGACCTGATTGACTATAGACAAGTTAAACAACTGAAATAAATCGAAACCAAACAAGTTCACTGGAGCAGAAGAACGAAGGACGTAAAATGACACAAGTTTTGTTTGTCCCTTGTCTGTTACAAGAAGGCTGCACTGTCCTAACACAGGGATCGCCTGTCCGGAATAACTAGTTAGCTTAACATTTGCGGCACGCAACGGAGGTGTGCCCAGCTGTTTGTACGTGTCGTGATTGAGTAGTGAAACTGCAGCTCCGGCATTGAGCTGGAACGGTATCACGTTGCCGATGTCCTAATCCACAAAAAGTTTATTGTCCTGCTGACGACAAGAGCGACTGTCTCGTGCAACGTGAACTGACACTGGTACAAAATCACTTGCGACTTGATGGGATTTCCGTCTACGTCGACGCACAATTTTTGTGGGATGAACACAGTCACTGTTAGAGAGAGTGACACTGGGCAGAGTGGAATGGACTACATGAATTTCCATGGGCGAAGGTTCACGAGCCCGAGTATTCTTGGTTCGATTCCGGCGTGAAGCAAAGGGCCTGGATTGGTTGTGAGTGTCCGATCTGAGCTTTTTCTGGGAAACACTTTGAACATGGCCTTTTTTATTACAGAAAAAGCAAATAGCCTGGTGTGACGGGCAATTCTCACACGAATGTCTAGTAGCACACTGTGGGCATGATTTCACTGCATTTGTTTGCCGACGCGGGACACATGGCTGAGAGCCAGGCGGCAGTGGCGCGGCCGGGCGCGAGGACTGTTTACTGTTCCGTGCAGCTCGCCCGGCGGGCCGGTTAATGTGACACACAGGTGGCGAAGATTCAAATGATTCCTGAGCAAAGTCAAGTGTGTCCTGCCGATCCAATATGTCCATCACTTGTTGAAGGGAGGGATTGAATAGTTTCAAAATCTGTTCCCATATACGAACATCAGAAACGTTCTGTGCAATTGCATCACGTACCATAGTATTTGAACAAGGGAGTCCACATTGACACTCAAAAGCACAATCCCTAGTAAGGCCTTGCAAGGTTGCAACCCACTCCCGATTAGTCTGACCTGCCGTACGTTTTGTACGAAAGAAGGTATACCTTTTCGCAACTACATTGACTGATTCTTTGAAATATGCATCTAATGCAGACAAAATTTCGTCGTAGGACAGAGTTGCTATGTTGCGTCGGGGAAATAATTTGACTATCACACGGTACGTGTGCACCCCGACAGAGGACAATAAAAAAGGCTGCCGCTCGTTACCTTGAATTCTGTAGGCGGCGAGATGGAATCCAAATTGGCATGACCACTCCGTCCAACTTTCCAGTGCCGCAGCAAAAGGACGAAAAGGTGGTGCAACTGCGTGTTGTGGCTGCGGTAGCGGTGAAGCAGTGGCTGCCGCATCGTTTTGCAGTGCACGTTGACCCTGGACGAGCTGTCCAAGGGCAGCCAATAAGGCCTGCGTCTGCTGGTTCTGTAAGCGATAAAATTCGGACAGTACATCTGGAGATTGTGGCGAAGCCATGACACATGTAAATCAATACGAACGCAAAATTCTCGTCACCAATTTGTTGTGACTTGGCAGGACAGCCAAGCCACTATGATTGGTAGCTGAAAGGCACGCGTTTAAGCTCACACAGGCTGGCGTGAGGTCTGGAACAGTTAAAGGAGTTGAGTCTAGTAAAAATAATACGTAGCTGCTGGAATACCTAACTTTAATCCATAATTGGTGAACATCGGTCTGACGGTACAGGCATCACAAGATAAATAGCAAATGATAATGGCGCCTTGCTAGGTCGTAGCAAATGACGTAGCAGAAGGCTATGCTAACTATCGTCTCGGCAAATGAGAGCGTAATTTGTCAGTGAACCATCTCTAGCAAAGTCGGCTGTACAACTGGGGCAAGTGCTAGGACATCTCTCTAGACCTGCCGTGTGGCGGCGCTCGGTCTGCAATCACTGACAGTGGCGACACGCGGGTCCGTCGTATACTAGCGGACCGCGGCCGATTTAAAGGCTACCACCTAGCAAGTGTGGTGTCTGGTGGTGACACCACAATATGCAAGTACAGTTTATGTCCCCAAATGACATATTTGGTGCAACAAATATCATGTGTGAGAATTACGTAAGAACATTCAAAGTACAATGGAAAATTTACAATTGTTCATTATCACTACCACCACTGCCAAAGGTAGATCACAAATTTCTTCAAATTTGTTTCACGGAAAATTCTGATGAACAAATCAATTAATGGTGTCAATTCGATATGGGTAATAAAAAAGAAATTATCACTGTATTACAAATTCGATTCTATCAACACAACAAATTATTTCAATTGTCCAGAACTGTCCTTAAACAAATACCAGCTGATTCAAGCTGAGAAAACATCCGCTGGCCACCACAAAAGACAGTAGGTTGCACCAACTACTGATGAAGCTGTGACATTTATAGTTGGCAAAGAAATCTTCTAAAACTGTTTCCAGTACAACACATAGCTTATGACAGAACTGTGCCAAAAATAAAGCAGTGGACTGTATTTCCTAGATGCACCCAGAGCTAAAGGCAAAACTTTTCTCATTTCATTTATTATAGCAACCATATGATCATGAAAAGACATTGCACTGCCAATCGTATCATCTGGAATTGGGGCACCTATTTTGGATTGTAGCCCAACAGTACAATCAACACTGAAATTGCCACTGAATATGCAAATCAATGAGATATCAACATGTAATATCAACAAAAATTCTGGAATGGGTAAAGTGCTCAAATCATGTCACCTCATTATGTGGGACAAACATAATCTACCACTCAAAAAAGGTTAGGAAGCACTTCATCATACACAGAGATTTTAGGGGAAATTAAGAAACTTCTCTTTGGTGGGACACTCATTTTATCATCTAGCGATTTTCGACAAACTGTACCAGTTACACTGCATTCAGCAGCCACTGATGAACTTAATGCTTGTCTCAATCATCAGTTTTGAAGCAAAATCTGTAGAAATTCACTTTAAAGACCAATGTCTGTCTACAACTACAACACGACACATCTGCTGAATGTTTTACAAAACAATTGCTGGATACTGAGAATGATAAAATAACAAACTACGAATTCACACAATATATCACAGTGCCAACAAACTTCTGTAAAACCACAGTAACCACAGACGAATTGACTAACAAAGTTTTCCCAAATATTGCAGAGAGTTACAAAAGTGATCAGTGGCTCACTGCATGTTCTATATTAACAGTCAAAAACAGTGATGTCAAAGCCATCAATTTCAGCATTCAAAATGAAATACCAGGAGAAGCAACAATGTATCAGCCATCAACACCGTAATGAATCAGTCACTTTATTTGCCAGGTATGCCGCCTCACCTTTTAACACCAAAAATTGGTATGCCTATCATTCACCTCTGAAAAATAAATCCATGACAACTTTGGAGTGGTACAAGGCTTTCAGTGAAAAAGATGATATCATTGGGAGCTCCTATGTTAGGCTAGTGATGGAGCCCATCAGTGATACAGTGGGCAGGTTGGGATAGAAAGGCGATGTCAAGTTGGGATAGAAAGGCGATGTCCTCTGTGTTTTCTTTTTAGAGACCTCGCCTGAGATGTGGAGGCTCTGTCAGCGGCAAGTGAGCAGACAGAATGCACTCAGCTGCAAATTGTGGTTCACGTTGGTATGAATGATGCCTGTCGCCTGGCATCAGAGGCCATCTTTGGTTCTTACAGGTGGTTGGCTGCTTAAGTGAAGAGATCTATCTTCATTCAGGGGTGGAACCAGAGCTAGTATTCTGCAGCATAGTCCCCAGAATTGATCACTGTCGTCTGGTTTGAAGCTGAGAGGGAGCCTTAAACCAGAGGCTCAGATGATTTTGTGACTATCTCAGATGTGGATTTCCCAACCTCCACTATTGGATGGAGAATTGTAGGAACTCATTAACGGGTTAGGCAGGCACTACATGCAGGAAGTGGTTACTAGGATAGCAGACGATGTATGGCGTGCACATGTTGGTTTTTTAGGATAGAAAAATCTCTCCACAAGCTTGATAAGATGGATTCCGATTAAAGGTAGCATTCATCACAGTGTATAGGAGAAATAAAATGTTTATTTAGTATTAGTTAATTGTAGAACACCTAATGGAAAGGTCCCAGAACTAGCCTTGTTTAAAAACAGTAACAATATTCAGATAATACTAGGGACAGAAAACTGGCTGCAACCAGATGTTAATAGCAATTAAACTCCAAACTTCGATTGGACTATGTTCAAACCATTGTAAGTACATCTGCTAGCCTGCAGGTGGCATATGCCATCATGGGATCAAAATTAGTGTCATCTTTCCAGCACCAGCAGGGTATATCGCAAAGACAAGTTGAACGCTGGTGGTGGAGACACATTTATAGCCATAGCAAAATAAAGCTAGAAAATGTTGGTGTCGGAGGCCCAGCCTATGAGTGGGTAAAGTCATATCTACAAAACAGACACCAAATAGTTGAAGTCTTGCACAAAGAAGGAAAAAATTTAACTTCCTATCAACCAGAAAAACAGTGTGTTAAATACGGTGTGCCGCAGGGTTCCGTACTGGGACCAATCTTGTTCTTGTTGTTTGTAAATGACCTGGAACCATCCAGCCCTAACTATAAGCACATTAAATATGCCGATGATACAAATACACTTATCAAAGGAAAGACCACAGAAGAGCTCCCAAATGAAATAAAAAAGAGCACTTCACATGTATCAGAATGGTTCGCAATGAACAAACACTATGCATCTACACACAGTGCAGAATGAACAGCCTTTAACTGCAACCATAGAACTGTTAGGCAGAAGACTTGAAATTGTAAAGAGCACCAAATTTTTGGGAGTTTGGATCCAAGATGACCTAAGATGGCAGAAACACACACAACACCTATGTAGTAAATTAAATACCATTTGTTATAGTATAAAAATTCTTGCTGGATGCACATCAATGCAAGCCATAAAAATATGTACTATGCCCAAGCAGAATCACTACGAAGATATGGTTTAATTTGCTGGGGAAATTCACCACCCAGCAAAAGCTGTTTTATTGCACAAAAAAGAATTATAAGAGCCATGGAAGGCTCAACACCTCGATCTTCATGCAAACCCTCATTTAAAAAGCTTCATATTCTTCCATTACCATGCCTATATATCCTAGAAACAATAATGTTTATAAGGAAAATCGTAGATGAAAATAGCAAGATTGCTCCAAAAAAACAAAATATCCATTCATACAACACAAGGAATAATCAAGATTTACATATGCAGTTTTCACATACAACACTAAAACAAAAAGGACCCTTGCAAGCAGGAAAAAAACAGTATAACAAACTACCCCAAAAAAAATTAAGGCAATAACTCGTATGAATAAGTTCAAAACTGCAGTGAATGACTACTTGCTACAGAACTGCTACTATAGTGTTGATGAATATTTATCTACAATGTAAACATGTGAAAAATTTAAATAGTTTATACAATTAAGGCCAAAATAAGAAATGTGTACATGAAGATATACCTGTGTATTATATGTGGTCTATTACATATATGTATGTGTCTGTACAATCAAGGCCAAAAATACGAAATGTGTGTGTGTAAAATTTATTTGTGTATTTGTGAAATGTTATTCCCATATGTTAGAGTTATATTGCTATATACTGAAAACCATACAACATTTTTTCTGTTAAACTTTATTGCAAATTATTTGACTTTTCCTATATCATTATGTACCCCTGTACAGTGTATAATTCACAGGACCAATAAATATACGAGGGCTATCCACAAAGTACATTACGTTTTGGAATTAAAAATAAATAAAGTGTTGGAAATTTTTTTTTATTATATACAGATGAAAGCCACACTTAAATACTACTTTTCTACATAGTTGCCATTTAAATTAAGGCACTTATCGTAGTGATGGATGAGCTTGGAAATTCCTTCGTCGTAAAATTCGGCCGCCTGCGCCTTCAACCACGTGGTTACCTCTTCTTGAAGTTGTGCGTCGTCATCAAAACGCTGCATAGCCAACCGCTTCTTCATTGCTGGGAATAAGTGGAAGTCGCTTGGTGCCATGTTGGGATTGTACGGCAGATGAGGAAACAACTCCCACTTAAAAGACTCGAGAACTTCACGAGTGGCATTTGCCGTGTGGGCCCGGGCGTTGTCGTGAATCAGCAAGATCTTTGAGCCCAACTTTCCCCTGCGCTTGTTTTGTATTGCTCTTCTGAGGTTGTGCAGAGTTTGGCAATACCTTTTGAGAGTTTATTGTAGTGCCTCTTTCCAGGAAATCCACAAAAATCACACCTTTTCTGTCCCAAAAGAAGAGGTAACCACGTGGTTGAAGGCGCAGGCGGCCGAATTTTACGGCGAAGGAATTTCCAAGCTCGTCCATTGCTGTGATAAGTGCCTTAATTTAAATGGCAACTATGTAGAAAAGTAGTATTTAAGTGTGGCTTTCATCTGTATATAATAAAAAAAATTTCCAATACTTTATTTATTTTTAATTCCAAAACGTAATGTACTTTGTGGATAGCCCTCGTACAATACAATACAACACAATTTTGGCGGAGACAAATGTTAAAGGTGGATCAAACACTATCATCAGATACTTTTATAGATGCTCCTGCCTCAGCAGCAGTAGTGGCTGAATATTTAAGGGGAAACTTGAAGATATTTCATGTAATTTTCCTGGTTGTATTATAGTACTAGTTGGAGATTTCAACTTAACAACTGTGGACCGGGAGACTCAAGTGATCAGGACACTTAGTTGGGACAGTGAATTGTGTGAATTGTTCTAAATGCCTTATCTGAAAATAACCTTGAGCAGTTAACCAAAGAACTGATTCATGACAATAACATCTTAAATACGCTGGTGACAAACAGATTCGAACTTTCCCACTCGGTGTGGAATATGGAATCAGTGATCATAAGGCCATTGCCGTGTCCATTACAATATCGCTGAATACAGCTGTAAATAGGAATACAAAGGAAGGTAGGAAGATCTTCCTGCTTAGCAAAAGCGGCAAGAAACAGATTTCAGCTACCTGAACAGCCAGGTAGGACATTTCATTTTCAGCACTAACAATGGTATCAACAGATGAAGTTCAACAGTATTGTACAATATACTTTTGACAGGTATGTGCTGCGCAAATTTGTGAGTGATAAAACAGACCTGCTGTGGTTCAACAGCCATGTTAGAAAATTGCTACGAAAACAAAGATAGCTTCACCAGAAATTTAAACACAGCCAAAACCTCAAGAACAAGCAAAAACTTAACAAAAGTCAAAACTAGCATAAGGAGAACCATGCAAGAAGCATTTAGCAATTTCGAAAGTAAAATTGTATCTGTCATCTTGACAGAAATGGTTCAAATGGCTGTAAGCACTATGGGACTTAACATCTGAGGTCAACAGTCCCCTAGACTTAGAACTACTCAAACCTAACCATCCTAAAGACATCACACACATCCATGCCTGAGGCAGGATTCGAACCTGTGACCGTAGCAGCAGCACAGTTCTGGACTGAAGTGCCTATAACCGTTCGGCCACAGCAGCCGGCTCTTGACAGAAAATCCTAATTTTAACTCTCATGATAAATCAGTAAACAATCAAAGCCATCTGTCGAGACAATGTGACCGTAATGTTACTGAAACACAGGATGAAACAGAAAACGCCAAAATACAAAACATCTTTTTACAAAACTGTTTCAGAGAGGAAGATTCTTCCTTTACATTGTCACATTAATGACAAAATAAAAGATTTCAAAGAAAGTGACCACAGCATAACAAAGCAACTGAAATCACTCAACACAAAAAAGGCCATCGAACATTGTGGAATACCAATACGTTTCTACATAGAGTAAGCAAAAGAACTTGTTCCTCTTCTAGCAGCAGTGTACCATATGTCTCTAGGGGAGAAAACGTTCCTAATTATTGGTAAAAAAACACTGGTTATTCCTGTTTTCAGGATGGGTCATCGAACAGACACACATATCTCTGATGTCAGTCTATTGTAGAATTTTGGAACATGTTTTATACTTGCCTATTATGACATTTCTGGAGACCAAAAATCACCTCTGTACGAATCATAATGGATTCCAGCTCACACTGTTTGTCCACAAGACACAGAAAGCAGTAGATACAGATGCCCAGGTAGCTGCTGTGTTCCTTGATTACCAGAAGGCGTTTGATGCAGTTTCACATTGCCACCTAATGCATAAAATATGTGTGTATGAAGTATCAGATCAATTGTGTGATTGTATTAAGAGTTTGTAACAAACAGGCCACAGTATATCATTTCAATAGAGAGAAGACACCAGACACAAACATAACTTCAAGAGTACCCCAAGGAAGTGTTCTAGAACCATTATTTTTCACAATATGTATAAATAATTAAGTCGGGTGACGCTGAGGGAATTAGATTAGGAAATGAGACACTTAAAGTAGTAAAGGAGTTTTGCTATTTGGGGAGCAAAATAACTGATGATGGTCGAAGGAGAGAGGATATAAAATGTAGACTGGCAATGGCAAGAAAAGCGTTTCTGAAGAAGAGAAATTTGTTAACATCGAGTATAGTTTTAAGTGTCAGGAAGTCGTTTCTGAAAGTATTTGTATGGAGTGTAGCCATGTATGGAAGTGAAACATGGAAAATAAATAGTTTGGACAAGAAGAGAATAGAAACTTTCGAAATGTGGTGCTACAGAAGAATGTTGAAGATTAGGTGGGTAGATCACATAACTAATGAGGAGGTATTGACTAAGATTGCGGAGAAGAGAAGTTTGTGGCACAACTTGACTAGAAGAAGGGATCGGTTGGTAGGACATGTCCTGAGGCATCAAAGGATCACAAATTTAGCATTGGACGGCAACGCGGAGGGTAAAAATTGTAGAGGGAGACCAAGAGATAAATCCACTAAGCAGATTCAGAAGGATGTAGGTTGCAGTAGGTACTGGGAGATGAAGGAGCTTGCACAGGATAGATTAGCATGGAGAGCTGCATGAAACCAGTCTCAGGACTGAAGACCACAACAACAATGTGGTGTCACCGCCAGACACCACACCTGCTAGGTGGTAGCCTTTAAATCGGCCGTGGTCTGTTAGTATATGTCGGACCCGCGTGTCGCCACTATCAGTGATTGCAGACTGAGCGCCGCCACACGGCAGGTCTAGAGAGACTTCCTAGCACTCACCCCAGTTGTACAACCGACTTTGCTAGCGATGGTTCACTGACAAAATACGCTCTCATTTGCCGAGACGATAGTTAGCATAGCCTTCAGCTCCGTCATTTGTTACGACCTAGCAAGGCACCATTACCAGTTACTATTGATACTGAATTATGTACAGTCAAGAGCGACGCTCATCATTAATGGATTAAAGTTAAGTATTCCACCAGCTACGTCCGTTTTTCTAAAGTCTAATTTCCTTGTCCTGTTCCAGACCTCACACCCACCTGCGTGAGCTAAAACGCGTGCCTTTCGGCTTCCTCTAATAATACTGTGTTGGCTCTCCTGCCAACCCACAACATTGGCGACGAGGCAACACCGCGTTCGTAACTATACTGCCCTGATTTACTTGTGTAATGGCTTCGCCACCATGTCCAGATGTACTGTCCGAATTTTATCGCTTACAGAATCAGCAGACGCAGGCCTTACTGGACGCCCTTGGACAGCTTGTTCAGGGTCACCGTGAAATGCAAAATGACGCGGCAGCCGCCGCTCCACCGCTAACGCAGCCACAAAACACAGTTGCACCAACTTTTCGTCCTTTTGATGCTGCACTGGAAAGCTGGACAGAGTGGTCACGCCAATTTGGATTCCATCTCGCCGCCTACAGAATTCAAGGTAACGAGCGGCAGCCTTTTTTATTTTCCTCTGTCGGGGTGCACATGTACCGTGTGATAGTCAAATTATTTCCCCGACGCAACATAGCAACTCTGTCCTACGACGAAATTTTGTCTGCATTAGATGCATATTTCAAAGAATCAGTCAATGTAGTTGCGAAAAGGTATACCTTCTTTCGTACAAAACGTACGGCAGGTCAGACTAATCGGGAGTGGGTTGCAACCTTGCAAGGCCTTACTAGGGATTGTGCTTTTGAGTGTCAATGTGGACTCCCTTATTCAAATACTATGGTACGTGATGCAATTGCACAGAACGTTTCTGATGTTCGTATACGGGAACAGATTTTGAAACTAGTCAATCCCTCCCTTCAACAAGTGATGGACATTTTGGATCGGCAGGACACACCTGACTTTGCTCAGGAATAATTTGAAACTTCGCCACCCGTGTGTCAGGTTAACAGGCCCGCCGGGCGAGCTGCACGGAACAGTAAACAGTCCTCGCGCCCGACCACGCCGCTGCCGACAGGCTCTCAGCCACGTGTACCGCGCCGGCAAGCAAATGCAGTGCTAAAATCATGCCCGCGGTGTGCTACTAGACATTCGTGTGAGAATTGCCCGTCACGCCAGGCTATTTGCTTTTACTGTAATAAAAAAGGACATGTTCAAAGTGTTTGCCAGAAAAAGCTCGGAATGGAAGATCAAAACCATTCCAGGCCCTTTGCTTCGCGCCAGAATCGGAATCGAACCAAGGATACTCCGGCTTCCGAAACTTCGCCCATGGAAATTCATGTAGTTCATTCCACTCCGCCCAGTGCCACTCTCTCTAACAGTGGACTGTGTTCGTCCCACAAATAGTGTGCGTCGACGTTGCCGGCACTCCCGTCAAGTCGCAAGTGATTTTGTACCAGTGTCAGTTCACGTTGCACAAGACAGTCTCTCTTGTCGTCAGCAGGACAATAAACTTTTTGTGGACTTGGACATTAACGGCAAAGTGATAACATTCCAGCTCGATACCGGGGCTGCAGTTACACTGCTCAATCAAGGCACTTACAAACTGCTGGGCACACCTCCGTTGCGTGCCGCAAATGTTAAGTACCTATTCAGGTCAAGAGATCCCTGTGTTAGGACAGTGCAGCCTTCTTGCAACATACAAGGGACAAACAAAACTTGTTTCATTTTACGTCCTTCGTTCTTCTTCTATAGTGAACTTGTTTGGTTTCGATTTATTTCAGTTGTTTAACTTGTCTATAGTAAATCAGGTCCTATCAGTGAACCAGACTGTGCCTTCAGACAGTGTTTCTCGTCTATGTGAAGAACTTGCAGACATTTTTGCACCGGGCCTCGGTTGCGCTAACAACTATAAAGCACATTTGGAACTGAAAGTAAATGCGCAACCGAAATTTTTCAGAGCGCGCAATGTTCCCCACGCATTACGTGATGAGGTCGCAAAAACATTACACGATTTGGAATCACAAGGTGTAATTGAACGTGTGCAGGCTTCTCTCTGGGCATCACCCTTAGTAATTTTGCAAAAACCTTCCGGACAATTGAGACTTTGTGTGGACTTCAAGGCAACAGTGAATCCACAACTAGTGACTGCAACTTTCCCTTTACCCCGCTCGGAAGATCTTTTTGACAAACTGTGCCCGGGTAAATATTTTTCGAAGTTGGACCTAGCAGATGCGTACTTGCAAATACCGGTGGACGAAGACTCCCAGGGCATTTTGGTGGTTAACACGCATCTTGGTTTGTATCGATTCAAACGACTGCCACTCGGGTGTGCATCCACCCCTGCATTGTTTCAGCAATATCTACAAACTCTTTGTGCGTCGGTCCCTACTGCAGCAAACTATCTGGACGATATTGTGATCTCCGGAAAGACAGAAGAAGAACATTTAGCCAATCTCAGAACATTATTTCAGGTCTTGCGACAAAATGGTCTTCGCTTGCGGAAGGACAAATGTGTGTTTTTTGCTCGTGACTTACCCTATCTGGGATATGTACTCAATGCCCAAGGCATACATCCCAGTCCAGAGCACCTCCGTGCCATACAAGACTTGCCTTCGCCGCAGAATTTGAAGTAGCTACAGAGTGTGCTGGGAAAAATAAATTACTATAACAAATATGTTCCCCATGCCTCTTCCATTTCAGCTCCGCTTCATCGCTTATGCCGTAAAGGTGTTCCGTTCGTCTGGACGACGGAATTTGAACGCGCCTTTCGCCAATTGAAATCGGCGTTGCTTTCCAACACTTGCCTTACGCCATTTGATCCCCGGAAGCCCCTTTTGTTGATGGTGGATGCATCGGATTTCGGGATTGGTGATACGCTTGCGCACAAAGATGGTTCGCATGATCGCCCTATTACCTTTGCGTCTAAATTGCTCTCGTCTGCGCAACGCAATTATTCACAGATCGAGAAAGAAGCATTGGCTCTCGTGTTTGGTGTTACAAAGTTTCATGATTTCTTGTATGGTTGTCACTTTACCATCATCACAGACTGCAAACCTTTGACATCGCTTTTTCATCCGACCAAGCCTGCACCTCCACGTACAGCGCAGAAATTCATTCGCTGGTCTATTTTCCTCTCGCACTACCGCTACGATATCTTGTATCGGTCCACTGCTAAGTACGGAAACGCCGATGTGTTGTCCCCTTTGCCTGTTGCTGAGGATAGAGCATTCGTACCTCCAAACTTGCTTGCATGTTCATTGATTCGGAAACCGATGACGTGGTCGAATTTCCGATTGATTTTCGTCGTGTAGCTACAGCCACAGCTGCCGACCCTGTCCTTGCTACCGTCCTGCGTTTTGTTGCTACGCAATGGCCTTTGTCAAAGTCACGGATCGGGGATCCATTGGTTCGGCGATTTTTTGCTCACAAGGAGAGACTTTTTGTTCGACGTGGTGTTTTGCTGTCGCGTTCAGATAATGATCGGTCCAGGGTTGTGGTCCCACATTCGTTACAGTCCTGTCTTACAGCTTCTCCACCAAGGACATGGGGTATAGTGAGAACAAAACAACTTGCTCGTCAGCACTGTACTTGGTTCGGAATCGATGCCGTGATTACGAATATGTGCTCTTCTTGCATGGTGTGTGCCGAACAACAATCAGCACCACCGCGGAAATTCTTTGCATGGCCAAAAGCCACTTCCCCTTGGCAACACTTACACATCGATTTTGCTGGTCCATTCTGGAATGCTCGATGGTTGGTTGTGGTAGATTCATTCAGTCATTTTCCTTTTGTTGTCCGGATGTCTTCCACAACGTCATCTGCCACCATCCAAGCGTTATCTGCTATCTTTTGCATTGAAGGTCTTCCACAGACTATTGTTTCCGACAATGGCCCACAATTCATGTCCACAGAATTTCCGTCCTTCTGCAAGGCCAATGGTATTCAACATCTGACATCTGCGCCATTTTCGTCACAGTCGAACGGTGCCGCTGAACGACTGGTCAGGACTTTCAAGTCACAGATGTTGAAGTTGAAAAAGTCGCATTCTCGGGAGGACACATTATTGCTCTTTATGTCCTCGTATCGCTCTCAGCCCCGAGAAGGTCGCTCGCCGGCTGAGCTGCTCCACGGTCACCCTCATCAAACCTTGATGTCTTTGCTACATCCACCGCATCAGGTTCCTGTGAAGCGGCGGACACCTGCTTTTGCCCCAGGCGACGTTGTCTCCTACCGCAACTATCAAGGTTCACGGCGTTGGCTCGAAGGGCGCATTCTTCGCTGCCTCAGCCGCGCTATGTATCTGGTTTTGGAGACCTCTGGTGAGGTGCGTCGGCATCTCAATCAGTTGCGCCTCTGTCGTCGCGAGGGATCTGCCGCTCCCCGTCTGCTTTCAGTGACGGTGCCGTCCGGCCAGTGCCCTGGGGATCCATCTACTGGCTCACCTCAGCCCCAGGTGTTACCGACGCTGCCTTCCATTTTACCCCATGGCAACGTGCCACCACCGCCGCCGCCTGTTCTCCCGCCGGCGACGCCCACAGTGGACGCGTCGCTGCAACCGTCGGGTGCCTCCCTGGGTCACGCGCCGCCAATCGCTTCGTGTGACCAGTTGTCCTCCGCCATGGAACTCTTGCCCGCTCCAGACCATCTGTCGTCTTCGCCCGTCGGGTGCTCCGACCCGATGGAGGTCGACCCTTCGGCCCCTCCTGACTCTCTACGGGCGCATACACCGCATGTTGGCGTGCACCCTGGAGCAGGTTTTCAGGCGTTTCCTAGCTCCCCGCGGTCCGAATGGCAGGGTGCGGGTGGCACAGACTTGCCTGTTGTTAGGCTCCCCACCTCGTCGCATACGTCAACATGGGGTCCTCCCCACAATGGACAGTAGCCTTATGCCACAACCGTGTGCCGATTTGCGGGTTTGCGGGGGAGGAATGTGGTGTCACCGCCAGACACCACACTTGCTAGGTGGTAGCCTTTAAATCGGCCGCAGTCCGTTAGTATACGTCGGACCCGCGTGTCGCCACTATCAGTGATTGCAGACCGAGTGCCGCCACACGGCAGGTCTAGAGAGACTTCCTAGCACTCACCCCAATTGTACAATCGACTTTGCTAGTGATGGTCCACTGACAAAATACACTCTCATTTGCCGAGACGATAGTTAGCATAGCCTTCAGCTACGTCATTTTCTACGACCTAGCAAGGCGCCATTACCAGTTACTATTGATACTGAATTATGTACAGTCAAGAGCGACGCTCATCATTAATGGATTAAAGTTAAGTATTCCACCAGCTACGTCCTTTTATCTAAAGTCTAATTTCCTTGTCCTGTTCCAGACCTCATGCTCGCCTGCGTGAGCTAAAACGCGTGCCTTTCGGCTTCCTCTAATAATACGGTGTTGGCTCTCCTGCCAACCCACAACAAACAACATATAAATAACCAAGTAGATAACCTTGGTCCTGAGGCTCTTCATGGATCGTGCCATTATACACAGAGAGCTGGCGACACTAGAAAATCATGGTGAAATGAAGGTGGACATGCAGATGATTGAAGCTTGGTGTAGGGAGTGGCAACTGACCCTCAACATAAACAATTCTAACGTATTCTGCATACACATAGATAGAAGGACTCTATTATTGTATGAGAACATGATTGCGGAACAACCACTGAAACATACTCTCAGTTCGAATATAATAAACTTTCTTGAGACAGAGAAGCTTCTGTGGATAAATCAGCATGGTTTTAGAAAGCATCACTCCTGCGAAACTCAGCTTACCCTTTCCTCACATCATATATTGAGAACTATGGATGAAGGGCAATAGACAGATTCCGTATGTCTAGATTTCTGGAAAGCATTTGACATGGTGTCCGATTGCAGGCTGGTTAACAAAGGTACGAGCATATGGCATAAGTTCACACATACGTGAGTTGCTTGAAGATTTCTCAAATAATAGAACCCAGTATGCTGTTCTCAGTGGCGAGTGTTCATCAAAGACAAGGGAATTGTCAGTAGTGACCCAGGGAAGTGTGATAGGACTGCTATATACATAAATGATTTGGCTGACAGGATGGGCAGCAATCTGCTGTTGTTTGCTGATGATAAGATGGTGTACAGTAAGGTGTCAAAGTTGAGTGAATGTAGGAAGATACAGGACAACTTAGACAAAATTTCCAGTTGGTGTGATGAATGGCAGCTAGCCCCAAATGTGGAAAAATGTAAGCTAATGGGGATGAGTAGGAAGATCAAACCTATAATGTTCGGATACAGTATTACTAGTGTCCTGCTTGACGATCAAATCGTTCAAATATCACACACAGATCTGTGTGTGTGTGTGTGTGTGTGTGTGTGTGTGTGTGTGTGTGTGTGTTGAAATTCTGTTTACCCCCTACATAACTTTCTAGTTTCACTGTATACCACTCAATTCATGATTTTATGTTCTCCTAAATTTTTCTCTGCTTCCTCTACAGTAAAACTCCTGACTGTTCAGGAAGTTACATGTTAGAAATGAAAATACTCAAACATACCCAACACATACAGTGTTTTAATGGTATGAAGCATGTGGTTTGTAAACAGAATATACTACTGGTTCTTCTATAAATGTGCAAGATCATATTTGAAAATGGAATATTGAACTGAAAGAGGAGAATTACCACTGGGTACCTAAACAAAATGTATTCACAATGTAGAGATCTGAATAGGAGACTTACATTTAACTCTATCAAGTCCTGGGAGTCTTCAAGTGTGTAGTGTACGATTATGTTATAGAAAATGAAGTTTCCTGTACATAAGAAAGTTGTCATTGTTTATGACTTTAGGTTACTGTCTAATAAAATGAATTTCTTTATGATCAATGAAGATACCGATGACATGAAATCACAATAATCCTCTCCCACAAATATAGTCTCCTCTACAGAGTATACCGTATCTATCAGCACTCATTCACTTGACAGTAAGTGGTGTACCAACGGCAGATCTAGGAGCCCTGTACAGGTGATGCACAGATCAGGGAGAACTCATGATATTAATACTCATCTCCATAACTAACAAATCTGAGGTGCTGTCTCCCACTGAAACTGGCCCACTAAGATACACTTCACTGTTGGGAGGCCTACTGTGTCCCATATCAGAGGGAAACAAATGTGAAAGTGTTAGTTAACTGGCAGCAGTTTGAATGTACAACAAATAATGGTATCCATATAATAGAGGGAAACATTCCACGTGGTTAAAATATATCTAAAAACAAAGATGATGAGACTTACCAAACAAAAGCGCTGGCAGGTCGATAGACACACAAACAAACACAAACATACACACAAAATTTAAGCTTTCGCGACAAATGGTTTATTCATCAGGAAAGAGGGAAGGAGAGGGAAAGACGAAAGGATGTGGGTTTTAAGGGAGAGGGTAAGGAGTCATTCCAATCCCGGGAGCGGAAAGACTTACCTTAGGGGGAAAAAAAAGGACAGGTATACACTCGCACACACACACATATCCATCCGCACATACACAGACACAAGCAGACATTTGTAAACGCAAAGAGCTTAGGCAGAGGTGTCAGTCGAAGCAGAAGTAAAGAGGCAAAGATGTTGTTGAAAGACAGGTGAGGTATGGGTGGCGGCAACTTGAAATTAGCGGAGGTTGAGGCCTGGCGGATAATGAGAAGAGAGGATATACTGAAGGGCAAGTTCCCATCTCCGGAGTTCTGACAGGTTGGTGTTAGTGGGAAGTATCCAGATAACCTGGACGGTGTAACACTGTGCCAAGATGTGCTGGCCGTACACCAAGGCATGTTTAGCCACAGGGTGATCCTCATTACCAACAAACACTGTCTGCCTGTGTCCATTCATGCGAATGGACAGTTTGTTGCTGGTCATTCCCACATAGAAAGCTTCACAGTGTAGGCAGGTCAGTTGGCAAATCACGTGGGTGCTTTCACACGTGGCTCTGCCTTTGATCGTGTACACCTTCCGGGTTACAGGACTGGAGTAGGTGGTGGTGGGAGGGTGCATGGGACAGGTTTTACACCGGAGGCGGTTACAAGGGTAGGAGCCAGAGGGTAGGGAAGGTGGTTTGGGGATTTCATAGGGATGAACTAAGAGGTTATGAAGGTTAGGTGGACGACGGAAAGACACTCTTGGTGGAGTGGGGAGGATTTCATGAAGGATGGATCTCATTTCAGGGCAGGATTTGAGGAAGTTGTATCCCTGCTGGAGAGCCACATTCAGAGTCTGATTCATAAAAAACCTTAATCCTACTCCCAACATCACCACTGCTGAAGCCCAAGCTATCCGTGGTCTGAAGGCTGACCGTTCCATCGTCATTCTTCCGGCAGACTTGGGTTCCACGACAGTGGTACTCGATTGTCGGGAGTATGTGGCTGAGGGACTGCGTCAGCTTTCAGACAACACCACATACAAAGTTTGCCAAGGTAATCCCATTCCTGATGTCTAAGCGGAGCTTCAAGGAATCCTCAGAACC
This sequence comes from Schistocerca piceifrons, assembly GCF_021461385.2. Taxonomy (NCBI): domain Eukaryota; kingdom Metazoa; phylum Arthropoda; class Insecta; order Orthoptera; family Acrididae; genus Schistocerca; species Schistocerca piceifrons. The sequence goes on along the minus strand of NC_060140.1, from coordinate 337,709,869 downwards.
TTAGGCCCCCAACAAAACCTTTCACCTGACTCCATCAACCTCCTGACCCCACCGACACCCCGCACCCCTACCTTCTACCTTCTTCCTAAAATTCACAAACCCAATCATCCCAGCCGCCCCATTGTAGCTGGTCACCAAGCCCCCACAGAACGTATCTCTGCCTACGTAGATCAACACCTTCAACCCATTACATGCAGTCTCCCATCCTTCATCAAAGACACCGACCACTTCCTCGAACGCCTGGAATCCTTATCCAGTCTGTTACCCCCGGAAACCATCCTTGTAACCATTGATGCCACTTCCTCATACACAAATATTCCGCACGTCCAGGGCCTCACTGCGATGGAGCACTTCCTTTCACGCCGATCACCTGCCACCCTTCCTAAAACCTCTTTCCTCATTACCTTAGCCAGCTTCATCCTGACCCACAACTTCTTCACTTTTGAAGGTCAGACCTACCAACAATTAAAGGGAACAGCCATGGGTACCAGGATGGCCCCCTCGTACGCCAACCTATTCATGGGTCGCTTAGAGGAAGCCTTCTTGGTTACCCAGGCCTGCAAACCCAAGGTTTGGTACAGATTTATTGATGACATCTTCATGATCTGGACTCACAGTGAAGAAGAACTCCAGAATTTCCTCTCAAACCTCAACTCCTTTGGTTCCATCAGATTCACCTGGTCCTACTCTAAATGCCATGCCACTTTCCTTGACGTTGACCTCCATCTGTCCAATGGCCAGCTTCACATGTCCGTCCACATCAAACCCACCAACAAGCAACAGTACCTACATTATGACAGCTGCCACCCATTCCACATCAAACGGTCCCTTCCCTACAGCCTAGGTCTTCGTGGCAAACAAATCTGCTCCAGTCTGGAATCCCTGAACCATTACACCAACAACCTGAAAACAGCTTTCGCATCCTGCGACTACCCACCCGACCTGGTACAGAGCCACTTCCTCATCCCTTCAAACCCAGAACCTCCCACAGAAGAACCCCAAAAGTGCCCCACTTGTGACAGGATACTTTCCGGGACTGAATCAGACTCTGAATGTGGCTCTCCAGCAGGGATACAACTTCCTCAAATCCTGCCCTGAAATGAGATCCATCCTTCATGAAATCCTCCCCACTCCACCAAGAGTGTCTTTCCGCCGTCCACCTAACCTTCGTAACCTCTTAGTTCATCCCTATGAAATCCCCAAACCACCTTCCCTACCCTCTGGCTCCTACCCTTGTAACCGCCCCTGGTGTAAAACCTGTCCCATGCACCCTCCCACCACCACCTACTCCAGTCCTGTAACCCGGAAGGTGTACACGATCAAAGGCAGAGCCACGTGTGAAAGCACCCACGTGATTTACCAACTGACCTGCCTACACTGTGAAGCTTCCAATGTGGGAATGACCAGCAACAAACTGTCCATTCGCATGAATGGACAAAGGCAGACAGTGTTTGTTGGTAATGAGGATCACCCTGTGGCTAAACATGCCTTGGTGCACAGCCAGCACATCTTGGCACAGTGTTACACCGTCCGGGTTATCTGGATGCTTCCCACTAACACCAACCTGTCAGAACTCCGGAGATGGGAACTTGCCCTTCAGTATATCCTCTCTTCTCGTTATCCACCAGGCCTCAACCTCCGCTAATTTCAAGTTGCCGCCACTCATACCTCACCTGTCTTTCAACAACATCTTTGCCTCTTTACTTCCGCCTCGACTGACATCTCTGCCTAAGCTCTTTGCCTTTACATATGTCTGCTTGTGTCTGTGTATGTGTGGATGGATATGTGTGTGTGTGCGCGAGTGTATACCTGTCCTTTTTTCCCCCTAAGGTAAGTCTTTCCGCTCCCGGGATTGGAATGACTCCTTACCCTCTCCCTTAAAACCCACATCCTTTCGTCTTTCCCTCTCCTTCCCTCTTTCTTGATGAAGCAACCGTTTGTTGCGAAAGCTTGAATTTTGTGTGTATGTTTGTGTTTGTTTGTGTGTCTATCGACTTGCCAGCGCTTTTGTTTGGTAAGTCTCATCATCTTTGTTTTTAGATATATAAATAATGGTATCCCTTAGACAGCCAGTTACTGAACACACTGATTATTAAGTGTTCTATTTATCCATCCCCCAGTTTCCATATTTGACTGTTGAAGACTTCCAGCCGAACTGTAGAAGATTCAGTAGAAGATGCGCAAACTAAATTTAAAAAAATACCAGTTTTATGTACTTTGTTTGATTTATTATCTAGAGCACAATTTACTTTTGGAGTAGAATTATTTGCTGGTTCAGAAAATTTCTCCTCATCAGACAGGAAAGCATCAAAACGACCATTTGACAAATCTTTTGTAAACACCTTCGTATCTGCTTCAACAAATAGATTACTGTTAAAATAATCTACAAAAAACATACGCAACATTCCACTTACTGCAATCAGTTCACGCAGTAAACACATATGTTGAAGGCTGAATAATATCATCATTATGCTCATTCTGTGTATTGCCATTAGCACTGCCACTATAGTGTAATGTGACTGAAAATTCATTCCAGTGATTTTCAACAAAATTGAAGATTTCACATGCATTATTCTGACCATTTCCTCATGTGAAACACAATAAAGGGGAGGAAATGAAACAGGCAGGCTTCATTGCCAATAATGGAAAACAATATGTCATTGCACTTTGTCCATTAATATTTATCACTTCTACAGCCATTTGTAGTGCTTTCACACATTACACATTGAGTGTAGAGAGAACTATTGTGTACTAAGCAAGAGGTGCACAACTAATGCTGCGAGGGTCTGCCACCACACAGGTGCAACCACTCACCTGGTGTGCCTCAGCTCAATGCAACAGCCTCCAGATGGCACTCACTAATACAGACCTCTTTCTGATTTTGTGCCCCTTCCTTTAGCATGTCTTGCACATCCACCAGTTGTGTGGACAGCCAATAAAGAATGCTATCAATCGCAGACTACATCACTCACACTTTGTGCTGGCAGATATGGATGTTCTACCGTCAACAGGCTTGGCACAAAGTGCCACACACACGTAGACAGTTCCACGACAGCAATTAGTACAGGCAGTACCTACAGTCAGCTCAGTACAGTACTCTCAAGACTAAATTAGAACCATTGACAGGGCATCTATGTAATTACATTCTGTTGCAAGACCAATATTGTAATCAAGAAACAGCAAAGTTATTTAGATTTCATCATATTACGTTTAGGACATCAAGTGCCACACGTCAAAATGTACCAGAGTTAAGTACCATTTTGTAACATACTCTTACTCTTAATAAATGTAATTTGTTATTCCTAATTGTATTGCCACATCTCTTTTGTAGTGCCACCCCATCAAACAAGTGTTTACCTGCAAGCATACAACTCAGCCACCATTAAAAAAAACAATAACAAGGAAACAGTTTTCTACTGCCATGGATGTTTGGGCTGAATTAATAGTAGCAGTCAGTTATTCAATTCACAGCAAGCACAGAAGTCCACCTGGGTGTACTCCTCCTTTACACAAATACCAAATAAAAGATTATAATAAAGTTGTTTACTTTAAACTCTTAAGTGCAAGACTAGCAAAATGCTGACAGTATATTGTGTCAGTCAGCCACAATCATAAACAAATGAGAATTTAGACTGCCCGAGGGGAGAGGAACAGTGCAGGGGAATAAGCCCTCTCTCCACCTCGAAAGGCTGTCACCCTAAGCCCAGGTTCTGTGCTTCCACTAAAACATAACTGACATAATGGTCATAGGCATTGTTGATTCCTTTTGTTGTGGGAAGAGTCACATTCAAATCCCTTTATGCACCAGAATTACTTTCTTCATTCATTTCAAAATAAGAAAAAAAGGTAATAAGCAATCCACAACATAAAGCAAACTCGAGTACACAAAGCACTGGTAGTGGTTACAGTGCAATTGTTTGTGCAGTTGGCAACCCCTACCGGTCTCTACAGTTCAAAAAACTCCCCATCTAAAACTGCCACAGTGTAGTGTCCACATAATACAGTCTCCAATTGCTGTTTACCAACAAAATTATGAAGTAAACTGCCAATACCTATCATATTCCACGAACAAATTTTTCTTGCTCCATCACTACCTGGTCCACAATGCAACCTACATTGTCAATTAGTTTGTAGTGTTTGCCACACTTCATACCCAATTTATCCCCTTGTGTATTGAATTACAGAAAAATGTTTTCTTGGATAGTACCTGTGGTGTCACCGCCAGACACCACACTTGCTAGGTGGTAGCTTCAATCGGCCGCGGTCCATTTAGTTCATGTCGTTAATTCCGCTTCGTCCAGTGCCACTCTTTCTAACAGTGACTGTGTTCGTCCCACAAAAAGTGTGCGTCGACGTCGCCGGAAATCGCGTCAAGTAGCAAGTGCTTCTGTACAAGTGTCTGTTCAAATTGCACAAAACAGTCGCTCTTGTCGTCAGCAGGACAATAAACTTTTTGTAGATTTGGACTTTAATGGCAAGGTCCTACCATTCCAGCTCGATACCGGAGCTGCAGTTTCACTGCTCAATCACGACACGTACAAACAACTGGGCAAACCTCCATTGCGTGCCGCAAATGTTCAGTTAAAAAGTCATTCAGGACAGCTCATCCCTGTGTTAGGACAGTGCACTCTTCTTGCAACATACAAGGGACAAACAAAACTTGTGTCATTTTACGTTCTTCGTTCTTCTGCTGCAGTGAACTTGTTTGGTTTAGATTTATTTCAGTTGTTTAACATGTCTATTGTAAATCAGGTCCTATCAGTGAATCAGACTGTGCCTTCAGACAGTGTTTCTCGGCTATGTGACGAATTTGCAGACATTTTTGCACCGGGCTGAGGTTGCGCTAAAAACTATGCAGCACATTTGGAACCGAAAGTCAACGCGCAACCGAAATTTTTCAGAGCGCGCAATGTTCCTCACGCATTGCGTGATGAGGTCGCAAGTACATTCCACGATTTAGAATCACAAGGTGTGAGTGAATGTGCGCAATGCCTCTTCCCTTTCAGCTCCGCTTCATCGCTTACGCCGTACAGGTGTTCCGTTCGTCTGGTCGACGGAATGCGAACGCGCCTTTCGCCAGTTGAAATCGGCGTTGCTTTCTAATATTTGCCTTACGCCATTCGATCCCCAGAAACCCCTTTTGTTGATGGTAGATGCATCGGATTCGGGATCGGTGCTGTGCTTGCGCACGAAGTTGGCTCGCATGATCGCCCTATTGCCTTTGCGTCAAAATTGCTCTCGTCTGCGCAAAGAAATTATTCCCAGATAGAGAAAGAAGCTTTGGCTCTCGTGTTTGGTGTTACTAAGTTCCATGATTTCTTGTATGGTCGTCACTTTACCATCATCACAGACCACAAACCTTTGACGTCGCTTTTTCATCCGAACAAGCCTGTACCTCCACGTACAGCGCAGGAATTCATTCGCTGGTCTATTTTCCTCTCTCAGTACCGCTACGATATCTTGTATCGGTCCACTGCTAAGTACGGAAACGCCGATGCGTTGTCCCGTTTGCCTGTTGCTGAGGATAAAGCATTTGATTCTTCCGAACTTGCTTGCATGTTCATTGATTCGGAAACCGATGAAGTGGTCGAATCGTTTCCGATTGATTTTCGTCGTGTAGCTACAGCCACCGCTGCTGACCCTGTCCTTGCTACCGTCTTGCGTTTTGTTGCTACGCAATGGCCTTTGTCAAAGTCTCGGATCGAGGATCCGTTAGTTCGCCGATTTTTTGCTCACAAGGAGAGACTTTTTGTTCGACGTGGTGTTTTGTTGTTGCGTTCTGATAACGATCAGTCCCGAGTCGTGGTCCCACGTTCGTTACAGTCCTCTGTCTTACGGCTTCTTCACCAAGGACATTGGGGTATAGTGCGAGCGAAACAACTTGCTCGTCAGCACTGTACTTGGTTCGGAATCGATGCTGCGATTACGAATATGTGTTCTTCTTGCATGGCGTGTGCCGAACAACAATCCGCACCGCCGCGGAAAGTCTTTGCATGGCCAAAAGCCACTTCCCCTTGGCAACGCTTGCACATCGATTTTGCTGGTCCATTCTGGAATGCTCGATGGTTGGTTCTGGTAGATGCCTTTAGTAATTTTCCTTTTGTTGTCCGGATGTCTTCCACGACGTCCTCCGCCACCATCCAAGCGTTGTCTGCTATATTTTGCATTGAAGGTCTTCCGCAGACTATTGTTTCCGACAATGGCCCACAATTAATGTCCGCAGAATTTCAGTCATTCTGCACGGCCAATGGTATTCAACATCTGACATCCGCGCCGTTTTCGCCTCAGTCAAACGGTGCCGCTGAACGATTGGTCCAGACTTTCAAGTCACAGATGTTGAAGTTGAAAGAGTCGCATTCTCGGGAGGACGCGTTGTTGCTCTTTTTGTCATCGTATCGCTCTCAGCCCCGAGATGGTCGCTCGCCGGCTGAGTTGCTCCACGGTCGTCCTCATCGAACCTTGATGTCTTTGCTGCATCCGCCGCATCAGGTTCGTATGCAGCGGCAGACTCCTGCTTTTGCTCCAGGCGACGTTGTATTTTATCGCAACTATCGAGGTTCACGGCGTTGGCTCGCAGGGCGCATTCTTCGCTGCCTCGGCCGCGCGATGTATTTGGTTTTGGGGGCCTCTGGTGAGGTGCGTCGGCATCTCAATCAGCTGCGCCTCTGTAGTCGCACGGGTTCTGCCGCTCCCCGTCTGCTTTCAGCGACGGTGCCGTCCGGTCAGCGCCCTGGGGACCCATCTACTGGCTCGCCTCATCCCCCGGTGTTACCGACGATGCCTTCCATTTTGCCCCATGGCGACGCGCCGCCGCAGCCGCCGCCGCCTGTTCTCCCGCCGGCGCCGCCCGCATTCGACGCTTCGCTGCAGCGGCCAAGCGCCTCCCTGGGTCACGCGCCACTGATCGCTTCCCGTGACCAGCCGTCCTCCGCCATGGAACTCTTGCCCGCTCCGGACCACATGGCGTCTTCGCGCATCGGATGTCCCGACGTAATGGAGGTCGACCCTTCGGCCCCTCCTGTCTCTTTACGGGCGCATACACCGCATGTTGACGTGCACCTTGGACTAGGTTTTCAGGCGTTTCCTAGCTCCCCTCGGACCGAATGGCCGGGTGCGGGTGGCACAGCCTCGTCTGTTGTTAGGCTCCCCACCTCATCGCATACGTCAACATGGGGTCCTCCCCACGGCGGGTGGAAGCCTTATCACACGACCGTTCGCCGATTTGCGGGGGAGGAATGTGGTGTCACCGCCAGACACCACACTTGCTAGGTGGTAGCTTAAATCGGCCGCGGTCCATTTAGTACATGTCGGACCCGCGTGTCGCCACTGTGTGATCGCAGACCGAGCGCCACCACAAGGCAGGTCTCAAGATACGGACGAGCACTAGCCCCAGTTGTACGACGACATTGCTAGCGACTATACGGACGAAGCCTTTCCTCTCATTTGCCGAGAGACAGTTAGAATAGCCTTCTGCTAAGTCCATGGCTATGACCTAGCAAGGCGCCATTAGCCTTACCTAGTTTGAGAGTTATCGTATAAATGTCTCAAGAAGAACGTTGTAAATCAACAAAGAATAAAGTTAAGTATATTCCAAAGCTACATATTTTCTTTATAGCAGTCATAACGTATCCTGTTCCAGACTTGACGCCAGTCGGCGTGTGTGTACGCGTGCCTTTCGGCTCCCTTCTCAGTGTGGCGTAGCTAGCTTGTTACGCCACAACAGTACCTATGATACATAATGAATATTCCCTCTAAATTTGATGTTTCTACAACCAGTGATTCATGCCAGGCATTGAGCTGCACTACTGAAATGCAAATTTAGCCTCGTTGTAGGTTGAGTGTTACAAAACCTTCTGTAGTGGGCACCTTCATTACATAATGAGTGTCCTCTCATGCTTTCATATTTTTAAGTCTAATAGTTTAGACTGAGAGTCAGAACGACAACAAAATTTTGAATTCCATTTAATACCTTTCGAGACTAAGTTTCAAAAAATCTGCTCCTAGAGAGCATCCACACAGTGTGGCCTCAGCAGCCAAAGACTGTGGTCATGTGTGTGTGTGTGTGTGGGGGGGGGGGGGGGGGGGGGGGCAAGGGCAGGGACTATTTCCGATGAAGGCCTTGTTGGCCGAAAGCTCACTTTCTGACAGTCTTTTTGTTGTGCCTGTCTGCAACTCAGCATCTCCACTATGTGGTGAGTAGAAGTACCCTTTTCATAATACTGTTGCATTCTGTGGGTATTTGGTGTATTTTTGTACAAGATGCTGCAGGGGTGTCGTGTGGCAGTTGAGGACCTCATTCAGCTTACTGACATCAACGCAAGTATTTACCAGGAGTCTGCAATGCCATACAGTATGCCACAGAGTCTGCCATGTCTGTCTGTCTGAACACGCTAACCTCCAAAACTACTTGACAAATTTCCATGGGATTTTCACAGGTAACTTCAGCATAACTTGGGACAACATATAGGCTTTATTTCATCAAAATAGGATCATAAAAAAGAAATGTTTCATGTTTTAAAGCTTTATCTAAGACTGCTGTGTCTGTATGTTTGAACAAGCTAATCTCCAAAACTAGATGATTAATTTTCTTTGGGTTTTAACACGTAATGTGTAAGCTTTATTTCGCCAGAACCGGATCACAAAATAAAAGACATCATAATTTAAAGTTTTATCTAAATTCGTCTGCTCAGCTTAGAAGTTCGGACATTCAATCATCTTTGCGTAGCACACTAAGGAACCAATAGACGGCACTTTTAGTTTCGTAGTATGCTCAAGAACCAAAAGATGGCACTTTTTTTCTTTAACTAAGTAACAGACGTATTTTCCATAGTTTACATCGGTGACAGAACTAAGTGCAGCAATCTTATCTTTATGAATGCAAACTAACAGACAATTTACTTGGCTAGGATATATGGATTTACTGATTTCACTTTGTGCATTAAAATATTTATGACAGTGCTTTGCTTCTTTCAGTAGGGTTTATTTATATTCTTTGCTCGTGAAAACAAATTTATTAAGTTTGCTTCATGATTTGGGTGCCTACTGCCCAGAAGATGGTTAAGTCTTTCTAAACACACCAGAATGGCTAAAAGACTGATGACTATGCAGTCTCAAGAATCTAATGAAGATCATGAGGCACGATTTGCTGTGGCCTGAGAGGATTAGGCCTTAATGTGCTCTTTGCAAACTCCTATTAGAAGTGAGGCACAATGTACCTGTGACCGAGAGCATCATGCATTCTCTCACTTCTCAGACTCCTTCATTCACGGAGGCTTAAAGTTACTTAATTCCAACATAACATCGTAGAAACGGAAATTCTGTCAGTATGTGGCACAGACAAGCTGGTTTTTATACCCAGAATTCTGCTTATTCCAAACAATTTACTATTTCGCTTTAAACTTGTACAATTCCCAGTCAACTTATGTTACGCTATGACCATAAAAAAAACACAAGCCCAGACACTGCATGTTGTGCACATGTGTGTCAGTTGCTTTTCACACAGCCAGAACCACATGGCTCTTTTCGATGTTAGTGACGCAAACCAGCTCTTTGTTCAAACAATGTATACAAAGAAGCTTTTCAAGTCAAAAATAAATACACTGTCTCAGGCATGAGCATAAATAAATACTGGGCAAAGCTGTGTTTCCCAGCTAGTATAATCTATGCAGACATCTAAGAAAAAAAAAGATACTCAATGTAAAAAGGGGATTTTTTTTTTTGCAAGAACTCAAGCACTCAAAGTTATTTACTGAGCTGGAATAAACCAACCTTTCTTATTATCAATATGCCTCTCGTATAGAAAGTAGAGATTGGTATACGAAGGAAGTCTGGAAGAAGTAAAAATTCCAATAAAAATTACAAAAAAACTTACACAAAGAGCATCGGAACCCTCACAAGTGATGACTGCTCCAAGAAAAACCATGCATTCAGAAACAAAGTCTCAAGCCTTACATCAAGATACAAACACAAAGCTGAAATATTTTAACAAAGAAGAAGACATGTCTAAAAAGTGTCAATTAGGGAGCCTGATATTTTCAGACACTTACTGACAATAAGAAACTATTAAAACAATGAAGAAGAATTATATTAAATCGAAGCTTTCAACTTGTACAGTTATAGTAGCAGTGCTGCGATATTGTACTGCATTGTTAACAACTACAGAACATAAACATTAGAGATACAATGTCTACACTGTACACAGGGCATCTCTCCCACGAACATATACTGCTCATCATTTCTTTCATGCAATATCAAGTGTTGATGGAAAGCAGTGGTTTGTATCCCATTTTAAACAAAGCGATTTTTAAAACAGAATTACACATGCCCATTCAACAGAGCAGCTGAAAATTAGTTAAGTGTGACATTTATTTTATCTGTGTGTATTAACAGGGACAGTAAAGCATGAAGAATAACCAGTACTCCAGCAGGGACAGCACTGGTTGGTTGGTTTGTGGGGTTGAAGGGACCAGACTACAAAGGCTATCAGTCCACGACAGCACTGTCCTGGCCTGTGCTGACAGCTACTACTACCACCTGTCAACAATGTTCAGTCACTGCGAAGTGCTGGTTATTCTTAGTGTAATACTGTCCCTGCTAATACATACTGATAAAACAAATATCACACTAGATGAATACGGGACAGCAATATCGAATGGGCACTTAAAATTTTGCTTTACAAATAATTTTGTTTGCAACAGGAAACAAACCAACACTTTCTGTCAACACTGGGCATCACTTGGAAGAAATGATGAGCAGTATTTGTTTGGGCAAATGCTAGAGAAAATGCGCCAAACAACTCTTAGGAAAGACACATGGTATATTTAACAGTTATTTGTTAACCAAAAATTTACCTGAGTTAGCCCATGCTAAATTAATTTTGAACCAAGCACGAAGAAATTGAGACTGACAACAGCATTAAATAAGAGGCTGCCAGGCTATTAAACAACAATAAACAAATTTTCCATAACAATGTATCGAGAATATTTAACTGGAGGAAACCACCTCAATTAAAATCAGATGCTGTACATAAAAGTAATTATTAACTGCAACATCTCTTTCCACACTCCCATTGAGAGTGAGTTATAACAGAAGAGTCCGTAACTATGACTGTGTTCATACACTGCCAACATCCACAAGCACCTCAATGATGGTTATCAGCATTTGACAAGTTCTGTTCCATCCCAGCACAGCACCATGTCACAGTGCAATAGTCCTAGACCAATGACACAGCCAGTAGCTACCAATGCATCTGCTACACAGCTCACCCAAGAGCCCAATGGGTCTTATTAATATTAAGCTATAATCAGTGAAGTCATTATGAATTATGATGCAGTGTTAATGAATGGCTTACGATTTTCTCATGACTTATGAAGTGCTTGAGTAGCTACACTATTAGGGAACACTTAACCATCATTATTACTTATTTAATTTACTTACAATAACAATAACAAATTACTTCATAAGTATTGCTTTCACAGATGAGCAAATGATGAAGGAGCCATTTATGCAGATAATACTTCAACAATTAGCCCAAATCACAAAAAAAAAAAAAAAAAAATTGGAGAAAATGAATCATAGGTTGCTTGAATTGACATCACACGTAAACAGCAGGATGGATCACTTAGAGCTGAAGAACTACACCTTAACAGAGTAAAGTACCTAGACGTGATATGGGAAGAACATTTGCTAGAAGTGATTATCAGCCACTTACCATGGAGAGTAAGGTACAAACTTTTAGGCAGTGACGTGATATGATGGTGAGCCTGCATGACAGCAAGGTCTTTAGCGCCCATCCTAATGTAGTGAGTGTGATAAAGCCGCAAAATTATTAAAATGGAAGTTGCAAATAAAAAGTTAACCAATGTCCTAAAAATGACTGGAGCAAGATCAGTAACTTATTAGCATATCTGGAACAGGTATAAATGGTAGAAAGACAGGCAGAAAGATGGCAATCCAACAATAATAGCAATAATAACAACAGCCTAAATACTACATACAAATGATACTGATTACAATAAGGGATCATGAGGAACGACATTACCCATTTAGGAGACAGTAGAAGCAATGATCAGGAGTATAACAGATCAGCAACTAGGTGTAGAAAAGGAACTGGTAACAGGGAACACCCAAATAGAACATTCAATAATAACAACACAATTACGGAAGGAGAAAATGTATAACCTCCCATGAAGGGTCATGTCCCTACAAGCATTGGAAAATGAGCCACACCAGTAACTTCCAGATTAATTCATTACAATGACAAAAATAATTTGATATAAGATCCATGAGAGGAAAATGAGCAATCCCTCAAAACATATGTCCAATCAAAAATCAAGCATTTAGTAGGACATGTACCAATACACAAAATTCTAGATTCAGGCAGTGAGGTATGTGTAACAGACCAGAGCTTCTTCGAACAAAATAACATGTTACATACATTTCCTAGACTTCCCGTAAGCAGAGTCAAGGTTATTGGAATAATGAGAACCACTGTTAAACTGGTGCAAGAAGAATTATTAAATACATTTATTCTAAATGGATACACATTTGACTACCCGATATTCTTAGTTGTATGATTAAACAATGGAAACTCCAAGGAGGCATGTCAACGCTGTAGGAAAATATAAATTGCTACTTATTGTAATGATGATGCATTAAGTTGCAAACAGGCATAATAAAAAGACAATTACACCACAGGTTTCGGCCACAGCCTTCATCATTAGTTTCTTTAGGTTAGTTTCATCAGACAGTCTCTGAACCTTAGTCCCAACTGCTCTACAGTACTTTTCTCCAAATGAAATAGCTTAAATGACTTGTTATTTAACTCCAAGAGTGGGTTCACCCTTTCACAGAACTTGCGAGGAGCTCATTAGGTCTAGCCATCATCGTCCTCAGTGGACACATCTGAATGCTCAGATACTTGTACAGTGAACAAAAGGAAACAATGTAATTAACATTTGCACAACAGAGGTCCAGAGCACTCGGAAAATGGACAGTATGGTATGGTTTCAATGGTATGGAATAGCATGGTAATGTTGTTATAATTATCTTTATGACCAATAAAGTAGAGAACGTAGTAACAAATGGGGGAAAAAATTTCAAGAATTGACCGGGGTTAGCCAATGAAATGAATGAAACTGAATTCTGTGGTTAGCTTATTTCAAAATACTTGCTTATGTTATATTTATCAATGCACGTGGAATTGTCATAGCAGTTTAAGGACACTTTTGGTAGTTAAAAATTTAATACGGATTGCATAGTTACTGCTACTCAAGCTGAAAGAGAACTTACATAACTGATGTTGAATCATTATTGGCTGCTGTCAAAATTCCTATACCTAACTGTTGACTGCAACTATTCTATTTTCCTCTCTTACTCTGTTGCTAAGTGTCTATAAAATGCCGTTCAACTGATCAGATAAAATACGAGTCATCTCCCAAGGGCTGTTGGTTGGCTGATTTGGGGCAGAAAGGGACCAAACTACAGGGTCATCAGTCCCTTTTTATTGATGCAATCAAGACTCAAGGTACAAAAACACTCAACACCACACCTAGAAAGAAAACGAATGGAATGAACAGAAAACGGGGAAAACACACCACAAAGAAAAGTAGGAGAAGGCATTAAAACCATAGAGCATATGGTCTGGGCTGGCTGATCACAGTAATAAAAGAGGATGAGCCAGCCACTCTGCAACACATTAAAATGTCCACCCCAAAAAGACAAGGCAAGATGAACACATGTAGTGAAAAGACGACCACCAAGACAAACAACTGCAAAGAAAGTGTGACAAAGTTAAAATGGAGGGAGGGTGGTGACCTCAGAGAGAAGGCTAAATGCCCACCCTTAGATAGTATGATAAAAACCCCTCTCACGAAGAAAATGTAAAACTAAATCTGCTGTTGAGGCATTGTCACCCAACACCGAAGCTAAGGTGCTGGGAAGATTAAAAGTCTGCTGCAGAGCGGCTAAAAGTGTGCAGTCCAGCAAGATGAGGATGACAGTCGTATGTGAGCCACTGTGACACCAAGGTGGGTCCTCGTGACAGAGGAGGTAGCCACATATGGCCCATGTGTAGCCGGCAGAGAGCCACAGAGACCCTGCAAGAGGCCCGCATGAAGGTCTTCCACACGTTCGTAGCCTCCTTAAGGGCACACAGTTTGTTGTGAATACTGAGATTATGTCATTCCGTCTCCCAAAGCTGAAAAACATTGCGGCGTAATAATGATCGCAGGTCAGTTACAGGGATGCCAATCTACAGAAGCAGTTTCCATGTAACCCGTTTGGCCAGCCTGTCGGTAAGTTCATTTCCTAGGATTCCGACATGGCCTGCGGTCCACACAAACACCATACAATGACTGGACTGTTCCAGGGCATAGATGAACTGCTGGATGGTCACCACCAAAGGATGGTGGGGGTAGCACTGGTCGATAGCTTGTAGGCTGCTCAAGGAGTCAGTACACAGAAGAAACAACTTGCCAGGACATGAGAAGATGCGCTCAAAGGCATGAGAAATGGCTGCCAGCTCTGCACTGAAAACACTGCAGCCATCTGGCAAGGAGTACTGTTCAATGTGTACTCCATGAACATATGTGAAGCCAACGTGACCATCAGTCATCGAGCCATCAGTATAAACCACTTCATGGTCTCAGTACATGTCAAGAATCGAGAGGCAGTGACAGCGGAGATCCGCAGGGTTAACTGAGCCCTTAGGACCATGTGAAAGGTCCAGGAGAAGCTGCCTAGGTGTACACCATGGAGGGGTACATGAATGGACCTTGAGTGTAGGTGGTAAAGGCGCGGACTCCACTTCAGACAGAAGAGATCAGACGTGAACCACAATCTTAAGCCCTGACCTGGGCCTCCGATGAGGGAGATGAACCGCTGTGGATGGGAAAAGGAGACAGTAATTCAGATTCTCAGGAAACCATGAATGTGTGCAGCATAACTGGTGAGCAGTTGTGCACATCTAAACTTCAATGGAGGGACTCCAGCCTCCACCAGGGCGCTGGTTACTGGACTCATCCTAAAAGCACCTATTGCCAGTCAAATGCCACAGTGGTGCACTGGGTCAAGTAAACGCAACACTGAGGGCACCACCAAACCATAAAACAGACTCCCATAGTCAAGGCGGGATTGAACAAGGACTCTGTAGAGCTGCAGCAGCGTAGAGTGATCTGCACCCCAGTTGGTGTTGCTCAGGCAGTGGAGGGCTTCAGGTGCTGGCAGCACTTCCACTTCAGCTGACGAAGATAAGGAAGCCACGTCAATTGGACGTTGAAAACCAGTCCTAAGAATTTATATGTCTCCACTACAGTGAGTGGATCATCATTAAGATAACATTCTGGTTCCGGATGTCTTGTGACACCTGGACAATGAAGAATGGAATGGCCAGCAATGAGTCCTGATCAAAACCCCATCAAGTATTTGTGGGACAAGCTTGACAGACATGTTCACGGTCATCGTATTCAACCACCGACTATCCAACAACTTTCAAAGGTGACATCCGTAGAGTAGTATAGAGCATGCCATTGTGAGAGTTTTCTCCTTCTTGAAGCGATCTTCTTACTCGTTTCGGAGGGATCCTGCCATCCATCAGACTTCTCCTGTGAAATGACTACTATCCCGAAGTAACAGGCGCTGATGGGTTCACAAACAAGGGTTTATTATTCCAATTACAAATTGGTTTAACTTCCAGTTGACAAGAACTTTTTACAACCAACAATGAGAACAGACTGTCATTACACTTCTGAGTCAAATTTGATTCTGTGTTATCTACTGGTCTCCCCAGTTACCACGTCTCAGGATCACATAATTTTGCCACAGATGGAGCTCCAAGCATGCCGCACGTCTCAGCAGATGTTGAGCCCCAGCCCGCTCTGATGCCATGAGTAGCCATCTGGCACCCCTGGAAGATCTCCAACGTAAATCACCATACCAACCCACACACAACCTAATTTACTTTTACCTATAACTATTATCACGTAAACCCAGCCATTCACAATTCAGTTCTCAGCCTTATATATATTTCTGTAAACACCAACACACATGATCTCGCAATCTCAATTCAGCAGTAAGTGTGCATATCACCAACTCCCAATGTCCACCATATGTTTTTGCTGATAAGATAACAAATGAATACAGTTGTTGAGCAAAACTGCATGTGGATAGAATGAGATGAAAGTATACAATAAAGTACAGAGATACAATCCAGAAGGAAAGAGAGAGACCTATAAAGTAGACAAGGAAAATGGTAATCTTAAGATGATGAGGTTATATAGTGCTCACTCTACCTTTTCACTTGATGCAAGTGAAGAGTCCCTCCCTCTGGTGTTTCACCAATCCTGTGAAATTCATTGATTCTGAGTCTGTAAGCTCCTCGAAGTATTGCTTCCATATTTCTGCCTCATTTTCCACTCCCATTATCCAATTACAGTTTGTCCCCAATGATTCTATGATGTGATCCATGAACAATGGCAATTCGCATAGGCAAAGATGTGGACAGGGATTGCATTGTTGCCAGTTCCAGGCGACAGGTGCACTGCACACATACACATGCTTTACACTTGATGAAAGCATGTACCCTGCAAATTATGTCTCTCATGTGCCTGCGTAGAATTTGTCGCTTGCCACTGACAACAGCCATGATAACTTGAAACAAATTAAATAACAATTCACTAAATAACTCATTACAATCATTTTCAGGTCCTCACACTAGCTACTACATTCACAGCGAAGTACTCAGGACACTA
This sequence comes from Schistocerca piceifrons, assembly GCF_021461385.2. Lineage (NCBI taxonomy): Eukaryota > Metazoa > Arthropoda > Insecta > Orthoptera > Acrididae > Schistocerca > Schistocerca piceifrons. The sequence goes on along the minus strand of NC_060140.1, from coordinate 337,693,121 downwards.
CTGAACACTCATAGGCCGCCAGAGAATGCAAGACATAGTTGCACACAAGCCTAAACTTCACTGCCATTGTGTGTGACTCCAGCTATTGTTATCAGTGCAGTGTTTTGCAGTATTCTCCACCGACAAAACCATTTATGATCTACCCACTATGAATTAACACACAAATGAATTACAGACCATGACTGCGAGTGGGCACTGATTTGTAGAAAGTTTGTGCCAGACCAGGATTCAAGCCCGGGTCTCCTGCTTACTAGGCAAATGCTCTGACCACTAACCCAACCAGACACAGGCATGACAGGGTAGTCTGTGCAGTTGCCACTGTGTCCAATTATGGGTCAGAGCATCTGCCTAGTAACAGCAGACCCACATTCAAATTCCAGTCCAGCACAAATTCTCAACGTTCCCTATTGATTTAAATCAACGCCCATTCACAGCCAATGACCATAATTCTTTTGTCTCTTTAACTCATAGTGGCTGGTACATCAAAATGGTGGGGCTGTTCTTTCAAACAAACAAACAAACAAATACACACACACACACACACACACACACACACACACACACACACACACACACACACACACACACCAGGCTTGAACTCTCACGGAAATCGGCAAAATGCCGCAAATAATGAGAATAATTGGCTAGTGGCACTCCACCAATAGTGTGTGGACAAGTTCAGAATTTGGGTCTGATGAGAAGCTTGCTAGGGTAGCCCATGCAGTTACGATGACCGCTGTGTGTAGATGGCTTAGTGGTCGGGGCATCTGTCTAGTAAGCAGGAAGCCAATCCTGGTCCAGCACAAATTTTCAACTTCCCCCACTGATTTAAATCAATGCCCACTTGCAGCCAACATTTGTAATTCCCTTCTGTCTTAACCAAATTTTGTAGATGACACAAAAACAGCTTATCCCCCAAGACAACTGGCAGTTATCCACTCACTTCTAGAACGTGTATGAATATTCTCTAATGAATCTCTGTATTCCAGATTCCAAGAGTATTACCTTTGCCATTTAAAATGGGAACAGCCACCTGACACTGAACCAATCAGTTCAAAACAAGTAACAATGCTATTTGCATATAATAAATGGCATTGTTTAAACAGTGACATGTAGCTGCCTTCATCTTATTGTAGGAATTAAGCTGTATTTTCACACAGGCAAGGTCTCGCCCTGTCAGTTTTCAACACAGCAGTATTTATATGTTATTCTCAATAAATAACAGTGCAGTGACATAAGTAACATGCTATCAGTGATAGATGAAAAGCACATATAAATGACCAAGGAGACGCCTTGCTGCAAGCTGTGGTTTCTGTTAATGTTACGATCTCATGTATCACATATAAGCAGATACAGGTCTATTAGTTCCGTATTATTTCATTTATTATCCTGTTCCATCTAGATTTTTTATGGCTAAAAATTTAGGCATTTCAAAACAAACACATGAATAATGTTGATTCTTCATGATCCCTTGATGTTCTCTGCCAACAACAACATCTGCAAAACCATATACTTTCTTATTAACAGTGACACAAGTAATAAAATATATCGGTGTGTAACAGTTGAAAGGAGCGATTTAAGATCTTGACCCGGTTTGTAGGGCTGAAATTAGACTCCCAGTTTTTCCAAATAAAAGCAGTACATGTGGGCTCTACATGTCATTACTGAATCATTCGGCAAAATGGGGCACAATCTTGTGCTGGAGGGATACCTGATTACAAAATATCATTAGGATTTTAACTCTCACACTTCTATGCAACATTCATCTGTGGTGAAATGATCAGCATATAAATTTAGTTCCTTACTCAACATTTAATTTAAAATCCCTACAGAAAATCGGAATACAAAATTAAAATTACATAAAAGTAAATTTGATAATCATATCAACGCTGATTTAAAAGACGCTGGAATTTCTTACCGGATCACTACAACAGATATCACAATTTTCCGTTAAATCACATAAAGCTGGGATCGCTTCATTGTAGGCTGGATGATAACGCATTCGTTCTTTATTATAAATACTCTTAACTGGTGCATTGCTCCAATTAATTGGTCGATATGAAAGCGCTGTTACTTTTTCAATGCCTGTAACAACACACAATCCCATACGTAACACAAGAAAATGAAACACGACCAGGTTATTTTATAGTTTTATATACTACAGTGTAAGAGGTTGGATAATACTCACAAAAATAAAAAATCATAAATCCATAAACTGTCTCAAAATACATTTTTAGAAGACTGACATTTTATAACAGTTTTGGACGCAAACGTTTTCTTCCTTAATAAACTCGCTACAAATGCAGAACTGTCCTCAATGCGTCGTTGCCTAGCAACAGAGATTCAAACATACCGCGAAATATTACCAAAGTAAACTAGCAACGAAGCAAAAACTACACGTCAACATTCTTTCACGATAAAGATCGATTTACACTTACCTGAGCGAAATGGGCCGGAACTTCGTCGGAACATCCCACAATGCATTCAGTTAGTTGGTTACTTTCCATGAATCATTTTGCACGATAAATCGTCATGATGTGTAACGAGTCATTTTACACTCTTATTGAAAATTAATTTGTACATCTATTTGTACTCTTAAACATTACCGTATAATTTTTCTTATTTTTATTTTTTTTTTCAAATGGCGCTATTTAAGCAATCCATCAACACAACGGAGTGAGAATGAACGGAACGTCAAAGTTTCTGGAGAAGTATGTTTTGACGTTGACCAGAGGAACGGTGATGCGGTCTTCTTAACATCGTTAGTTTCGGCCAATTCACATTGGTCTTCGCGTCACGTCTCGGCACCGTCACGTCAGGGTGAACTCCATGGAGTAAAGAATTTTATACTTCCATTGCGTATTCACTCTGTCTGTCATATCACATCAATTCACATAGCCCAGTATTGAAAGGTGAAAGTGAGATTCTGACTTACCATCTGTGATATCAAAAGTCTGTCTGTATTGGAATTCTCGGTAAAGTTTAGTAATGGAAAAGCAAACTTCATAACGTACGTTCTTGAACAAGTTTGTGTGGTAAAGTGCCGAGAAATGAATCAACATTTCAAAAGAGCGACATTTGTTTGCTAGTGAAAATATATACACACAAATACATCAATCAGTACTTATAGGAGAATAAGTAGGGCCTCTTTATCTCATCCATTATATTTTTTTCTTACATAATGATTAACGATACAAACAATTGTATTTTTCCCCTTTCTTAGAGATGACTTTTTCACTTAAAATGTCGTTTAACGAAATTTATGTTATCAGCTTACGATATTTTTATACTATGTACGCATCAGATGTGTTCTGTTGCTGTAAAACGAATATAATTTTTAACTTTCAGATATTTGATCCCACTCGTGGAAGAACGCTCAATGGTAAAATTATCCAAGTTTCTATGGAACGTTTCCATTTTTGCCACGAAAACAAAGCACAATAAGACACAGATTAAGGAGAAGTACGAAATCCACTACCATTAAAACGAGTGAGCACATCGAAATTAAGTTACTTTCCTATGTTAGCAGGCGATGAGACAGCCAAAAATTCCTTCCGAAGAAAACTAGGCGTAACACGATGTACCGTTACAGCCTATATGAATGCCAGCAGTTGAAACGCAGTATGGACTGTTTCGACGTGACGTGACGGCTGTTGTGAACTGGACTTTAACTTGTAGGCCATTTCACACTAGCTATCACATCACGTCAGGTCAAACTGTTCCACAATGTATTTAAAATAGCGACATTCAAACGGGTCATTAACGGATTGTCACGTAACGTCGAGACAACTAGGGTAGAAAGATTTGACGGTGCCATCGCCTGCTAGCATCGATAGTTGACCTTCTTTGGTCACTCTCACCCATTTTATAGATAAGACTAACGTAGCTAATAGTTGCTGTAGAAAACTGTAAATAAGAGGTTGTGAAGTAATCTATACTAACCAGTCACTCAGTTATTCCATTAATATGTTGGATCTATAGTACCTGTGTGACAAACAGAATTTTTAAGTTAGTGGTAATATCCTTGTACAGATCACCAAAGGGTGTCATCAGTTCTAGAAAAACTGGACATGCCGTTACATGTATTTAGAACGGCAAAATGGTTGCATTATGACATTGTAATAAGTGGAGATCTGAATGCGGATTTTGATGTAACAACACACAAGCATTGTGCCACTGTGCTGAAAAATGTTCTACAACTGTGCAATTTACATTTTATCAATAACAAACCCGCAAAAAATGAAGCAAGCCTCGTCAACATTTCTGTCAATTTTAAACTACAGAAGAATCATGTGATGCAACAGTATTTGCATTTTCGGACCATGAGTCTGTATCCTTAAGTTGTAAAACTAGATACTCTGCTCATAAGAGTAACACTGCAAGCCCTTCCCCCAGAGTTGTAATTAATAGGCCTGTCACAAATGATAAAATTGTCAGGTTTTGAAAGTCCCTTGCAAATAGAGACTGATTTGGCCAGAGTTAGTTATGTAATGATTTGTCAACAAGGCTAACACTTGAAAGTTTCTTTAAAGTATTTTTGACACTATTTAATGACAGCATTCCCATAAAGCAATGCAAAATAATTGGCAAAGGATTCCAAACCAAGGCCACAAATAAACAAAATCCATGGTATGGTGAAGACCTATCAAATCTGAAAAATCAAGTTATGTTGTTGCGCAATGTATATAAAAGTCTCAAGACTGACAATGCCAGATCAGTCTACGTTAAATATGGGTATGAATATAAAAAAATCCATTGTGGAAGCTAAAAAAGCACACAATTTCAGCAAAATTGAGAATTTCACCAGTAAGTGCAACGCCACTTCAAAAATAATAAATAGTAGTGCTAAAAATGAAAGAAACAAGAAAATTAATATATGTCCCCAAAAACTAAACCAGTTGAGGAGGTAGGAAATTTTATTATGAAACCTGATATTAGTTCATCAGAGATTCTTGCAAAAACTGTTTGTAAATACCAACTAATACACACGTTTGCCTTCTCCAAGGTCTCTCCTAGTCTTGTCCTAAGAATAGTAAAACAGCTAAAACCATGAAACAGTATAGGTATATATGACATATCTTGTAACATACTAAAGAAAGTAATAGAGTGTATTGTGTATCTCTTAACGTATTGTATAAAAAAGTGCAACGCTGAGGGACATTTTCCTGATGAGCGTAAGGTGTTTAGGGTAGTTCTAATACATAAAAAAGGAGATACAGGCTCACCTTCAAGATACAGGCCAATTTCTATAGTCCTGGCTGTTTCTTAAGTACTGTAATGTGTAATTTACCAACAATTATATGCTTACTTTGAAAATCTATGAATCACAGTATTGTTTTAGGGAAAATTTGTCAGCAGTTGATGTTATAGACTCTGTTGTCAAATACATCAAGTTTTGAGGATAAAGGCTTTTCTCAAGCCACTTTTTGTGATCTAAGTAAAGCTTTGCACACACTCCTTCTGGAAAAATATTCAATTCTATGGCATTGAAGTTAACAGCCTTAAACTATTGAAGTTGTATCTACTAAACTTGTCTGCATTGGCAAGGAACTGTCGAGAATAGAACAAGTTAAGGTAGGTGTTCCCTAAGGATCTGCATTTGGTCCTTTTTTTATTCCTAATAATGATCAACTATCTGCCATCACATATAAAGTCTAGTACAGTTCTAAATGCAGATGGTACAACCTTTCTTCATTGTAGTAATGATATCAGCAGCCTTAAAAGTTATGTTGCAAAGACAATGGACCAAGCTTCCAACTGGTTAAAGCAAATGGCTTCTTATTGAATGATGATGAAACACTGAACATGGTTTTTTGTCTTAAAGACATGCTTCTGTCAGATGATCTGATTATGTTAAGTTCGTGTGGATATATTTAGATAATAAATTATCTTGGGGTCAACATGTACAATCTATTAGTGGTAAGCTGTCAAGAGTAATTTATCTGTTAAAGTGACTTATGGATTGTGTACCTAAAAAAATATCAAATAAATGTAGACACTCTTTGATAGGTAATATCTTTGGAACAAAATGATGTAGTATTGTAATTTTGCACGGTAGCATAAACATTGTTTCTCAACAGATCTTGGTACACGTTTTCCAGCAGATGACAATGCAGCAGTGAATGAAGTAAGCTTGTCATTTGAGCGGCACAAGATCAAATTGGAGTGGTACTGTAAAGACGAAAACATGATAGAGGTACAACAGCAATGGAGTAATGTACAGAACTCGGCCACCAACAGCTACAACAATTTATCATGTTGGGGATAAATTTGAAGCTGACGATAATACTTAGGATGTGCATAAGGCATGTCTGTCGACCAAGGCGGGACGTCGAACAGATGTGCAGAACTACAGACCTATATCTCTAACGTCGATCAGTTGTAGAATTTTGGAACACGTATTATGTTCGAGTATAATGACTTTTCTGGAGCCTAGAAATCTACTCTGTAGGAATCAGCATGGGTTTCGAAAAAGACGGTCGTGTGAAACTCAGCTCGCGCTATTCGTCCACGAGACTCAGAGGGCCATAGACACGGGTTCACAGGTAGATGCCGTGTTTCTCGACTTCCGCAAGGCGTTCGATACCGTTCCCCACAGTCGTTTAATGAACAAAGTAAGGGCATATGGACTATCAGACCAATTGTATGGTTGGATTGAAGAGTTCCTAGATAACAGAATGCAGCATGTCATTCTCAATGGAGAGAAGTCTTCCGAAGTAAGAGTGATTTCAGGTGTGCCGCAGGGGAGTGTCATAGGACCGTTGCTATTCACAATATACATAAATGACCTTGTGGATGACATCGGAATTTCATTGAGGCTTTTTGCAGACGATGCTGTGGTGTATCGAGAGGTTGTAACAATGGAAAAATTGTGCTGAAATGAAGGAGGATGTGCAGCGAATTGACGCATGGTGCAGGGAATGGCAATTCAATCTCAATGTAGACAAGTGTAAAGTGCTGCGAATACATAGAAAGACAGATCCCTTATCATTTAGCTACAAAATAGCAGGTCACCAACTGGAAGCTGTTAATTCCATAAATTATCTGGGAGTACGCATTAGGAGTGATTTAAAATGGAATGATCATATAAAGTTGATCGTTGGTAAAGCAGATGCCAGACTGAGATTCATTGGAAGAATCCTAAGGAAATGCAATCCAAAAACAAAGGAAGTATGTTACAGTACACTTGTTCACCCACTGCTTGAATACTGCTCACCAGTGTGGGATCCGTACCAGATAAGGTTGATAGAAGAGATAGAGAAGATCCAGTGGAGAGCAGCGCGCTTCGTTACAGGATCATTTAGTGATCGCGAAAGCGTTACGGAGATGATAGATAAACTCCAGTGGAAGACTCTGCAGGAGAGACGCTAAGTAGCTCGGTACGGGCTTTTGTTAAAGTTTCGAGAACATACCTTCACCGACGAGTCAAGCAGTATATTGCTCCCTCCTACATATATCTCGCAAAGAGACCATGAGGATAAAGTCAGAGAGATTAGAGCCCACACAGAAGCATACCGACAATCCTTCTTTCCACGAACAATACGAGACTGGAATAGAAGGGAGAACCGATAGAGGTACTCAGGGTACCCACTGCCACACACCGTCAGGTGACTTGCGGAGTATGGATGTAGATGTAGATGTAGAAAAACATCAACAAGTGAAGCTCCCAGCTGCTGCTGCATTGCAGCATTTTACTAGGTCACTGCAGAAATCTGTGAAGTAGGGTACATATGCAAGGGGGTAAGGCGAACGAGTGTACAACGAGTTCTGAAGACTGCAAAGTGGACAGTGTACATTCGAATATCGCTGCGCACTATGAACAAGGACCACCCAAATTGAAGGATGCAGTACTGCGAGTGGTTTGAAGGCATGCTTCGCAAGGATGAGCTGTTTGCAAGGATAGTTATCTTGTCTGATGAGGCGCAATTCAAACTTAACAGGACTGTAAACTACCACAGCTGCATGTATTGGGCTCCTGAAAATCCTCGCGTTCACGTAGATAAACCGTTAATCTCCTATGTCTTAACACGTAGTGGGGACTGCCATCATGCAGTCTGCTTTGAAAGTACCGTAACCAGTGACATGTAGCTCCATATGCGAGAAACTTAGATTTTACCTGCCATCGTAGAGGTGTTTGGAAAGGAAAGATTTTACCTACAACAAGATGGCGCTCTGGCGCACTACCAAAGATATGTCAGAGCCTAAATGGATGAAAATCCATGTGGATGATGGATATATTGAAGAGGAGCTTGAGTACACATCGCAGTGTACAGACCTTACACCTCTTGACTTCTACATATGGGGGGACCTAGAAAAATGAAATTTATCAACACATGACAGCGACTCTAAACGAGTCATGAGAAACCATCATGGTGTCCTGTGCCGCTATCACACTTGCAACACTAGCAGCCATAGTTCAGTCTAGAGTTCAGTGGCATGATCGTCATTTAGCTGCTAATGGGGGTCACTTTAACCACAGAAAATAATCATCCCAAACCCCCCCACCCCCATGCAAGAATTGCAATGGTATGTCATTTTCATGGACCCCTCTGTATTGTTTGATGTATTTATATTTATAAATTTCTGTTTGCAGATAAATGTCGATGTTTCGAAATATTGTTTCACTTCTCAGCACATTATCACACAAAGACGATCAAGAACATACATTATGAAGCTTGACTTGGCCATTAAAAAACTTTATCATCATTGGTTTCTCAATTCCGATACTATACTCCGACTTTTTGTATCACAGACCGTAAAGGCCAGGTCACATTGGCCTCACGACATGTCCCATCATGTCTGTAAAACCATTCTGAATCCACTTCAAATGGTAAAATCCACACTGACCATCACACCACATCATGTCACATCAGGGTAACATCAAGGATTCTTTGGAAGAAAGTTGTGATGGCTGACGTCATCGTATCACCCCAAGCTCATTTCCTCTCAATATCCAGCCATGAGCTAATCTCAATATTTCCTTTTGTCTTGGTTTTTGTGGTTGAAATCACTTTTTGTGTAAGTCTTTTTTACTTGTTATGTTTGTTATTTGTAATGAACTGTTTCATTTTGTTATTTTTTGTTCAATTTATAATTTTATATAATGTGTGGTGAAACATTAATGGAAGCAGTGACGCAGTAGTCTAAATTCTATGGCATGAGTGTAATAAATTACTTGCCATCTAATACACTCAACAAATGAAATTTTATAGATATCGATACCATATTGAATATTTTGTGATGAAGTGCATTGCAATATGTTTGTAATTTGAAGTGAGAAACGTACTCTGAATAGTATCATATTGATTAGTAAGCCGAATTTATTGGTGTTCCGGCGTAAAGCCAAGCGCCGGCACGCCAGTTGGGAACGTTGAGCAGAGAAGTCTGTGAAGAAGACATCAGCCAACTGTACGCAAACCGACCCCTCTCTAGAAAAACAAACTGACGACCACTGCCCAGTTGAAGACTAGCAGATCTGTGACTTCCACAGTGGCATCAAGAATAGATACTTGTATATCAGCTACTTAGGAACAGTATTATTCATCTTGTATTACGAATTATATATACTGAAGGGATTTCTTGTTTGTCCATCGTCCTTAGCTCGCCACACGTCTGTATCTCACAAAGTTAAGTATTGTAATCCTTTCCTTTTGTAATACGCTTCATTAATACTATTTGGTTGAACTGTTGTCTAGCGATCTGAGAAAGCAGGTTTCCTAGGCACCCCATATTTAGTGAGTAGGCAATATACAAAAATTTGTATGTTGTCAGGCGTTTGTCATGTTTTGTAAAGATACAGACTGATACCTTCAGACCCCACAACAATGGCAAAATGATTTTCCTGTGAAATACGCATCAATTAATATGTGATTGTGGCAGGCTTATTAATTGTTAAGTAGCTACCTGGACAGTGTGTGAAACAGTTTTGCAGGCATTAGTGGTCAATATTTGTGTAGCTTCACTGGCTGAACCCAATGCAAATAAGGCTCTTGAACTATTAAAAGCCAAATACAAGAGGTAAAGAAAACCTATACACCTTGAAGCGACAGGTTTTGAGGGAGATATGACTATTGCATAAAAAATTGCTCTGAACTGGTAGTTACACTTAAACAAAGCAATTTGTGATGGGATGTGACGGCAGCTGATAACACTGTGCTCCTTTTGGTAATTCTGGATGCAATTTGACGTAACAAATGAAAAAACAGGTGCTTCAACTTTCTAAAATACTTCTATAATGTCTGAAATTCCGCTTCAATACCATATAATGACATTTTTCGGACCCACTGTCATTTTTGTGTTGGATTGCATTTATGTCTTCCTTCTCTAATATGCATGCTCTCCCTGCAAGCTGCAAACCGTTTGAGTCCATTAAATGTCATTTTCATACAAATATGGACTGCAGTATCCACATATATAAGATACTGTATTGTGTTAATGTGCACTTCACACATTAAAGCAGCTGAAAATCATCTTGTGAAAATCGCAGTTCCCATGAAAAAACAGTTGAGGACAGCCATATGAGTTGAGATTACATGACCTGAATTAACTTGACATGCCATGGCGTGACATACTGTGTGAATACACCTTAACATGATGATGCCATCATGTGGTGGTGCTGTGATGGCTAGTCTGCATTAGCCTTATCTCACTACCTCACTTGCTTCGTTAGGTATGGGGCTAAGTAAAGTGATGTAATGGCCAATATGAATACACCTTCGCATAATGGTGCCATGACATGACATAGTGGCAGATGTCAATGGCATGCAATGGAATGGGGTGTGAAGCAACATCAAGTTTCTCAGGAAGTAAGTTTTGATATTGACGAGGAGAATGGTAGTGTGGTCTCCTTAACATCGTTAGTTAATCAATTTTCGCCTCATTCACTCGTGTTCTAGTGGTAGATACTTTTGTTTTGCTTATCCTCAGTTTCTATTTTATTATTTTGCTTTGCCTACATAGCACAGTGCAAATATTCAGTGAAAACGTAGATACTTTTTTCGTTGGTTGTTCTACCACAAGACAGGCCAGATATCTGAAATCAAAAATGATTTAGGTTTTATAACAACTGGCCAGAGGAAAGACCTACTCTGTTTATTAATAAGAATTCAAATTGATGAAGCAATTTTCAGTAATTAATTTTTTTGAACAGTGAAAAAAATATAGTTGCTTTTGACGTTATGTCGTACATTGAAAAAGAAAACACAGTAGATGTGGTAAACAGGTTCTATGTGTTCTCTTACAAATATCGTATGGTGTGTTTCATGTGTTTCTAGGTATACATTTTGAGTATTAAAGAAAATGTCTATGTTTTGAAATGTTTGGATGACACATTTCCTGTTGCCACACTATTCAATAGTTTAACTTAAGGGGAGCCGGAACGATGAAAATGACACAATTAACGTTTTTTGGTTTTTTCATTATAAAATTATTTGGAGTTTTCTGAATGAAACAAATCAAGTTTCATCCTTCTAAGTGAAGTCTAAGTGTGTTTTTTATCGCTGCAAAGTTGACGCACCGCGTAAACGATTGAAGTGAGTTGGTGTGTCACCTCTGATGGTGCCGCTCGCTGGCTGCAAGCAGGTATCTTTGCGGAATTAGACAGTGTTTTGTTTTCCAACGTTGTATGGCTTTATCTCTGACAAGTGACTGTTCATATCGGTAAACATAAACGCTATAACGTGTGTGTTGACATGTGGAGTTTGCTTTGTGTTGTTTAGCTGTTCAATTTTGCATATTTGACGAATTTTGCTTGTACCTGTTTTATGTATTTGGTTTGTGGATATCAGTACGCCCTGTTTCAGCAGTCAAGTGTTTAAGAAAAGGCACAATGAGTGGAATAAAAAATCTTTTGTTGTTTCAAAGGGAGATGCTGCTCAGACTGCTTCACCGACAACACCAAATGAATGTGATAGAACTTCTTCCAGCAAGAAACTTTGTGACAGCAAAGAAAAATTTGAAAGCTATGGAAGTGATAGTAATGATGTGAATGAAATAATTGACATTTCCTTGCTCTCTAATATTTTGAAACATAACGTATTATGCCAAGTTTGCAAAGAAAGAAGACTCGAATTGAAATTAAATTCACACATTGGTTTGGCATGTAAAATGTTATTGAAGTGTAGCAAATGTGCTGCCAAAGTTTCGTTTCTAATTCTAACAGTATTCCTCGCAGTGGTAATAGTGGAAAGAAGGTGTATGATATAAATGTTAGGCTAGTGTACGGTTTTCGTTGCATTAGCAAGGGCAGTGCTGCAAGGACAATGTTATGTGGAATTATGAACTTGCCAAAACCACCAACCAAGTTTGCATTTTATAATGAATTGGTGGGATCTTCTGCTGAAGAAATTACTCAAGCAACAATGAAGAAAGCAATTGAAGAAGCTGTGACAGATAATGGAAATTGTGGAGATTGAACTGTTGATTTAGATGGATCATGGCAACATAGAGGTCATACATCTCTATGTAGAGTTGTGACAGCTACCAGTGGAGACAGTTGCAAAGTTATTGATGTTGCTATTCTCTCAAAACATTGTGGATGTAAGGGCAATACCAAGGACGAACATAGTGAAAGTTGTGAAGCAAATTTTTATGGCACGAGTGGAGTGATGGGAGTAGAGGGAGTGAAAGCATTTTTTTCCAGATCACAGGAGTGGTATAATGTACGATACACCAGCTGTCTAGGAGATGGTGATTCTAAGGGATATAAAGCTGTAGAGTAACTCAAACCTTATGGCAATGAAATTCACATTAAAAACCAGGAGTGCATTGGACATGTGCAGAAGTGCATGGGGGCTCTCCTGTGCAAACTAAAGCAGACATTAGGATCCCAGAAGCTTAGTGAAGGTAAGACCCTTGGAGGAAGAAGAAGATTGACAGGTGAAGCAGTTGATAGATTGCAGAGGTATTATGGGTGTGCAATTAGGCAAAATACAAGGAGCATTGAGCGTATGAGGAGAGCAGTATGGGCATAATTTTTTCATACTGCATCAACAAATGAGCACCCACAACATGCATTGTGCCCCACAGGTGGTGACTCATGGTGTAAGTACCAGTCAGGAAAGGAATATGCCCATAATACAGTTTGCCCAAATCTGTAATTGATGGAATTAAGCCGATATTCAGAGATTTATCACAGCCAAGTTTATTGGAAAAGTGTTTACATGGTTAAACACAAAATCCAAATTAGAGTGTAAATAATTTAATTTGGATTAGGATTCCCAAAAGAGTGTTTGTACAGATATAAACATTGCATTTAGGAGTGTATGATGCAGTGGCAACATACAATGAAGAAAACATTATCAAATGTGATGTGCTGAAACGTTTAGGTTTCCAACCAGGACACAACACCATTTCCACAATGCGTCTAATTGATGAAGAAAGACTAAGAGTTGCAGGAAGAAGAGACAAAAACCTACAACATGCAGCAAAGGGGAAGAAAAGACCAGTGAAAAGTAAACTAACACTGAAAAAAGAGGAGGATGCTGATAATCCATTATATGGGGCAGGAATGTATTAAAAATCTTTGGAAGCCATTTCCCGTAACTTTAAAATTTTCATCTTTGAGGAACACTTTCTCAAAAAATGCTAACAATAGATCAATGAAATTTATACACATTATTGTTAACTTCTTTTCCTTAATTTTTATAACAAATTGTAAAAAAAATATTGTATAATTCAAGAGTTATAGATGAAAAAGTGCAAAATTTTAGAGAAAAAATCAGCATCTGTTTAAAAAAATTGTAAGACAAAAACAATAAATATTTCTTAACATGGCATTATAACTTTGTAGAGAAATATTGACTGAACATGTAGTCCACATTTCAGAGCAATATGTTTAGTGGTTTTAGAAAAAAATGCTCCTTCTATTTGCTAAAATTAACATGGAGGAGATGGATTGTTCCGGCTCCCCTTAACATCCTTATCAAGGGCATACATTATGAGTTTTGCTCTGCCATTAATAAATTTTATCGTTTCTATCTCTTAAATTATGACACTATATTCTCGTTTTTTTGTCACTGTTGTTACCATGTAATCCTCACTTTCACTGTTCAGTAATGGGCTTAGTTAAGGACCTGCATTGATGCTCCATCTATTGTGAACATGCATCCATTTGATGCTGACTTCATCCACCATTCCACTGATTATTATGAATCGACCTTAAATGATTTTGTTTGTTACACTTTTACATGGTCAAATTCTATAACGATAAACATCACATTATTAGCGGCAATTTTGCAGAAACTACTTTAGTTATAGGATAGCATATGTACTATTAATACAGTAGATCTCTTAATTGTTAAAGTCAATGCTTTATTTAATCTATAAATGAGAAAAACTGTCTTTGTGACATCCAAAAGCCACAGTGTGTAATGACAGAGTTCAGACTTATTCCACTCAATGATGTTCTATTCCACTCATTAAGACCAGTGTACTTTACTAGCTCTTACTTTATCTGAGATACTTCTTACAAACCACTAATAGTAAGAGGTCAGAAAGTAGTAACAGAGTAAAGCTGGGTCATGTGAACACATGACATTTGCGATGATTCATTGTATGCATCACAGAACTGAACCGAAGTAATCTTGGACCCTTGGCAGAACTGCCAAATCTGTACCTCCCTCCTCCCTAAAATTGCCTTTCCGTAATTTTTATTTGGATATTTACAAATTTCATAATTTCTTAAGTAAGCTTAATAAAAACGAAGCATAATGAAAGATATTACTTCAAATTAACTATACTTTTGAAAAAATTGCATATGTGGCAAGAAATTAACAGTATCAGTGTAGTAAAAAAAATTACAAACAGTAAAAACTTCCTAAAAATTGAAGAAAACAAAATCTGTATCTTATTGTTTATGGCAACTACTGTACATTGGTTTTATAACTGATGCATAACGAAGAGCAGGTTTTATTTGTTCATCATAAATAATCGAAGTCTACAAATTATTCTACCAGCAACATATTATTAACTAAATTGCACTCCCTGTTTTTTTTATTATCTTTAGTTTGCTAAACCTATGTTCACGGTAATCACTGGCAGTGTCATAAATATTCTCAAAGTTGTTTCCATGTTTGGATAAGCATCTCTTAACCCACAACCCATATTTTGAAAAACATTCTTCAAAATATCCAAATGGGAGACCTTATTAATTCCTTAATCATTCCATTCACCTGGAGCTTGAAAGCAGATATTTTGTTAACTAGTTCTACTGTATTAATATCCCTGGTGTATTTGGCACGAAAATCAACTGCACACTTTTCAAAATAAGATACAAACTTTTCATTTAATATGTTTCCTGACAGGACATTTAGGTCTGATGAAATTGTGCAGTGTATGTGAGATCTGCATTACATTTGACTTATTAATGTATCAAATAGTTTGAAGCACCCTATCTCAGGCAGTTTCCTAGCACAAATTAAGTGTGCCTCTCACCCAGAAAGCCCTCCATTCAACCCCTTCACCTTTCACAAACTCTGCTGCAGAGAACTGCAAATTTAGAGAGAATCCATTTTCAGATAACCACTTAATAATTTTTGAAGAACATTAACAGAGTCTTCTGTTGCTTTCTCTCTAATGGGCTATATTGTACACAGTCATCACTGTGCAAAAATTATGATCAGCTCTCAAAATCAAAAACACTACATCCCTTCTGTTATAAAATCTAACGCACAGTTAAACGACGTGGTTTGTAACATAGACGGGAAGACGAAAGAATATTCCAAAAATGACAGTGTCGTCATTATAGGTGGGACAAACGACATCCTAAAGGAATTTCAAATGTGCCTTAACAAATTCTCTTCGTAACAAAATCCACACAAAAGTTATCTTGTGCACAATTCTGTACAGATATGATATACCAAAACTGAACAACAGAATCGATGCTACAAACGAATTCTCAATGAGCACTGCAAAAAATTATGAACATGTAATGGTAATGGATGTCAATACACTCCTCTGCAGAAGCGGTTATACAAAGCAATGGAAGGCAAAGAGAAATTATGTAGACATTTACAGCTAGCAGTAGGTGCCAATCTCCAAATACCAGCTCTAACATACATAAACCTTTCAGCAAATATGACAGTGAAAACACAAGAAAAATCAGCAGCAAAAAAGGAACTTATCCAACTTGATAGTTATGAAAGATAAACGAGGAGATGCAAAAAAGAACTGTACTACACCTTCATCAGTCAAAGGAGACACAGCAAAACAAAACTACTATCGACAAAACCAGGCTGTGATACCGGAAAAAGCATCTAACCCAAAAAAAGCAACTGAACCAAGTTCCACACCTGAAGATATTCAAGATACAACAAGAACTGGGCCCTGGAAACCAGAAGCAGTAACCACAGGAGACCCACTAAGGACATCAGCAGATCCAGTATCAAAAGTATCACCAAGGACATCTAATTTTACATGTATCAGTGAACACCAACAATCAACTACTAACACCTCACCAACACGTGGAAGTTCAGCAATTCCAGTGAGAAGAAATGTAAGGCGACCATGTCACCTACAAGATTTGTTACTCCCAAAAAGACTCAAGACCAAATTAGGATAACTAGTGCCCCTGTCAACGCCACCTCCAGTAGCAGTCCTTGCAGCAAAAACAGAAACCACCTCAACATCGACCACACAAGTAAAATGACCAAAGAGATGGAGAACTGCCCCTTTTCACCATCAGGACATTTTCGTATGACCAATGGAGAAAAACAACTCATGTTTCAAGATGAGAATGAAGATTTCCCACATAATTTAAATTCAGGAATAAAGGTAAGTTGCCAACCAAGTACAATCATA
Source organism: Schistocerca piceifrons (assembly GCF_021461385.2). Classification (NCBI taxonomy): domain Eukaryota; kingdom Metazoa; phylum Arthropoda; class Insecta; order Orthoptera; family Acrididae; genus Schistocerca; species Schistocerca piceifrons. The sequence goes on along the minus strand of NC_060140.1, from coordinate 337,676,324 downwards.
ACAAAGCTAAAATCTTACCAGGTCATTTTTCTTCATCAGAATGTACAGTCACTTAGGAATAAAGTAAGAGAGCTTGAAATCTTGCTATCAAGTGAACTCAGAAATGTTAAAATACTTTGCTTAACTGAACACTGGCTGAAAGAAAATGAGTTAAAGACAGTGAAAATAATGGGTTATGTGTTACTGGCACTAACTTGTAGAAATCAGTTTCAACATGGAGGGAACTGCATATACATAAAGAAAGATATCAAATTCAATAACTTAGACAATGTTGAATCCTTAAACACTGAGAAAGATTTTGAAATATCAGGCATAGAAATTCCAGCATTCAAGTGAATTGTAATATGTTTATATAGATCTCCAGATAGCCACCTAAAAAATTCAACACTCGGCTTGATACATTACTAAATAAAGTAGTAACAAATCGAAAAACAGTTCTTAAATGTGAAGACCTAAATGTAGACTTTAACAAGCGAAGCAATTCAAAATCTGAGCTGATGAACATATTAACAGATAATAATTTGCAGATTACAATCCACTCCCCTACACGTGAAACAAATCATTCTAGTACTACTATAGACCAAATAATAATTAGTTCCAAAACAAAATATAAATCATTTGTAATTAAAGCTGGACTGGCAGACCATCATGCACAGGCGATAAGCTTTGGTGTAAACACTAATCCATCCTATAATTATATGAGGAAGACTACACACATGGGCAGAACTTTCAGTATGCTACAGTACAAACATTCCAGAATTATCTCCAACAAGAATCATGGGAGCTAGTGTATAGAACAGAAAATATTTCTGGTAAGTTTCAGACATTCATGAATATTTTTAAATATTATTTTGATCATGCTTTTCCATTGAAAGCCAAAACAAGCCAAACCACTAAACGCAACAAGTGGATTACTAGTGGTACAAGGAAATCTTGTGCTAGAAAACAGTACCTTCACAATAGTGCAAGAAGTTACAACACAACTCAGGAGTTCGATAGTTACTTTAAAAAATATAAACCTATCTTAAATGAAGTAATAAAGGAGGCAAAGTAACGAGACAATGACAAATACATGGAAGATGCTTCAACAGAACGAAAGCAATCTGGCAAGTTGTCAAAAAAGAAACCAAATACCAGGAGATCAGCGCATGGGATCGTATGTCTTCTTATCAGCCATTGAAACCACTGGCAGCGGTTGGCTCTGATGAGCATAAGGAAGTGCAACGTGTTCCTGGCGCTGGGGTGGAGCGTGAGAAGTTGAGTACTGTTTTTATGTAACAGAGTTATAAAAGAGAAGATTTTCAAGTTCTAGTGAAGTGTATGAGTTTCTTCACCAGTGGTTTTGTTGGGATCGTCCCACCGCAGTTCATAGTATAGTATTGAAGACTGGCTTGGAATACATTAATAACCCACAGAAAATAGCTAATATGTTTACTAACTATTTTATAAATGTAACAGAGAAACTACTAACACAGACCTTTAATAAAAAACAGCATACAGAAACAGGGAAAAAAGTCTCAAGCAAATCAATGTTTCTGTAACCAAAAAATTTAGAAGTAGTACAGTTTACAATAAAAAGTCTCAAAATGTAACACTCTGCAGGTGTAGATGATATACCTGATTTCATTATAAAGAAAAGTAAAGCCATTATACAAGAAAGGAACCAAAGATGATATTTCCAACTACAGACCATTGGCACTTCTGTCTGTTTTCTCAAAAATATTAGAAAGGCTCTTCAATAAGAGACTAACAGACTTCTTAGAGGATAATGGCATTCTGTCAGAATCTCAACATGGATTTAGAGCAAACTGTTCAACCGAATCAGCAGGTCACTCCTTTTTATTAGAGGCACTGATAGCATTATACAACAAAAAACTTACCATGGGCATATTTTTAGATTTGTCAAAGGCATTTGACACCATAAATCATGACAAATTGCTACACAATCTAGAAAATCTTGGCATTAGGGGAACAGCTAACAACTGGCTCAGCTCTTATCTTAAGAACAGGGAACAATATGCAGAAATAGATCAGGAAAGGGATAATGTCATTAGGAAAACTGAATGTTAAATATGGTGTGCCAGAAGTATCAGTAATGGGTCCTGTTCTGTTCTTACTCTATGTAAATGACCTAAACATAAGCAATGAAAGTGAGCTGCAGTTGTGTCCGGCTCTTCGAAAAGCTCACCAGGCGGAGTGCTTTCACTTTGCGTCTAGTGTTTGCAGTGGCGCTTTCGGTTTGGCGCGCTGTTTGGATCGCTACAGCCCACTGGCAGGAGGTGGAGCGAGTGTACGGTCACGTGACGATCAAGGACTACGTACTGGGGGGTGACCGAGAGAGGTGGTGGCACGAGCAGGGTCCTGCTGTTGGGGGTCGTCAACCTCACGCCACGTGCTTTGGCCGACCTCTTGGCTGTCGGGGGCTAAGCCTGCCCAACCCGAATGTACGTGGATTATGAAGTTTAGAAGCCATGTCGCAGGAGATCAGCGCATGGGATCGTATGTCTTCTTAGCAGCCATTGAAACTACTGGCAGCGGTTGGCTCTGATGAGCATAAGGAAGTGCAATGTGTTCCTGGCGCTGGGGTGGAGCGTGAGAAGTTGAGTACTGTTTTTATGTAACAGAGTTATAAAAGAGAAGATTTTCAAGTTCTAGTGAAGTGTATGAGTTTCTTCACCAGTGGTTTTGTTGGGATCGTCCCACCGCAGTTTTCGTTTGCCTGCCCGGGGGAATGTGGTAATTGCTTCTTGCTTAGGCCGTTTTCATTCACACCTTGATTGAGTGATTTAGGGTCGGTGTCACGGGTCTCTGTGGTTCGGAGTCTGTGCAGGCACCGCCCTTGCTACATCTTATGGTTTTGAGTGACTCGGGGAGGTGGCGGCTTGTAATGGAAGTTTTGGGGCTGATCTGCTATGGCCCTGTAGACCACCAGTAACTATTCCACCTATTGTGATTTGGGCCCCTTTACACGTGTCACTCCCTCACCGTACTAAGAAAAAAATTTTTTTTTGGGAACAGTCTTTAATGTGAAGGTTTGTGTGCTGGCGTATGCACATTTATCTTGTAACAAATATAAGCTATGTAGCTGGCAAGAGACAACTATTTTTGCTTAGTACAAGCTAGCTACTTAAAGTTTTTGGGAATTGTTCCCTTATTGATATAACAAGTTTAAAATCTTCTTATTGTTAACGTCAAACCTTGCAGTATCCTTTACATAGAGCTACGTTTAAAAGAGTTTTTTAACTCTTGTCTTATATACTGGGTGATCAAAAAGTCAGTATAAATTTGAAAACTTAATAAACCACAGGATAATGTAGATAGAGAGGTAAAAATTGACACACATGCTTGGAATGACATGAGGTTTTATTAGAACAAAAAAAAAAAACAAAGTTCACAAAATTCCGACAGATGGCGCTGGACAGCAAAATGTCAGTGACTGCGCATGAGAATCGTGTATAAAAGGAGCTGTAATGAGAGAGAGAATCAGATGCGCCATAAGTCGCAGCATGTTGTCGTTGCCTGAAAAGGCGCTAATAGTGAAGCGGTATTATCAGAATAAGGAATGTGCTAGTTCAGCGTTACAATCCTATCGCCACAGGAAGGGGATTCGAACGGGTAAAGGACCGTTGACAAATGCAGCTGTGGCGAGAGTGATTTCGAAGTTCGATGCCGCGGGTTGTTTAGACGATAGACCCCATAGTGGCCGACCGAGCACAAGGCGTAATGCTGCTGAGACAGTTGAGGAAGAAATGGAGACTGTAGCGGGTTCGTCTATGCACGGGGTAGTCAGCGCTCGTGCAGTCGCAAGTCGAACCGGCATTCCACACACTACTGTTTGGTTGGCACTGAGGCGTACCCTCTGCTGCTATCCGTACAAAATCCATCGGCATCATGAACTGTTACCTCGCAATTTCGTGAAACGGAGGGCATTTGCGGTGTGGGCGTTTCAAAAGATGACGGAAGATGACGATTGGTTGAGTAACGTGTTGTAGACCGACGAAGCTCATTTCACGCTCTGAGGGTCTGTCAACACCCACAACTGCAGGATTTGGGCTACCAAAAATCCTAGAACTGTCGTGGAAACTCCATTGCACGACGAGAAAGTACAGTATGGTTTGGATTTACCACATCTACCGTTATCAGACCTTTTTTCTTCGAGGAAATGCGTGATTCTGGTTTTGTAACTGCTATCGTGACGGGTGAGAGGTACGCCGATATGTTACAGAATCGCATCATCCCCAGCCTGGCTGATAAACACCTGCTGGAACGTGCGATGTTTATGGAGGATGGCGCTCCACCCCATTTTGCTAGACGCGTGAAAGATCTCTTGTGCGCGTCGTTTGGTGATGATCGTGTGCTCAGCCGCCACTTTCGTCATGCTTGGCCTCCCAGGTCCCCAGACCTCAGTCCGTGCGATTATGGGCTTTGTGGTTACCTGAAGTCGCAAGTGTATCGTGATCGATTGCTAAAAGGCAACATCCAACGTCAATGCCTCACCATAACTCCAGACATGCTTTACAGTGCTGTTCACAACATTATTCCTCGACTACAGCTATTGCCGAAGAATGATGGTGGACATATTGAGCATTTCCTGTAAAGAACATCATCTTGGCTTTGTCTTACTGTGTTATGTTAATTATTTCTATTCTGATCAGATGAAGCGCAATCTGTCGGACATTTGTTGAACTTTTGGAATGTTTTGGTTCTAATAAAACCCCATGTCATTCCAAGCATGTGTGTCAATTTTTACCTCTCTATCTACATTATTCCATGAGTTATTCAGTTTTCAAATTTATACTGACTTTTTGATCACCTGATATATATATATATATATATATATATATATATATATATATATATATATACATATATATATATATATATATATGTGTGTGTGTGTGTGTGTGTGTGTGTGTGTGTGTGTGTGTGTGTGAAGTTAAAATCTCATTATTGGCAAGTTGGTAATATCATATCTGGTAATCTCCTTTTCATAATGAAAATTGTCAACCTATTTGAAATTGTTTTGAAATTATTTTTTTAAAGAAATGCCAGACTTAAACATTTTTACTGAGAAAGCCTTTTAAAATAAAAGATAACCTTATCAATGTGTGTTTTTTCGCCAGCACCTCCTGGCCCCTGCTTCCACAATAACGTTTTTTGGAATAACACATGTACTTAACTTGCTGTTTGTAAACTGCCTTAGTTGACGGTTCAGACAGTGGTAAGATATTTCAATTTTCTGATGATACGAGTATTCTAATTACAGAAAACTGAGAAGAAACTCTTGTAAAAAACATAAGAGAAGCCACTGACAGGTTAACATGTTACTTTGATGACAATGACTTAATAATAAACACAGGAAAAACTGTAGCTATGGATATACACAAAGCACAAACAAAAAATCTGATATCACCTAATCTAGACCTATATGGACAGACAATTGACAAAACAGCCTGTACCAAATGTCTTGGACTTCATCTACAAGACAACTTGAAATGGAAAGCACATATTGAGCAAATTAACAAAAAATTAAGTACTTCTTGTTTTGTGTCACATACATTATAAAATGGACCAGCTAAAACCCTCTTCAGTGCGTATATTATGCAGTTGTAGACTCTCACCTCCCATACAGGATAATGTTCTGGGGAAATTCTGGAGATGCCATCAAAACATTCAAAATTCAGAAATAAATTATAAGAATAATGGAAGGGGTGATAATCGCAAATCATGTAGACCATTGTTTCAAAAAAGGATGATCCTGCCATTTTCTTGCATATATATATATACTTGAAAATATGATGTATTTGAAGCAAAACTTACATACAAAAAGACCACTCATCACTCAAAATCACACAATACACAGCTATGATACAAGACAAAAACTGGATGTACATGTTCAAAGCGCCAACACAAAGTTATTTCAAAATGGTCTTATTCATCCTAGTATCAAACTATACAATGCCTTACCAGATACCACTAAACACATACAAAACATTGGTCACCTCAAATCTAAATTGGAGTCGTACTTGGTTGATCACTGCTTTTGCACAGTAAATGAATACTTACAAAAAATTTCTTTTTCTGTGTTAACCCAATGTAGTCTCATTCAGAAGAATATATGTATTGTATCTCTCTGTATATAGTGTAATAACATGTATTTAAGTATTCATCATTTATTAATATATTGAAGTGTGTTATTATGTACAAAGGTATATTATATGCAAAAGTGTTAATATTAACATAAAAATCCAAATATCTCTTGCACATTGTGCAGCTGTAGATGATAATGGATCAATAAATCAATAAATCAATCAATCAAATATTATCTATAAAAATACTATTTCTGCTTGATGAATGGAGACAATTACTTCAATATTTATAACTGAAAATTTTTTTGTAAGATTAAAGACAGGCAATGATGACTTGCATGCACTTCAGAAACAGATGTTTTATCGAAATTGCAAATAATTACTACCAAAGTTTTCACTGGAACACAGAAACAACAGTACTTCCACACTACTTGAAATATGTCATCAGCTGTAGAAGGAAACGACGAAAATGAAAATTTATGGTGGATCAGGACCCAAACTTGTGTTCCCCACTTGATGTGAACAGTCGCCTTAATAGCTTTGGCTATCCATGCACGTCTCTCGACCAGAACAAAACTTCCACATGTCGTCGTTCCTGCATCACAACCTGTACCTGTGAACACATTACTCAATGCCTATAAAGGGAGGAACGTTTTAAGTGAAAGTTGCTGCTCAGTATTGGCAGAGAAATGCAATATTGCAGTCCCTGTGTTGTTAAGAAGAACATTGCAATAATCATTCAGACATGTATCCATGTCTGAAGAATTAAGAAATACATTAAATGTATTCACTGTTGTGAATATGAGCAACCATAAGCTGTATAAGGGAATGAGAACATGTATGCATGTGCAAAGGAACACTACCTCGTTCTTCTTAACAACACAGGCATTGCAATATCGTATTTATCCAACACTACTGGGCAGCGACTTTGAACTAAAATGTCATTCCCTGTTAGGGGATTACATAATGTGTGTTTGAGTATAAGGTTTGACACAGGAACAACAATATATGAACGTTTGGGTCTGCCCAGCAGTCGTGCATGGATAGCCAAAGTGGGTAAGGAGACCACATGTGTAAGGTGGGAAATCCAGGTTCGAGTCCCAGCCCAGCACAAATTTTCATTGTCACCATTCCCTTATACAGCTGATGGCTGTTTTTAGTTGCAACAGTGAATACATTTCATGTATTTAACAATGGCTGCAGTTACTACAGTTCATGTTTCTTTAGACATGCATACATGTCTTATGGAACACTACTTCGTTCTTAACAACATAGACACTGCAATGTCGTATTTACCTGCAGATGCTGTGCAGCGATTTTCAATTAAAATGTCCTTTCCATGTGGCAATTACATAATGTATGTAGGAGTACAAGTTGTGTTGCAGGAATGATGACTTATGGCAGTTAGGCCTGCCCATAGGTCGTGAACAGATAGCCAAAACAGTTAAGGTGACTGTTCGAGTAAAGTGGGAAATCCGGGTTCGAGTCCCAGTCTGGCAAAAATTTCCATTGTCATCATTCCGTTTTACAACTGATGGTTGTTCGTATTTGGCAATAGCAAATACATTTCATGTATTTCATAACAGGTGTAATCGCCACATGCATATTCGAAAGAACTTTGCTTCGTTGTTCTTAACAGCATAGGCACTGTAGTATTTTTCTTCCATACCATTATCTGACCTCTAATAAATGAAGCACATGAATGACAACAATCGAAGAAAAGGGGACGAAGGGGAGGGGCACTGTTCAACAGCAGTGCAGTCTTGCAAACTTGCGTGTTTGGAGGTAATGGGACACAGAGACTTGCGGATATGGGAGATTTGCAGACACATAAGGTTATGTAACAATATGCAGGGGGTAGTAGCTCTAAGTAGTATTGTTTAAGCTACAGACTGCAGCGACTTGCAAGCTCTCCTCCTTGTGACTGCTTTGGATACGAAGGTGTGCAGTGGCCAAGTGTGTATGGCTGCACATTTAATAATTAATGTGTTACATATCAGAAAGAAACATTGCCCGATTCAACGTTTTTTAAATAGTATGCTTTGATAGCAAAATCGTAAGCAAATTTGGTAGTAAAAGCTAAGTATGTATATCATTAACATGAATAAAAAAAATCACTATTTTGATTTAATGATCTAAAATCACATCACTTTTAGTATTAATGCTGGTATATTCGACGAGTTAATCACAAGAAATATTTTTGTTACAATACCAATGATAGATTGTCACTATAATTAAAAATCTGAAATAGAAACGTACGAACAATGGAGGAAATGGTGTTGGAATGCAGCAAAATCAATCAGGAAAAATACCAGGTTCTGGAAATTAAAAAAAACCACAGTGTTTCTTATTGCACCAATGCTAAATAAACTGTTTAGTAGCAGCATTGACAACCTTTGCTAAAACCGTGCATGATTACTGTAATAAATACGCTGACAGAAAAAATCACATCATCAAGAAGGAGTTGTGTGATATAAGCGAAAGTTGGTAGACATGTTTCTACACCTGAAAGGTGACATCTAGTCAAATTTCGCACCAGTCACATAATAGTGGTGTTAGCAGGTTTGCTTTAAATCCACACTATAATAGTCGCAAGCATTAATTACCTTTGAGACTGGGTGTGGTGAGGTATGTTAGTCAAGAATGCCTTTAAGGCGACAAAGACGCCATTATCAACACCTCTCTGAGTTTGAATAGAGTCGTGTAATATGGTTACCAGAAGCTGGATGTTTCTTCTACAATAATGTAGAAAGACTTGACAGGATTGTAGAGACTGTTGATGATTGCTGGCAGCGGTGGTCACGAGAATGTATGGCCACAAGAGGACTGGGCTCCAGATGGCCAAGTGGCACTACGGAAAGAAAATACCACTGTATTTGTCGTATGGCTGTGGCAGATCATACTGCATCTCTAGCAGAAGTTGATTTGCAGTTGGCACGACAGTGACACAACAAACTGTTGGCAATCAGTTACTTCTAGGACAACTCTGAGCCAGACGTCATGTAGCGAGGATGCCACTGACTCCAAACAAGCGCCATTTGCAACTTGTGTAGTGTCAAGCAAGAGCTCATTGGAGGGCAGGTTGAAAGTCTGTTATGTTTTCCTATGAAAGCTGGTTCTGGCTCGGTGTTAGTTGTTGACTATATGTTGGTTAGAAGGAGGCCAGTTAAGGGCCTACAACCAACCCATATGTGTCCTAGACACACTGGACTTACACCTGGAGTTATGGTCTATGTTTCTATTTCGTGTGACAGCAGTGGTGCTATCGTAGTTATGCCACAATCCCTGAATGCAAATTTATACATGTCTAGTGATTCAACTTGTGCTGCCATTCATGAACAGCATTCAAGGGATTGTTTTCCAACAGGATAACGCTCACCCACATAGCGCTGTTGTATCCTAAGGTGCTCTACAGAGTGTCGATACGTAGCCTTGTCTGCTTGATCACCAGATCTGTTTCCAATCGAGTACATGTAGGACATCAACGGGTGACAACTCAATTGTCATCCACAAACAGCATTAACCATCCCTGTATTGATCAACCAAGTGCAATAGGCATGGAACTCCATCCCACAACTAACATCCAGTATCTGTACAACACAATGCAGGCACACTTGCATGCTTGTATTCAACATTCTGGTAGCTACTGGCTATTAATGTACCAGAATTTCACATTTGACATGGCTTATAACGTGCAGACAATAACTTGTGATCTTGCAATCTTAATCACTTAAACATGATACCCAGACAAATCTAGTCCCAAAATTTTATTAATCTACATTCATTATTTGTTGGTGCTGCAATTTTTTCTCCATTAGTGTATGTATAAGGGGCAGTCAAATGGAAAAGAAACAGATAGGAAGAAAGTAAGTAAACTGTTTAGCATTTTAAAAGTAATCACTATAACCGTTTCTAGAGTTATCCCACTGTGAGACCTGAGGATCAGTGCCATCATGGAAAAATGTTTGTGGTTGTCTGCAGAACCAAGATTGGATCCAGGTGTGTCCCTCTTCATCTGAAGCAAATCAACGTTCATGAATTTTTTTCTTATTGGCTTTAAAAATATGAAAATTGGATATGGAGAGATCGGGACTGTATGGAGCATGTGTAAGGGCTTCCCAGCGAAATTAGAGCAGCATACTCGAAACAACCTTGGCAACATGTGGATCATGGCAAAAAATACGTTTGTTTGTATGAGGGTTCAACTTAGTTGAACAGAGTAGTCACAGCGACTAACATTACCTCCAATATTATTAACCAGCTGCACAAAGTTTATTCTTGAATACTTTATTATTTACATAGCATGTCAAGCCATCCAAAACTTAGGAACAGCAAAAGTACTGGCCGTAGGGGCAAGTAAATTACATATCCACTTCACCTTTTGTGCTTGTTTTTTCCACCATCGCGCCCCACTCCAGTCGTCCATCGGAAGAAATCAACAAATTCAGAAGGGTTTGGTCAAAAAGCACATTTGCTTCAAAAAGCACTTGCCAAAGTTTGAGAACCTACAATACATAGAACGTCACTGTAGCTGAATATGTGGCAGTTGTGTGAATACATAATCCAGCCACATAATCCATATCCGCAACAGATATCTCGTCCATAGTCATCGTTTTTTTATCGTGCTACTTGGATGGAATGAGACCACACAAATGAAACTGTAACTGCAGTGTGCATTTACAGTCTCGGGTTGAGAAAAGGCTTCTTCTCAGTTAACTATTGTCGTGTTTCCGTGTTGCAGCCATTAAGGGGGCATCCTTGTGGGGACGGGGGACTAATTATGGCCATTTTCTGAGTACACATATTTACTTGGTCCCTGAATGGAGGATGCTGGTTGTGGAAGCTTGCAATTGGCTCGTAGCACATTGGCTGCTGAGAATAGCCCAACCTCCTTCTCCCAAAACAGCCAGCATATAGTTTATAAAAGAAACGAACATTTAATGGACTAATATGTCGGAAGAGCGATACAAAAAGTGAAGGCGAATCGCTAGAAGGGTGGTGTACAGCCCATTCGCCCATTTCGGTAAATTATATTAACAATCAGTAAGAACAATATCACACTCCCATCAACTAAATTCACAATGGCTACTTATTGTTACAGCGCCCAATACTGTTATGCACCTAATGTTGGCAATGAGCATAAACATTCCAGAGTGGCACTAAGTTAGGCAACTGTCAGTGATCACAGAGGGGCTGAATAAAGGTGGAGACCAATATACCGCTGCCATGTTTATGTTCTGCAAGGAATCCACACAGGTTGTTGGATAGATCCCCTTTTGCAGCTAGATGAAGACCTGTATCAGAAAGTGAGAGAAGAAAGAGTGGGGCCCTATTCTGTTATTCACCTTGATTGATTCCTAAAGTCTCAGAATTACTCGCCACGCTCAGCAATGTCAAATCTGCAGTTCTGTAGGTGCACAGACAATCATTGCATTAGAATATTGTTATGAGTATAAAGTCTATTTCTCCAGATTCTGGGAGGGGGCAGGTGAATCCTCTTGCAAACGACTATGGTGACAATAATTCTGAGCATGTGACAGCAGCTTGTAGTCACACTGTACACTGCAGACTACACATCTTGTCTACTTCACGGAAACTTTTTGAAAAAAATCCCATAGGTGTTAATACCATGGATCATTAAAAACTGTTGGCATATAATATTGCTTTATTTTCCGTCCACGCCAAAGTTCTTAGGCCAAACAATTTCACAATGTTACTTATAGTCCGTCTTGATTGCAAAATGTTTATTCATATGACCAGTTTTGGTTCCTCTAGAACAATCTTCAGATCTTTAACGATAATGATACTAATTTACTATTTCACGAATGCAAACCTTTTTCATCCTATCTAATCAACATCAAATGTATCGGAATGTACCTGATATTTTGGTTACAGGAGTAACCCATACAAACACAGCAACTTTCACATGCTGCGTCACATAAAATTGGTTGGCAGCATGCACATCATTTATATTAATTATAACGCTATTACCGACAGGTAGCGTCTGGTACATTTGTTACATTACATATACACATACTATATTCAGTAGATTTTTGTAATTAACTTTTATCTCTAAAAATACTTAATTAAAATCTGTAGATGTCAAGGTTAAAATCTATACTTATCAAAATTAAAAAACACAGTAAAATTATCATTTTCATATGATCTAAAAACGAAGGGCGATTTCTATATCTATGGCGCTGGTGTAGACTTGTTTTCCTCGATGGTTTGCTTCTGTGGTTCCCGCCATTTCGGTGTTGTGCCGCGATCCGCTCAGTCGTCTGACGTTCATCGCTATGGGCAAGAGGGCCGCGCAGGAGGGCCCCGTCAACGACGCCAGGTGCTGCACGTATCTTTCAGCTTCTCCATCATGCACCATCTCTCATCCCTCGGCCTGGACCTCCACATGAAACAGTTGTCATCTTAGTAAGTCGTCATAAATACTAAAATAGGCGTTATGATTGAACTCGCTTAGGTTGTTGAGGATTAAATCCGGATCTTTCTTTTTGTGGGTGTATACACTCCTGGAAATGGAAAAAAGAACACATTGACACCGGTGTGTCAGACCCACCATACTTGCTCCGGACACTGCGAGAGGGCTGTACAAGCAATGATCACACGCACAGCACAGCGGACACACCAGGAACCGCGGTGTTGGCCGTCAAATGGCGCTAGCTGCGCAGCATTTGTACACCGCCGCCGTCAGTGTCAGCCAGTTTGCCGTGGCATACGGAGCTCCATCGCAATCTTTAACACTGGTAGCATGCCACGACAGCGTGGACGTGAACCGTATGTGCAGTTGACGGACTTTGAGCGAGGGCGTATAGTGGGCATGCGGGAGGCCGGGTGGACGTACCGCCGAATTGCTCAACACGTGGGGCGTGAGGTCTCCACAGTACATCGATGTTGTCGCCAGTGGTCGGCGGAAGGTGCACGTGCCCGTCGACCTGGGACCGGACCGCAGCGACGCACGGATGCACGCCAACACCGTAGGATCCTACGCAGTGCCGTAGGGGACCGCACCGCCACTTCCCAGCAAATTAGGGACACTGTTGCTCCTGGGGTATCGGCGAGGACCATTCGCAACCGTCTCCATGAAGCTGGGCTACGGTCCCGCACACCGTTAGGCCGTCTTCCACTCACGCCCTAACATCGTGCAGCCCGCCTACAGTGGTGTCGCGACAGGCGTGAATGGAGGGACGAATGGAGACGTGTCGTCTTCAGCGATGAGAGTCGCTTCTGCCTTGGTGCCAATGATGGTCGTATGCGTGTTTGGCGCCGTGCAGGTGAGCGCCACAATCAGGACTGCATACGACCGAGGCACACAGGGCCAACACCCGGCATCATGGTGTGGGGAGCGATCTCCTACACTGGCCGTACACCACTGGTGATCGTCGAGGGGACACTGAATAGTGCACGGTACATCCAAACCGTCATCGAACCCATCGTTCTACCATTCCTAGACCGGCAAGGGAACTTGCTGTTCCAACAGGACAGTGCACGTCCGCATGTATCCAGTGCCACCCAATGTGCTCTAGAAGGTGTAAGTCAACTACCCTGGCCAGCAAGATCTCCGGATCTGTCCCCCATTGAGCATGTTTGGGACTGGATGAAGCGTCGTCTCACACGGTCTGCACGTCCAGCACGAACGCTGGTCCAACTGAGGCGCCAGGTGGAAATGGCATTGCAAGCCGTTCCACAGGACTACATCCAGCATCTCTACGATCGTCTCCATGGGAGAATAGCAGCCTGCATTGCTGCGAAAGGTGGATATACACTGTACTAGTGCCGACATTGTGCATGCTCTGTTGCCTGTGTCTATGTGCCTGTGGTTTAGTCAGTGTGATCATGTGATGTATCTGACCCCAGGAATGTGTCAATAAAGTTTCCCCTTCCTGGGACAAAGAATTCACGGTGTTCTTATTTCAATTTCCAGGAGTGTATTTCAATTTATTCCACAATGTTAAGAAACCGTTGTAACACCATAGCTCTAATGCTGTACGGATTTGTTTTGCCTTTTGCTTTGGTTTAATGTTATTACATTGAGTGTCTGTAAATGTGTTTGAATCGATAACATAAAACTGTATACTCCTTTCTTTGTTAAAACTTTGATCTCATTGTTTGATTCTATGCAATGTAGTATATCTGTCATTTAAATTCTTTGTCTCAATTGGAGGCGGACAAAACTTACTGTATATATTTGAAATGTGTTTAAATAATTTTGTTTAGAACTACATATATATGCAAATGTCCTGTTGTAATTAATATGTTTGGTTACTGTTATGTAAACTGCTGACCTTCACTTAGGGTTCTTAGTTAGTCTGTATGTAAAAGGTGTAGTGGTTCCCCTCGGGAATGGAACTATATAGCGCGCACAAATTGTAGTTGCCCTAGGTAGAAAAGGTGGAACAAGAGTCAGTCGGGGACGAGCTAACAAACTGTGCACTGCCATGTAAATGTTGCATATTGTGCTGGTTCCGAGAGAGGCTTTTTCTGCTACTTTCTAATGCCTCGGATGGATGGATAAATAGCTGGAACGATTCTAGAATTGGTATTCATCATCGCCACCAAGAAGGGCCAGAGTCCAGCAATGCTGTCGGCAAATCCGCCTACCAACATGCAGTTGCCACCACATTGCGCAATCACTGTAAAGGAGTACTATAATAATGTACAGTGAAGGATCAGCTTGTTGGGCGATTTAGTGTGCACAGATATAAGGTAACTTACAACTGAATTTATGTACCTACCTTAATTTTTTCCTTATCATAACACCTCTCAGGTTCCTCCCCGTTTGAACTAAAGTGATTACCGAGTGTCCCTACTGAAAAAACTTTAAAGACCAGTGTTTTGCTAATTAATGCCCCTTGAACATAGTAAAAAGAAAGTTAAAGTTAAAGTGGCAAGAGGGTGAGTTAAAGTAAGTGATGCTTACTGAACATAATTTTCCTATTAAAACTGCTTATTAAAGTGTTGTTGCCAACTTCAAAATTAAAAGTTCTTAAGACTGAGGCTTATAAAGTTTTGATTTGTAAATCATCACATTGCTGCCCGTTGTAAATCGCAGAAGGTGAGCCAGTATCTTGCAAATTTGTTAACATTGTGTCTCACTGTAGTAAAAGTCGTGAATTGCATTTATGCAAGGTTATATACTCGTTTGCTAAGTGTTTGTCTCTCTTGTGTTCTGGAAGTGCATATCAATAGTATAACAGGATCCACAGTTTGTCTATTGTGTTAATGCTAGGTAACAAGTAATGGGAAGACTACTATCTATGAAAACATTAATTTCTTTATTCAAAAGACTGTGAGAAGTAACCTGTTGATGAATTCCATATAACCTTCATTCTTAATAGAAAAGTATTTAGCTGAGAGAGACTTACCCTGTGATCAGTTCATAATTTTGCAGTGAACTACATTTATAATTTTATGTCAGCTAGGAAAATATTTGAAAAATAATACTGAACCTATGTCCAATTAATGATTCTGCAGTGAATAGTAACAGCAATGTTATGAAGACCATTCAGTTTGAATAAGCCTTGAAAGTAATAGTGTGTTTTGGTATCTGTTATATTCTTGCAAATAGTTTGTGCTGCTCTAGTTGTTAGTTCCAACCTTAACGTTAACATAGGCAGGTGTCAGAGTTCATTGCACTCGCGTGTGGTAAATTATAGGTTTTGTTATCCGTTAAAGTTACTCATACCTAATTTCTTAAACAAGAATGTTAATCATTCTCTTGCCTAACTAGGCTGGCGAGCGTTTTCTTTACTCTCTAAACAGTATAGCTAAATAAAATATTATTTGTTACTGTTTAAATGCTTACGTAATTCTGACTTTCACTTCCGATAAGCCACTTCCATTAGGTACAATACAGTCAACATAACAAAATTCCTCTCAGAGGGTAACACTGTTCTGTTGCTTTATACCATAATTGCTTTAACAACATAGTTTTATTTCACGACCTGCCTTCAACTTTAAGGTTATGGTATAGCAGTAGCAGATGGGAGTGTTATACCGTCCCTTATGAGCTCTGTGCAGGATGTCTAAATTTCGTTCAATGTTCGTCACGAGCAGAGGAGGCACGGCATGTGATGGGGGGCTTTAGGGCTGCAGAGGAATGGGAAGAGGTGTGAGGGATGGGAGGGACTGGGATGTGGCAGTAGGTGGCAGGTCTCTTATGACTGCGTTGGTGCTAGAGGAGGGGCGGTGTGGACCGTGGCCCTTTGGGTGAGTACCCGGGTGGCGGTCAGCAGAGTTGACGTTGAAGGGGGAGGAGAGGAGGGAAGGGATAGGGAGTGGGTTTGGGAGTGTGCTGAGTGGAAGTAAGAGGGGGAGCAGTGAAGGGCAAAGCAGTAGCAATGGTGGGGAGGGGGATGGACCATGTTATGGTACTGGTGGCCACAGATGGGGAAGTATAAACAATGGCAGTGGTGGTGGTGGTGGTGGTCGTAGTAAGGGTGGTCATAGGGAATGGAGACAAGAGGACAAGACAGGTGAAGTAACAGTTACAAATGGAGAATGTCAAGATGGACGAAGGCAGATGCGCTGCTCACTGGAGTTGAGGGGCTACTGCGAATGGGG
Source organism: Schistocerca piceifrons (assembly GCF_021461385.2). Lineage (NCBI taxonomy): Eukaryota > Metazoa > Arthropoda > Insecta > Orthoptera > Acrididae > Schistocerca > Schistocerca piceifrons. The sequence continues at coordinate 337,659,660 of NC_060140.1, read as the reverse complement.
CTGTACTGCAGGCAGACAGGGCCGAAAGTGCATCTCCGCTGTGCTGAGCTGGGTCGAGTTCCTGCTGGGCTGAAGCGCTGCTACGGCTGCCGGGGAGAGTCTGGCTGCTGTTCCTGCTGGGCTGGGCCACTGCTGCCGGGCAGGGATGGGCCACCGCCAACTGCTACGGGGCTGCACCGCTCCGCTGCTGGGCTGGACCTCTTCTGCTGCCGGGCTGGACCACTGGTACTAGGGCTGGTACCGCTGCTGCTGCCGCAGGACCGGACCGCTGCTGGGCTGGAACTCTGTTGCCAGCGATGACACATCGCTGCTGCTGCCTAATACTTCGAATCGACACAAGTTTGTTTGAGAAACAAAAAGAACTAAAGATACTACAAAAAGTAGCTATTAACAACGGGTTTGAAGCCAAATTAGTTAAGGACCTATGTGAAAGCAGAGTTAAAAGAGGAAATGGAGGCCTAAATAGCGAAATTACGTTAGAAAGAGAGTACAATTCGCGCAAAAAGAATAAATATGCTACCTTGCCATACACAGGCACAATATCAGATAAAATTGTGCAAGCTTTTAAGAAAACCCCTGTTAAAGTCAGCTTTCACACCAATAACACCTTAGCTAAAAGATTAATACACAATTACTATAATACTAACCAATTTACAAAATCAGGCGTTTATAAAATAGAATGTGACACTTGTGAGAAATATTACAACAGACAACAGGGAGAACATTTACAGATAGATTTAAAGAACATGGTAGACAAACAGAAAAAAGCACCTCTACATTTAGCAAACATTTAAGGGAAAACAAACATAATGTTAGTAACATCGATACAGCCCTGACAATATTACACGCTGTACCTAAAGGAAGAGTTATGAGCCGGAATGTGAACGTAGCTGGTGGGTAAAAATGCTTCCCCACTATTTCACATTCAGAGCCATTAATCAATAACCCATTGCCCTGCAATTCAAGCTTTGATGTATCTGTCAATCTACCATTTCTGTAACAAGTGGCAACTACGGTCTCTAGTTCGAACACAGAGTAAATCCAATGTTCCCCAAGTCTCTGAAATTTCGGAAGTAACACCCTCTTTTCTCATTCTAAGGTTCCCATATTCCCCAAGAACAACTGCATCTCACACGAATGATTGTGGGTTGCCACCTCCTTTGCTGGACAAATAAAAACACGTCCCCTGAAACAGTCTATCAAATCTTTCGTAGACAATACCACATGAGCACTCCTTTCAACTTCTCTGCAACAGTGTAGCAGTACCAGACAGACGAAAAGTTTCCTGTGCCACATCCTGGCACGGCACCTGAAGGAAAAGGAAACCATGTCAATCGCTCCCTTCCTTACCACACACAAATGACAATTAAAAACTACACATACCCTATTACCTAATAACAATAAATACAACATGTTCCTCCCCAAGGACAGTTAATCTACTTATCCCTAGACGTAAGTGCGTAATGAACGTTCCTCTGCTGTTCTTTTAGCTTCGGTACCCTCACACCCTTTGTTACTGCTGGAGGAATCTGCGGTAACGCATCCACTGCGCCTTTAAACGGCTTAATCCTACTCACATGAACTACTGACGACTTGGTTGGTAACTGCAACTTTACGTTTACAGGAGACACTATTTCATTTACCTGATACGGTCCAGAATATTTCGTCAAAAACTTCTTCGTTTCACCCTTCGGAACATAAGGATTAGCCAACGATACCCATTGACCAATTCAGTATTGCAGCAGTTTACCTGTTGTTTCTCCAAAGCTTTAGTATTGGCACGCCATACTCTTTGCTAAATCTCTCTCAATTTCCTGGCGAAATTCTTCACTGACTCATCCTGTGAACCTACCTGAGGTTTAAGCACATCAAATGGTGATGGCATTTTCCGACCATGAATTACCTCATACAGAGATAGCCCAGTTCCTATATGAACTTTCGCGTTATATGCGCTTGTCAACAGATTTAAATACACGTCCCAATCCGTGTGTTCTGAATTTACGTGATGACTAATCATCTTAACTAACGTCCTATGAACCCGTTCTGTTCGTCCATTCGACTGAGGATGAAATGGGCTTGTCCGCAATTTCTTAACTTTCAATAAACGGCATAACTGCTTCATCAGCTCCGATATAAAGTTACTACCCTGATCTGTAATTATAGTATCAGGCACACCATACTTCAGCAACCAGTTATTTACTAAGACTTGCGCAACAGTGCTTGCCTTCTGATCTGGAATAGCTACCATTACCAGGTATCGGGAAAAATGATCTAATATTGTTAATACGTATCGATTACCCGCTTGGGTCTTGTTAAATGCCCCGATTACGTCTAATCCTATGAATGCGAACGGACGATCCGCTTCAGGTAGTCTCTGTAACTGAATTTTCTGATGACTTAAATCTGCTCTCTGCGCACACGGTATACGATTTTGCACATACTGCTCTACATCGTTGCGACGTGTCTTCCACCAAAACCTTTCAGCTACCCGTCTATCAGTCGTTCTTTTACCACCATGACCCGACAATACACGGTCGTGCGCTTGTTTCAACACTTCTTCCCTCAGCGACTCCGGTACTATGATGCGTAGTCCGCACTTCGTCTTCCTGCAAAGCAACCCATCCTGCATTTCAAACTGCGGTTGCGTTCGGAACAATTGACACTCTCTGTCAGTGGCTTGTGCCTTTATCCACTCCTTCTCACTTATGCCCACAACTTGTACAGCTGCTATTTTTCTGCTAAGCGTATCTGCATTCGTATGCTTTACCCCTGGTTTGTGAATGACCTCGTACTCAAATTCACTTAGTTTCAGTGCCCATCTCCTTAAACGACTTGAAGGATCTTTCAACCCCAACAACCACTTCAATGCTGCGTGATCTGTAATCACCTTGAACTTACGCCCATATAAATAACAGCGAAAATACGAGATACCGTAAATCACTGCTAACATTTCTTTCTCTGTAGTTGAATAATTCTTCTCTGCCTTATTCAGTTGCCTGGAAGCATAAGCCACTGGAGATGTTCCTGTCCATTAACCCTCTGAGAAAGAATACAACCTACAGCAATATTACTAGAATCACAAGATAGCATGAACTCTTGTTCGAAATCAGGAAGTATCAACACTGGGTCTGATGTTAGTATCTGTTCGAGCTTCTCGAATGCCTCCTGACACTGTGCTGTCCATTCAAACTTAACACCTTTCTTTAACAATCTCGTTAATGGATGTGAAATTTCCGCGAACCCCTTTACATATCGTCTGTAGTAATGACATAAACCGACATATTGCTGAACTTGTTTAGTGGTCTGTGGTACTGGAAAATCACGCACAGCCGACGTTAGACGAGAATCCGTTCTTACCCCATCCTGACTGATAATATGCCCAAGATAAGTCACTTACGTCTGAGCAAACTGACATTTCTTGACATTAAGCGTAAGATTTGCCGCTCTTAGCCCACTAAATACTTCGTTCAGTCGTTCCACATGCTCTTCTATATTACGCAAAAAAGTAACAATATCATCGAGGTACACCATAGCAATCTTCGGTTTCAGTCCCCGAAGCACACCATCTAACAGACGCTGGAAAGTAGCAGGAGCGTTTTTCAACCCAAATGGCATTCTGCTATACTGAAAGTGACCAAGGCTTATTGTAAAGGCCGTCTTCGGTCTATCCTCGGGACTTACTTCTATCTGATGATACCCACTCTTTAGATCTAGTGTCGAAAAATATTTACACCGACCTAGGTTGTCCATTGTTTCCGTGATGGTCGGTATTGGATATGCATCTGTTACAGTTCGTGCGTTCAAAACACGATAGTCACAAAAAACCTATACTTTTTAGTACCGTCCAATGACTTCTTAGGAACTACCACTATGTTGGCAGACCCCGGGCTTTCACTGTTCTCTATAATACCGTCCCTTAGCTGTTGATTAATAAATTCTTCCACTAGTGGTTGTAGGTGTTTCGCTATCCTGTATGGTTTTCTATAGACCGGCGGACTATCGCCAGTCGGTGTACGGTGCTGTGTAATAGGAGTTGCTGGTAATGGACCTTCTGAATTAAACAAATCTAAATACTCTAATAACATAGCTTCCATAGCTTTCCGATCACCATTCTCCAAATGACGAATCTTATCACATAGTACAGATGCCTTGACGGTTTGCTTGACGTTATAATCACCTTGGGATTCACCTATATCCTCATCGTCGAGTATTTCCAAACTCGCTACCACTAAACCCTTTGGGAGATCCACTTCCTCTGCCCCAAAATTATCTACACTGACCGGAATCATCAGTTCCCCATTTATATCCGTTACGCGCGCAACCCTCCTCCTAATAAAACAATGCATTTCATCCAATGCTTCATTGCTCTGCAGTGGCTCCACCACATATAGTCTCTGCTGTGGTACACCGGTACCTACTGACAACCAAACTAACTTCCCTGTACGCGAAGGCACTTTGACATGCGTAATCATCTTTAATGCCCTTGTACGCGGTTCAATTGGTGACATCTTAGCAACGGATGCACCTCGCGACGTAGAAACATTTACAGCTGTTGTACCCATTGAAAACAGGTTTCCACCAAGTTCAACTGCACGCTGTGAAAGATTAATTTTGGCATGGTGTTTATCGAGGAAGTCCAGTCCGAGAATCACAGAATACCCTTGTCCCACAGTTGGCAACACTTCCATTTGCTCTCCGAACTCTACAGTTCCAATTTTAAAAACAAGCTGTGTTGTACCCTATGATTGCAATTCATTATTCCCTACTCCACGTAATCTATACCTACGAGTACCTAGTCTTCTCCTACCCACGAGGTCTAGACTAGCAACAGATACATGTGCCCCTGTATCAATCAAAAATTTACATCTGTTATTCCTTACAGCACCCATCAAGCCACAATCCGTCTCTGTACTAGTTTTCACCGTACTTCTGCTTACCGGGAATGTCTTCCGACGGACGAAACACTCCCGTTCCCGTTTAACGCTTTTTCCTGTTTATTCCCGTTATCATTCTGCTTACTACGACACTCATTCGCCTTGTGACCGTAGCGTTTACAAGCATAGCACTGCGGCTGTCTGCATTGAGCCTTCACGTGACCTTTCCTCCCACAACGCTAACAATTCCTCTCCGACGCAAAGATACGTTTATCATTGCGAACCCTTGTTGCAATGTCTATCTCCCGCAGACGCGTTGCAATACGCAGTGCTGCAGCTAGATCACCAGGATTCTCCATCCTAACCCTACGAGAAAATTCTGCAGGAATTCCCCTGAGGAATACATCGAGGGCTCTGTTTTCTGCCTCTTGTAGTAACACACGATCCGCATCAGGATTACCCGATAATTCATAGGTCTGCGAATTAATTTTCCGTATCCTATCTGAAAAAGACTCCACTGTCTCATTGACCTTCTGTGTCAAATTAGCTAACCTCTTCCTAAAAAATCTTGCACTATTCTGTTTACGATATCTTTGACGTAAACCATCTGCCAATTCTTCAAACGTGCTCGCCTTACTAAGCGTCTCATGATACATCACGAACGTCTTGGCTTCCCCTGCAAGTCGCAAATTTGCCATACGTAACGTAGTTACGTCCGACCAATTGCTCATTGCAGCTGTTGCCAAAACATCGTTAATGAACGCTGACATCCTCTGTTGTTTTACCCAAGAAAGGCGTGATCAGGTTAGCTACTGAAGGATATATTGGAAGGTTGGACATTGCTACTGACTTGCACTCAATTGAATCCGTTTGCGACTCTTGCGCCGAACGCAAGGTCTCCATTTGCGTCATTAATTCCACATGACGTAACTTACGCTGCGCATTCTCTTCTAACAATTTTGAGACTTGCTCCGTCAGAGCAGCTATACTCACTTCAGTACAAACGGATCTTGTTTCCGGCATGATTTGTGCAAATTACCAACAACTTACTCTATACTGAATTTACTCCTCAGAATAATAACTATACTAGCTACTCAACTCCTTTGTCACAGTTGAGCATTACACACAAGAAGACAAACAAGACTCACAATGCACAACCAAACAAAATTAATCCTTCTGCCTTGTTATTGACACTCTCTACAATTGTGCGCTGCGTAACCAAACTGTCTACAAATTGAACATTGTACTGGTACAAACTTCGTGCATGGCTCCCCATGCCCCGTTAAATTACACACAGTACAACTGACTGGTACCAAGTACGTTTCCCAACTGTTTCCCTTAAACTCAGATAAATCTGCTGTGTCCGCAGGTCTCACAAAGTGCACTCCCAACAAAGAACGTGCATCCATAGTTATTAACAAAAATCGCCTCGTGCACTTACCACTACACCAAATCTGTAGGCGGTGGGCGCGAGGACTTTTGACATCAAATCTGTAGGCAGTGGGCGCGAGGACTTCTGACACCAAATCTGTATGCGGTGGGCGCGACCACTTCTGACACCAAATCTGTAGGCGCCCCGGTGGTCCCAGTCGCCTACGGTTGACTGGATGGCCGAGCAGTGAACACTCCAGTTGTCAGGATGCTAGGAAATGGCTGTAGAAGCGTCAGAAACGCCAAAGAAACATTATTAACTCATAACATCTTTATTCCTGCCGAGTACAATGTGGCTTGGTGATATCAACGACCTTCCCCGAGTCCTCGCTGACTCGTAGCGATGACACCAGATCCGGGCCGCGCAGTCTTGCTAGCGCAGCGCCGCATGCTGTGATGTAGCAGAGGAATGTCCTTACATCGGCCACGCGTGGCCTTGCGGTGCCCGGCTGGGCGGCGGCTCGGCTGCGGTCAGCAGGCCGTTGCGCGTAGATGGCTCCGGGTTGGAGTCCCCGGCGCTGTTGGCACCAGAAGCGTTCTCGTAGTGCGGAGTGTACTCTATCCCACCCCGTCTTCTTCCCTGCTGCTCCTGGTGGCTCGTCCGCGGTGGACGGGCGGAACGGGCTGCAGTCCCCCAGCGTCGTCGGCTCACCCGGTTGTGACGGCGGATGCACAGGGCCTAGGCCCCGCACAGTCTCGACGACGGCTCACTGATGTCAGCATTGGCGGCGAGCGAGTCTGCCGCGATGTCTGCTAATCCTGGGTTGATGATTGACAGCGGCAGCAGAGAGGACCAGAGCTGGTACTGTCCCCTCACGTCTGCTGCTGGATGGGCCGCCCTTACTGCAACATCTCCTTAATACAGATTAACATACCGATCACCAAGCTGAGCACTACGCAGCGACCCAGTACACATCTAACTGCAAGTCTAACCGTGAGTGCCAGTGCGAGTTCCTTGTTGCTGTCAAAGCTGGCGTATTTAAAGGAAGAACGAACGACGTCCTGACGTCATGCTCGTTTGTAATGACCGCATTCGTTCCACTTATACTGCTGATTCATCTGTCGTACTCGCCCCTTAGGTGTTCTTGCGACAGAGTTACGTGTTGTTACAGCAGACTTAAGCGAAGTTGTGAAATGCAGTACAGCTGATGCTATACCTCTGTCTTGCACTCTACGAAAGTCTCCGTCTAACACAAACCCGCGTGCTAAGCAATTCTCTCTCGCCTGCTGTGTGTAACCAGGCCATTGCCTCTGCACGACGACACATTCCATACATGTGCAATCCTCTTAGCTCTTGCCTCACCTGCTGCCTCTGACTCTCGGCATAGGCAACGAAACTTTGGCATTATTCCAGGTTTCCAACTCTTTACTATTCCGCGACACTACAGTAGCCTGCAAACAGTAGTCTGCAACTGTGGTCTAACGCATTTGTGACTAGTGGTGGTTTAACGAACATGTACATGTACAGATTATGTTGTTTTACGATGTTTGAATATGTGTGCTCGCACTGTGTAACAACGTCACGAGTGTATTTAACAGTATTGACAACGACATACAAATGTCCATGACTACTGTTGTGCCAATTAGGAAGCTTACCGGGAATCCATCGTCACCCTGACGACATCATCCACGTCTCATCCTTCCTTCAGAAGGTAATTACTGACGCCTTGGAGGGCCATCTTCCTACTAAAACCATCCACCCCTACTGTCCCACTCTCCCTTTGCGGGCTGTCCTCCTCCTCCACGAATGCCGCCGCCTCTATCACTCATTCCTCGTGACAGGGACACACTCAAACGCCACCGGCAAATACAGCGACATGTACAGAACCTTATTACAGCAAAGAAACGCCGGGACTGGCACCAGACCTGCACACGACTCAACACCACCCTCAGTATCAACTTTTCCAAGTACTGGCCCCTCCTTCCATCGCCTTACTGGGTCCCATTCCGCACTCCATTACCCCCGTCTCCATAACGACCGCCCCCATCCCGACGATCTCAATAAGGCCAACCACTTCACTTCCCACCTTTCTGAGGTCTTCTCCATACCTGATGATCCCCACTTGATTATTCTCTTTTCCCCACCATCATGGAATCCGCTGATACCTTGGTCGCTACACTTGCTCCTAGTGTCCAGTACTTGGGACAGTTGCCCCCACTCTGACATCAACACTCCAATCACAGCACAGCTGTTATGCCAGTGTTGTCTGGATCTCTGCACCCACCTGCTTTTACAAGCCCCTCCAAATCCTCGAACTTATCCTCCAGTCCAAACACAACATGGCCCCTGGTCACGACAGTGTCACCTTAGAGAAAGCCCCTTCTCCTTCCTGACTGTTCTTGCTCATCTCTATAACGTCATCCTCTCTACCGGCTTCTACCCTGACCTGTGGAAGACTTCCCGCGTCCTCTTATTCCTCAAACCCAACAAACTCCCTTCTGTCACCTCTTCCTATCGTCCCATCTGCCTCACCTCCATCTTCGAATTCATCCTCTCCTGTCTTATCCATCAGCACCTTAATCAACACCACCTCCTCCCCCTTACCCAGTGTGGCATCCAACCCTCCTTCTCTGCTGAAGACCAACTCCTTACCCTAGTTTGCCTTCTTTCCCTACAGCTTAACTCCCGTCACTCCATCATTTTTGTTTCCCTCGACCTCCAAAATGCCTGTGATCGTGTATGGCACCCCAGTCTCCTCTTTAAACTCCAAACCTACGCCCTGCCTATCAATTTTGTCCATCTGGTCCCTTCCTTCCTCTCATGCCGTCCTTCCTATGTCACCCTCCACAACACCAACTCCCGTATCTATTATTCCCACTGCTGGCGTCCCCCAATGCTCCGTCCTCTCCCCTCTCCTCTATCTCCTGTACACTGCTGATATGCACAAGCCACCTCCACCTGTCCTCCTTCTCCAATATGCTGATGACATCGTCTTCCTGGCTCTCTACCATACCCTTCAATGGTTCCAACACATCCTGCAAACCCACCTTGCCCAGTTCACCACTTGGTGTAACCAGTGGTTCCTTCATCTCAACCCATCCAAAACCCAGGCAATCATCATAGGCTGCACCACCCGCTCCTTCCGTCTCTATGACTTCTACCTCACCCTTTATGGTCGTCCCATCCAGCTCACCCCCACCCTGAGGTACCTTGGCCTCACCCTTGACCGTCAGATCACCTTGACCCCTCATCTCCTGACCATCCAGCAGAAAGCCCATTCTCGCCTCCGCCTCCTGAAACTCTTGTCCGGCCAGATATGGGAATTACATCCCTCCACCATCTCCATACCTACAAATCCCTCATCCATCCTATCCTCTGTCATACTTTCATTGCCTGGATCGCCACACCCACCCGCTTTTACAAGGCCCTCCAAATACTCAAATGCCATGTGCTCCACCTTGCCTTCTGTGTCCGCCTTCCTTCCCCCACATGGCTCCTGTACGACCTCATCCCCTTCCTTCACCTCCAGCTTCTCCTCCAACATCTCCGCATCCTTTACATTGTCCGCAGGCTTGATCTGCCCGACCCCCTGGTTTCCTCCTTCCTCTCCACCCCCCACCCATTGCCACGCCTCTATCGCTGTATCCCTCCCTCTCTCCATCTCCACACCCTCCATCTCCTTCAACAGGGCAATTTCCAGCACCTCCCCCTCCCAGATGTTGAACCTTGCCATGACATCTACCCTTCCTTCCAACTGTAACCTGGCCTTGTTCCCTCCCCTCTCCAGAGCCCCCATTTTCCTCTCCCCTCCTTCTCCCAGAGCGGATATTCCTCCTTTCCTCATTGAGTCCCTGCACCCCCTCCTCAACTGTGTCCCTCCCACGTCCTTTCTTCCCCAGCCCTCTTCGTCGCGCCCCCGACCGTTTCCCCACTCTACCCCCATCTCTCATCTCCATGCACCTGGCAGAGCCTCTGTTTTGGTCATCGTCATCCATGTGCTGTGTTTGGTGCTGTTCTCTCGTGTGTCAAGAGTGTGATTTTAATTGTGTGCTGGACTTGTACATAGTGTTGCTGTCAGTGATCATTATGGGCTATGCTGTCGATCTATACTTTTATGCTGTAGCCATACTTCGCCTTGTATTCTTTTAATTGTCCCACTGTGAGAGTTTTTGTGCACAATACTTTTGTAACATTTTGATCTCCATTTTACAGTAGCCCCCTTTTTTGTCTGCTCTCTTCCATTATGATCCCCCTTTTTTATATTTTTGTCCGCCATATTGTCTCCTTTGTAATTTTAAATGTCTTCTGTTGTATCATATACTTCTGCCAGCCCGCCCCAGATGGGAAACTGAAGTACAATAAAGAAAAAGAAAAAGACATACAAATGTGTCAGCTTCTATTATGTTGACATGGCTTAAAGCCATAATATGTAAGTAACATGATTACATAGTTAAAATGTCTTGTATAATCGGCAAAATGTCGAGATACATAAAGAATCGATAAAATAATTTTTAAACATTCTGTATTTTTCAGCAGCATTTGATAATGGCCTAAGGCCGAAATTGCAATAGTGTAATAAAAACTTATAACAGTCACTGGCGTAAAGATAATGTCCTTCAAAAAGTCTGAGAAAGAATAACTGCATAACTTTGTTGGCTCTTTTGCAATAAACACGTATCCTTTTCAGGGTAAGATTTGGAACATTACTATATACCCTATCGCCCCCCCCCCCCCTCCGTTTTGCCCTTGTATTCTGAGGCTGAGGTACATCACTTTTCTCTACTTCAGAATTGTGCCAGATTTCCAGAAAGCGATTGCCAGTCATTCTAATAAACCACAAGCTTAACATTATTGAATATGGCAGGAAATATTGCAGATTTAGTCATCAGTATCCACTGAAGAGCCAAAGAAACTGGTACACCAGCCTACTATCGTGTAGGGGCCCCACGAGCACGCAGAAGTGTCGCAAAACGACATGGCATGGACTCGACTATGTCTGAAGTAGTGCTGGATGGAACTGACACCATGAATCCTGCAGGGCTGTCCATAAATCCGTAAGAGAACGAGGGGGTGGAGATCTCTTCTGAACAGTACCTTCCAACGCATCCTAGATATTCTCAATAATGTTCATGTCTGGGGGTTGGGGTGGGGGGGGGGGGGTTTGGTGGCCAGGGGAAGTGGTTAAACTCAGAAGAGTGTTCCTGTAGCCACTCTGTAGCAATTCTGGACATGTGGCATATCACATTGTTCTGCTGGAATTGCCCAAGTCTTCCAGAATGCACAATGGACATGAATGAATGCAGGTGATCAGATAGGATGCTTACATACGTGACACCTGTCAGAGTCATATCTAGCCGTATCAGCGGTCCCATATCACTCCCACTGCACATGTCCCGCACCATTACAGAGCCTCCACCAGCTAGAGCAGTCCCCTGCTGACACGCAGGGTCCATGGATTCGGGAGGTTGTCTCCATACCCGTACACGTCCATCTGCTCGATTAAATTTGAAACGAGACTCGTCCGATCAGGCAACATGTTTCCAGTCATCAACAGTCCAATGTCGGTGTTGATGGGCCCAGGTGAGGTGAAAAGTTGCGTGTCGTGCAGTCATCAAGGGTACACGAGTGGGCCTTTGCGGAAGAGTTGCACTTCTGTCACATTGAACGATTCTCTTCAGTCGTCATTGGTCCTGTTCTTGTAGGATTTTTTTTCCGTCTGCTGCGATTTCGGAGATTTGAAGTTTTCCGGGATTTCTGATATTCATGGTACACTCGTGAAATGGTCGTAAGGGAAAATCCCCACTTCATCGCTACCTCAGAGATGTTCCATCGCTCGTGCGCCAACTATAAGACCACATTCAAACTCACTTAAATCTTGATGACCTGTCATTGTAGCAGCAGTAACCGATCTAACAACTGCGCCGGACGCTTGTTGTCTTATGTAGGCGTTGTCGACGGCAGCACTGTAGTCTGCCTGTTTACATATCTGTATTTGAAAATGCATGTCTATACCAGTTTCTTTGGCGTTTCGGTATATAACTTGGGTTTGTTCGGTTCTTATGTAGTTCATGGAAAATTAAGCCAAGCCCTTGGATTGGTAGTTTTCTGCGGTGTCTTGCAATCATGACTGGTAATTATTCACATACACAAAAAACAGTGAAACGAAGCAAGCGTGATAAACAAGACAGTGCCAAGATAAAAGGTCTCCAACGTTTTCCTTTCACTTCCCTACATTCGCCGTTATCAAGCTGCAAGAAATTGACTAATACGTTGGCATGGTGAGACTGTTGCCAGTTCTCTGGACACACCTCTTTTCCCTCGACAGTACAGCGCTATCATGACTGTAGCAAACCTGGCCGATATACAACGCCAATTCCTAAAAAGACACCTACTCCCCCCTGCTGCAAGACTTTATCACAGTAGTTGTTTACTTCTCACTTGTGCATAAACGAGATATATGTCTGCTTGTTAGGACTACATTCAGTGTTACATGGCAGAGCAGCTAAGGTGGACTCTGAAGTGGTTCTGGCACGTTTATTAAGATATGGTCACAAGTTTCGACATGTGTGGAATATCGTCTTCTTACTCAGCAACCGTAACATGGTATAATCGGCAGTTGCTAGCAGCATATCTGGTGTAATCCCTGATGGACACAATCTTTCAGATACCCCTACAACCAGAAGTCATATTGGTTTAGTTCAGGGGATCTGAGAAGCCCACACATCTTGAAATTGCCTAGAGATGATGTAGTCCTTACCGGACGTTTCTCGAAGGAAATGTTTCACCTGGCAAGCGACATGTGGTGTCACTCCATCTTGTAACAAATCAGTGGTGTGGACACAGTTGCGTTTTTGCAAGGCTGGAATCACATGTTGCAAATGGACATCCTTATAACATGGAGATGTTTCTGTACATCTAACAGGCCCATGAGATGGCATCTCCTCAAAGAAAAATGGACTGAAAACGAAGAGTTTATGAAACCACACTGCACTTTCATACAACCTGAGTGCAGCGGATGTTCCAGCACAATACGTGGTGGAGTGAAAGCATATATGCGACAGTTCTGAGCATTCAAAGGACGATGCAGAGTGAAATATGCCTTGTCTATCCCTGGCCACATTTTATCCATATTCATGAATGCCAAAAAACAAAGGGCAAAGTCACATCATTGTAGCGTATCTTGGTGTTTTATCTGGTGCACATTCTGAATTATGAAGGGTTAGCAGTGTAAAATGCGCCGCAAAATCTTTTGAACTGTGGACCGGGAGAGAGACAATTCCTGACAAGGCTCAAGCACTGGCTGCATAATATGGTACATGTGCTGCACAGTCGGCTAGAGCTACAGCAATTTCATGGACAACTGCAGTGGGAATGGGCCACCTCCCTCTCCCTACTGCCGCGTGATCCACTTGTTTCTTCAAATATCTTCAGCGCATTCTTTAGCCCATTTACTAACATGAGGCATCTTTGCAGTTGTTTCTGTTGGCGATATTCCGGTAATGCAGCGCTACTACTGCTGCCGTTTTGATAAAATAACTTTGTCAGAAGTGCACAGTCTTTCTTCTCAATAGCCTTTGAATTTCGTATCATAAACTTAAACATGAACAGTCACTTCACAAAAGAAATCAATACATGTCGCCAAGTGATAAACGATATACTGACGTCAAAACAGGAAACATTTCACATTCTGATGGCTTACAGCGCCATATTTTCACCTGATGGCTAAAAGTGGAACCGTTAACTTTTCCAGCATAGGCTACTCTGCAAGTGCACCAGTGATGTTTCAGACCTGTGATGTTTCAGCGTCCTGCAATGTAAACAGTCCACAATGCATTACTCAGTACATCGTCAGTTCAGTTATAATCACCCAGTTTGTAATATACATCTAAATACTCGTCAGAGACATCTTTAATATCTCATATAAGTTTTTTGAATTTGTTCCTATGTTTAGCAGTGAGGTAACATTTGTCAAAATATTAGTACACCAAATAATACTAAAAATTATGGGTTTCACAATACTGCTTTTGCATTCAGACTATTACAATGAAGGCTAATTCTAGGCATTAGAAAAAGCAAAGTATGTAACTGGTTGCACAATAGAAGTCGATGTCTGAGTCCATTGAGTGAGAGCTAACAGAAGCAGCAACCAGTAGTAGTATAGTAAAGTACAAACCTTGACAGCAGAGCTTCAAGTTTGCGACAATTACACAGTGATGGCATTTCAACTGTCTGACTAAGAGCTCCCCTGAATACAAAAATCATTGGTTTTTAAAGCACTATTTCACCCTATCTATAGGGAGCCTGGTAATCTGCCAGGACTTAACAGGCATTGTGCAATCTGACATGGACCTTTGCACCTTCTTGATGCACCTTGCCAACCATGTTAGGTCCTTTCCGCCCTCCTACTCGTTTGTGGTGTTGTTTATGGTCTTTATATTAACAAACTCATAGTTTGCTAGCAACACAGTTCAGCCAAAAGAAAAAACATCACCTCCTTTCCTATTACAGATATCAAAAACAACGTTTTACGTCACTAGCATCTGCACTAATGCCCTTCAAGGGAGGGGGGAGGAAGTTGTTGCAGCAATTCTACCCATTTCCCATCTCACTGTAACCTGTGTAAACCCATTGACATTGCTGTTATCAGGGCAAAGTATCAAATTCGCAGCCTGTTCTAAAACGTGTCTGTTCAAGACCATCTTCTGTGATATCTTACAACCTTACAACAGAGTCTAGGTGGCAGATAGAGTTACAAGTTAATTCTCTGCAGTGAAACTTATACTCTGGGCCAGGTGTCCAGGGCATCTGCATTCACAGGCACCTCCCATTAATGTTTACATCTTGTAACCTAAACACTAACACATTTGCCTGCTCTCGGCGTTGTGTCTGATGTCCTACCTTGGAGTGCTTCCAAAACAATGTACAAGTCAATGCACCATCAGCATATGACGCATTTCCCCCATAGGAAAAATTAGTTGACTGTCTCTTGGCAACAAATTTATAATCTGGCTTCTGCTGTAGTTAAAACATCTTAGTTGTAAATATGACATTAAAAACTTTTTGGTTAATCACCTGAGTTCTATTTACTTTTTACATTTTGTTAAGTTCATTTTTCACTTTACTTTTCAATGTACAAGTAAACATCAATGTAAACTTTTTTCTTTTATCAGCACTTACATGTATATGGCAACATCGATATAAATCATTGGTTAAAAATAATTGTTTTCCATATTATATGTACATATACACATCAGCATTTATTCATCCATTTTTCTTCAAATTATGTGTACATAAATACATCATTACAGAAAATTGCATATCATGATTACAAAAATCCACTTGAAAAAGACTACATATCATTACTGTCAATGCTGCTAAGGTCGATGAAGCATTCTAAAGTCGATCGTTCTCATTTGATTTCTAATTTACACAATCTGAAACCTACTGTCTGCAGATGGAACTACAAATTCTGTGATGGCGGAGGAGGAGGATATTAGTGTTTAACGTCCCTACAAATTCTATGTTGCTGTTAGCAGGGAGAACAATACTTTATAGCTCCTGTGAAGCAGGCTGATATTGTAATAAAAGTAAGAGGTCGAGATATCAGATGAGGTCGATATGTATTAATGTAAGATATTGATATTCTTAGAGTGATGAAACAGCATTATATGTTTGTGATAGGCCATGTCTTGGTTTCCAGATGATTTTTATTTTGTTTTTGTTCCATCTTCTGTTTTTAAATGTAAACGAGGTCAACATTACCGTCACAAAATTCTGAAGTCAGTTTCGGGCTAAAGTCGACCATATATCACTTAATATGTATCGACAGTAACAGATGTGCACTTAATTTCTATTGTGTTACAAAATAGAAGGACAGAGGGTTCTAAATTACACACACACACACACACACACACACACACACACACACAACACTCATTGCCCATGCCTTTCCAAACATACTTAAAACAACAGTATCTGCACAAACAACATTTAAACAACAGTATCTGCACAAACAACATATAAATATACTTTAAGTATTACACCAGAATGAATAATGATGCCAAGGCATCTCTGAGAAACTGTGCTGCTCTTGGAAAATTTCCTCTTCAATTTCTGCTATTTTTTTACATCCTAATCTAGGGTCATCTAAATGTTGTGTGACATGCTCCAGTGGCATGTCTAGCCTTAGCTCAGAAATGTTGCATTTCCTTGGTGTGCATTTTCAACTTTTTGGGCGTAATGAACAGTCCATTAAATTTTGTGCATACAGCGCCATAATTAAAATTCTTCCACTGGTATTTCGGCCGCGTACCATCCAGCCATCCTCAGAGTAAGTCACAAAACTTACAATTAGGTGCCAAGTGTGGCATGTTCCATTGCGGCGGTACGCGCCTGCTAGTCACACACGTTGGTCGGTAGCAAAGAGATACACGTAAAAAGGCATCGCCTGTGGCGAAGGTCTACAGACATTCGATTCGCTTATCGATGTATGTTCGGTGGTGATGACACCATGACGACTTCTTTACAGTTTAATTATCCCAAGAGCCGGATTCCATGCTTTGTCCAAATTACTTTGTCAAGGAAGCTATAGAGATTAGATTAGCTAATAATTTAATAAATAGATATAATGGTTTTAATTTGAACAAAGCATGGAATATGGCTCTTGGGATAATTAAACTGCAGAGAAGTCGTCACGGTGTCATCGCCGCCGAACATACATCGATAAGCGAATCGAATGTCTGTACGCCTTCGCCAGAGGCGGCGCGTGTGTAAGCCTATCTCTTTGCTGCCGACTAGCGTCTGTGACTCGCAGGCGCGTACCGCCGCGATGGAGCAAATAAGGCCGCACACTTGGCACCTTGCCGTCAGTCTTGCGACTTACTCTGAGGATGGCCGGACGATACACAGCCGAAATATCAGTAGAAGAAATTTTATTTGCGTGGCTACATGCCCGAAATTTAATGGACCGTTCCATTCCCTTATTTATTATACATGACTCAGTCTCCAGGTTTATAGCTGGCACTATGTTTTCCCTGGTCACATTGATTCCTATTATCTGATCAGACTGTATGAATACTTGTTTTCCATATCTACATCTACATACATACTCCCCAAGCCATTGTATGGTGTGTGGCAGAGGATACCCTATAGCACTACTAGTCATTAACTTTCCTGTTCCACTGGGAAATAGGGCAAGGGAAAACAGAATGTCTATATGCCACCATATGAGCCTTAATTTATCATATCTTATCTTCATGGTCCATATGCAAAACGTATGTTGGCGGCAGTAGAATCATTCTGCAGTCAACTCCAAATGTCGGATCTCTAAAGTCTCTCAATATTATTCCTCGAAAAGAACTTCTCCTCTCCAGGGATTAACAGTTTAGTTCCCAAAGCATCTCTCAACACTTAATTCAACCTACCGATAGCAAATCTAGCAGCGTACTTCTCAGTTGCTTTGATTTCTTCCTTAATATGACCTGGTACAGTCCCAGGTACTCGAGTACCCTTGTTAACAATCTGCAATGAAGCACAGTTTCAAATCCTTTCTGGAAATCTGGAGTCTGCCTGCTGCCCTTCTTCCGCAGTTCGCAGTACGTCATATAAGAAAAGGGAAAGCTGAATTTCAAGCGAGCAATGCTTCCTAAAACCATGCTGATTCATGGACATTAACTTCTAAGTGTGAAGAAAAATTTTTATAGTCGGACTGAGAACATGTTCAAAGAATCTACAGTAATCGGATGTTACGGATATTGGTCTGTAATTTTATGGGTGAGTTTTTCTGTGCTTCTTATATACAAGATTCGCCTACGCTTTTTTGAAGTTGCTTGGGACTTTGTGCCAGGCGAGAAATTCGCGATAAATGTAAACTAGGTAAGGGCGAATGCTGTAGAGTACTATTTGTAAAACCGAATTTGATTCTGTGCAGATCTGGTGACTTATTTGTTTTCAAATCTATCAGTTATTTCTCCTTGCCAGAGATATTTGTTTTTATGTCTTCCATATGGAAGTCTGTTCGATGCTAAAAACGTTGCTATGTTTGTACGATTCTCCAGTGTTAACGATTAATTAAACGTGAAATTGAAAACTTCGGGTTTCGTTTTGCTGTCTTCAACTAAAACAGCAGACTGATCAACGAGTGACTAGACGGTAGCAGTAGACCTGCTTAGCGATTTTACGTAGGACAATAATTTTCTTGGGTTCTCTGTCAGATTTTTTGCTAAGGTATGACGATGGTAGTTGTATGCTTCAAGCATAGATCTTTTCACAGACATACGAATCTCTATTAACCTCTGCTGTCGTCAGTAGCACACTCTCTTTTGAACTGAGAGTGCAACAGCTTGTGCTTCCTCAGCCTTTTCCAAATTTCGTTGTTAAACGATGGTGAATCTCTTCTATCCTTAATCCTCTTACTAGACACTGTTCTCCAAACCATGATTTACGATCTGCTTAAGCTTTATCCATAATTCTTCTACGCTTATTTTACTGGAACTAAGTGATTCCACTGTCTAAGTGAGATGCTAACAGTTACTTACGTGCCCTTTGTAGCAGAAACACTCTCCCTGCCTTCTTGACTGATTTATTAAGTCTTGTAACCACAGTTTCTATAACGCTATCATGATCACTGATCCCCATCACTATACTGAAACTGTTGATAAGGCCCAGTTATAGCTACAATGTCTAAGATATTCCCATTGTGAGTGGCCTCACAAACTAGCTCCTCAATACAATTCTGTGTATTTATGTGCTACTGATTATAGATCTTCTTTGGCTGATGCCAGAGCTGTGGTCAGTAACACGCAATTAACTTGGTTTCGCCTAGACCTGTTACATGCGACCAGACAATTTCACTGTCATACTCAGCTTAGACCTCAATAGAGATAATATTTTCATCAGCTGCAATGTACACTCCCCCCCCCCCCCTTATGGTGTCTAATCTCTCTTTCCCTACATAAGTTCCACGACTTGCTAACTATCTCAGAGTTTTCCACTTTAGGTTTCAGCCAGCTCTTGATCCCAAGAATAATTTGAATGTGAGGACATACCTGGAGGGCAGTAAATTCAATTACTGAAATTTTGAAAATCTGATGGTGGTATGACTTCCCATTCTGTGTATCGACTAAGTATATCCTTCACATTTGCCATAAATGTTAGCTTCCCTGTACCCTTGACCAGTACATATGTTGGCTTGTCATAACCCAAAATTGTCAAGCCTTTATCTTTCAGACCACTGAAGTACAAATAATATTATTTAGTTTTGCAAACTTCTTAACAAACTTCTTAAATCAATCCCTGAGAATTTCTCTGAAATCCTAGCTTCACAAGTTTCATTATCATATGTGGGCATTAAAACAAACTTTTGTGAATATCATCTCCCTCTTTCCATAATAGTTGTTCATTACTCAGTTTTGCATAATATCACTTGGATTCATCGGATAACAGATATTTTTTTCTATTTTGAAATTTGGTGTCTCTTTGTGACAGACTTATCTGACAGAACAGAAACCATATATACAGAGTGAGTCACCTAACGTTACCGCTGGATGTATTTCGTAAACCACATCAAATACTGACGAACCGATTCCACAGACCGAACGTGAGGAAGGGGCTAGTGTAATTGTTTAATACAAACCATACAAAAATGCATGGAAGTATGTTTTTTTTAACACAAACCTACGTTTTTTTAAATGGAAACACGTTAGATTTGTTAGCACATCTGAACATATAAACAAATACGTAATCAGTGCCGTTTGTTGCATTGTAAAATGTTAATTACATCCAGAGATATTGTAACCTAAAGTGGACGCTTGAGTACCACTCCTTCGCTGTTCGATCGTGTGTATCGGCGAGCACTGCAACATACATCGCGTTTCTACAGAATGATCTGCCAACGTTGCTCGAAAATGTCCCACTGGGAACGCGTCGACGTATGTGGTGTCAGCATGATGGTGCACCTACACATTCCGCAATTAACACTAGGCTGACCCTTGACAGGATGTTCGACGGGCGTTTCAGAGGACGTGGAGGACGCATAAATTGGCCAACCCGTTCTCCTCATCTTACACCTCTGGACTTCTTTCCGTGGGGTACGTTAAAGGAGAATGTGTACCGTGATGTGCCTACAACCCCAGAGGATATGAAACAGCGTATTGTGGCAGCCTGCAGCGACATTACACCGGATGTACTGCGGCGTGTACGACATTCATTACGCCAGAGATTGCAATTGTGTGCAGCAAATGATGGCCACCACATCGAACATCTATTGGCCTGACATGTCGGGACACACTCTATTCCACTCCGCAATTGAAAACGGAAACCACGTGTGTACGTGTACCTCACCCCTCGTGGTAATGTACATGTGCGTCAGTGAAAAAGACAAATAAAAAGGTGTTAGCATGTGGACGTAATGTGCTGTTCCAGTCTCTTCTGTACCTAAGGTCCATCACCGTTCCCTTTGGATCCCTACGTAATTCGGTGCTCTCCGATACACACAATCGAACAGCGGATGAGTGGTACTCAAGCGTCAACTTTAGGTTACAATATCTTCGGATGTAATTAACATTTTACAATGCAACAAACGGCACTGATTACGTATTTGTTTATATGTTCAGATGTGCTAACAAAACTAACGGGGTTCCATTTTTAAAAAAACGTAGGTTTGTGTTAAAAAACATACTTCCGTGCATTTTTTATGGTTTGTATTAACCAATTACACTAGCCCCTCTCCTCACGTATGGTCTGTGGAATCGGTTCGTCAGTATTTGATGTGGTTTACGAAATATATCCAGCGGTAACGTTAGGTGACTCACCCTGTATATAAGCAAGGATGGCTGTAGGTACTTTCAGTGCACATGCACTAGATCTTCTGAACCCCAGTACGACTTAGCAAATGATAGAAGCAGTGGGGCTAATGGAAGGGGGTACTACTTGTGAGTGATAGGTTGATAATTTGGGTTGACTGTGAAGCACATCCAGATGGCCAAGATGGTTAAAGCAACCATTCTCGAGAAATGGGGCATCTGGATTCAAGTCCCAGTCCAGCACAAATTTTTAACTGTCAACATTGATTTATTTCAATTCTGATAAGTGGCTGATGTCCTGATTCTCGCAATGCTGAATCTTTCTCTGGTCATATGTACATGAACGAACTTTGACTTCCATTAACTTTGGAAGGTATGGGGAATATTGTGTACAAATTAAACAATTCATTTCCCTCTAATGGGATATTCAATACATAACTAAATATATGTCCAGATAAAAATGCACCAACATCAATCACATGTGATAACTGGTATCCACTCTGGTCTGTGAGAGCAATTGGGAACTTGACCTTAATATCATCCCAAGTTAAATGCAAGCATTTAACATTTTGGAATGGATTAATTATGTGAGGCTCCAGTACACCTTCCCATGTTTGTATTTTGGCAGAAATTAATATCTCATATTACCTTTATAACTCAGCTGCCTTACGAGAACGAATCAATATAAAACAGTGTTTTAATAAGTTTATTTAAAATTCAGCCAAATTCAAATTCATGAAATTATTTTCCTGCATAGTCTCCTGAATATGAAACATTTCTCCCAGCAGAAAAACACTTCCTTGATCCTATTTTCGTAAAATGAACATGGCTGTGACAGCAGCCATTTGTGCACAAATTCTTTGATAGTGCCACCTTTGTCAATTCTGTATCCTTCAACTGCTTCCTTTAGTGGCACAAACAAATGAAAATCGCAGTGCGATAAGTTCAATTTTTAGGGAGGATGTTCTAGTGTGGTCATAAATTTTGGTTTATTTTGGGCAGCTGTGTGGGGCCGAGAGTTATCATGAAACACTATAACAGCCTGGATAAGAAACATATGTCTTTTCTGATAATAAGCACTTTTCGTATGGTCTAAAAGTTGATAATAGTATGCAGGGCTACAGCACGGCATTCGAGGAGAAAACT
The DNA here is from genome assembly GCF_021461385.2 of Schistocerca piceifrons. Classification (NCBI taxonomy): domain Eukaryota; kingdom Metazoa; phylum Arthropoda; class Insecta; order Orthoptera; family Acrididae; genus Schistocerca; species Schistocerca piceifrons. The sequence continues at coordinate 337,637,467 of NC_060140.1, read as the reverse complement.
GATGATAGGAACTCCTTTGAAATAAAAAAAAGACTGTTGCAACAACCTTCCAAACAGATAGATGGTTTTTGGCTTCGACAGTTGCTGATTCGTCCTTTTTGCCCTGTTCCATGCTTTTTCTTTCGATTCTGAGGTGTAATAGTGCACACAAATTTCAACGCAGGTCTCATTCCGGTGCAAAAAAATGTTCCCCTTCAGTTTGGTAATGCGTTAGCAACCGCTTGCGCTCGTCGAGGCGATGTAATTTATGACCAGTGGTGAGAAGACAAAGAACCCACCTTGCAGGCCCTTTCTGAAATACAAGATTGTGAGTAATTATGTCGTGAGCTGATGCAAACCTCAGCAGCAATTTCAGTAACTATTACTTGGCGCCTCGGGCGTGGATGTGTGTGATGTCCTTAGGTTAGTTAGGTTTAAGTAGTTCTACGTTCTAGGGGGGCTGATGACCTCAGAAGCTAAGTCCCATAGTGCTCAGAGCCATTACTTGGCGATCGACTTCAATAAGCCGACTCACAATACAAATATTCTCCTCAATCACTCTGGTCTTGAAGCAACGTTGGTGAGTTGTATTCTCAACTGTTTCCCATCCTCATACAGACTGTTTGTATCATATGTACACCTGCATCATTCTCAGGGATTTTTCCCCTAACTGCTTTTCGAAAGTTTGGACAGTTTTACACCCTCTGCTGTGAGAAACTTGATTATAATTTGTTGTGCAACACACAGTGGTACCTCTTAATCTGACATTGTGATTCTGACTAAAGAAATGGCATGATAATGTTCTAGCTGAGTAGAACAGTCAAGAGAGATGACAGCAACAAAGAGCAGAGATCGCATCTTTCTCTATTTACAAAACGGCGTGTAAAAAAATCCCTTTTTGACTTGTAACAACTCATTAACAGTACCAGTCACAGCTAAGTGCTGTAACTTCTGTTCAGTGCTATAAACATATTCATTCATGTACCTATGAAGCGTTTCCATGTTTCTAAGTATTATTTCCCCATTAGGTGTAAGGCTAGCTACTGTTTGAAAAACTCGTTAAAGTTGATTTTACTACTGTTAGTTGCAGCTAAATCAATCTTTGATTTGAAATAAGAGACATCCTGTTCATCTAATGTCTCAAACAATATTTTACTAATTTCAACTATTAATTTTAGACACCTTATTTCCTATATGTCCCATGCCTTGTTAATTTTCCAGTAGCACCTTTCGAATTCACGAACTTTTTCGTATGCCATTCTAAGCCTTGCTCTACAGCTGTACATTCTTGATCGCTTATTCCCAAACTTTTAACTTTTCTTTACAATATCCTATTGATAAATGTGTCAATCTCTCTGCCTCATCAGCTTTTCCCTGAAGTTTCCCCAGTTTCATATAACTGATGATTTTTCCATGTCATACTGTATGTTTGTAACTTGCCAATAGTATCATAATCCAAGCCCCTAGTTAAAGGGCAAACCACCACATGTCTAGCTTAAGGTTTCTGCTTCTTTTACTGATTTCATCATACAACAGAACTTGATCATCCATGTTAACGTCTTGTGGATTCTGGCTCTTACCATAGTACGTATTATTGTTTTTCTTACGCTATTTATCATAATCCCTGGTACACTGGTTCCTCTCTCTCATTTTCTCTTTTAATTCGAGTATAAAATCAACATAGTTATAAGTAACACCTGAGGGATCTCTCTGATATATACTCAGTGTGTTACAAGTTCTAGCGAAAAACAACTTATGTATAATTCATGGCATTAAGGGGTGAGGTATTGTGCACAAATACTGCGAATTGAAGCCACTTATCCCAATTTCATCGAGCCCTACTGAAATAATGTATCGGGAATTCCATTATAGTTTGGTGTGGTCTTTCCAATGCTTCATCCGACTGGGGATGGTAACATGTTTGTACCCTACCAATCCTTAACAATCTGCATACTCTCTTTACTGTGACACTCAAAAAATTGCTACCATTGTCACAGTGTATTACCAAGGTAATCCAAATCTCAGAATTATTGTTTCCACCAAGGCATAGGTGTATCAGAGTCCCGATTTTCTATCAGTTCTGCGACAATTAACTGTGTTAGAGTATCCTGGAATGTTAGTATATATTCATTGTTTCTCTCTGTTACCTTCAGGGGACGGACGATATTAGTATCACACACATTGAACACTCATGTTATTCATGTTACAACCAGTGGTATTTTTATTTTAATTTGCTTTACCTTTTTTTTGACAACTATCACATCTTCTGGTATAATCCTCAATCTTCTTCTCTGTACCAGCCCACAGTCGTGATATCCTAATTCAATCGAATGTTCTCATGATCCCTTGATGACCACCTAGAGGTGCATCAAGCAATTCCCGATTTTTCATCGTCAGATACCTCCTGCGGTTCATCTGTGTCGACTATAGGATTTTCCTTGCTTACATTTACCCTGTTTTGGTTCAAATGGCTCGGAGCACTATGGGACTTAACATCTATGGTCATCAATCCCCTAGAACTTAGAACTACTTAAACCTAACTTAACCTAAGGACATCACACAACACCCAGTCATCGCGAGGCAGAGAAAATCCCTGACCCCACCAAGAATCTAACCCGGGAACCCGGGCGCGGGAAGCGAGAACGTTACCGCACGACCACGAGCTGCGGACTTACCCTGTTTTGATACCAGCTGACTGTACTTCCCTTATCTTAGTCATTGCAAGAGCTAATAAGTTATTCTTGTCCTTTTTCTGTACAATTTTGTAATCACACTCCTAATTTCAATCTGAAATTCATTAAACATGAGGACAGGTCGCTAATATTTATGAGCCACTGCAATGGTTTATGATCTGTACAAATGGTAAAGTTATGGCTAGGGCCTTTGCTAGGTATTTTGCAGCCCTAGGCAGAGACCATTGGTCTCCCCAATATCCCATCCCATCCACAATCGCCAACATACAATGACGCAACATTGCAAATCTCCTATTATACTTTTAATCATTAAACTAATGTGACCAGGTGTCTTCATTTCTGGGGACTGTTCTCAATTCAACTGATTCAGCATAAATGATCTGCAGAGACAAAAACAGAAAGAGGGATCAAGAGAAGTATGGTATCAAGTTGCAACATGATCGTAAACCAGCACATGAACCTTTCTCCAGCACTCAACATAAATGAGTCAAGGTCATATTTGTTTCCATTTTGTACTCAGTAGCATCTGCTTTAGTTTTGAAGTAGAGGCACTGTGTTCACTTTGTCAAAGTAAGTAAAGACTTATTAAGTAAGTGTTCCATATACTTTTCAAAACATTTCATTGTTATAATTTTTCAAATTTTGCATTTTTTCCTAATTTTCTCAATTTTTTCGCTCTTTAATTTAAAATTAATTTTTTTCCTCCCTTTGCCGGACTCTAAAATTTTGGCACCCTAGGTGGCCACCTCTTGTCTCATGGCAAAACCAGCCCTGCTTATGACTAAAGACATATTGTCTCAAGTATTTGACTGCCCGAGTGACAACCAGTAACTCACTCTCAATGTATTATAATTTCACTCTGCATTCTTCAGAGTACTGGAAGTGTATGCAGTGGAAGGTCCTTATCTAGCTGCTCTTGGCTAAGAACCATGCCAACTGCCTCCTGGTCATAACTATAAACCTTTTGGAAAAATCTAGGGTTGGGTAGCTTCTTTTATCACTTCAAATGCCTTCTCTTGCTTGGCATCCCATTTATACTTAACACCCTTCTTCAACAACTAATGTGGTGGTTTTTCCAGTTTACTAAACTACTAAGGAAGCGTCTATAATATCCAGTTAATCCGAGAAAACTTTATAATGCTTTTATTGTAATGGGCTGGGGATATTCCACCACTGCTTTTAGATTGTTTGGATCTGGGTTTAACACATCTTTGGTGAAGATATGTCTCAGATGTGTGTGATATTTCCTTAAAAGAAACCTTTATCCACCTACAACTTCAAATTGTGTTGACTCAACCTCTCAAAAACCTCGCACAGTCTGTCATTATGCTTTTCCAGAAATGGACCAAAATTGCCACATATCTCCATAAACACTTTTTGCCGCATAAACCCATTAGAATTGAATTCATCAGTTTCTGATATGCGAATTATGCGTAACGAAATACAATTGGTATTCTTTTAAGGTCCTGCTACAGCTATCCCGGCGAGTCCAGCAGAGAGATTAACAACAAAAGCACTAGCCACAGTATGTGGCGAAGACTTGCCTGTTGTCCACGCAGGCAGACTTAAATACGTCCAATACAGGGCGAATCATTGCGACCTGGAAGTCAGGCTTGCGTCTGGCTACCACACACTGAACCAGTAGTAAGTGCTACATGCAGCCTTATTTAAACAAGTAAGCGGGCTACTGCTGCTGCCAGTTCGTCTCACTTCACTGTTACCTACGTCAAGATCGAGAGTTACGACCAGGCTCCGAATTCTGGACTATATCCCCTTCATCATAAGAATAAACCTGATGTAAACAAACACAAACGCGATGATTGGTTAAGAAGCCATAGATCCAGAAACTAGAAAATTCTAGGCGTTACAGTCTGGAACCGCGCGACCGCTACGGTTCGAATCCTGCCTCGGTCATGGATGTGTGCATGGGGGTACTGATGGCCTCAGAAGTTAAGTCCCATAGTGCTCAGAGCCATTTGAATCATTTTGCACACGACAGAAATAACGAACAAGAAGAAATGGTAAACACTCGTCTGCTAATGTTATGGGGGATCCAAGATGGCCGCAGCCCCCTCCCAATGGCTTCAAAACAATGTACAGCGTAAGTCTGTAGGGCCATCTCCCCTTATTCTACCTCCATAATTTTTACGCTGCACATAGTTCATGCCGAAAAGTTACCCGTATTAAAGTCCGAAATTTTCATCAATCTCGCTTTTAATTACACTACTATGTTAGCTAATTGTAAGATCGAAAGCATGTTATGTTTTCCAACAGATCTCCTAAGAAGCGTATCGCCTGAGTCTTACCATTATTTCCTTCTGTTCAAAATTTAAATGACAGTCAAGGCTACATTTATGTCAGCTCATCTCTTTTTGCGTCTTTATTATAACTGTAGATTAGTTGGACCAGGTGGTTGGCCAGTGCTTTCCAAGTTACATGCGCCGGTAAAGCTATTGTTCCGTATTATCGCTGAATCGATGTACACGATACGCACAGCATAAAACGTATCCTCATTATCGTACTTACTCGAGACAGCTTGGCTTCTGCTCACATGAAACGAATTCCAATGTTGTTCCAGCATACGCTGAAGTATACATAGTGCAGTGTTTACATGAGGTTTATTCTTATGACGAACGTAGTATAACATTTTGGTACATTCATTCAATCATAACAGTATCGCTTTAGCCAAATCAAGCGTTGAAAAATATGTTCTCTTGACAAATCGATCCCAAATTTCATCGTTACGTGGGAGATTGTGTTTGCGGTACAGTCACTTAGTTTTCCGTGATCAGCCACCACCCAAAATCTCTTTTTGCCAGGTGCTTCCATCTTTTAGGGAACCATGGTTAAAGGAAAAACCAAGACCCTTGTTAAAAGGTACTACTGCATCGTCCTCCAATGTCTGATTTATCTCCTGTTGTAATGCTTATTTTTGTGATTCTGGTATTCTGTAAAGACGAGAACAAATTACTCGACCCACTGCTTCAGGCAGCAATTTTATTTGATGCCGAATTGTATCTGTACATATCAGCTTATCTCCTGCAGATGAAATATATCATCATAAACTGAACACACCTCTCTTATGGACTGCTTCTCTATGGTATTTAAATGAGCTAACCATAGGTTTTCATCTTACAAACTGTTTCTAGTTCGTTTCTCATTTAAGACCTTTTCTACCTTGTGCTAAATTGCTGAACTTCTTCCAGCTTAATACGCGGCATCCCAATGGAAACTGCCTCCTCTTCTGTATTTAAACAAGAGCTTTTTCTTATTCTAATCAGCGCCTCTGGTAGGTACATGCCTACCCGCAACTCTTGCTTTTCAACAATGGCTTCTCTTTGACTACTATCTGCAACCTTCACTTTCAAACTCCTTTCCTCATGAGAAGCCAACACTACTTTAGCCACCCATCGTGCCTTAGGTTCTGTAGCATATGTCTCCTATCAATGACATGTCTACCTGTCTGTAACATGTTTACTTTCCATTTCCCCAGTGTATTTTTGTTTACTGGCTCCTCTAAGCAATTCAGGGAATTGCAGACTCTACTGTCTACGTGTTTTGCGGTTTAAACATATTTTTGTGACTTCCTAAGCTCCTGCTCCTGGGTACTTGCACTTCTATCTCTGCGCACATTTAATGGGTCTTCTCCTGGCCCACAGAATATCCTTTACTACATCATGCTTTGTAAACAAGTCTCTACCAACAAAACCAGGATGTAGAATATCCAATCCTACTCCTACTAGATGAAACTTATGTTGCACCCTTATTTCCCAATCTAAAAGTACCATCAAATGTGTGTCACCAGACTTGTAATACATTTAATGTTTATACTTTCTTCAGGTTTACACTTGACCTGGTTTTACAGATGTTTCATGCTGACCACATTAATCAGTGCTCCACTACCTGTTAGCAGTTTTAATGGACTTTCTGCACTCTGCAGGCAATTCAATCCTAATTCATTTCTACTTTCACAATCGACTTTAAATAGCTTTCTCAATTCAGCATAAAGCAACTGTAATCTTATGCTTTTCTTTTGTTTCCCTGCTCTTTATGTTTCACAGAATACTTCGCATTCTCAGTGCAGTCTCTAGCCATGTGCCCTGGTCTACAACAAGCAAAACACACAACTGGTTTCACTTTCTTACAAGGCCCTCTATGTCCCAACAAAATGCAACTTTCACACAACTGGCTTTGGGCCTTCGACATGTAAGCTGATTCTACTTTACAAATTCTTTTCTCATGTTGTCTTGTGTTAAATGCCCTGGGTTTGCCATGTTTTACACTTAATATCACTTCTTTAATCCTTAGATGTGGGCCCTGCACATCCACATGAAAAACACTTAAGGGAAGTTTCCCCATTTTGTCCTCATGATTTATGATTAGATTAGATTTACTTTCATTCCAATTGATCCTTAGTGAGGAGGTCCTCCAGGATGTGGAACATGCCAGAAAAACAACAATACATGACAAATATTTACAACTAAGACAAATAAGCTAATGTACCATTCCACAGGTCCCAAGTGGAATGATCGTCATTTTTTAATGAACACTATATGAAAGTCATTTTACAAATACTAATGCACTGAATTTAAAATAAAAAAGTTTTTTATTTATTTATAAGGTAATAAACATGTAATACAACTACTATAATACTTATTTACAATGAACACATTACTGCACTGAAATTGCGCACAAGTTTATATATAAAGTTTATATATATATATATATATATATATATATATATATATATATATATATATATATATACACTCCTGGAAATGGAAAAAAGAACACATTGACACCGGTGTGTCAGACCCACCATACTTGCTCCGGACACTGCGAGAGGGCTGTACAAGCAATGATCACACGCACGGCACAGCGGACACACCAGGAACCGCGGTGTTGGCCGTCGAATGGCGCTAGCTGCGCAGCATTTGTGCACCGCCGCCGTCAGTGTCAGCCAGTTTGCCGTGGCATACGGAGCTCCATTGCAGTCTTTAACACTGGTAGCATGACGCGACAGCGTGGACGTGAACCGTATGTGCAGTTGACGGACTTTGAGCGAGGGCGTATAGTGGGCATGCGGGAGGCCGGGTGGACGTACCGCCGAATTGCTCAACACGTGGGGCGTGAGGTCTCCACAGTACATTGATGTTGTCGCCAGTGGTCGGCGGAAGGTGCACGTGCCCGTCGACCTGGGACCGGACCGTAGCGACGCACGGATGAACGCCAAGACCGTAGGATCCTACGCAGTGCCGTAGGGGACCGCACCGCCACTTCCCAGCAAATTAGGGACACTGGGGTATCGGCGAGGACCATTCGCAACCGTCTCCATGAAGCTGGGCTACGGTCCCGCACACCGTTAGGCCGTCTTCCGCTCACGCCCCAACATCGTGCAGCCCGTCTCCAGTGGTGTCGTGACAGGCGTGAATGGAGGGACGAATGGAGACGTGTCGCCTTCAGCGATGAGAGTCGCTTCTGCCTTGGTGCCAATGATGGTCGTATGCGTGTTTGGCGCCGTGCAGGTGAGCGCCACAATCAGGACTGCAGACGACCGAGGCACACAGGGCCAACACCCGGCATCATGGTGTGGGGAGCGATCTCCTACACTGGCCGTACACCACTGGTGATCGTCGAGGGGACACTGAATAGTGCACGGTACATCCAAACCGTCATCGAACCCATCGTTCTACCATTCCTAGACCGGCAAGGGAACTTGCTGTTCCAACAGGACAATGCACGTCCGCATGTATCCCGTGCCACCCAACGTGCTCTAGAAGGTGTAAGTCAACTACCCTGGCCAGCAAGATCTCCGGATCTGTCCCCCATTGAGCATGTTTGGGACTGGATGAAGCGTCGTCTCACGCGGTCTGCACGTCCAGCACGAACGCTGGTCCAACTGAGGTGCCAGGTGGAAGTGGCATGGCAAGCCGTTCCACAGGACTACATCCAGCATCTCTACGATCGTCTCCATGGGAGAATAGCAGCCTGCATTGCTGCGAAAGGTGGATATACACTGTACTAGTGCCGACATTGTGCATGCTCTGTTGCCTGTGTCTATGTGCCTGTGGTTCTGTCAGTGTGATCATGTGATGTATCTGACCCCAGGAATGTGACAATAAAGTTTCCCCTTCCTGGGACAATGAATTCACGGTGTTCTTATTTCAATTTCCAGGAGTGTATATATATATATATATATATATATATATATATATATAAAATAGAAAGAAACATTCCACATGGGAAAAATATATTAAAAACAAAGATTTCATGACTTACCAAACGGGAAAGCGCTGGTAGATAGGCACAATAAAAAAACACACAAACACTAACACAAAATTTCGAGCTTTCGCAACCCACAGTTGCGAAAGCTCGAAATTTTGTGTGTGTGTTTTTTTTTTGTGCCTATCTACCAGCGCTTTCCCATTTGGGAAAAATATATCTAAAAACAAAGATGATGTGACTTACTAAACGAAAGCGCTGGCACGTCGATAGACACACAAACAAACACAAACATACACACAAAATTCAAGCTTTCGCAACCAACGGTTGCTTCGTCAGGAAAGAGGGAAGGAGAGGGAAAGACGAAAGGATGTGGGTTTTAAGGGAGAGGGTAAGGAGTCATTCCAATCCCGGAAGTGGAAAGACTTACCTTAGGGGGAAAAAAGGACGGGTATACACTCGCACACACACACATATCCATCCACACATATACATTGGTTGTTAAGCTTTTTATGGCTGCTGGCAAGTTATTGAAAATGTGTGTTCCTGAATAATGCACACCTTTTTGTACAAGACTAAGTGACTTTAAATCCTTGTGGAGATTATTCTTATTTCTAGTATTGATTCCATGAATTGAGCTGTTGGTTTGAAAAAGTGATATATATATTTTAATGACAAATTTCATTAAGGAATAAATATATTGGGAAGCAGTAGTTAGTATCCCTAGTTCCCTAACAGGCTTCTGCAGGCCGTTCTTGAGTTCACACCACATATAACTCTTACTGCACGTTTTTGTGCCCAGAAAACTTGAGCTTGGCTTGATGAATTACCCCAAAAAATAATCCCGTATGACATTATGGAATGAAAGTAAGCATAGTATGCCAGCTTTTCCATTTTTAAATCCCCTCTGTCTGACACAATTCGCATTGCAAATAGAGATTTGTTAAGATACTTCAGCAGCTCTGTGGTGTGCTCCTCCCAGTTGAATTTATTATCAAGCTGTAATTCCAAGAATTTAACACTGTCCACTTCTATCTGCTTGTCATCGTATGTTAGGCATATACTCGTGGGACACCCCTTACGAGTTCTGAACTGCATGTAGTGTGTTTTTTCAAAGTTTAGTGACAAAGGATTGGCTAGGAACCAGCGATTAATGTCCACAAATATTTTATTAGCTGATCTTTCTAAGACTACGCTTGATTTGCTATTTATTGCAATGTTTGTATCATCGGCAAACAAAACGAACTTGGCATCTGGTAATGTTACTGATGAAAGGTCATTGATATACACAAGAAAAAGTAAGGGGCCCAAAATGGAACCTTGTGGGACCCCACATGTAATTAGTTCCCAGCTGGATGATGCCTGATAGCTTGATACATGTCTCTTTCCTAATAACACCCTTTGTTTCCTACCAGAGATATAAGATTTGAACCATTTTGCAGCGTTTCCTGTTGCACTATACTACTCTAATTTACTTAAAAGGGTATTGTGATTTACACCGTCAAATGCCTTTGACAGATCACAAAATATACCAGTTGCCTGCAATTTTTTGTCTAATGAATTAAGCACATTTTCACTGTAAGTGTAGATAGCCTTCTCAACATCAGAACCTTTTAGAAATCCAAACTGTGACCTTGACAGTATGTTATTTGAGATAAGATGGCTATAAAGCCGACTGTACATTACTTTTTCGAAAATTTTTGAGAATGCTGGCAACAGTGAAATTGGACGGAAATTTGATGCTATTTCTTTATCTCCCTTCTTAAACAGTGGCTTAACTTCAGCATGTTTCAGCCATTCAGGAAATATTCCACTGATAAATGACTGGTTACACAGATAGCTTAATATGTTACTTAGCTCAGAATCACATTCTTTAATTAACTTTGTTGATATTTCATCATACCCACTAGATGTTTTTGATTTTAAAGATTTTATGATGGACATTATTTCTGTTGGGGTAGTGAGGGTCAAATTCATACTATGGAAGTTGCTTGAAATTTCTGGTCTGAGGTATTCCATAGCAGCATCTACCGAACCTGACAACCCCATCTTTTCGGTGACAGTTATAAAATGTTTATTAAAAAGTTCTGCAACACTGTACACATCTGTCACCAATGTATCATTTACTCTTAATGCTATTTGTTCCTCTTCATGTCTGGTTCTACCGGTCTCCTCCTTCACTACCGTATTTACTCGAATCTAAGCCGCACTCGAATCTAAGCCGCACCTGAAAAATGAGACTCGAAATAAAGGAAAAAAAAATTTCCCGAATCTAAGCCGCACCTGAAATTTGAGACTTGAAATTCAAGGGGAGAGAAAAGTTTTAGGCCGCACCTCCAAATCGAAACAAAGTTGGTCCATTGTAATATGAGACACAATTTAGGTCGAATGAAAGACGATACAGCTACAGTAGTTTGGTTCGAGTCGTAAGCTTAGCAATTAAGCTTTACCAGGTAGCCATTGCCATGCGTCAGGCGCTCCGTCCGTATTTATCCGGGTACCCTTCCTTTTCCACGTGCTTCGTCTGGTTTGAATTGATTGCTTATTTTTCTTTGATCTGATAAGTGCCGTTTTCTTTGTTATAGGTGTTTACGCCATTCAAAGCTGAAAATGCATTACTGTACTGTGTCATGCATTGTTTGTCGCATTCTGATAACGAGTGTTTACGGCCTGTCGCCGCTCGCGGCATGACTTGCTTTTGTGCGCGCTACCACCGCTTAAAAAAAAGGAATCGTCTCATTAGCGAAACAATGGCAAGAGACTGCTATTTGTTGTTACTTACACTGCTGCTTTCTTTGATAATGATCAACAAGAACCAAATGCGTATGATAGAACATGTTCTGAACGAGAGTTTTGCGAAAATTTTCCTCCGTTTGAAGATCTTTGCGGCCGCTTCTTTAGTACATCAAATTCTGCACAGAAATTAGTCATCTTACATTTAAAATCTAGTCAGTTGCCGTGCTTCGTTTCTGACTGTATCACTATTAGGCATAAGAATAATACGAATATAAACATGACACGATACGTATATTCTTCCGCGTTTGCTGTTGTCTCACTCTAGTTTCGTAGTTTATTACGCAGACAGGATTTAAATGAGATAGCAGCAAACACGAAAGAATACATGGCAAAATGTTTATATTTGTATTATTCTTATGGTGAAGAGAATACTGCATGTGATTCACATTTCATCAGGTTCCTATTAGCAACCATCTCTTCTCACAGGTAGGAAAAAACTCGGAACGTAGAGTTCCCTAACAGTCTTGCCAGTCGGATTTTCGTAGTACATTGAAATTCTGCTACATTCGAAGATGAACAATACGGAATTTGTATTTACTTCGTTGGATAATGTATGAAAATGCAGTGGTCGAAACTCGGGGCGGAGAAAAAAAACAGCTCGTCTTCTACCTTTTTTTTAAATTTATTTACTGATGCAGAGGTTTTGGCGCCAGTATTAATCTTTGTGCTCACAAAGCATGCTTGTGTAGCGCTACATATATTCGACGGCAGAAGTTAGTTGTGGCGGCACCTATCAACATTTTTTCAGAACTTCCGCTTGCTTTGCACTCGATTCTAAGCCGCAGGCGGTTTTTTGGGTTACAAAATCAGGGAAAAAAGTGCGGCTTAGATTCGAGTAAATAGGGTATATCCCATATTGTCTTTATTTTGTTATCTGATATGACTATCTTTTCCTTGTAATATATGTGCTTTGACACCCATATTACAGTCTTTAATATTTTGCAGTGTTTCTTGTAATGTGCTATAGCATCAACATCGGGACTATTTCGGATTGACAGATACAGTTTTCTTTTTGTTTTACAAGATACCCCTATTCCTCGAGTAATCCATGGCTTTTTTGCAGACTTTGCTCTAACCTTGGTAAGTTTTGGCGGGAAACAGTTCGAATAAGGTAAACACTTTATTAGCAAAAGTGTTATATTTTTCATTCATGCCACGAGCACTGTAAACATCAGTCCAGTGAATCTCTCTGAGGAGTGTCCTAAAATAATCAATTTTTGGCTTATTGATTACCCTCTTGAGCTCAGATTTAACAGATTTTATATCCTGTTCAGTATTAACATTTAACAGAAGGAACTGCATGTCATGGTCTGAGAGGCCATTGACTATTGGTTTTGTAATATAATTTTGTTCATTGGACTTTTCTATAAAGATATTATCAGTGGCTGTTTGAGAGCAAGTGGCTACCCTAGTGGGGAACTTTACAGTGGGAATTAAGTTGAATGATAGTGTTACTAAAATAAGTTCTTATTGGGAGAGTCTTTAAGGAAATCTACATTGAAATCACCAGCAACCACTATTTCTTTGTTTTTGGTTGTTAAATGGGCCAGTACAGCTTCAACGTGGTTTACAAACAGATTAAAGTTACCTGCAGGTGCTCGATATACACTTAATATTATGAAGGATTTTTTTGTGAAATTCTAATTCTGTTGCACATGCTTCCATATGCTGTTCTAGGCAAAATTTATGAATGTCTATGTTCTTAAATTTATGACAGTTCCTAATGAATGTGGCAACTCATTTCTCCATTTCTGATCTACAAAAGTGAGATGCTAACCTAAACCCTGTAACACTTAAAAGTTCTATACCAGTGGTCACATGATGTTCAGAGAGGCAGATTATGTCAACTGGGTTTGAAGACTAATTCATCTATGCAGATAGTTAATTCATTAATTTTATTTCTCAGTCCTCGAATATTTTGATGCAATAAAGATAGCTGACATTTCACATTGACTGAGTTAAAATTTGGTAGAGTTATAATATCTGCTGACTGTCGAAAATTCTTAACCAATAGCTGTTTATGCTGATGGAATAAGCTGGAATTATGTTTTTTGATTTCTTTCTCAAACTTAAGGTTTGTCTCAGTTCTAACCTCTCTTAAAATTTTCTTTCTTTCTGTCCCCCTTACTACCCTAAAAAAGGGTCTTTTCTGAACCCTATAACCACTGGTATTTGACCACTCATGACAGTGCCTCCCCCCTTTAACTTTCCTGCTATTTCCCCAACCAATTTACCCTTCCCCTTCCTGTTGAGGTGAAGGCCATGCCTAGTATAATCCCACCTATTGAGAGAATCAACAGGAACCACACCAATGTGTGATCCTGCACCTGACATAAGCACCCGTTCCAGCTCCAAATTAACTCTCTTGACAGAAGAGTTCAAATGAGGTCGGTCATGGCGCCCAAGAACAGATACAAACTCAACACTAGTATGCTTCGATGCTGATGCAATCTTCGCCAGGTCACACACTATACTGTATCCAGGATCTCTGTCAATACTGTTACCTGCCCCACCCACTATAACAACGGTGTCTTCCTTAGTGAAATCTTTGCAAAGTGATCCTAAATCCTCTGTCACCTGCTCCAGACCAGCATTAGGTTTAAAAAAATTGGTGACCTGGTATTCTGATCCTAGTTCATCCTGCAATCGTTGGCCAACACCTTTTCCATGGGAACTGTTGGGGATTGGCAAGAGAGCCAACCCGTTTTTGAGAGGAAGCCGAAAGGCACGCGTTTTAGCTCACGCAGGTGGGCGTGAGGTCTGGAACAGGTCAAGGAAATTAGACTAGCAAGAAAGGACGTAGCTGTGGAATACTTAACTTTAATCCATAAATGGTGAACATCGCTCTAGACGGTACATGTTTTACAGCATCAATAGTAACTGGTAATGGCACCTTGCTAGGTCGTAGCAAATGACGTTGCTGAAGGCTGTGCTAACTATCGTCTCGGCAAATGAGAGCGTATTTTGTCAGTGAACCATCGCTAGCAAAGTCGGCTGTACAACTGGGCGAGTGCTAGGAAGTCTCTCTAGACCTGCCGTGTGGCGGCGCTCGGTCTGCAATCACTGATAGTGGCGACACGCAGGTCCAACGTATACTACAGACCGCGGCCGATTTAAAGGCCACCACCTAGCAAGTGTGGTGTCTGGCAGTGACACCACTGGAACTACCTAACAAATCCTTTTTCTTTCATAGACGTAATTGCAGATTCTTCCGTGAAAGTTGCCTCAGTTAGGGGAATGTTTTCACCCCTTGCACACACAACTGTCTGTATGCACTCATCATAGAGCCCCTGAATGCTTTGCTTAATTTTCCTACCAAGGACAAAGATCCACCAGTTCTGATGCTGCCACTGCACCATGGACAGCCTCATGAAACTGATGTTAAAGTGAATTTACTTCACTGGCTTAGTCTGGACCACAATGCTATAGCATGTCTTTTCCTGGCAGTCCTCTAAGGACAGCACCTGTCACTCCATCTCAGTCACTCAGCTGTTTATGTGGTGATGTGTAGTTATGAAAACAGGCTGCCCTGGCCGCGTGTTCCCTCGTCGTGTTGATCTCCACACATCTGGTTCTTTTTTCTGCTCTTATCATTCCACCTGCTATCAGTGGAAAGCAAGAGCTGTTTCTCTTAAGAGCCTCAATGCTGTCAGTCCAGTCAGGACATCAGGCTGAATATGGAGCACCTATCCATTTCAAAAATCATGAAGGAAACCCCACACCTGGCATCAGAAAATGCTGCTTATCTTATGTCCTAACAGTGTAGAGGGATGAAGAGATTATAGGTTAGTCAGTGCTTCCTCACTGGTTAGGAGTGATTGCAGAAAAACAACTTCCAGTGGTAGCAGGTTGATTGCTTGTATTAGCAAAAAATAATGTCACACAGCACCTACGAGAGGCGTGAGTTTTAGGACTCTCAGTTGGCTACGTGTAGCAGGGAACTTGAGGAACTTGGGGGTCTAAATAACACTATTTATTTGCAATCAGACTACCACACAAAGGCTAATTCCAAACATAGAAAAAGCAAAGGGTGCAACCGGTTGCGCAACAGAAGGCAAAATCTCAATTCATTGGATGAGAGCTAACAGAAGAAGATATCAATATCAGCATCATAAAGTGAGAGAAATGGCCTTATCGGAACTTACCAGAGGCTGGTGACAAGTAAGACAGAGCTGGCATCCCAACAGTCTGACTGAGAAATCCCCTGAATACACAAAACAATGGGTCTTTAAGGATTTTGGCAGTGCACTATTTGCCCCTATCTTTAGTGGGCCCACCAATTTGCCTGTACTTCACAGGCACTGGTCAATCTAATGTGGGACACTCTGCCTCCCTGATGCCTCTGGCCAACCATGTTTTCCCCCATCCTATTCTGTAGGTGGGAATGTTTATGGTCTTTATATTTGCAAACTCCTACAAAATATTCATTTTAACTGTTACACTGCATTAAAGTAGATACACATAAAACAGAACTGAAAATTAACGTTCCTAGCTTTCCTTCATTGGGGAGGAGAGAGGGGAAAGAAAGGGAAGCAGGGAAAGGAGATTCAGTTACTCACAACCCAGGTTATGAAGCAACAGGGAAAGGAAAATAGGGAGGGTAGCAAGGATGGAGGCATGGTTGTCAGAGGGAAGCCAAAGATATTCTACTGTAAGTACTGTGCCAGCTTCAAACCAAAGAGGACGCATACAGAAGTAAAGAGGTATATAGTATAAAGATAAACACAACTATGTAGGATGAAAAGATGCGTGAATGGCTAAAGAGGAAAGGGAAAGAGGAGAAGACTGAAGAGTGAATGGGAGTGAGGTTGTTTAACGTAGGTTCAGTCCAGGGGGATGGCGGGATGAAAGGATGTGTTGGAGTGCAAGTTCCCATCTCCGCAGTTCAGAGGGACTGGTGTTGGGTGGGAGAAGCCAAATGGCACATACGGTGTAGCAGGTTCCTAGGTCCCTAGAATTATGCTGGAGGGCATGCTCCGCTACTGGGTATTGGACGTCTCCTAGGCGGACAGTTCGTCTGTGTCCGTTCATGCGCTCAGCCAGTTTAGTTGTTGTCATGCCGATGTAAAAGGCTGTGCAGTGCAGGCATGTCAGTTGATAAATGACGTGTAGTTTCACACGTAGCCCTGCCTTGAATTGTGTATGTTTTACCAGTAGCGGGGCTGGAGTAGGTGATTGTGGGGGGATGCATGGGGCAGGTTTTGCAGCGGGGTCGGTTACAGGGATAGGAACCGCTGGACAGAGAAGGTAGTCTGGGAATATTGTAGGGTTTAACAAGAATGTTACGGAGGTTAGGGGGGCGAGGAAAAGCAACTCTGGGTGGTGTGGGGAGAATTTTGTCAAGGGATGATCTCATTTCAGGGGTTGACTTGAGAAAGTCATATCCCTGGCGGAGTAATTTGTTGATGTTTTCGAGGCCAGGATAATATTGGGCGACAAGGGGGATGCTTCTGTGTGGTCTGGGGGTAGGAACATTGTTGTTGGACGGGGAGGAATGTATTGCTCGGGAAATCTGTTTGTGGACAAGGTCTGCAGGATAGTTGCGGGAGAGGAAAGCACTGGTCAGGTTATTGGTGTAATTGTTGAGGGATTCGTCACTGGAGCAGATACGTTTGCCACGAATACCTAGGCTGTAGGGAAGGGAGCGTTTCATGTGGAAAGGATGGCAGCTATCAAAGTGAAGGTACTATTGTTTGTTTGTGGGTTTGATATGGACAGAGGTGTGGATGTGAGCTTCAACAAGATGAAGGTCAACATCCAGGAAGGTGGCTTGGGTTTTGGAGAAGGACCAGGTGAAATTCAGATTCGAAAAGGAGTTGAGGTTATGGAGGAAATTAAGGAGTGTTTCTTCACCATGAGTCCAGACCACAAAGATATCATCTATAAACCTATACCAGGCCAGGGGAAGCAGCTGTTAGGTCTTCAGGAAAGCCTCCTCCATGCGGCCCATGAAGAGGTTGGCATAGGACGGAGCCAACCAAAAACATTTGATTGCAAGGTCATAGGTCAACCGATTCTTCCACAGGAAAACACGTCTGATATATTCTATAAGACACTGGTGACGGCATGTGTGTCACATGACAGGAATATGTTGTCGACCCACCTAACTTGGCGAATGGGCAAAAAGATTCTTCTACCTTTTTCGATGTAGGTTTTCTTGTGGATATGATAATCATTCCCAAAAAAGTGATGAAAACATAAGAGTTTGTCACATAAACTGCAACACATGAATGCAACAGTTTCACAGTCGCGCAGTTTTCCCCGTGCTCTGTGAAAACATATGTTTTCAAATTTTTCCGTGTGTAGACCGTCAAATCCTGCATATGTCCAAGCAAATCTGAACATGTCCTGGAATATTGGAGAGCGAAGTTGATTATGTGTGAGTGCCTGAACTTTGATAATTGTCTTAAAATAAAAAATTAAAATTTTCACTCGAGGGAAGGCTTGAACCAAGGAACTCTCGTTCCGCAGCTGCTCACGCTAACCACGAGACCACGGCGCTCCTGTACTCAAACTGTCCTTGATGATGCTTATCTTACACATAGACTACTCAGTTTGTATATATTGATTATTTTTTTTTTTCATAGTTCCACACAACTTCTTCCTGTTTTCTCGATTGATCTGTGTTCAGTTTTTCAAGGCCTATCCACTGTGCCAACTTATAACTAAATCTGAGGGGGGTGCGATGGGGAGGTTCCCTTGTGAGTAGGGCACCATGGGCTCAAGAAAGTAAACTGTGTAACATTTGGGAACACTACTATAAGACCAACGTCATTTAACGCAGCTGTTCTCCACAAACATTGTTTCATAAGTGTAAATTGTGGAAATATTGTAAATATGTTAAGGCAAAATGTGTGTGAATTAACATTGTAAACATAGGAAATCTGACAAGTGCAATAAAAAATGTTAACAGTAGAAAAAATGTGAATTCCTGGAACGTAAGAGCGGGTTTTTACCGTATTTTGTATGTATTAATATAGTATACTTACCCAATAATTACCAAAGGAACTAATGCAGCATCAGAAACTCCATTTCTTCAACTGATTGTCCACCTGTGCACTTTTTAGGTCAGCTTCCAAGTAAGTCGACAGAGCAAAGATACAGCACTCGCTCCTGTTCTTTTAAACCAGGGAGCTAAAGTCAGTCTGCTCACTTTTAAGATTGCCAAAAGGTATATAGCTGAATTATCAGTAGAAGAGGCGGAGTTTCTGTGGCTGCAAGTCAATGTAATGAATATTTATTAATTTGCCACACACACCTTTGTGATACCTGTATTTTAAGACCTTTCTCAATAAATTTGTAACAATCATACGTAAATACATATTCTAATAGAAGACTATCCATACCTGTCATACAAACACCCTTTAGCTTCAAGCTATTACATACATGGATCTTGTAACACACACTAGCACAATGTTGGTATTTGAAGGAATAAAAAAATCTTTATTGTGTAACAAAATATTATTTCCTCTCAAATATTTTTCATGTAATCAGATCAATGACTTCAACAATAGACTGAAAAAAATCTTTAATGAAAACATTAAAATAAAGAAAAATTTCATTTACAACACAGGCTGCCCTCAACTGCTATCTATCCTCCAGCTGATCAAGATGTTGGTTTCAATATAATTACATCATGCATTGTCTATTGCATCTCTGGTCTGCGATGACTGAAGATAGGGCTTAATTCAGCATGTGTCAATATCATCCCTCAACACCCATTTCAGTGGCAACAGTCGGTAGAGCTGAGAATGTAATCCTCGTAATATATTCCTGTCACTAAAATGAAAATATTGTGTTTTGGTCGCTTATTGAACATGTATCAAATTGTGTTAACATGTCACAGTTATTAGAGGTCAAGATGTGGTTCAAATGGCTCTGAGCACTATGGGACTCAACTGCTGAGGTCATTAGTCCCCTTGAACTTAGAACTAGTTAAACCTAACTAACCTAAGGACATCACAAACATCCATGCCCGAGGCAGGATTCGAACCTGCGACCATAGCGGTCTTGCGGTTCCAGACTGCAGCGCCTTTAACCGCACGGCCACTTCGGCCGGCGTCAAGATGTGCCAGGCAGTTGTCAACAGTAACTGCTACATAACACTTTCCTCACAAAAATCACTCATCCGAAGTGAAAATGCATTCAGTGAACACAACTGCTACAATTCATTCTATTTTAATGTTGTACATTTGTCTGGTACAGTATCTTCTAACTGGTGTAGTAATGTTCTCTCATTTTTAAAACACCGTGATTTTAACACTTTCTCAATGACAAAGTAGTTTCTTAGATCAATCCAAATTGCATACTATTAATATTGTAATTTCTTCCCTAGAGATTTTGTTTCCTGGATATGTCAGCCCTTTCAAAGAAATTTTATTGGGTAAGCAGGGATAAAATAAACCAGTTTTATTGGCACTGAAGAAACCTTACATTTCATATTGTATAAGCACTTAAGGCTATACAAAGTGCAGCCACTTGGTCAGTTTACCTGGAACAATTTTTTTTATCAGTAAACCATTCCTTTTCTTGAAACACTCCAACATGCTTAGCTATGCAGGAAATTGAACACCCATTTCTTGCATAATTTCATCAGCTCTTCCTAGTAATGAAGGTCCTGATAATGGAGCATTTTAAAACCTAGCTTATTTGAACCAAACATACAACACAGTCTCTGTACCCATTTGTAAGTCACTCATGTTTTCTCTCAGGCTCTAACACATTGCATTCAAGCACTGCGGTAATTTGATCTCAGTTTTTAATTATTGTCAACAGTGGAGAGTTAACAATGCCAAACTCTTCACAGAAGGTCATTTTTGATATTTGTTCATCATCTGCTATAAGCAGTTCCTCCTCCCTTTTGAGCAAAATAGCAGGACATAAAACAATTTTGACAAGATACACATTGATTTTTACACAAAGTTATCAACTTTGACACACCTAGTGCCAAGTACAGAAACTAACTAAAGTGTTTTGACAGTGCAAGCACACACAGACAAATTCATGCAATTCCAACACTGTGTTGGTATAAGAGCCAGTAACTATTTATTCGTCATTTATTAGGGTTTCCACCATAATTGCTTATAAATGTTTCTATTGGTGACTAGTTCTGAACAAACAACTGAAGGTGCCTGCCAAATTCTGACTGCTTAAGTAACTAAAGATGCCTGTCCAGTTTTGAATGTACAATTGGAATTATATTACAATCTAATCAAATTTGTTACATTGATCTGCTGCACAAACAAATGTTTTGAATATGCCATTCTACATCTACATCTACATTGATACTCCGCAAGCCACCCAACGGTGTGTGGCGGAGGGCACTTTACGTGCCACTGTCATTACCTCCCTTTCCTGTTCCAGTCGCGTATGGTTCGCGGGAAGAACGACTGTCTGAAAGCCTCCGTGCGCGCTCTAATCTCTCTAATTTTACATTCGTGATCTCCTCGGGAAGTATAAGTAGGGGGAAGCAATATATTCGATACCTCATCCAGAAACGCACCCTCTCGAAACCTGGCAGAATATGTGCAGTCAAAGCATTAGAGATGCAGGTACTGGTTTGAAAATTAACACAAGCATTTGAGCCTGGACACCAACAAAAACAATTATATGCAACTGTGATGGAAACCTTAATAAATTATAAGCAAAGACAAGTGGCTACATAGAAACTTTGTTTGGTCTGCTGGAGAGATCAAGGGGTGGGGAGGGGGAGAAGCCAATACAGCTGGATCATGTCACTACATTTGGGCCATACTGACACCTGAAAGTATGTATTCAAGAAATAAAGCCTTTATATGATAAATAACTTTTGTTCTATTGTATACATAAAAAATCTACTCACCAAGCAGTGGCAGAGCACACACATAAAAGACGGTTATAGTTGGTAAGCTTTCAAAGCCAGTGGCTCCTCCTTCAGGCAGGAAGGTTAAAGGGGAAGGAAGAAGGGTGAAGGAAAAGGACTGGAGAGGTCTAGGAAAAGGGGTAGATTTTGGGAAAGTCTCCCACAACCGTAGGTCAGGAGAGACTTACCGTACAGGATGAGAAGGAAAGATTGATTGTTGGGGGCTGCATTGGGCGAGATTTGAAAGGCTTTCAGGTTTTCAAATGTCATCCGATGCAGTCCACAACAATCAGTCTTTCCTTCTCATCCTGTATGGTAGGTCTCCTCTGACCCACGGTTCTGGGTGACTTTCCCGAAATCTACCCCTTTTCCTAGGTCTCTGCAGCCCTTTTTCTTCACCCTTCTTCCTTCCCCTTCAACCTTTCTGCCTGAAGGAGGAGCCACTGGCTCCAATAGCTTGCCAATTACAACTGTCTTATGTGTGTGCTCTGCCATCGTTTGGTGAGTAGATTTTTTACCTATCCAATTAAATAATTTTGTCAATAACTGATAGTTTTCATTGTTATAATTTTTGTTCTGTGTTAAGAGGGAAAAAAAGTGTTTGAAATGACGCAGTAATTTGTGAGGACTGCAGTCCTCACAAATTACTGCGTCATTTTGTGATAAATTTTGTTGCATGAAGCATTTTCTTATTAAACATTTTACACTGTATAACATTAACTACTCATCTGTTTCTTCCACAACCATTACTGTGTCATCTGTGGAAGTATGGCAATATTCAGATAATTTCTTGATTTTTAATCAAAATATTTGCTAATAAACTGACTGCTGCCGATCGCTAACTGAGAAAGATAAACTATCTTCTTTCACAATCATTAAATTTATATAATTATTCTACTACATACCACTTTATAAATCAGAAAGTTTCAACTTCAGCAGCATATAGCAATCTTGAGTGAGCTCAGTATACCTTCAGCACTATTATATTTTGAAACTATTGTGACGTTCATAGCCCAACTAGAGCAACAAACAGGAATTATACACAATGGAACCCCTATTTTACATTTTTGAGGGGTCCAGACTTAAAAACCGTAAAACTGAGGAAAATACAGAACTGAGAAATACATTAAAACACCCAAAATATGAGCAAAAGCATAGGTAATTGGCACATATGATTAAAAATCATAATACTCACCAAATGTATAAAATCTGTATAAGTAATGAAAATTAAATGTACAATACGATTTTTACACAGTAATTTTTGGTAATCAGTGTCAAAACCCACATTGAGACTATTTCCTTTCAGGTGACCCAGAAAAATAAAAATTAGATGAACGTGGTGATTTAAACCAAAAACTGTGAAGTATGGTGAAAGGCATTAGAATTTAACATGTGGTGGTGTGTTTTCCTTCTGTAGCCAATGGCTGTTTAATTGGATCAAGTAGACTTCAAGCCACATACACACTAAGCTTGAAACATGGTTCTGGCTACTTGATGTGGCCACTGTTTGGAAACATCTTTCAAAAGACGGAAACCTCTATTATATCCATAGCAGTGTCAGTACAGATCAAAGGAAACAATGTTTCTGGCCAGCTACTGCATGTCACCACAGCAAGGCACTATCGTATGTTTATATGTCGCATTGTGTCATCCACTGTATAGAGTTGTTAGGTGTTTTGTTTTCTCTTGCTGTAGTAAGTTTTTCTGAAGAAAAAAAAATAGATGCTCTACAGAAAACTGCTTCTACATTTGGTAGAATACTGAGAAGGACTGTGTAGAAAGCAAAATAATGTCGTTTGTCGTAGCTTGCTTCGAAATGTGAAATAAAACCTCAAGGCTCTGGAATGAATCTCCCGTTGATAAAAAACTAATTGCTTTCCTGAAATTTCTATCTTGTTTTAAGAAATGGTGATACCACACTTGCCAGAAATTCAAAATCGTTAGATGATATCAAAGTGAAATTACAGAATCTAGAGTCTTCCACATTTAGTTCGCATACGTTGTGAGTTTTTCCCCCACCAATAGTTCTATAGAATGTTTTTGCACACCAAAGATGACAACTGTATCCAAACCAATAAATCTATTTCTTACAATAACCAATCCAATTTTATCAACCATTACCAACTACTATACAACTCTCCATCAAATATCATCGTAGTTTTAATACCAATCACGAAATTCTTTCATAAATGCAACCTTATTCTGTAAAATCACGAAACACTGATAGATACTTATGACTTTTAGGTCACAAGTCACGATAAATAAATACAGAAACACTGAATGACGAACACATCTTTCATTGTATTTCCTTCAACTTTGAGTATTAATAATGCAGCAGTACTTAACACCGTTTCCTCATCTCTAGACATGGCACGGCAAACAATACGAAAACAATGCAACAAATAGCATTGCAGACAATGCAAATACACAGAGAAATGTTTACTTCCAGTGTGGACAGAAACAAGGAACAAAGTGAGAAATAGCTTTGACACACTACTCTTTGCAGTTGTGACATCACTAGTGGCCTTTCAATTTCTGACATTTGTGAGCACTCGTGAACAACACGTGTGAACTGTGTACTGGCTTACAGGTTATAAGTTCAATGCATGCCAGTATTTCTTTCAACTTAGTGTTGTTATCACGTTCGTTATTATTGTAATACAATATGTTCTGATATATTCGATGTTGTTAAACATTTTTGTCTGGCTAGAGAACAAAGGATGAAATAAATATTTGCCTGTTCATTTCTGAATGTGTGACGATTCCCGAGAGTGTGGTACACATAAACCTAAGAGGATAGCTTCCATTTCAGCGAGTGAAACGAGCAGCAATAACGTCAGTTTATGGAAAAAGGAGTGTGAAACATACTCAACCCATCATCACAGCACTGTGAAACTCAATGTTGCAAGTTGTCTTGGCAACACCAATAGTGGATTATTTCAGCGTTGCCTCTCTCATCTCCCCTCTCCACAGTGGCCTAAAATATTCCCTTAACTTTGCCCTCACCCCCAGTGAGAACTGTATCTTTTGTGACACAACTCTTAGAATTGAGTAAATCTTGTTAGGAAGAAACATAAAAGCACGAAATTTTTAGCATTGATCTTACAGGTTTTTCACAGGGGCTGTGAATTTATGGTGCAGGATTACGAAAAACATATAATCGGAGAAAGTAAAACCGAAGTTCCACTGTAGTCTTTTCAGCCTCAAATGAGGAAAAACTATTTTTTTTTCAATCTTACTATTATATTTAAAAGAGTCTCACAAAATAACCAGCTGCCTATCTGTCAAGCACATTTGAAATGTGTATAGCCTTAATGTTGTTGTGACCAGACTGTTTCTTATCAGGCCTTGAGGCTCCATAATTCCAGAAAGTATCTCTCTCTCTTGGAGATCACACAAAGTTAGCTGCTCATTATTTCCCTAGCACAATATTGTTACTCTCTGGATCTTACAATAAGGACTCAAGCAGAATAAAAGCTGTCCCCTGTGGTCCACTAATTGCACTTTTTTCCTTTTCCCCCCAATCATCATCATCATCATCATCCTTCTTCTTCTTCTTCTTCTTCTTCTTCTTCTTCTTCACCTTCTTCTTTGACAATACTTGTGGCAATTTTCCATTTAAATACGTTAATTCCAAAGGACTTCTTTCCTTGGGAAGCATGTATTTACAACACCAAACAGTCCGTATCTAACACATACATGGAATACAATAACAACTCTGCATCCAGCAAAAATATTTACTTTGAAAACCATTTTACATTTAGAAAATGCTGCAAATAGAAAACATTAATCAAACACTTTTGAACAATCATGATGTGCCACAATATCAGTTTGTTTAAACTACAAGTTCCAGTCAAATATAAAAGCTGCAAATCATTGGCTCCTTAAAATAATGTCGATTCATTAAATATTTTTAATGAAAAATCTGTAATAAAATGGGATATGCTTCTTAATTAGCTCGTCATCAAATCACTTCCCCAATTTCTTGAATTTTTCTTGCACTTTCTGAACTTCCCGGTCCACTTTAGACTGTTTCTTTGATCTTGTTGTTTTCTGCATCGTGAACTCGTCTGAATCACTTGCGTCATCATCACCATCACTGTAACATAGCAGTAAATACTTTTTTAATCTACTTAACAGACTCTTGTGCATAAAGAACGAATTTTTACAACTTCAGTTGAAAACTAGAATGGATAAAGTGGAAACAAATGTATGATACACACACACACACACACACACACACACACACACACACACACACACACACACACACAAATGGAATAAGAAGCTACTATTAATCTTTTATTTGCATTATAAATATGTCTTAACAAAACTGTTTTTGAGAATGTATTAGTGCTTTGTTACATAATGTAAAGCTGTCTGAAAGGTGTTCATTTCTTGCTGCATCAGCAAGCATATGTCTACAAATAATGTTACAAGTGGTGATAATGAGCAAATTAAATCAGAATTATGTACTTTATTGCAGCTGTCTGTGAAAGCTTAATAAAACCAATTATCTTTTTACACCAGACTGTTCCAATCTGCCCAACTGTACGAATACTGTGCATGCAGGACTTTTTTTGGGCACTTACAGCCACCTGAGCTCAGCTAGTGGAATACTATCACATATGTTAAAAAATTCTTTCAGTGTAGAATTGAACATCACTTTTTCATTCTTATTTTTGTTGGTTTTTAGACATTGAAATAAATATATCATTATATGCCATACGTTAGTTGCTTGACCAGAGTATTAATTTAATGTTTTATTGAACTGCAACTGGTAATTGAAGACATAATATCCATTGGGCACCCAGACAACTTATTATGTACAGAACAGGCATTCCAGCTTACATGTCTGCCTGGAAACAGTTGACCGGGCATGAGCACAGTGACCACAGTTTAGTTTTTTTGCCATTCAAGTGCACACATAAATAGCTGCTTGGCAGGGATAGGAACTGCAATATTGACTTTATTGTCATATTCAACACAATCACTACCATCATCTACAGCAACATGAATTTTTGAGTTCAGAATGATCCCCAGCGCCTTCAACAGCTTTAACTAGAACTGTAACCACACCATCAGTGACTGCACCAAATTTATCATTGGCAACATGGGACAGTTATATACGTTTCACCAGCGTCAGCTCAGTTTCAATATCCACAAGTTCTTGCAGTGTCAAATAATCCGATTCTTTGGAGAATCCTGCATGGTGAAAACAATTTTCAATTGTCTTTGACATGACAATATTCCACAGAGAATGCAAAAAATGTAAAGCATCTAATAAACTGATTACATGTTTACAGAGCACTTGTGTTTGGAGACAAAACATAAGCTTTTTGCTATTAATACCAATGTGTCGCTGATGGGTTATTGTTGTAGTCTTCAGTCCTGAGAGTGGTTTGAATCAGCTCTCCATGCTACTCTATCCTGTGCGAGCTTCTTCATCTCCCGGTACTTACTGCAACCTATATCCTTCTGAATCTGCTTAGTGTATTCATCTCTTGGTCTCCCTCTACAATTTTTACCCTCCAATGCTAAATTTGTGATCCCCTGATGCCTAAGAACATGTCCTACGAACCGGTCCCTTCTTGTCAAGTTGTGCCACAAACTCCTCTTCTTCCCAATTCTATTCAATACCTCCTCATTAGTTATGTGATCTACCCATCTAATCTTCAGCATACTTATGTAGCACCACATTTCGAAAGCTTCTATTCTCTTCTTGTCCAAACTATTTATCGACCATGTTTCACTTCCATACATGGCTACACTACATACAAATACTTTCAAAAACTACTTCCTGACACTTAAATCTATACTCGATGTTAACAAATTTCTCTTCTTCATAAACGCTTTCCTTGCCATTGCCAGTCTATATTTTATATCCTCTCTACTTCCACCATCATCAGTTATTTCACTCCCCAAATAGCAAAACTCCTTTACTACTTTAAGTGTCTCATTTCCTAATCCAATTCCCTCAGCAACACCCGACTTAATTCAACTACATTCCATTATCCTCGTTTTGCTTTTGTTAATGTTCATCTTATATCCTACTTTCAAGACACTGTCCATTCCATTCAACTGCTCTTCCAAGTTCTTTGCTGTCTCTGACAGAATTACAATGTCATCGGCGAACCTCAAAGTTTTTATTTCATCTCCATGGATTTTAATACCTACTCTGAATTTTTCTTTTGTTTCCTTTACTGCTTGCTCAATATACATATTGGATAACATCGGGGAGAGGCTACAACCCTGTCTCACTCCCTTCCCAACCACTGCTTCCCTTTCGTGTCCCTCACCTCTTACAACTGCCATCTGGTTTCTGTACAAATTGTAAATAGCCTTTCGTTCCCTGTATTTTACCCCTGCCACCTTTAGAATTTGAAAGAGAGTATTCCAATCAACATTGTCAAAAGCTTTCTTTAAGTCTACAAATGCTAGAAACGTAGGTTTTCCTTTCCTTAATCTTTCTTCTAAGATAAGTCGTAAGGTCAGTATTGCCTCACGTGTTCCAACATTTCTACGGAATCCAAACTGATCTTCCCCAAGGTCGGCTTCTACCAGTTTTTCCATTCGTCTGTAAAGAATACGCGTTAGTATTTTGCAGCTGTGACTTATTAAACTGATAGTTCGGTAATTTTCACATCTGTCAACACCTGCTTTCTTTGGGATTAGAATTATTATATTCTTCTTGAAGTCTGAGGGTATTTCGCCTGTCTCACGCATCTTGCTCACCAGATGGTAAAGTTTTGTCAGGACTGGCTCTCCCAAGGCCGTAAGTAGTTCTAATGGAATGTTGTCTACTCCCATGGCCTTGTGTCAACTCAGGTCTTTCAGTGCTCTGTCAAACTCTTCACGCAGTATCGTATCTCCCATCTGCATCTACATCCTCTTCCATTTCCATAATATTGTCCTCCAGTACATCGCCCTTGTATAGACCCTCTATATACTCCTTCCCCCTAGTGAGATAAGCCTCTATATCCTTATATTTTTCCTCTAGCTATCCCTACTTAGCCATTTTGCACTTCCTGTGGATCTCATATTTGAGACGTTTGTATTCCTTTTTGCCTGCTTTATTTACTGCATTTTTATATTTTCTCCTTTCGTCAATTAAATTCAATATTTCTTCTGTTAGTCAAGGATTTCTACTAGCCCTTGTCTTTTTACCTACTTGATCCTCTGTTGCCTTCACTACTTCATCCCTCAGAGCTACCCATTCTTCTTCTACTGTATTTCTTTCCCCCATTCCTGTCAGTTGTTCCCTTATGCTCTCCCTGAAACTCTGTACAACCTCTGGTTCTTTCAGTTTATCCAGGTCCCATCTCCTAAAATTCCCACTTTTTTGCAGTTTCTTCAGTTTTAATTTACAGTTCATAACCAATAGATTGTGTGACTGATAACTATCAACAATAATTGCATCTTTACATTTCTCTCACAAATATTACTTATTCAACAAGTGTGTCCAATTGGTGAACACAGTAGTCACCATCTACATTTTTTTGTTCACTGTACATTTGACTAGTACAGTGATTTTCTTTCATTTTAAAACTCCATGGTTTTAAACTGGTCCCTACAACAATACAGGGCTTATCGACATTACATCCTACTAACACTACCTTTTCCTTAGAGATTTAAGAGCAGGCAGTGGTAAACTGATCCAATATGTAGAACGTCTACAGATAAAAATGTGGAATCAGACAAAAACAGCAGCTGAAGAATAATAGGTGGCACAGGATGGCTTTTATGTTTCATTTTACATCACGTTACCATCTATCACATGGAAGCTGTTGTAAATAACTGCAAGATACTTGAAGATGATCTGAAGACAAACATGAAATAAGACTTTTCTTTGTAGCTTTGTTAGCTCCATTGTAAGCAACATTCAACAATGCCATTCCTTTTATTGATACCATTGTTTACATTAATTAAGGTCTTGTAAGGGAACCCTAGCAGGCCTGGACCAAATAAACAACCGAGTCTATTCTTTGTGTAACTGTTACCATATGTTCTCTCTCTGGTTCGAAACATACTGCTCTCAAATATTGTTCTAATTTGAAATTTATTTTTAATTGCCATTGATAGTACAGATTTAGTAACGACACTCTAATTAAGATTTCTGTTCTTGACCTCCATTTTTCATCAGCTGCCTTAAGAAGCGCCATCTGAATTCTAAGTGAAATAGCGGGTTGGTCGCTTCCCGATTTCTCAGCCATTGTGTATAATAAAATAAATTAAGAATACCTACATTTAAAAACAAAAAGCCACAAAATGATTATGACACAAAATTCACTAATTCAGACACACATTCGCAAAGTTCAACTCTCCCATATAATTCGTAAACTGACTTAAGTGTGTTGATAATGGAAGTATCCATGGACAAGCAATAACATAGCAGAAGTAGAAACCAGTGTTTACTTGTTTGGTGAGTGGGGTGGGGGAGGCAGAAATAAAAAAGAAATGGTCACAGATTGGAGAATGCAGGTATATTTGTTTATATCAGAGGTGAAATCTTTTCGTGACAATTTTTATTTCATGTTAAAAGAAAAAAAAAATATGAAGTATTTTGTTGGGACCATAGTATTATTTCTTGTTAAGTGATGTTCCGTACTAAGTGTTTGACATGAATTTTTTTATTTTACATTGAACTGTTGCAAGTTTCCAGAGCATACTCTTGACAGCTGTAGTCTATAGGGATGACAACTGTGCAACAGAAGAATGTTTAAACCTTTTTCATAATGCATATGGAACAGGGATACACATCTGG
The DNA here is from genome assembly GCF_021461385.2 of Schistocerca piceifrons. Taxonomy (NCBI): domain Eukaryota; kingdom Metazoa; phylum Arthropoda; class Insecta; order Orthoptera; family Acrididae; genus Schistocerca; species Schistocerca piceifrons. The sequence continues at coordinate 337,607,172 of NC_060140.1, read as the reverse complement.
TCAGACAGATGGCTACTTGCAAAATACGCATATAGTAGACAGTCTTCCTGGATTTGTATCGAACTGAAAGTGCATGGTATACTCTTATGTTGTAGGTCTACATCTGTGACACAGCCACCACGGACTATTGCTGACCTCCAGAGGATGCACGTTCATCAATGGAAGGCATAACCGAAAACCACATTGGATAGTCTTGACCTACAATAAATAGAGAATCTGTACATCTTACACTGCCATGTGAGGGCTGAGAGCTTTGCATCTTATATTGATGCTCTGTATGCCACTGTGGAAGGACGTACACACAGTAAGAGCCACCCATTCTCCATGAATGGTTTTCCTGCATACCCTCTATTACTGGATCACATGTCATGATGCCTCGGCACTTCCTTTCCTTATGATGTTCCGTGGATCTCCATTCCTCAGCTTATGAACGCAAATGTGCAATATTCATCTCACCTGCAGGAGAATTCCGAATCAGATGTCTCTGAGATAACTACGTTCTTCTTGTCTGAATCTGGAGTAGCTAGTGATTCATCAGTAGAGTCATCGAAGGTCTGAAGTACAGATACCTGCAAGCAACAAAGCTCTTAAAAATATAAATCTGTTTCTGGCAAATGATTTACCAAACCCAGAATACCAATAACAAATTAACATTGTAAATTTTGAAGTGTGTCATCAAAACAGGAAAGGGGGAAAAATACTATCGGACAAAATTTAGCAGTGTATTTAGTTGACACACATTGTGAAGCAGCTATTGGAAACTATTTTGTTATGAAGTATCGAAACTTCACAAGCATTCTAAGTAATATCAAATCACTGTAGGTCTCTGAATATAACAGGTTCAACATATTTAACATCTAAATATCACTACAATTTAACTCTCTTTCAGTATACATCTTGAATGGATGTGTAGAAATTAATAGCAGGGCTAGTATGCAAAGTGATTCCAAGTGATGCTTAATGAACATTTCATGCAAATGCCAAAATTTCCCAAATATTCATCACACTGAGACATGAAGCACATTAAAACATGATAAATGGATATTATTACTCTATTTACATAAGAATATTAAGTTAAACTGTACATCAGGCAACAGGAGCAGCACATAAATTATGTAATGGGCTTGTCTTATGCACCAATTATTTACTACACTATGGCTTCAATGGTTCTCACCTTGACATTTCTTCTCGGTCTGCTCTTGGCTATGCTTTCATCTGGGTTTGGTGAAGGCGGCTCCTGCTGAGGTGTCTGCTCACACACGGTATTCTTTGTACGTACTTTCCTGGGTACAGACATCATAGCTACTGATCTTGAATTAGCTGCAGCTTTTCGACCTCTTCCCCTTTGTGGTTTAGTGACAGGTGCTGTTGGCTAGTTAAAAAGGAAATGTATGAGTATAAAATACCTTCAAGAACAATAGTAAGAGTATTTGTATTATTTTTTTTTTAAAGTGAATATAAAGTGACATTGTAAGACACCATACTTTTCACATGGGATACATAGACTGTAATTGGGACAAAGGTACAAGGAGAAGTTTAAGATCCGCCGTTCTGGCTTCAGGTGTGCCTATTGGGACCAACTGACTGCTGTGTGATACTCAGCCACTGACTTCATTAATTTAGATGCAGTGTGGGGTCAACACATCATTCTCCTGGATGTTGCAGACCTCTTAGCCACTACTTCTCATTGAAGTAGCTCTACATTTGGTGTCAGGAGGCTACGTGGAACTAATGTTTGTCCTCCCACCATGGAAAAATTCCTGGCAGTATGGGGAACTGAACCCAGTTTCTCAGTGTGGCAGTCAGCCACAATGACCACTCAGCAACGGAGGTGGACAGACGTGCGGTGCATGAAGCCATAAAATGATGATTGATTCTATTCTTAGGTCTTAGATGTATCCAGTAAATTAGTTCAGTCATGATGAATGAGAACTATGTAACTGTTTGATTAGAACACCAAGAAAATAATTTCACAGTATAACCCCATGAATGTTTTATTTGCCTGCAATTAGTTTTGGGACCAAGCCTGTCTTTGGACAAAACATTCTCACCTTAAACATGATGTACATTATGTGGATTCAAATTAATCTGGTATGTAAACAGCATTCTGTACAGGTGAAGGTGCTACTTAGGAATGTAAATTCTGAGTTAGCACCTTCTGAAGTCATCCAGACACACTAAGAATTTTTACTTAACATAAACATCGATGCTCCAAAACCAACCAAATGGTGTATGGTGAGAGTACTTTTAGACCACTAACTGAACCCCCTTGCTTATTCCATTTGTGGAATGGTTGGTTGTAAGCCTCTGTATTAATGCTAATTTCTCGTTATGGTCGTAGGAAATAATACATTGTTCGACTCTTCCCACAAAGTACTCTTTCAAAATATCAGTAGTAATAGTTTTCTTCAGTCCAGAGACTGATTTGAGGCAGCTCTCCATGCTACTCTATCCTGTGCAAGTTTCTTCATCTCCAAGTAACTACTGCAACCTACATCCTTCTGAATCTCCTTAGTGTATTTATCTCTTGGTCTACCTGTATGATTTTTACCCTCCACGACTCCCTTCAATACTAAATTGGTGATCCCTTAGTGCCTCGTAACGTGTCCTACCAACCTGTCCCTTCTTTTAGTCAGGTTGTGTCCCAATTTCCTTTTCTCCCAAATTCTATTCAGTACCTCCTCATTAGTTACGTGATCTAACTATCTAACCTTCAGCATTCTTCTGTAGCACCACATTTTGAAAGCTCCTAGTCTCTTCTTGTCTAAACTATTTATTGTCCATGTTTCACGTCCATACATGGCTACACTCCATACAAATACTTTCAGAAATGACTTCCTGACATTTAAATCTATACTCGATGTTAACAAATTTCTCTTCTTCAGAAACGCTTTCCTTGCCATTGCCAGTCTACATTTTATATCCTCTCTACTTCGACCATCATCAGTTATTTTGCTACCCAAATAGCAAAACTCCTTTACTACTTTAAGTGTCTCATTTCCTAATCTAATTCCCTCAGCATCACCCGAGTTAACTCGACTACATTCCATTGTCCTCATTTTGCTTTTGTTGATGTTCATCTTATATCCTCCTCTCAGGACACTGTCCATTCCGTTCAACTGCTCTTCCAGGTCCTTTGCTGTCTCTGACAGAATTACAATACCACCGACAAACCTCAACATTTTTATTTCTTATCCATGGATTTTAATTCCTACTCCGAATTTTTCTTATGTTCCCTTTACTGCTTGCTCAATATACAGACTGAATAACATCAGGGAGAGGCTACAACCTTGTCTCACTCCATTCTGAACCACTGCTTCCCTTTCATGTCCCTCAATTCTTATAACTGCCATCTGGTTTCTGTACAAATTGTAAACAGCCTTTCGCTCCCTGTATTTTAGCCCTGCCACCTTCAGAATTTCGAAGAGAGTATTCCAGTAAACATTGTCAAAAGCTTTCTCCACATCTACAAGTGCTAGAAATGTAGGTTTGCCTTTCCTTAACCTATCTTTTCAGATAGTCATAGGGTCAGTACTGCCTTGTGTGTTCCAACATTTCAACAGAATCAAAACTGATCGTTCCCAAGTTCAGCTTTTACCAGTTTTTACATTCATCTGTAAAAAATTCGTGTTAGTATTTTGCAGCCATGACTTATTAAACTGATAGTTCCGTAATTTTCGCACCTATTGAAACCCGCTTTCTTTGAGTTTGGAATTGTTATGTTCTTCTTGAAGTTCTGAGGGTATTTCACCTGTCTCATACATCTTGCTCACCAGATGGTAGAGTTTTGTCTTGGCTCGCTCTCCTAAAGCTATCAGTAGCTCTAATAAAGTGTTGTCTATTCATTGGGCTTTTTTTTTACTTAGGTCTTTCAGTGCTCTGTCAAATTCTTCACGTAGTATCATATCTTCCATCTCACCTTCATGTATGTTCTATTCCATTTCCATAATATTGCCTTCAAGTAGATCACACTTACATAGACCCCATATATTCTCATTCCATCTTTCTGGTTTTCCATCTGACCTTTTGATATCCACGCAGGTGGGTCTCTTTTCTCCAAAGGTCTCTCTAATTTGTCTGTAGGCAGTATGTTTCTTACCCCTAGTGATATATGCCTCTACATCTTTGCATTTGTCCTCTAGCCATCCTTGCTTAGCCATTTTGCACTTCCTGTCGATCTCATTTTTGAGATGTTTGTATTCCTTTTTGCCTGCTTCATTTACTGCATTTTTTATATTTTCTCCTTTCACCAATTAAATCCAATACCTTTTCTGTTACCCAAGGATCTCTACTAGCCCTCATCTTTTAACCTACTTGATCCTCTGAGGCCTTCACAATTTCATCTCCCACAGCTACCCATTCTTCTTCTGCTGTATTTCTGTCCCCTGTATTTGTCAATCATTTGCTAATGCTCTCTCTGAAACACTCTACAACCTCTGGTTCTTTAAGTTTATCCAGGTCCCACCCTCCTTAAATTTCAACCTTTTTGCAGTTTCTTCAGTTTTAATCTACAGTTCATAACCAATAGATTGTGGTCAGAGTCCACATCTGTCCCTGGAAATGTCTTACAATTTAAAACCTGGTTCCTAAATCTCTGTCTTATCATTATATAATCTATCTGACACTTTCCAGTATCTCCAGGCTTCTTCCATGTATACAACCTTCTTTTATGATTCTTGAACAAAGTGTTAGCTATGATTAAGTTATGCTCTGTGCAAAATTCTACCAGACAGCTTCTTCTTTCATTCCTTAACCCCATTCCATATTCACCTATTATGTTGCCTTCTCCTCCTTTTCCTACTATCGAATTCCAGTCACCCATGACTATTGAATTTTTGTCTCCCTTCACTATCTGAATAATTTCTTTTATCTCATCATACATTTCACCATCTGCGGAGCTAGTTGGCATATAAACTTGTACTACTGTAGTAGGCGTGGGCTTTGTGTCTATCTTGGCCACAATAATTCGTTCACTATGCAGTTTGTAGTAGCTTACCCGCATTCCTACTTTTTTTTAAATTCATTATTAAACCTACTCATGCATTACCCCTATTTGATTTTGTATTTATAACCCTTTATTCACATGATCAGAAGTCAGAATCCTCCTGCCACCGAACTTCATTAATTCCCACTATATCTAACTTTAGCCTATCCATTTCCCTTTTTAAATTTTCTAACCTACTTGCTCAATTAAGGCATCTGACATTCCATGCACCGATCTGTAGAAGGCCAGTTTTCTTTCTCCCGATTACGATGTCCTCCTGAGTAACCCTGCCTGGAAATCTGAATGGGGGACTATTTCACCTTCGGAATATTTTACCTAAGAGGAAACCACCATCATTTAACCATACAGTAAAGATGCATGCCCTCAGGAGAAATTACAGCTGTAGTTTCCCATTGCTTTCAGCCATTCGCAGTACCAGCACAGCAAGGCAGTTTTGGTTAATTGTACAAGGCCAGATCAGTCAATCATCCAGACTATTGCCCCTGCAACTACTGAAAAGGCTGCTGTCCCTCGTCACGAACCACATGTTTGTCTAGCCACTCAACAGATACCCCTCCGTTGTGGTTTCACCTACAGTACGGCCATCTGTATCACTGAGGCACGCAAACCACCTCACCAACTGAAAGGTCCATGGTTCATGTAAACCTCCATAATGCACAATGCCTCTCTTGCAGCATCTGCCACTGGAGTTTGCTGAGCATCTATGTAATGTTCTCCAGCATTCAAATGTTCCAATGACAAAATGTGCCACCTGTCATTGCATCTTTGCTCTTTTCTATCACTCCTATGTGGTAAAGGTCCCAGATTGAAGAACAATACTCATGAATTACTCAAACAAGTGTCGTGTAAAGCCACTTCTTCAGTGGATGAATTACTTTTCCTTAAGGTCCTTCCTACGAATCTCAGCCTGGCATCATCTTTTGCTATTATTTCTTTTATGTGGTCATTCCACTTAAGGTGCTCCGCATACACTCTCCCAGTTACTTTACGGTGGTTACTGTTTCCAACAATTTGTCATCAATAGTGTAGTTGTACTGTAGTGGATTTCTTTTCCTATGTGCATGCAATGTCTTGCATTTCTTTAAGTGCATGGCCAACTGCCAGTTTCTGCACCATTCATCTATACTCTTCTGCAAATCGTTACTGTCTTCTGGCATTTTTACCTTCTTGTAGACAGGCACCATCTGTGAACTGTCTTTAAGAGCTTCTGACTCTTTCTAATTGATTACTTATGCACATTCTTTACAGTAATGCTCGTTACAAACTTCCTAAGGGTACACCTGAAATTACCTTGACATCAGTTGATTTTGTTCCATTAAAAGTATTGAGCCCCGTCTACAATGAAGTCTAGAATCCAGTGGCAAATAGAGGCCCAATACTCGGTAGGCTCACATTCTTTTCACTAAACAGCAGAGGGAAATAGTATCAAACGCCTTCCTGAAGTTGAGGAACATGGCATCAATCTCAGCACAGATGTCTATGGCAGTCAGGATCCCACAGAGGAACAGAGTGAGCTGAGTTTTGTAAGATCTATGTTTATGGAGTCCTTGTTTATTTTTATGCAGGAGATTTCTGTTCTCCAAAAACGTCATAATAAATGAATGTAAAATGCATTCCATAATTCTATAGCAGATTAATGTCAATGATATAAGGCCTATAATTATATACATCTGTCCTACAATCCTCCTTGAAAACTGGTACAACCTGAGCTTTTTTCAGTCACTAGGTACCCTTTGCTCCTCCAAAGATATACGATAAACTGCTGCTAGAAGGGTAGCAAGTTCTTTTGCATAATCTCTGTAGAATCTTAAGGGCATCTCATCTGGGTCCTGACGACTTCCCACTACAAAGTGATTGTAGTGGTTTTTCTATTCCATGAGAATATCTGCCATTTCAAAGTATGTGTGATGACTGGAAGGAGAGAGCATACAACGATTTTCCACACTGAAACAATTTCAGAAGACCAAATTTAGTGTTCCACTTTCTCTCTATAATTTTCTGATTGAATGTCATTAACAAAGTGACTGAATAGACGATTTTGAAGTGCACACTGATTTTACTGAGACCAAAACGTGTTACTTAAGGTTTGTAGTCAGAAAGGTTGACAAAATTTTACTTTCGAAGTCTTTGAACGTTTATCTCATTGCTCTCTTTATACTCATTTTCCTTTCATTCAGCTTTTTTCTATCAGCTAGGTTTCAATTTCTCTTGAATCTATGATGAAGCTCTGTTTATGTAGTGGGTTTGTAACATGGCTAGTAGGTCACTAAAATACTGAGTGAGGTAGACATAGGTTTGGTTGGGGAAATGCCGGCCGCATATAACAAGTCTTTGAATGTAGTAATTGGAAGTAGAGAGCTCTGCAAGAATGAATTTCGACACCGTACTGGGGACATAGTCTGGTTCACTGACGGTTCGAAAATGGACCAAGGTTTCGGGGCCGGTGTATACGGGTTGCAGCCAAGGCTGGAGAGTGCAGTCTCTCTAGGGAAGATGGCCACTGTGTTTCAAGCAGAAATATCTGCTATCAGGGTGTGTGTGGAGGAGAATTTGCGGAGGTGCTACAGAGGTCATGGCATTTTCATTTATTCAGACAGTCAAGCAGCCTCTGCAACAAGATCAAAGATTGTGGCAGAATGCCACAAAGTCCTTGTTGAGCTAGGGGAAAGCATTAGGGTAAACCTATTGTGGGTCCCTGGTCACTCAGGGATTAGTGGCAATGCGCAAGCTGATAGGTTGGCCAAGTTAGGGGTGACACCATTTATTGGACCAGAACCTGTGTCCGACAATCACTAAGACGATGATCAAAATAAAACTATGAGGCTAGACAAGGAGACAGCATGTAGAATATTGGGCTAAGGTCCAAAAGCAAAAACATGGCAAGGTATTGATGCCAAAGCCATGTTCTAAGAGAAGTTTCTCAATCCTGGGCTTGAAAAGGAGAGAAATGAAACTCATAGCTGGACTATTGACAGGCCATGGGAATTTCAAAAAGCACCAACATACAATGGGGATAATAGAAGAAGACCCCAAATGTTGGATGTGTGTTGTGGGCGAGGAAACCGCATTACATTTGATCTTTGAATGTGTGGTATTGGAGATTAAATGACACGCAATATTCAGATCAACCAGACCTGAAGAAATTGTGTTTAGCAAAGCACTGGTTAAGGATCTCCTTGCACTGTTGAAGGGCTTGGTTGGCTTTACTAGAGACACAGGGAACGATACCGCAAAATAAAACCTGTTTCGGTGCGGGCAGCAATGGGCTTACTTCCCCGATAAAATCAATCAACCAACCTCACGATAATAATCAAATTCTTTACTGCAATAAATGTGTCATCACCAATGGTGATTAACCTACACTTATAATAAATTTCCATTTTAGATTTACGATTTTGTTGCTATTCACTTCTGGTTTCAACCAACTTTCTGTTACTGATACTATCTGGGCAATATACCATTCAATGAAAGATACAAATTCTGGGACCTTACCATGGATGCTCCTGCAGTTTGCTAATATCTTATCACTCTTTTCTATTTCTGATCTATGGGGATGAGCATTCTCTGGGAATAATTCGGCAGAGGTATATTCGATTTTAGCGGGCAATTCATCTCTTATCTCGAGGGGGGTTCTTCTAACCTAAGAAAATGTGCATGCCACACACACTCTGCTCCACCAGTAGCCTCTTCCTGCATGTAGTGCATGCCTGACCTATTACGGGGAGCACTACAACTCTTCACCTGATAACGGAGGTTGAGAAATTCTCATGCAATACATTCACCAAATTGTCTGAGCCTCTGACTTAGTTGCTCTACTCTGCTCCAAACGAGAGGACCAAGATCGGCCCTGGGTATTATGCTACAAATAGTGAGCTTAGCCTACACCCACGTGCTCTGCTTGCTGTCTTCACCAAATAAGCCATCCATCTGTAGGAACTGAGGATGGTCCCACAATCCAAGCAGTAGGCATCATTTGTGCTGACATGAGCCATGATTTGCAGCCAGTTGCACCCAGTGCACTTGACCGCCACCAGCAGAGCCTCCTCCACATCTAGGACAATGCCCCCAGCAAACATACTGAGTGCACATTGGCATTCTTTCCTGATCTGCCTGCTATTTCCATGAGGCGCTCCATTACACACCTAATGTTGGGGCTCCCAATGATCAGCAAACTCGCCTTCTGCACTTTTACAAATTGGATAAGATAAATATACCACTGGACCAAAAGAAGAGGCATCTCACACTGGCTCAGAGCTGTTAACAACACTGGGTAGAACCTCGTACCTGTTGCTAAGGTGTAAGGGGTCAGTCGTGCAGCCAGTTCCCACTTTCACCGTTCCACCCAGAGAGATGCGAACCCACTAAGTCTGCCACTCATTCTTGACTGAAGACAGACTGGTTAGAAATTCGCATCTGAAATCAAAGTGATGAATGGGTCACCAGGGAATTCCAACAGCATCAAAGGAATCACAAGTCTCATCTCTGGTGTCCCGATGTTGCAGCTTTGAACAGTGGCCAAAAGCCTGTTGAATGTGGCCAACACAGCTTCCATCTGTTTATGGGCAGTGGCCAATTACCTTTGCATCCGCACACAACAAGACATATTGTTACGTGTAAAATCACTGTGTGAAATTTCAAAAAATACAAACAAAACAATCTTGACTAACTGAGAAAGAACAAACAGATCCCGCAAATGAGAAAATTACCTGACTGGTGCTACTGAAGATGGGGTGGACGCAAGACTTAAAAAGAGAAGAATAAACATACACTGAAATCTGCTGTGTAGAGTTTCCATTATGGCGCAACATTGCAAATATCCATAAGTTCTTAAAACAGACTTAAATTTCTCTGCTGGCAACAGATGTGTAAATAGTTACTTGCCACTAGAGATCTGGCTTTCACAAAAGCTACTGCAGGAAGTAAATATGCAGGCTCTACATGTAAATAAATACTAATCAATCAGAAAAAAATACAAATAATATTTACTCCTTGTCAGAAGCTTGTTTAGAACAAAGGCATTGAGCTAAATTAAACACTGTGTGCTAAGACTAGATGCTGGCGCTGTTGCTACTGGTTGCTCCACTTGCCTAACCTTAGGCCGACTAATAAACAAGCAGTCACAGCAAACAAGTCACAAAATCAATGGGAATCACGAGGACACTAGGGCTCATGGTAATTTTCACAACAGCTAATGTAAGAAATGAATTCACAAATCACATTGTTTAATAAAAGAACCACCCAACAACTAATTGTCAGTACTCTTCCAAAGAACAGACTGAAGGAGGCTACACTTTCTAATAAAAAAAGAAAGAAAAAAAAAAAAGAAAAAAAAAGAAAGTTACTCTGAAGTGGAACAATATAATGAAAAGGATAGTTATTACTCACCATATAGCGGAGATGCTGAAGCACAGATAGGCACAAAAACAGACTGTCAAAGTGAGCTTTCGGCTAACACAGCCTCCATCAGGAACACACACACACACACACACACACACACACACACACACACACACACCACCACAGTCTCTGGCTGCTGAGGCCAGACTGTGAGCAGCAGCGCATGATGGGAGAGGTAACTGGGTGGTAGGTGTAAGCAGGGTAGGGGTGGGGTGGAGGACGGTAAATTGCTGATAATGGCAGCATTCAGGGACGAGGTGGAGAGAGGGTACGACAGCTATGTGCTGTCAGGAGTTTAGATGGAGGGTGGAGGGGAAAGGGGAGCAGAGAAGGAGAGAAGTAAAAAGACTGTGGATATGTTGGTTGAATAGAGGGCTGTGTAGTATTGGAATGGGAACAGGAAAGGAGTTAGATGGGTAAGAACAACGAAGGTTAGGGCCAGGAGAGTTACAAGAACGTAGATACATTGCAGGGAGAGTTCCCACCTGTGCAATAAGAAAAACTGGTGTTGGTGGGAGGGACCTCGATGCCACAAGCAGTCAAGCAGTCACTGAATGAAGAACGTCATGTTGGGCAGCATGCTCAGCAATGGAGTGGTCCAGATGTTTCTTGGCCACCTTTTGTCAGTGACTATTCATGCAAACCGACAGCTAGGTGGCTGTCATGCCCATGTAGAATGCGACACAGTGGTTGCAGCTTAGCTTGTAGATCATATGACTGGTTTCACAGGTAGCCTTGCCTATGATGGGACAGGTGATGCTTGCGACTGGAATGGAGTAGGTGGTGATGGGAGGATATATGGGACAAGTCTCGCATCTAGATCTATTATAAGTATATGAGCCATGAGGCAAGGTGTTGGCAGCAGGGTTTGTGTAGGGATGGGCAACAATATTGTGTAGTTTCGGTGGGTGGCAGAATACCACTGTGGGAGGGGTGGGAGGGATAGTGGATAGCACATTCCTATTTTCAGGGGAAATGAGAGGTAGTCTAAACTCTTGCAGAGAATGTGATTCAGGTGCTCCAGTCCTGTGTGGTACTGAGTCACAAAGGGAATGCTCCTCTGTGGTCAGATAGTGGGACTTCGGGAGGTGCTGGGTGACTGGAGAGATAAGGAATGGGAGATCTGTTTTTGTACAAGGTTTGGAGGGTAATTACAGACTGTGAAGGTCTCAGGGAAACCCTCGGTATATTTAGAGATGGACCATTTGTCCATAAAGGTAGATGGTTTGTTGGGTTGAGTAGGACCAGGTGAAGCGGATGTGTCCTCATCCTCAATCCAGATCACAAAGATGTCATCAATGAATCTGAACCAGATAAGGGCTTTGTGATTCTGGGTGTTTAGCAAGTCTTCCTCTAGATGGGCCGTGAATAGGTTGGCTCAGGATGATGATACGTGTGTGTCCATTCGTTAGTCATTGTATTTATCCGTCTAGCCCCTTCCCTGTTCCCATTCCAATATTACACAGCCGTCTATTCCACCAATGCACCCACAGTGTTTTTACTTCTAACCTTTTCTGCTACACCCCCCTCCCCTCGCTGCCCACTGTCTAACCTCCTGACTGCACCTAGCTGCCCTAATCGCTCGTCACCTCACCCCTGCATGCTCCCACAAGCAGCACTTTACTGTCCCCCATGCCTACTCTGCTATTCCACCCCACTCCAGCTGCCTCCTAACCCCCACCAACCGGTTGCCTCTCCCATTAAGTGCTGCTGCTCACAGTCTGGCCTCAGCAGTTCGACACTGTGATCAAGCATGTGATGAGAGCCGCGTTTGCGTGAGTCTCTCTCTCTCTCTCTCTCTCTCTCTCTCTCTCTCTCTCTCTCTCTCTCTCTCTCTCTCTCTGTCTGTCTGTGTGGGGGGTCTATTTCTGATGAAGGCCTTTTTGGCCAAAAGCTCACTTTCTGATATTCTTTCTGTTATGCCTATCTGTGACCCAGTATCCCCACTATATGGTGAGCAGCAACTATCCTTTTCATAATATTATTCTGAAGTTGACTACTCATAGCATTTGTTTCCTGGAAAATAAAGTAAAGGCAATGAATGGTTATGGGATATTCTGAAGCAAACTACTACTGTCATTTTCATAGATACCAGGCTGTGCCCTTGAAAGTATAATGAGGCTGATTCTATTGCAAACCCAAGGAAAATGCTCTATGCAATCTTATACAAGGATTCACCTAACATACTGACTCCTTTGTTTCAGCAAGAAATGAGACTTAAGTATAGCATGCCATGGAACAGGGCATGAGAAGAGAAATATTCACCTCTTCAAATCTGACAATTAAAAAAAGTGACATCCTGATACATAATTTTGGACTTGGTAGAAGATTTTGAACCTGTCATTTCCATGTAAGCTCTTCAGTGAACTCTAACTTTACTGTACATAATATCTCAATTCAGACTGGAATGTCAATTTTAATACAACTGAAAGCAGGACACATTATAAATCTAAGTATTTTTTATGGTTTGAAGAAAGACAGTACCTGATCTTAATATATAAGAGGCATATTGCAAAGTGTTGATTTGTTGTTAACTTACAGTCTCCAATGATTTTAGTTTGCTAGCTCTGGTTTCTCTTCCAGTGACTTTCTGTCCATTGACATCAGAAAGATTAGATTCCAAGGTTTTCTTCTGTTGCTATGACAAAACAAAAAACTTTGTATTAACAGTACAGAGGGCATGTAGGTACGTGTGGTGAACAGTTAAGGTTGTGTCACAAGATAGGATCTACAGATGTCTCCAGTCACAGAAAATTTATGTGGCACAAGAACAGGGTAAGTTATGAATGGATATGAAACTTCTGCCTCTGTAGCGCTAATAAGTGTAAGGTAGAAAATATTAATTTAACTAATTTTCCTATAAAACAGCAAATGGGAATAAAATTATAACCACAAAGGTTGGTTTATTTTGTGTCTATAAGTTTACAGATTATGTGTAATATCATATTACGAAATCATGCTTGTTCTGAAACTTCCTGGCAGATTAAAAATGTGTGTCAGACCGAGACTCGAATACGGGGAACTTTGCCTTGTGCGGGCAACTGCTCTAGCATCTGGGCTACCCAAGCATGGCTCACGATCCATCCTCACAGCTTCAATTTGCCAGTACCTTCCAAACTTCACAGAAGCTCTTCTGCGAACCTTGCAAAAGCACTCCTGGAAGAAAGGATATTAGAAGACATTGCTTAGTCATAGCCTGGGCAATGTTTCCAGAATGAGATTTTCACTCTGCAGCAGAGCGTGCACTGATATGAAACTTCGTGCGCTGAAATGAAACTTCATGGTAGAGCGAAAATCTCATTCTGCATGTGTTCTGCTTGAAGCAAGAGATTTGGCTTTTGTACGGATGCAACCATTAAACAGGAGATTCGGCTTTCCTGTAAGTCATTTTGACAAGGCAGCTCAGGTGGGTATTACTATCCTTTTATTTTCCCCCCAAAGCTAGTAGTAGGTCTGATGGTTTGCACTGTTGGGGCTTGTCGCACAGCATGCAATAAGAGAGGTCACATCTCTGTGATTTGCCAGAACAAGCGAAGTGCCTGCCTCATTATTTGGCATGTTCCAAATTACAGCACTGTATCCTGAACAAAGCCTACTCAACAACAAGCTATTCATAATGCTATAGATTCAACAGCAAGAAGCTAGATTCCATGTCAGCATAGAAGCGTTCATCACTCATATAAATTTGGATACATATTTTTGCCCGAGTTCACCACCACTGTTCCCAGCTCTATGACAATTAGTCATGTATGATAACCAACAGATTTTATAAATGATCTATTCCAGGGAAAAGTATAATACAAACAGGTTCTCCATACAGTGCCCCTCATTGTTGTAAATAGGCTGGCCGCAGAAAACGTATCCCCTCTTCAGCTTTTCAATTCCAGATGAAGTAAATATGGTTTCCAGTGCCATTTCTTTCCAGTAAACTGATTGTATCCACAATGACACTTATATTCTTGTCTACACTAGGATCTGTACCGAAAGTTCATGTAATGCTTAAAGAATGCAAACTAAGTTTGTTCTGTGTGGCACCATTTTGTTTTTATGATAAGCCAACGTTAAGTACCGAGTCAGGGTGGTGTGATTTTCTAATGTCCAGCAACTAGCCCTCATAACTAGTAATTGTAAAGAAGCTAAATAGTGCTCTCTATTTACGCAGCATCTTTAAAGCAATAATGAACACCCAGTCACACATCGACAAATTTATGACTCTAAACATGGAGTAAATTCTAACAGAATTACTGGCCAGTGAGTACTTTTTCAACATTGGTGTAGGCGATACATTCCGTTATTTTAAAAATCCTCACAATAATCAATAGTAATAAATAATACTCCTCCTGGTAGGTACCAATAATAGATATTCGCTTTGGGTATAGCCAGCGTTCCCGTATTATTCTGGAGATTCTTACAACAAATAACAGAACAAATTGTTCTACATGCAAATCACGTTGATGATCAAGTAGCAACAGGAGTCTCCTTAGAAACATTTACAAAATATATTTACATTATTCAATGTTTTGAAGAATTCAAGTTTACATTTCAAATTGGATAATTTCTTTTTTATCATATAAAGTATCAAGAATAAACACTGAAAAAGATGGTGTTCTACCCACAACAAACCATGAGGAGACAAGAGAGAAAAGCTGAGTCCTGCAAAACAAATGAATTTGAACTATCAGATAAATATAAACTGCTGTGCCAAGTTCATTCTACGAGCCACCCAAGTCATTCATCTTTAGTATTGGCTGCCAACATCTCCCAGTATCCCACTGGTGCAGTGCTGGTACACATGCACCATGACAGCCAGCAACTCACAGTGTACATGTCAAAAATGTTATCCACATCATTATAAACCCACCCAGCAGCACACAAATGCCGTTACGCTTTCCCCACTTACCTCTGATCTTAATATAACATTCAATGCTCATGAAATCTCATGTATTTGAGCTGATAAAGCTGGAAATAGGCTCTTCAGCTCCTGAATTGCAGGAGCCGACAGTAGAGACATCACATTGCAAAAAGAATGTAATTTCATGAATGGGAGTTTTACAGAAGCCAATCAAAATTTAAGATTATCAACTAGCTCTCTTGTTTGTTGTATCTGTTGAGGTTACTGGACAAGGTGATAAACATAAAGAGCAACAGCAATTACACTAACTATATTTACTTAACCCAGAAGTTGTGTTAATGTTTATTTTCTCTGGCTTTTTGGCTAATAACACTCTGAGGGACAGCAACTAACATCTGCCACAATTTGTTTACATTGTTGTTAAAATAACCACCTTAAAAATTGATTTTTATTCATACTAAAATGAGGGTTTTGGATGAGAAATCACATACTCTTTGCAGCTGTTTAAGAATAAGATGTATTTTTTAGGGGACATAAAATTCTGAGAAATCCGATGTGACACTAAACTCTCTTCCAGGCATTCCAATAGTGTTCAGAATTCACACATCTGCAAATGGCAAAGACAAGAGTGCCCATTATATCAAAATGTCAGTGAAGCATTCACAATGTATTCTCTGGCAAAACAAGTGTGTAGGAAACACACCCTCAGCTGTAGACAGCAAAACTTTTGGAACTGTTAAAACACTATTGTCTGCTGACATGTAGTGTTGATCACTCCAGGCAAAGTTAGTGCGATACACCTGGCAGTGAACTCTGGAAGACTGTTCAAAGATGGTAGTCTTCATCCATTTTGTTTAGAAAAGCCCTTGTGTATGTAATTACATAATAAAACTATATGCAATGGCAGGTGTGATCAGCCTGATGTAGAGGAAGGTCACAATGAGGGAAAAAGGATACGAATTTACTGTAGAATCTTTATTTTGTTTTTAATTCCCTATCTTCATTGTTTCAGTTTGCTAAGTCACATAAAAAATGTAAGTTTTTGGTCTGTGATTGTAAAATACTGATCATATGCTCAAACTCATTCATTCGAAACTGGATTATCCTTTGCGAGGAGCTGGGAAAATTAATTGCAAGTATACAAGCTGAGCAAGCCCTTGTTGCAGTACACTGAAACATGCGTATTAGAAAGTAATTTTCCAAGAGCTGCACAGAAGAACAGATGGGACTATAATTCAAGTTTAAACATTGACTGCCATGATGGTGCAAAAATTCTGAAAATGTTGTGTAGTACAACTCAAGAAAATGGGATTCAGAAGTTCACACAGCTTTATAACTATCAAAGGTGGTATGCACATGCACTGGACAATCTTACAATTGTTTGGATAATTTTATTTTTTCCCTTTCAATGAACAACCCATCAACACAAAAAAATAAAAAAGTATCATGGTGTAGTTTGCAGCAGTATATACATTCAGAGTGTGTGAAAATTAATCTGAGAGTGATAAATACAATAAATCAATCCACCCTCTCCTCTTTTTTTCTGCATTGTAATAAGTAGTTGGTCTGATAAATCTGCACTGCACCACGTGACAATCGTCTGTGAAACAGTCTTTACTCTACTGCTGTTCATGCTGGGCAAAGGAGATGGATGTGAACCTAGAGGCCTTTATTCCTGTGTTCTACCACAAAAACAATTTTTGTGATGTGAGGAAGGAATATTAAATTAATGTGGATATTTTCCTCTTCTTTATTACTGATGTGTAGACACAGATACAGTGCCTTTAAAATTATTTTGAGCCTTGCAATTTAATGAAAACAGGCAGCCACAAGAAGTCTTTCAATTGGCACTCTTTGTTGGAGCACATGCATCAGCACTTTTACTGTCTCTATACATGTACTAACGACATTGCCAACCTGGCAGTTTCAGCATATTGCATACGAAACATCAACACTGCTGCCCTGCACCCCCTTAGTCTACCATTTTGAACAGACCCGCAAAAAGCGTAGCAGCAAGCAACCAACTTGATTTATAAATCAACAGACTGCGACTGTGATTATGGCTCCTCCAAGGTACTCCCATTAGGCATTGCTGGCACAGCAGCATGCTGATAAAAATTAATGGATGCTGAACTTATCCTCACGAAAGCAAATAAAGTTATGCAGCACACACAAGCCATTATTTTACTATTGTTACAATACAATCCTTGTTTTATGCGGCTGACCCCTCAAACACACTAAATTTGGATGTTAACATCCTGACAGTGCATTTGACACTTCTTATTTGTACATATTTGAAAACTAGATATTGCATAATTCAACAATTTTAGGAAATGGCTGCGTTAAGTATGATAGTAAAGGAGAAAGTATCTTCCACAATGAGGTAGTAGAGAAATAGCTCATCATTCGAATTTCCTGGCGAAGAAGTACGATATGGAAAATTCAGTTTATGTTCTTTGAGCTATCAACCAAATGAAGAGCGGTAAAATATCACTTCGTTGCTGCTCTTTCCATGATTCCCGCCATCGGTCAGCATAAACATGCCATAAGCATCAGCGACAGCCATCACCACAATTGAAAAATAGCCTTTGTAACTTATGGCTCGAGATTATTTGATAGTCTGGCAATTCCACAATTCGGCATACTGATCTGCAAAAACTTTCCACATACATTTATCCTGAACAGGCATAAATAATGAATGCAGACGACTCCAGAAATCTTCAGATGGTGATCAAACAATGTTATTGATGGCACCTTTTTCTCTGTAAAACTGAAGAGCTAGGTCTTGAAAGCTGCCTGCTGAGGCCAAATACCTGCAAAGATAGTTAATGAGTATTTGTGAGACGTTGTACTAGAAATTAATATAGTAATATAAATTACTGGAAAATTTGCAGAACTTCTACATGTTATAACCCCGCTAACTTATATGACCACAAACATGTCATGTTTTGCAAGTACAGAAACAGATATAAACTTAAGTCATTTTTAAGGACATATCTTCTTTGTATTTGCTTTAGTTTGCATTAATTTCAAAACAGATTTGTCACAAAGAAAGGAAAACATCAGCACTTCTTTTGGAAGGTTGTTGAAGCCTCAGAAATCTGTCTAGGAAAAACTGAAGAAACTCATTATTTGTCACCCCTCTACCCCAACCTATCGTTCTTTCACTTTAACACGAAGGGGCCTTCCTCTTCTGGAAATGTACCAAACAAGTAAAATATGGACAGTATGGGAGCCTCTAGTGAACAACTGACTACCACAGAAACTCAAATTGGCACGATGTGATACATTGGAAGAAATATGTGATGTGGTTGAATATGACACGGTAAAATTAAACTTCCCTCGGAGACAGAAGACAATAGGAAAGATGTCAACAAAGTATTTGCCAACTGACTGAAAAAAACGTGAAAATATTCTAGCAGTCCCTCATTGATGATGCTGAATGGGTGACTTTAGCCTATGCTCTCTGATTTCAGAAAACTTTACGACATATAAAAGAACTGAACACTAAATTCCTGTTACTTCTGAAAGAGCAGCTGGATGAAGCCAAGGAGGACACATTAGGTTTGTCCTTATCATTGTGGGGTTCTTCCGAGTTCTTCAAACACATTGTCTACCCCTATGCAGAGTTCACCATCCACTACGATGCTCTTGATGACAATTTATCTCACTTCAAATGCATCAGTGTTTTTTCTGACTACCACCCCAGATGAATCTTATACTACCTTGTGAAACAGAACAGCTGTCCCCTTATTAATTTGTAACCATTATTTATATTCATTACATCCTTTGTTTCAATGACTGCTTCATAGCCTGTGCCATATGGATCCTTCTCATCAACACCACCTTTTCCGAATTGCGCAAGTGGGAACTTTCCCTGCAATATAATCTATGTTCCTGTAACAATCCTTGCCTCCTCAACCTTCGTTAGACATTGTCCTCACCCATCCAGCCCCTTTCCTGTTCCCATTCCAGCACTACACAGCCCTCATTCCACCCAGTCTTTTTACTTCCTCCTTGTCCGCTAAGCCCCATCCCCTCCCCACCCTCCGTCTAACCTCCCGACTGCACATAGGTGACCTACCCTCTCTCCACCTCATCCCTGTGCACTCCCCAGCACTTCATTCTCTGCCACCCCTGCTCTACTATCCCTCCGCCTATCCGCACCAGACACGTCCTTACCCCCACCCAGTCACCATTCCCATCATGCACTGGTGCTGATGCTTGCAGAGTGGCTTCAGTTGCCTGAGACTGCAGTCGTGTGTGAGTTGTATTTGCACGTGTGTGTGTGTGTGTGTGTGTGTGTGTGTGTGTGTGTGTGTGTGTGTGTGTGTGTGTGTTCGTGTTCTATTTTTGACGAAATCCTTACTCGCCAAAAGCTTTATTTGTGAGTCTTTTGTTGTGGCTATTTGCAACTCAGCATCTCCACTTTATGATGAGTAGCAACTTTCTTTTTCATGCTATTGTTTTTTACATATGTGCCATATTGAATGACGTAACTTTCTATGTTGTCTTATTTAAAAATAAACCTAGTGACCTTATACACCTGCATCCAGTTACTTTATTCTACTGGTAACGTGAATACAGGGTTATAAATACAAAATCAAACAGGGGTAATGCAGGAGTAGGTTTAATAATGAATAAAAAAATAGGAGTGTGGGTAAGCTATTACAAACAACATAGTGAACGCATTATTGTGGCCAAGATAGACGCGAAACCCATGCCTGCTACAGTAGTACAAGTTTATATGCCAACTAGCTCTGCAGATGACGAAGAAATTGTAGAAATGTATGATGAGGCAAAAGAAATAATTCAGATAGTGAAGGGAGACGAAAATTTAATAGTCATGGGTGACTGGAATTCAGGAGTAGGTAAAGGGACAGAAGGAAACATAGTAGGTGAATATGGATTGGGGCTACGAAATGAAAGAGGAAGCCGCCTGGTAGAATTTTGTGCAGAGCATAACTTAATCATAGCTAACACTTGGTTCAAGAATCATAAAAGAAGGTTGTATACATGGAAGATCCCTGGAGATACTAAAAGGTATCAGATAGATTATATAATGGTAAGACAGAGATTTAGGAACCAGGTTTTAAATTGTAAGACATTTCCAGGGGCAGATGTGGACTCTGACCACAATCTATTGGTTATGAACTATAGATTAAAACTGAAGAAACTGCAAAAAGGTGGGAATTTAAGGAGATGGGACCTGGATAAACTGAAAGAACCAGAGGTTGTACAGTGTTTCAGGGAGAGCATTAGGGAACAATTGACAAGAATGGGGCACAGAATACAGTAGAAGAAGAATGGGCAGCTTTGAGAGATGAAATAGTGAAAGCAGCAGAGGATCAAGCAGATAAGTCGAGGGCTAAAAGAAATCCTTGGGTAACAGAAGAGATATTGAATTTAATTGATGAAAGGAGAAAATACAAAAATGCAGTAAATGAAGCAGGCAAAAAGGAATACAATCATCTCAAATATGAGATCGACAGGAAGTGCAAAATGGCTAAGCAGGGATGGCTAGAGGACAAATGTAAGAATGTAGAGGCATGTATCACTAGGGGTAAGGAAAACAGGAAAATTAAAGAGACCTTTGGAGAAAAGAGAACCACTTCTATGAATATCAAGAGCTCAGATGGAAACCCAGTTCTGAGCAATGAACAGAAAGCAGAAAGGTGGAAGGAGTATATAGAGGGTCTATACAATGGCGATGTACTTGAGGGCAATATTATGGAAATGGTTGGTTGGTTGGTTGGTTGTTTGGGGAAGGAGACCAGACAGCGTGGTCATCGGTCTCATCGGATTGGGGAAGGAAGTCGGCCGTGCCCTTTCAGAGGAACCATCCCAGCATTTGCCTGGAGTGATTTAGGGAAATCACGGAAAACCTAAATCAGAATGGCCGGACGCGGGATTGAACCGTCGTCCTCCCGAATGCGAGTCCAGTGTCTAACCACTGCGCCACCTCGCTCGGTCGGAAATGGAAGAGGTCGTAGATGAAGATGGAATGCGAGATATGATACTGCATGAAGAGTTTGACAGAGCACTGAAAGACCTGAGTCGAAACAAGGCCCCCAGAGTAGACAACATTCCATTAGAACTACTGACAGCCTTGGGAGGGCCAGTCCTGACAAAACTCTACCATCTGGTGAGCAAGATGTATGAGACAGGCGAAATACCCTCAGACTTCAAGAAGAATATAATAATTCCAATCCCAAAGAAAGCAGGTGCTGACAGATGTGAAAATTACCGAACTATCAGTTTAATAAGCCACGACTGCAAAATACTAACACGAATTCTATACAGACGAATGGAATAACTGGCAGAAGCCGACCTCGGGGAAGATCAGTTTGGATTGCGTAGAAATGTTGGAATACGTGAGGCAATACTGACCCTAAGGAAAGATTAAGGAAAGGCAAACCTACATTTCTAGCATTTGTAGACTTAGAGAAAGCTTTTGACAATGTTGATCGGAATACTCTCTCTCAAATTCTGAAGGTGGCAGGGATAAAATACAGGGAGCGAAAAGCTATTTACAATTTGTACAGAAACCAGATGGCAGTTAAGAGTCGATGGGTATGAAAGGGAAGCAGTGGTTGGGAAGGGAGTGAGACAGGGTTGTACCCATCCCCGATGTTATACAATCTGTATATTGAGCAAGCAATAAAGGAAACAAAAGAAAAGTTCGGAGTAGGTATTAAAATCCATGGAGAAGAAATAAAAACTTTGAGGTTGGCAGATGACATTGTAATTCTGTCAGAGACAGCAAAGGACTTGGAAGAGCAGTTGAATGGAATGGACAGTGTCCTGAGAGGAGGATATAAGATGAACATCAACAAAAGCGAAACTAGGACAATGGAATGTAGTCGAGTTAACTCGGGTGATGCTGAGGGAATTAGATTAGGAAATGAGACACTTAAAGTAGTAAAGGGGTTTTGCTATTTGGGTAGCAAAATAACTGATGATGGTCGAAGTGGAGAGGATATAAAATGTAGACTGGCAATGGCAAGGAAAGCGTTTCTGAAGAAGAGAAATTTGTTAACATCGAGTATAGATTTAAGTGTCAGGAAGTCATTTCTGAAAGTATTTGTATGGAGTGTAGCCATGTATGGAAGCGAAACGTGGACGATAAATAGTTTAGACAAGAAGAGAATAGAAGCTTTTGAAATGTGGTGCTACAGAAGAATGCTGAAGATTAGATGGGTAGATCACATTACTAATGAGGAGGTATTGAATAAAATTGGGGAGAAGGGGAGGTTTTGGCAGAACTTGACTAGAAGAAGGGATCAGTTGGTAGGACATGTTCTGAGACATCAAGGGATCACCAATTTAGTATTGGAGAGCAGCGTGGAGGGTAAAAATCGTAGAGGGAGACCAAGAGGTGAATACACTAAGCAGATTCAGAAGGATTTAGGCTGCAGTAGGTACCAGGAGATGAAGAAGCTTGCACAGGATAGAGTAGCATGGAGAGCTGCAGCAAACCAGTCTCAGGACTGAAGACCACAACAACATCACGAAGAACATTTCATTAACCAGACTGATGACAATTCTCATGCCCTGTAACTAGATGTTTTGTATAAATCATTCTTAACTTCTCTATACCGAACGAAGGCACTGGCAGGTCGATAGACACACAAACAAACACAAACATACACACAAAATTCAAGCTTTCGCAACAAACTGTTGCCTCATCAGGAAAGAGGGAAGGAGAGGGGAAGACGAAAGGAAGTGGGTTTTAAGGGAGAGGGTAAGGAGTCATTCCAATCCCGGGAGCGGAAAGACTTACCTTAGGGGGAAAAAAGGACAGGTATACACTCGCACACACGCACATATCCATCCACACATACAGACACAAGCAGACATATGTCTTCCTTTCGTCTTCCCCTCTCCTTCCCTCTTTCCTGATGAGGCAACAGTTTGTTGTGAAAGCTTGAATTTCGTGTGTATGTTTGTGTTTGTTTGTGTGTCTATCGACCTGCCAGCGCTTTCGTTCGGTAAGTCACCTCATCTTTGTTTTTATATATAATTTTTCCCACGTGGAATGTTTCCCTCTATTATATTATTAACTTCTCTATAGTTATTCAATGACGTTATTTCCTATGAATGATTACTTTACTGCTTTTTAAGATGTCAGACCTATTAATGCTCACACAATGTAACTCTGGTGCAATATGATCAATAATCAGTTTTTGACACAACAGAGAAGGTACTTAATTGTCTGTCACATAGTCACGTATGTGTCTGCACGATTGCTTTATGGTAACTGTTGAAAGAGGTAATCACTGGTTTTTTAATTATTTACTATTCTCCATGTTATGAACTAATCACATATTGTCAATCTGACCATCAAGCTAGTGTTACTAATCCACAGGTGACCAAACAACTATCTCCTCATACAGAACAAACTGCCTTCTGCAATGCTGAAGGAGAGTACTCTACAACTAACTGCTGGATTCAAGTCTTAACTAAAGTCAGTATCACTCACAGAATTTCACCTCACGCAGGCCATCAGCTGAAACCATTTAAAGGCATTTATTATCAAGAGTGGTAAGATGCTTACAAGTTAAAATAGAGGTCACTCTGTGCGGCAAATTGCCTCACAGAGTCTCTACTTTTAGTTAAGCACCCAATACAAGGTGTGGCTATAAAATAACTTCACACAAATTTTCCGTTCATGGAAACCATGCTGCAGGTCCTTCTTTGTGGGCTCCTCAATGACACGCATAGCTTTTTCTTTCGCTGCTTCAGCGGACTAAAATCTTATTCGTTTTAGTGCAAATTTGGCCTTGGTGAATACATAGAAGTCACATGGCACTAGGTCACACAAATAAGATGGGTGGTCTAACACAGTGATACTGTATGTCACTAGAAATCTCTTAACAGACTTTTTAGCATGAGCCAGTGTGTTGCCTTGATGCACAACCCATGACTCATTCTTCCACATTTTGGATTTTCTTTCCCCCCTCTCTCACAGAGTTGAGCAAGAACCTCAAGGTAGTAATACTGATTATTAGTTTGACCTTCAGGGACTCCGTGAGCTACACAATATCATTCGTATTGAAAATAACTACCATCATTGCTGTGAATCTTTATTCGCCATTCGAGGTTTCTTCGTTGAATTGGGCCCTTCCAATGCATGGATTGGCATTTAGTTTCTGCATCATCAGTGAAAACCCAAAGTTAGTCCAATATCATCACTCTCTCCCAGAAACTACGATAATTTTCAATGATATTCAAAGTATCAATACAAACAATTTCATGAGCTGCTTTTTGTTTAATTGTGAGAATTTTTGACACCAGTTTCGCACACACTTTCCTTATGTTAAATTGACTACCGTATTTACTCGAATCTAAGCCGCACCTGCGAAATGAGACTCTAAATCAAGGAAAAAAAAATTTCCCGAATCTAAGCCGCACCTGAAATTCGAGACTCGAAATTCCAAGGGAGAGAAGAGTTTTAGGCCGCACATCCAAATTGAAACGAAGTTGGTCCATTGTAATACAATTTAGGTTGAATGAATGACGATACGATACAGCTACAGTAGTTTGGTTCGAGTTTTAAGCTTAGCAGTTAAGCTTTACCATGTAGCCATTGCTATGCGTCAGGTGCTCCGTCCGTATTTATACGGGTACCATTCCTTTATCACGTGCTTCGTCTGGTTTGAATTGATTGCTTACTTTTCTTTGATCTGGCAAGTGCCGTTCTCTTTGTTATAGGTGTTCACGTCATTCAAAGCTGAAAATGCATTACTGTACTGTGTCATGCATTGTTTGTCGCATTCTGATAACGAGTGTTTACGGCCTGTCGCGGCTCGCGGCATGGCTTGCTTTTGTGCGCGCTACCGCCGCTTACCAAAAAAAAAAAAAAAAAGGAGAGAGAGAGAGAGAGAGAGAGAGAGAGAGAGAGAGAGAGAGAGAGAGAGAGAGAGAGAGAGAGAGAGGAATCGTCTCATTAGCGAAACAATGGCAAGAGACTGCTATTTGTTGTTATTTGCACTGATGCTTTCTTTGATAATGATCAACAAGAACCAAGCAACAGACTGCGTATGATAGAAGATGTTCTAAACAAGAGTTTACTGAAAATTTTTCTCCATTTGAAAATCTTTGCAGATGCCTCTTTTGTACATTACATTCTGCTTAGAAATTAGAGTCATCTTAGATTTAAAAATCTTGTCAATTGCCGTGCTTCATTTCTGACTGTATCACTATTAGGCATAAGAACAATACGAATATAAACATGACATGATATGTATATTATTCTGCGTTTGCTGTTGTCTCACTCTAGTTTCGTACTTTATTAGGCAGACAGGATTTAAATGAGATAGCAGCAAACACGAAAGAATACATGGCAAAATGTTTATATTCGTATTATTCTTATGGTGAAGAGAATACTGCATATGATTCACAATTCATAAAACTTCTTATTAGCAATGATCTCTTGTCCCAGGTAGGAAAAAATTCAGACAAACAATCCTGCCAGTCGGATTTTCGTAGTACGCTGAAATGCTGCTACATTCGAAGATGAACAATACGGAATTTGTATTTACTTCGTTGGATAATGTATGAAAATGCAGTGGTCGAAACTAGGGGCGGTGAAAAAAAGCTCGTCTTCCACTTTTTTTTTTTTAAATTTACTGACGCAGGGGTTTTGTCGCCAGTATTTATCTTCGTGCCTGCAAAGCATACCTGTGTAGCGCTACATAATTCGACGGAAGAAGTTAGTTGTGGCAGCACCTACCAACATTTTTCGGAACTGCCGCTTACTTTGCACTCGATTCTAAGCCGCAGGCGGGTTTCTGGATTACAAAAACTGGAAAAAAAGTGCGACTTAGATTCGAGTAAATACGGTACGTAAAATCTGCCTAACACATTCTTTGCCAATTCCTAAAATTTTAGCAATTCATGAGGTACTTAACCGACAGTCAGATCGAATCAAATTATCTACTTTTTCGATGTGTTCATCTGTTTTTGATGTTGAAAGGCATCCTGAGCATGAGTCATCTTGATCATAATCTTGGACATCATGGAAATGCTTGGACCACTCAAAAGCCCGTGTACATAGTAAACAGTCTTCACCATGGACTTCTTTTATTAAAGGCAGGTTTCAGCAACAGTTTTTCCAAGTTTCATGTAAAGCTGACAATTTGTTGTTCTATTTTTGCACTTATAATTTTTTTCTGGCAAAACAAAATAACAGCTCTTCCACAAATGAAAGTCACTGTTACAATGATTTGTCTACGGACAACACAGATGCCACACTGGACGGAGGAGGATTCACAGCTATTGGTCTTTCATCTCTGGCATATGCGTGACATCGGTCACGTTATTTTATAGCCACACCTCATTTATTGAAAAAAAGCTCCATCTTAACACAGGTCTTTGGGACGCACTGGTAACTGTACAGTTGCAGATTGAGTAAAAACTTTTTAGGACTATAAGCTTTCCAATTATGGCCAGATAAAAAAACCGCACCATATTCCTAATGTTACTGCTTTGCTGGCATACTTATGC
The DNA here is from genome assembly GCF_021461385.2 of Schistocerca piceifrons. Lineage (NCBI taxonomy): Eukaryota > Metazoa > Arthropoda > Insecta > Orthoptera > Acrididae > Schistocerca > Schistocerca piceifrons. The sequence goes on along the minus strand of NC_060140.1, from coordinate 337,580,410 downwards.
AGTGCCCCATTCACCACCAGTTTTCATGCTAGGTCTTCCACTGTTCTTATGATGGACAACTGCAACATTTTCCAGTTGAAGACACCCATGAACAAATCCATATGCAGATACGTATTTGTATTCATATGACTGCAACTGTCTTCACCCACTGCAGTATGAAGGTGTTCTAAATGAACTACTATATGGGGATTATGAAAGCTCTCATCAAACCAGACTGGTTACAGAGTTAAAACACCTAAAATCAGTTTTCTGGGAGAAAGGACGTAACAATCTCCAAATCTGACACCAAAGGAGAATATGCTTCATGCTGTTGGAAAAACAGGAGTAAAACACCTATACTAATAGTGTATTTAATGTTGACGAGAAACACGTTTGCTAAAACTGGAAGAATTTTCTGTAAAAACAATATCATGCATAATATGCACAACCAAAGCTTTAAAGTCTCTGAAGGACGACCTGTTATTCAGAACGAAAGTAGTTTCCCGTATTCCGTGTGAGAAAATTTATGTAGGCCGGACCACCTGGAATATACGGGAGACGACGTAATTGTCGCCTAGTCGTTGATATTGCTAATTGCTGTAATCGCACTATTTCACTCCCATTTACGGAGCTTGTTAGCACTTGATGTTTGGTTGGCGCCATTAAAATGCGTTGTAGTAATCGCTGCTGCTTGCTGAATCGCTGCTGTGTCTCGATGCTGATGCTGGCTCTAAATCTGGTTGTCTAGGGTTAAAAACATGAGGTCCCGTGTTTTTTATGTGCTTTTGATGATAAAGAACGAGCAAAACCAACAAATATGTAACCTTCAAATATTTATTACTCTGGTGGCCATCTTAATTCCACTGTCCACCAAAGACCATGACACAACACAAAGTAGTACTTCCATTACATGATCTTTGCATTGTTTATCCACCTCAAACAATAACACACAAACACACTCTACCAAAGTGACATTCCGACTGCCTCCTCGACCCTTCTTGCTGCTTGTATTTATAACATTGTCAAAGAACTACTAAAAAGAGATATCGTTTATAAGTCATATGTACATCTGTTATCATAATTTGTGCAGATAAGTTATTAATTTGCATCGAGTGACATAATTTAACATGTTATGAAAATGACAGACAGATTTGTTGACTTGACAGAATAATTCTTTGTTACAAAAAGGCCATTTTTTAGAAGTTTGTCAATTGACTTCTCTAATTTGCATAAATAAGTAATTAACATGAATTATTAAGAATTACATTGGTTTTCGTCTAAAACAGGATTGATTTCGTGAATACTGAGTGAAACTGCTCCTAGTGAACAAATAGGTTTCACTGAGTGATTTTTATTTAAGGAGATCCAAAATACCTAAGTTGGCCACTATTTTTCGTACTTCATATTAATTATTTAAGATAAACTTAGTGTTTTTACATGATGACATTTGCTGTATCAGTGATCAAGTGATATTAACTTTTGTGTGGGTCAGTTATTCAGTATAATTTAATGGGTTGACTGTTTATGGAGACATGTTGTGCAATCATTGTTAACATACACAATAACTCTTCTATAATCATGAATACTCGTTAAACTGGTTGAATTTGGAGGGTATCACTTACTTCATTAAAGTAAAGCCTTTAATATGTTCCGTTACAACGTGCACAGAACACAGGCAATACAGAAACAAGTGCCAGCCAAAATTGCCAGCTGCTGCAGAGCACTGCCTCTCTATAGGACACAGTATGAAGGAACAAAGTGTAAGAGCAGGCCAGCACTCTCTGTGAATGTATTTGAAAGGAATCCATTGAGTTCTAAGCTGCATATGTAAGAGCAGTTCAAGATCATTGTATGCTGGGAAAACCTAACATCAAATTTCAGTGTGCGTACTGAATCGTACACAAATGTGAATGCATTTTATCAAACTTACTTGCTGTGAAACATTTTTTTTGCTTAGGGTTTTGCTTTTCTTGCTAGCTTCAGTTTCATTACCACCCTCAGGATGATCAGCTACGACATTTTCTTCCGCTACCTGAAAACCAACAGAAATACTTTATTGAGAAATACATTATACCTTTACTTAGTTCCAACTGTCTTCAATATACTTAGTAAAGGAAGCTGGTTATGTAAAACAGCAGTCATTCATATAAATGCATGTGTGAATGTGTATTTGCAGTACAGATATTGTGCATTCACTTAAATTACTCTTAGAACAATTTAAATTATTTTACAAAAGTAAGTCACTTTAAATTTAAAGGTATTTTCATTTAATACATCTGAGTCATAGTCTGAAGAAATTATAGATGGATATTAACTCACTTGTGGCGAAATTACTTCTGGAGAAATGTTGTTTTGATTTTCTGTCAACAATTCCTCATGAACAACAGGCAGATTACATTCACTATCCATCTCCCTTTCCTGTAATAAAAGAAATGAAGATAATGGTAAACAGAACTTGTATACTAAATTAGAGATGTGATATATATATCTTGTCATTTCAAGAATTAGTCCATGGGCCCACTTTTATTTCAGATTTCAGTAGCAACAAACTAAACTGAGAGAAAGAAACTGAAAGAATTGCTACTCTTCACTACACAGAAATCACTAACTACAATATTTTTATCTCGCACACAAAATGAATCAACAAATCTGGTATGCTACAGTTAGCTCTATAACTTCTTACTATTACTGGTGACATTTTGGACAATCACAACAAAAGTTTAACACTGACATTACTGAAACCAACCGGCAGATAAGTTTTGGAACCCTCTACAGCACAACTTTCAATTACATCAGCAGTTCATCAAAAGTGCATTACTACGGTGTTCACTGACAAATCCCGAACGCCTCAACGGGGGGTGGGGGAAGGTGGCAATAACCCAAAGTAAATAATTATTCATTTGTTCTCATTTTGGCAACTGTTTCTTCATGTCTGATTGATAACACACAGATATTTGGGCACTTATTGGTACAGTAGTTTCAGTTTAAAATATTCCAAATATCACTTATGCTCAAGAACTTACAGCGATAAAGTCTCCATCTTCACTATCAAGACTCAAGGCTCGTCTTGCATCTCTCATTGCAATTTCTAGGGGTGAACTCTGTGTTTTCCTAGTTTTCTTTTTTCTGTTTGTAGTGGCATCTGCAGTGCGTCTTGTCTTCTTCAGCGTTTTTCCCTCTTCCTCACTCATTTCACCATCTGAGCCACCACTGAGTGAGAGAAGATCATTGCCTTGTGGGTGTTCCATGTTTCCATTTACTTCACCACCAGTCAATTTTGATTGGGAGTCAGGACCTCTTTCCAAAATTTGCTCAAACTTCTTCACATAATTTATTAGTGACTTCTCAAGAACAACCTGAAAATATAAATAGCAGAAAATAGTTCACATAAATGTGCAACTATCTACAATTTGCACCAAACTATAGCTGAAACAAATAGTTCGTAAGAAAATATATTTGCTGCACTAAATTAAACAGCATTAGGAAAACACTGAACACAACAACAAACAAATATTTTTTAATAATAATAATAATGCTGTGACAAGAACAAAGAGATGGAAGAGGGGGAGGAAGAAAAAATGACTACTTAATTAGTAACAAGAAGAATTTATGATCTGTAAGTGACCACAAATTTGTTTAATTACTTTCATCTCAGACTGTAAATCTGACTATCCCAAACATGCTGAAACAGTTTTTATAATATGTATCCATTGAAGTTAACTTGGGAAAGACTTTTGAAAGACTGTCTATATATACCCTACCTAGATTTTCTTTTAACTTAGCGATCATCTACAATGTCTGAATTCCAATCCTCTACAATATTTGAATTCAGATCATATTTTCAGTAAAGGGCTTCTATTCAACTTAAAAATTTAAATATCATTTTATTTTCCCCTCTGTATCACTTCTACAGATGTGACATTATCTGCTTTGCATTAGACCCACACTACACACCCAGGCACACTGCATGTGTCAAGATAGCAAATGTTACGTAAACAATTCATAGGAGTGAAACTCATTTGTAGCCTCTGAAACCAATGTAGAAGACATTAGTAACCTGATGACAGTCTGTGGAATACAGACAATACAAGCTACTTCAATTGTCACTTACATTCAGTAGGATAAAAACACCGATACTCATAAATTTTCATGGGAACTTGACAATAGTTTCAATAAATAGGGCTCCATATGCTAATTTTGAATTATTTGTGAACAATTTGATGGGCTGCTTAACTATTTAACTTCCAAGCAGAAAGATGCAATATTAAGTAGCTAAATGGGTTCTCCACTTCATACAATCCAGCTCCCCTCATACAATTTGCACCTAGAGTTATGGGAAACAGCAGCTCTGCTACTGACAACATTTTTACACTAAGACTGCGAAGTGTTAGTTTAATTCCTATAGTTAATGATTTGCCCGCACAAGACAAAGGTACCGAGTACGAGTCTCGGTGCAGCAAACACTTTTAATCTGCCAAGAAGTTTCATATCAGCGCACACACTCTGCTGCATAGTGAAAATTTCATTATGCAACTGTATATTAATTTCTAACAACACTATTCTCTTATTTCATTTTGTTTCCCCAAAATAACTGAATTTCTACTCAGTTTCCTTGCTATTTTTTCAACAGCTGGCTTCCTAATGTGGGATACGCTTTCCAAGTGCTTTGGAGACAAGGTCCAGTCATCAGTAACATACAATATGAAATTAATACTGTATATGCAAGTTCTTACAGCTGAGATTGCATCTTTAGTGGGTGTACTTTTAAATTTCATGGTTTGATTTTCTATTTTACATGTTCTTACAACATCAGTAATACTCTGAATGTCGTTCTGGCAATAGCAGACAGTAACAGTTAATCATCATCTTACCTTATGCATCTGTTCAGCAAGGTTCTTCAAATCTTCACGAAGAACATCATTCAAGGACAATGAAAGGTTGACAAGTGTCTTAAAGTAAACTTTGTTATAATAGTTTTCAGGATGTTTTAAGATTTCAGTACACAGTCTCACCGCCAAGCTGTTGTGTACATTGGCCTGTTAAAAACAAAACAAATATCATTAATCAAAACTGGTCATACTTGCATGTAAGGAGTTATCTGCAATCCATGAAAGTAATTATCTCTTACCTGTCCTTTAGACTTCATAATGTTTATAAGAAGTGACACCACCTCATTTTCATCTACTTCAGCTAAGGGACTATCCTCTGGTGCATCTAGAATTACTTTAAGAACTGGTAAAAATGCTTCCTCTAGCAATTCTGCTGCTTCAGGAACATGTGAGGTAAACATTTCTAGAAAGCACCCCAACATCTGGCGTACAGCTGGATCATGTTCTGAAAATTTAACAAAAGGTGTGATATAATACACGAGAGTAGTATTGGACATGTACGTAAACAAGCAACTAAGTATCTGCACATCGATGCAATGTTGAAAACATGATGTAGACTTAAAATAGTCTTAAGCTTGGACTAGTAACACTGTCACACTCCAAAGTATTAAATCAAAAAATAATAATCCAAAATTGTTACTATATTATTTTTTCCTTGTTTCACAATCTCAACAGACCATTTCCCAGACAAGATGTTAATGGGCATTGGCAAAAATGCTTAAGGGTGGAATATTGGAGAGTTCAACATGCCTTTAAGCTAAAATTGAAAGACTAAATGGGGTGTAAATTATGACTGGCTAAACACACCACTGCTTTTTGAAATAAAATGTAATGAGCAAAGAAGAAAGTAGTGTTGCTGAAATAGCAAGCTTTCTTCTGTTAAACAGCTAAATTTTACCCAAACATTTCTGACATTGTGGTGTTACTGGTGGTATAGTTGAAAGGATAAGAAGATAGGATGAATGGGGAATTAGTAGAAATAAACAGTGGTAGGTTTTATAGGGGGATGGGTACAGGAACTGACACAGGATAGGGTAACAGCAGAAAGATGCGAGTGAAGTGCTGCTCTGGTGTGTGTGTGTGTGTGTGTGTGTGTGTGTGTGTGGGGGGGGGGGGGGGGGGGGGGGGAGGTTGGCAGACAGGAATGAGAACAAACAAACAAAAAGTGAGAGAGTAAGAGAAAGGGATAATCAGACTGAACACTGACTGATGCTTATGTCTACACGGAATGCTGGAGAATGATTGCTGACCTTAGGATTTCTTTGTGTGTATGAAAAAAATTACCACATCACAGCCACCATTTTTTTTTATTTTGCGTATCAGTTTCAGAGCATTATAGCTCCATTTCCAATGCAAACAATAGATTCCACTTATTTGGAGTTGTACACCTCTTACACTAACACCACATCAGGGCACTGTCCCTCTGGAAATCATCAGGAAGGCAATTGCACTCTCAATTAATGGCACATCATGATTAAAGTGCATACAAGAAAGAAAATAAAAGAGACAAAATCATGATGACCATTTGGAAAAATTTTCAAGACAGATCTCACGTGAACATTATCTGTTATTCATATATGCTCGTCTTCAAACAATTGGACAACTAAACGTGCATTCAGATGGTCAGGGAAGTAAGTACACAGAAGAATGAAAATAGTTTGGAGTACCTTCATTAAACTAAATAAGGTTTCCAAAACTAACTTTACAATGTGGCAGAAACTGAAAGTTTACAGTCTATGTCTACTTACTGTCAGTTCTGGATTCTGGCAGAAAGACACTGACTTTTAAAATGAAAACCTTTCAAAAGCTGAGGTTTGTCCATTGAGCAAAGAAGATACTTATGTTAGGAATTAGTACCAGAGACATGAAAACATCCAAATGGATCAGGGAACAGACTGAGGTAAGAGAGGTAATTGTGACTAATAATAATAACGACAATAACAACAATAAAGGCATACAGGGCATGTCCCTAGGTGAATGGATGGTAAATGAACAAAGGAAACGCTTTGCTGGGGTCCAATACACAAGAAAAGATTAAGAAGATGACAAGACAGGTGCTGCAGAAATTATCAAGGTGAAATCTGTGTAATTTAATTCTTCAAGAAAGTACCAGTGTATTTAAGTAGTACTCACTGTAGTGAGCAGGGACCCAGTGTAGTAGCAAACTGGTTCCTCAACTTATTCTGACAGGGTTTGGCATACTGCACTAACTTGTTGGAACATTCCTTGGGATGACAAAAGGACACAGTAGAACTGTCCACCTTGGAGACATTCAGTGCCTAGTTGCCAGTGCTCTACTCTATTATGACTCCATAGAATTGCTGCCTACTATAATGCATGGGTTGTTTGTCACCTCAAACCCAGAAGTAGTTTCCCTGTATTCCGGAGGTGAGTACTTCCATTTCAAAGTAACCTCTCATCCCACTGCCCATGACAACAACTTAACAACCACCACACCCCTGTTTCTCACAGGACAAAAGTTTGTAGTTTTTCCCTGACCCTCAACGCTTACAACACCCATTTAGTAACTTTCTAAAGAGAACCTTTTTTTTTTTTTTTTTTTTTTTTTATCTAATGGTTGAATACTACAGTGAAATTACCATAAATCTTGTGCAGTAGCTTAGCTTAAAAACACACTGTTAAAATACTTATTTTAAGTTAATTAGAAAAGCAGGGAGCAAGACCATAATTTTTAATGTACTTGAACTTTGTTGCACACATTCTGAACTGACAAGCAAAAATTATCTGGAAATATGTTTCAATGAAACTCTAACATCAGAATACAAGGTAAATGAAAACTTATTATGCACTCACTGAGCAGCAGCAGGAGAAAAAAAAACCACACAAAAAGCTTTCGAAGCCAGTGGCTGCTCCTCCCTGCAGAAGCATTGAATGGTATGGAAGAGGGATGAAAGAAAAGAGCTGGCAAGGATAAGGAAATGATGAGAGTCAAAGAAAAGTCTGCCCCTTCCCCTTCCTCTTACAGGAACCAAAAGCAATGATGAAAGGAAGATTAAGATTTAATATCCTGTTGGTGGAACTGTTATTAGAGGCCAGGCTCAGACAGAACAAAAGGCCAGCCTAGTTTCTCATTGCCTTAAGCAATTTTCGGAAAAAAAGGGAAACTTATGGCCAGAGGGGGAATTTGACCTCCACTCCAGCAGAACACAAGTCCAGTGCCTTAACCACTGGCCACTTCACTCAGTAGAAAGTAAGAAAACACACAGGAGAAGCAAAGGCCTCGTATTTCTCTTTATTGTGTTGCCTCACTGACATATTTGCCTTATTTACCAAGGCACAGTTAACTGTTCCCATACATTTCATCATTGAACACATGAAACTATAATAAATCCAGTTCTTTGTTGTAAATGGAAAAGAAACTTAAGAGTAAGCCCTTCTATAATGGACTGTGAGCTAGCACTAAATCTAGCAGTACATGAGCCCAGAGCAGCTATGGAGGCTGATGCAGGGCCTATTCTACACAAAGAGGGGGAGAAAATACGCGTGACAGCTGAAGGCATCCTAGCGCGCGCACCCACACACACACACACACACACACACACACACACACACACACACACACACACACACACACACACACAATTTTTTTGACCTTAACAATATCAGAAACAGATCTTTTAATGGGTTTCTAAAAGCTAAATTTCATTATGCAATCTGCTACAGTGTTACAATCCATATATTTAACTGAACAAAATATGTTTTGTGAAGAAAACTGCATTATTACATGGCCAGAGATAAATACTTGACCTATTAATTTTAATGCAGCTGCAGACACAATCATACAAACAAAACAAATACCAGTAATGAATACATACATATTTTACAATAAGAAAATCACACTATTGTCTTCGTTGATGCTGATGACTAAGTCTATCAGATTTATAACGAAAGGCTCCATAACTGTGTCCCTACCAATTTCTCTGTTGTAATCTTCATCCTGCATTTTCTCTGCATGTCTTACACAAGCTGCCCATGAAGAGGTTGAGATGTTGTCTATTGCCTCATGTGTAAGACATTCAACATTTGCAATTTTACGTGTATTGTTCTTTTCTGAAATGTGTTTCAGCCTGACAATGGTATGGAGTTAACCTAACAATACAGTGTCCATGCTGCTTTGCAATTTCATTTATCTCCAACTCTATATCTAAGGTTGTGGGCACTGACAAGAACTTGCAATGCTGCTCAGATATATGATGAAGTATGAGGTATTTCATTAGAGGGCAACACTAATAATATCCGACTTTTTGAAATTCCTAGTTGGAGCTTTGTTCACTTGCACTGAGTGGACGCTCACATTATCCATGACAATAACCAAACACATAGGATGCACAGCAACAACTGTTTTTCAAACCACCATTAGAAGACACTGAACATCATTTCAGAAAGGTGATTTTCAGAATTCTTAGCCTCCGATACCTTAAAAATCTGCTTACTCTGGGGAATGAAGCCAGTTTTTGCTGATCCAGCATGAGGCATTGTAATTCCAGGACTATTACCAACTGGAACTTTGAATCCATTACACCCACCTCTTAATTTCCTGCATATTGCCCCTGAGTGGATTTCAATGATGAAAATTTCACCTACATAATGAATTCAAGATGTGCCAACTTTATGCTCTTGTGCATCGTTCTCAAAAACACAGTCCATGCACCTACAACATTGCTACATTCAATTAGTAATTTCTCCTCATCATTCACTATATAATACCTGAACAGTATGGGTTTCAGTACCCTCAACATGGTCAATTTGCTTCTGTTAAAATTTTCAGCTTCTTTCATACAAAAACTAATTTTTCTGCTGTTGAATATTTGCATCTAGCACACATGCTGAGCACTATGCAGCACAAAATGTTTTTTGTGAAATTTTCTAGGTCGCGCAATTCTTTTTGTGGTTGCATTGCTTGTCTGATGACTTGGAAACAGCTGAGCCACAGTCTTGCACAGACATTCTCACCTTCACTTGAAATCCTCTGAATGGTCTTCAAACCAATATGACAAGCTGCTTCTTCAAGCTTGGATTTAACGGAAGACTATCTTTTAAAGTACCAATACACACAGAACACTATTCCTCTGGCTTGCTTGTATTGCACTTGTCATTATTGTTTACCATCACTCATAATGAACACTATGAGAAAGTAATCACTCAGCACTGTAATAAACAGCAAGCTTGACAATCACAGTAAGAACTGCACAGAACAAAGACAAGAACGTCATCGATGCACAACTGACATACTTCTGTAGATCTGACCTTGACCTGCCCTTTTAACTGCTTTGGACTCTACTAATGCCTCAGACCAAGCCCTTGTTGTTGTTGTTGTTGTGGTCTTCAATCCTGAGACTGGTTTGATGCAGCTCTCCATGCTAATCTATCCTGTGCAAGCTTCTTCATCTCCCAGTACCTACTGCAACCTACATCCTTCTGAATCTGCTTAGTGTATTGATCTCTTGGTTTCCCTCTACGATTTTTTCCCTCCACGCTGCCCTCCAATGCTAAATTTGTGATCCCTTGATGCCTCAGAACATGTCCTACCAACCGATCCCTTCTTCTAGTCAAGTTGTGCCACAAACTTCTCTTCTCCCCAATCCTATTCAATACCTCCTCATTAGTTACGTGATCTATCCACCTTATCTTCAGCATTCTTCTGTAGCACCACATTTCGAAAGCTTCTATTCTCTTCTTGTCCAAACTGGTTATCGTCCATGTTTCACTTCCATACATGGCTACACTCCATACAAATACTTTCAGAAACGACTTACTGACACTTAAATCTATATTCGACGTTAACAAATTTCTCTTCTTCAGAAACGATTTCCTTGCCATTGCCAGTCTACATTTTATATCCTCTCCACTTCGACCATCATCAGTTATTTTACTCCCTAAATAGCAAAACTCCTTTACTACTTTAAGTGTCTCATTTCCTAATCTAATCCCCTCAGCATCACCCGATTTAATTTGACTACATTCCATTATCCTCGTTTTGCTTTTGTTGATGTTCATCTTATATCCTCCTTTCAAGACACTGTCCATTCCGTTCAACTGCTCTTCCAAGTCCTTTGCTGTCTCTGACAGAATTACAATGTCATCGGCGAACCTCAACGTTTTTATTTCTTCTCCATGGATTTTAATACCTACTCCGAATTTTTCTTTTGTTTCCTTTACTGCTTGCTCAATATACAGATTGAATAACATCGGGGAGAGGCTACAACCCTGTCTCACTCCTTTCCCAACCACTGCTTCCCTTTCATGCCCCTCGACTCTTATAACTGCCATCTGGTTTCTGTACAAATTGTAAATAGCCTTTCGCTCCCTGTATTTTACCCCTGCCACCTTCAGAATTTGAAAGAGAGTATTCCAGTTAACGTTGTCAAAAGCTTTCTCTAAGTCTACAAATGCTAGAAACGTAGGTTTGCCTTTTCTTAATCTTTCTTCTAAGATAAGTCGTAAGGTTAGTATTGCCTCACGTGTTCCAACATTTCTACGGAATCCAAACTGATCTTCTCCGAGGTCCGCTTCTACTAGTTTTTCCATTCGTCTGTAAAGAATTCGCGTTAGTATTTTGCAGCTGTGACTTATTAAACTGATAGTTCGGTAATTTTCACATCTGTCAACACCTGCTTTCTTTGGGATTGGAATTATTATATTCTTCTTGAAGTCTGTGGGTATTTCGCCTGTCTCATACATCTTGCTCACCAGATGGTAGAGTTTTGTCATGACTGGCTCTCCCAAGGCCAGTAGTTCTAATGGAATGTTGTCTACTCCCGGGGCCTTGTTTCGACTCAGGTCTTTCAGTGCTCTGTCAAACTCTTCACGCAGTATCTTATCTCCCATTTCATCTTCATCTACATCCTCTTCCATTTCCATAATATTGTCCTCAAGTACATCGCCCTTGTATAATCCCTCTATATACTCCTTCCACCTTTCTGCCTTCCCTTCTTTGCTTAGAACTGGGTTGCCATCTGAGCTCTTGATATTCATACAAGTGGTTCTCTTCTCTCCAAAGGTCTCTCTAATTTTCCTGTAGGCAGTATCTATCTTACCCCTAGTGAGACAAGCCTCTACATCCTTACATTTGTCCTCTAGCCATCCCTGCTTAGCCATTTTGCACTTCCTGTCGATCTCATTTTTCAGACGTTTGTATTCCTTTTTGCCTGCTTCATTTACTGCATTTTTATATTTTCTCCTTTCAACAATTAAATTCAATATTTCTTCTGTTACCCAAGGATTTCTACTAGCCCTCGTCTCTTTACCTACTTGATCCTCTGCTGCCTTCACTACTTCATCCCTCAGAGCTACCCATTCTTCTTCTACTGTATTTCTTTCCCCCATTCCAGTCAATTGTTCCCTTATGCTCTCCCTGAAACACTGTACAACCTCTGGTTCTTTCAGTTTATCCAGGTCCCATCTCCTTAAATTCCCGCCTTTTTGCAGTTTCTTCAGTTTCAACCTGCAGTTCATAACCAATAGATTGTGGTCAGAATCCACATCTGCCCCTGGAAATGTCTTACAATTTAAAACCTGGTTCCTAAATCTCTGTCTTACCATTATGTAATCTATCTGATACCTTTTAGTATCTCCAGGATTCTTCCAGGTATACAACCTTCTTTCATGATTCTTGAACCAAGTGTTAGCTATGATTAAGTTATGCTCTGTGCAAAATTCTACAAGGCGGCTTCCTCTTTCATTTCTTCCCCCCCAATCCATATTCACCTACTATGTTTCCTTCTCTCCCTTTTCCTACTGACGAATTCCAGTCACCCATCACTATTAAATTTTCGTCTCCCTTCACTACCTGAATAATTTCTTTTATCTCGTTATACATTTCATCAATTTCTTCATCATCTGCAGAGCTAGTTGGCATATAAACTTGTACTACTGTAGTAGGTATGGGCTTTGTGTCTATCTTGGCCACAATAATGCGTTCACTATGCTGTTTGTAGTAGCTAACCCGCACTCCTATTTTTTTATTCATTATTAAACCTACTCCTGCATTACCCCTATTTGATTTTGTATTTATAACCCTGTAATCACCTGACCAAAAGTCTTGTTCCTCCTGCCACCGAACTTCACTAATTCCCACTATATCTAACTTTAACCTATCCATTTCCCTTTTTAAATTTTCTAACCTACCTGCCCGATTAAGGGATCTGACATTCCACGCTCCGATCCGTAGAATGCCAGTTTTCTTTCTCCTGATAACGACGTCCTCTTGAGTAGTCCCCGCCTGGAGATCCGAATGGGGGACTATTTTACCTCCGGAATATTTTACCCAAGAGGACGCCATCATCATTTAATCATACAGTAAAGCTGCATGTCCTCGGGAAAAATTACGGCTGTAGTTTCCCCTTGCTTTCAGCTGTTCGCAGTACCAGCACAGCAGGGCCGTTTTGGTTAATGTTACAAGGCCAGATCAGTCAATCATCCAGACTGTTGCCCCTGCAACTACTGAAAAGACTGTTGCCCCTGCAACTACTGAAAAGGCTGCTGCCCCTCTTCAGGAACCACATATTTGTCTGGCCTCTCAACAGATACCCCTCCGTTATGGTTGCACCTATGGTACGGCCATCTGCTTCGCTGAGGCACGCAAGCCTCCCCACCAACGGCAAGGTCCATGGTTCATGGGGGGGGGGGGACCAAGCCCTAATTCCCATAAAACCAAATTCACCACGGACATAATTTTTATTAATTAATATGGACAATGGGCAAAGGAACAAACAACAACCAGACTTAAAATAGGAACATACCAGTGACAGGATTAAACCACACCAAGAGAAGGTGAGTTAGAATCCTGCTAGATGCTATTCTGCCCGTGAGCAGAAGCTTGCATAAACCTTCCGCTGTAACTCTGCGTACTTCTCCAACCTGAAAAATTTTCAGTCACATCTATTAATACCAATGTCATCTGATACTACACACAGCAATTAAAAAATAAACAAGATGAACTCTCAGAACTGCTACAGACAATGGTAAAAATTCTATAAAGAATGTTACACTCAATGCTGACATCCAAACAATAGTCATGACAATGACACTGTTCTACAACTGTCATTTTTCTCATATGGAAATGAGTGTTTACAAAGGTTTTCATGTGAGAAATTCAAATTTGAAATCAGAAATTCGCTAGCAGGCATCGTTTTTTTGTTATATGAGGATATATGGGTAATTTAACTGAAACTTTTTAGGTATGCTAAGGTAGGTGAAATTTGCTTTGTAACAGTCGGCAATAATCAATTTGGTATTTCACTTTCAATTTTTAAATGTTTCCATACCTGCTGCCTATAGAATTATGTCAGTATGCAAGTCACTGTTACACTAATGTTTATTGTTTAAAATTGAGTCTTAAACTGTCATTATTTAACTGATGGAAACATTTCTTCTGTGAGTAAATACTGATATTTAAACTATATTACATATATAGCTGTAGTATATAAAAATGTACAACTGTGCATATTTCTCTGTGAAATGAAGATCTTCAGATAAAGAAGCAAACTAGACAGATTTTAATACACAGAGCATGTGAAATGATAAGATTATCCTGACTTTCTTCTTGGACGACACGAGAAGTTTATATTAATTTACATTTAATATTATTTCTTTGTTTCCACAATCCAGCTAATAGAAATAGTTTCACAAACACGTATTTTTCTTCTAGAAAATTCCTCCTCACACAACCTGTAGCCTGATAGTTTCTGCTTTATCTGCAGAGAGTTCATGTTTGCTAGGCATAGGAAGAAGATTTTGCTCATTGTAAAGGAAGCCCAAAAACATTATTTGGTAATGGAACTTCCAAATCAAGAGGACATTTGTTGCGCGACTTGTTATGCTAAAATGATAAATTGGTGGAAAGGTAACTGCACAATGTTTGCAGTAACAATGGTATGGAGGGAACGGAAGGATCACGTAAGTGTTACACCAACACCAGCATAAATGGCCATCGCCAAAACAATTGCCAAGAATAAAGTTGACCACCAGGTGGCACAACATGCAGCTGAGCAAACATGCTCAATTTCAATGGCCTCTTCTCATCCCAGGCCATCTGCATATTTCCCTGCACCACCAGCTTCTCTGAATTATGCAGATGGGAATTATCCTTACAACGCATCCTCTACTCCAGTAATCGTCCTGCTCTCAATCTCAGGTAATCCACAGTTTCTGCAATCCTCATCCAATAGTTTCTCCTTTCTTTATCCTGTCACCCCCTCTCAATTCACGTTCTCACATGGCCTTCAGCGTGCATCACTACCCACTGTCCCCTACAATACATCACATACCACAGCCTCCACCCCAACCTCCCTCATTCCTTGCTGGCAAACCAACTGCTTTCTTCCAAGACACTAACCACCAATCCCCAGGCCATCTCCCTGCCTCCCACCTCCCCTCCCTCTATCCATTTCATCCAACACTACCCCACCACTGCAACTAGTATGCCTGCCAAGAAACAAGGCATTGCAACTAAGTCTGTGTTTTCTGCATGTATTTCACTCTAGCTCGTCAAAGGATAACTCTGAAAGCTAGCAAGTTTTTTTTCTTTTTTTGTGTGCCTATCGACAACTCGACACTTTTGCTTTTCAGTGAGTGGTCTCCCTTAATTCAAAAGTATTTACTTTCTACAAGAACTTTCCTACAACATTTATACCGCCTAGTGGCTCTCTTCCTTGTAAACCTCATGTTGTCCCTCCTTTGCTACTATCCTTGATCTACATCCTCTTTCTCTATCCTGTATTGTCTGTCTGCATCTTTTTCTACCTTCTCCCACGCGCCTTTGTTGCACACACACGCTTCGCTGGTGCCAACCAGTGTGATTGTGTGAGACTTCTGTGACTTCCTACAGAAAAGGCCGTGGCAATTATGAATGTGACACACGCTGTTCTATGTACCACCCATCCACAACTAACCACTACATTTAACCATTGAATCCCCACCACTCCCTGCTCATATTTTGCTCCCGCCAGAATTTTACATCTTTCCTTTCTCCTGCATGTGACAATAACTTACACATGGTCAAATATCCTCAGACCACAAAAGCCTCTTATCTCCCCCTGCACAACTTTTTCCATCCTTTTCACTTCTCTCATCAAAGATACTAACCACTCACTTCACCAACACACCAACATCCCTCATGCCCTTGGCCTTGCCACTGTCTAACACTACCTCTA